>NC_052066.1:90555227-91245227 GCF_015852505.1 Tachyglossus aculeatus
GGCCATCCAAACAAATCCGGCAACAACAGAAGCAAAGGTTTTCCTTCCCTGACATCAATAGCAGCTTTCGAAAATGGTAAGAAAAGAATGCAACGTGAACACTTCTGGGTAGGCTTGCACTGAAAGGTGGACACTTCCTAATAAGACACATCAATTTTAATCCTCTGAAGAGCAACTTACTTTCATTTATACATGATCTGTACAAAGTTTTTGCTTTCTGCACTGCTGAAATATCTTCAGGGCTTGTCTTCTGAAGGACGTCTGAAACAGGGTATTTAAAATACATAAACATTATAATGTCTCATTTAAAACTATGGTTATTTCTATGTGAATTCAATGAAAAGCTTACTTCCCCTAATTTTTTTAAAAGTTAAAATAATTCTTTTGCTAGTTCATTATTTCCAGTTCATTATTTTCCTTCATAGCACTGAATGAAAATAAATTTTACTAGGTTATCCTTTTGGGGTGTAAAAATACCACCTGCTTTACTTTGTCTTGTGACAATCTCTCTCAAAGATAAAGATGACTTTAAAAACAACACAAAATAACTGGGAGGCTGTTAACATTCAATATGTAATTACTGTCTTTTGGTGGTTATGGACAACCATTTATATGGATTAAGATATTTTGATTACAGAAGTTGGCTTGTTTGGCTGTTGCAAAATATCAAGGTCTTGCATTTCCCTAGAATAACCACCAAGTGGAGAATAACAACATCTATTTCAGTCAGAATGTAGCTCTTGTTTAGCTCTCTGGGTAGAATTGCTTTCTAAAGACCCGAAGGAATCTAATGAGTGACACCACACAGAAACACAGACACACACACTCCAACAATCCTACTATTTGAACATATCTATTTCATGGTCCGATCAAAGGATAGTATCCTTACAAAAACTCAGATGATGTTCCAGATAGTCTGGGTTATCAACTGCCTAAAGAAATGGAGTAAAAACTAGTGATTTTAAGCTTCTTAAAATCTGGTTTGGCCACTCCAGACTGTTACAAAAAAAATGACCCAATGCCAAAAGAGAAACATTTTGGAACAGGAACATCAACTCCACTGACCTTTCAAAATGACTTCAAGATCATCTCTCAAAATGTCAAAGTTACTGTAACGGGAGCTGGTCTCAGGAATGACATTCCTCTTAAGCCAGCCTCCACAAGCGTACTGGAAAAAGTCCTTGCAAGGTTCCACGTTGGCATCCATATTCCCAATCAGACGGGCAGCTGAAATTGAAGAGAAATAAATGCATATAGATGCAAACACTCAGTCATGCATACACACACAAGCACATATTCCACTTTGAGATGTTGAGGATGGAAGAAGATTCTGGCAAATTTTCATTATTTCATTGGCCAGTGGGATCTGAGGGAAAAAATATACCCTATCCTAATGGAGTAAATCAGTGCAGTACTTCTGAAGTACATCTGTATGAACTGGATGGATACTTTCCACAGAGCTGTGAAAATCAGGGAATTTCTGAATTCACTGAAATCAGAGATACCTTGGTGTTCCCAGAATATGCACACAGTGATTCAAATATGTCCATTTTCCCCATAAGGTTTGCTAAAGTGTTTGCAGAAGAGTTTGCTGAAGTGTACACCATAGGACATCGCAACACTCTCATGCTTGGGGACAACACCGAGAAGCAGATCTTTCGATCATATATAACTGATAAAATAGGAGCTGAACTGCTGGAGGAAGAGGAGGAGTTAAAGGGGAGAATAAACGAGATGAGAAACAAGATCTGATCTGTCTCAGGTGGGATTTTCCTAGATTCACAGAAATTCTAATAATAATGATAATAAGGACTGATAAAAAATGTCTACTAGAGAGGACAGTCTAAGGAATCTGTATGGGATGTACTGAGGAGCACCTAGAGTAAAATAATGAGGTTTCTGCTTTAAAGGAAGTAAATAAGTGAGGTGAGGTAGGGAGAAGGGATTAAAAAAAAAAACCTGTCACAGTAGGCAGAAGAAGAGGGTTGAGAGGCACCTTAGAAGTACAAGAGCAAATAGGTAAAAGTTGAAATGAATCTCCCAAGAAAATACTACCCATTGCGTAAGCAGCCTAAGCAGCATGCAGTAGTGGGTAGCATATGGGCCTTGGAGTCATAATCCTGGCTTTGCCACTTGTCTGCTGTGTGACTTTGGGCAAGTCATTTCATTTCTCTGTGCCTCAGTTACCTCATCTGTAAAATGGGTATTGAGACTTTAAGCACCACAGTTGGAATGTGTCCAGTTCAATTTGCTTGTATCCACCCCAATGTTTAGTACAGTGCCTGACACATAGTAAATGCTTAACAAATACCATCATTATTATTTTTCTTGATAAAATGTGTGAACAAGCATTTAAAGAAAGCATCTTAGTTCATCAGGATCCATATCTTTAAGAGATTTTTATTTCAGTGGAGTAGCCTAGAAGTAGTTAGCATTTCATCAGAGATTTCATTTTCATTGCTTCTAATATACTGAAAGGTCATTCTTTTTAGGAAATGAAAGGAGTCATTAATAATTATGGTATTTGTTAAGCACTGACAGTGGGTCAAGCACTGTACTAAGTACTGGGGTAAACACAGGAGAATCAGGTTGGTCACAGTCCTACCCAACATGGGACTAACAGTCTAACAGGTATGAAATCCCCATTTTACAGATGAGAAAACTGAAGCTCAGAGAGGTGAAATGACTTGCCCAAACCCACACAGAAGCCAACAGGATTAGAACCCAGTCCTGACTCCCAATCAATTATACCTATTGAGCACTTACTGTGTGCAGAGCATTATACGAAGCACTTGGGAAAATGCAACAGAGTTCCCTGCTCACAATGAGCTTAGAGTTGGTAGTTGAAGCCATAGGGGCAAATGAGTTCTCTGAGGGAATGGGCATAGATGGAGACTGGAAGAGGACTCAGAACTGAATTTGCTTAGAACTGAGGGACTCCCACAGTTATATATATATATATTTTAAGGATAGGGTATACATGAGCAGGTCTGTGCATTATTATTATTATTATTATTGTATTTGTTAATCACTTACTATGTGCCAAGCACTGTTACTATGTCCCGCAGTGCTTAGAACAGTGCTCGGCACATAGTAAGCGCTTAACAAAATGACATCACTGTTATTATTATTATTATTCTTAGCACTGGCGTAGATACAAGGTAGTCATGTTGTCCCACGTGGGGCTCAGAGTCTTAATCTCCATTTTACAGATGAGGTAACTGAGGTCCAGAGAAGTGAAGTGACTTGCCCAAGGTCACACAAGTGGAAGAGTGGAATTAGAACCCAAGACCTTCTGACTCCCAAGCCATGTTGCACTAGGCCACACTACTTACCAGTGCATTCTTAAAATCGGACGATGTACAAATTTCTATGCCTTTATTTAAATGTACTGCTTGCCTTCTAAAAGTTCCTGTAGCATAAGTAAAAATACTGTATCCACAATGTAAAGATCCTTGAGGATACTAATCCTGCCCCTTCCCTTAGGAGAAATGGAGAATTGTTGGGGAATTCCCGATCCCTTTTTTAACTTTTTTTTTTTACAACTGCTGGATTTAATTTAATTTTATTTACTGTCTTTGTACACATGCCCAGATGCTTTGTGGCTTTGGCGCCTTTTTAAATAAATTGTAATATAAAGGTGCTATGGTATCTAGACACAACATGCCTAAGTGGGTTTTGGGTTTTTTTGCTAAGTCCCAAATAAAACTCACACCATTGAAGTTCCTGATTTTGGGTTTAAATCAAGCCATTCATTAGAGCATTTTAATAAGTGTTTTGGCGTAAGCCCAAACACCACCTCCTCCTAAATTAGATCCTGTATCCTAAGCTGTTTCAAGACAGGAGGTGGAGATTTTCAAAAGGTAATAAAAAATGAGGGAGGCAGCATTGGTTAATGGAGATTGAATGGACCCTCCTCTCCTTCTACATCCCAGCCTGCACACTCCACTCCTCACTGTGCCTCAATCTCACCTGTCTCACCACCAAACCCTGGCCCATGTTCTATTTCTGTTCTGGAACACCTTTCCTCCTCAAATCCGTCAAACAATCACTCCACCCCACCCCTTCAAAGCCCTACTGAAGGTGCACCTCCTCTAAGAGGCCTTTCTAGGCAAAGACCCCCTTTTTCTCAGCTCCCCCACCCCGCATCACTTCAACATATATGTACATATCCATAATTTTATTTATTTATATTGATGCCTGTTTACTTGTTTTGTTGTGTGTCACCACCTCCCAGCCCAGACTGTTAGCCTGTTGTGGGCAGGGCTTGTCTCTCTTTATTGCTGTATTGTACTTTCCAAGTGCTTAGTAAAGTGCTCTGCACACAGTAAGCACTCAATAAATATGAATGAATGAATGAATGAGTGATTGAGTGAGTGAGGCGTAGACTTTTCAACCCAGGCTCTGTCCCTGACCTACTGGTCAATTATGTGGAAGTCACTTAATCGCTCTGCACTTCGCTTTTTTCATCTGTGAAATCCATGTGGGAAGGGACCAAGTCCTATCTGATGATCTTGTATCTTCCCCCATGTTAGCACAGTCCTTGGCATGTAATAAGCACTTTATAAATACCATTATTATTAAACCAAAGACAAGGAAGGAAATAAACCAGCACTGGCTTTCAGCCCATTCCATCAAAGTGATTTTATTTCCCTTCTAGGACACCTCTACGGAGTAAGCTGAATAAATGTATATGATGTTTTCCTGATCAGTCTCTCATATTCCCTCTCAAAATTCATCCAAGGATGCCATTCATCCTGACAAGAAAGGGAGCTCTGTGTTTGGGAAAACACACTTTCCCTCTTCAAAGCTTTACTGAAGGAATGTCTCCTCCAAAAGGTCTTCCCTGACTCAACCCGCTTTTCCCCTTCTCCCACTTCCTTCTGCTTCACCATGACTTGCTCCCTTTATTCATCCTCATACCAGTTCCACAGCACTATGAATATATCTTTATTTATATTAATGTCCGTCTCCCCCTCTAGATTATAAGCTCATTGTGAGTAGTACAGTGCTCTGCACATAGTAAGCGCTCAATAAATACGATTGATTGATTGATTGATTGAGTAGGGAATATATTTATTGTTGAATCATACGGTCCCAAGCACTTAGTACAGTGCTTACCATAGTAAGCACTCAATAAATGATTGAAGGAATGAATACACACTGGAGATCTGGGCTTAGGCAAGAATTTGGCTGTGAGTGCTGCTGCGTTACCTGTCTCTTTGATCAACCTTTCTTTAATGCCTTCTTGGGAGGGGATTCTTATTTTGTAGCTCACATTCTGGACCTTCTCAGAGCCGAGTTTCCTCTGAATTGTAGGGGAACAACTGTGGATAGGTCTCTAGGTAGCGTACCGCACAAGAATAAAGAGGCTTGTAATTGTTTACGTGTTCTGATCCGCGTTTTGCATTACACAACCTTTCCCCGTAATTACACCTGGACCACTTCCTATGGCTTCCACAATTAGGAAATTATTGATGTCTGCCTGAATCGCCCTAGGGTGAGAAGACTGTCTTTTGCTTTTGGTGTACTCTCCCAATTACTTTGCCCAGTGCTCTGTACAGAGTAGGCTCAGTAAGTACCACTGTTGGCATTGATGGCACTGTCTATCACCTGACCTCTAGCTTTAGGACACACAGGTGAGAATGTAAAATCTTAGACACAAAGAAGTAGCCTCTTAGATCATCAGCCCTGTTGTCACTGTGACCAATCTGATTGATTTTTTTTTTCATGGCATTTGTTAAGCGCTTACTATGTGTCAAGTACTGTTCTAAGCACTGCAGTAGATACAAGTTAATCAAGCTGAACCGAGTCCCTGTCCCAGATGCAGTCCCAGTCTAAGTAGGAGGGAAAACAGGTATTACGTTCCCATTTTACAGATGAAAAACCCGAGGCACAACACAAAATTGTTGGAGCTGGGATTAGAAATCAGCTCCTCTGACTCCCAAGCCCACACTCTTTCCACTAGGCCATAACTACCTCTATCCTTAGTGCAATGTTGGCCTCTATTAAACATCATAAATACCATAATTATAGGTGACCATTCTGGAGTCACTTGAATTTTTTTTTGTCTGCATTGCACATATAAAGAAAATAACACTTTAAAATAATTTAAATTCATATTATAATGTACAGTCTACCTACTGTTCATCATAATGGGGAGAGAGAACATAAGCCTGAAGAGGTTCTTTGTTTCTTAACTAGTCTTTATCTTATAATAATAATGATTACAGTATTTGTTAAGCACTTACTATGTGCCAAGCACTGTTCAAAGTGCTGAAGTAGATACAAGGTGATCAGGTTGTCCCACATAGGGATCAAAGTCTTAATCCCCATTTTACAGATGAGGTAACTGAGGCACAGAGATGTTAAGTGACTTGCCCAAAGTCACACAGCAGATAAACGGCAGAGCCAGGTTTAGAACCCAAGCCCATGCTCTTTCCACTGAGCCACACTGCTTAGAGATAAATGGGTCAACGCTGGCCAATATTGCTTGATTTTATGATCTCCCAATGTCTTGATTCATGATTTCATGAATGTCCAAAGAATCCTTTACATCTTCCCAGACTCTCTAAGGGAAAGATGGTCAAAACCTAAATACTGGAAATGAAGACCACTATCTCTAGCTGCCCTTCCTGTTCAGAGAGGAGAGCTTTGTTCAATCAATAAATCAATTAATGGTACTTATTGAGTGCTAAATGTGTATAGAGTTGGTAAACACTTTCCCTGCCCACAAGGAGCTTTTAGTCTACAGGGAAGACAACCACTGGGAGTCATTTCCCTACACCCCAAGGCCATTAGAACATAGCTGGTCACCTTTTCAGGCCACTGGCCACTTGGGATGAGCATTTTACCTCTAGGGCTGCTTGGTCCCTGCAGGTGCTCTGAAATAGGTTCAATAGCCCCCAGTTGGTGATTTAACAAATTATACAACTCTTTTATCCTTAACAAGTTGGTTTGGCTTTGAAAGCTGTATAGGAAAATCAGTCAATTGCATGTTCTAACTCTCTGGTTGCTGCTTTCTGGCCTCTTTCATAAGCTCCTCCTCTCCCTCCCACCCTTCTCAAATTGTGGGAGTCCCTCGGGACTCACTGCTGGATCCTCTCCTATTCTCCATCCACACTTACTTCCGAGGAGAATTCATAAACTCCCATGGCTCCAACTATCATCTCTACATAGATGATTCCCAGATCTATCTCTCCAGCTCTGACCTCTTTCCTCTGCAACCTCACATATCATTCTGTCTTCAGAACATCCCTATGAGGATGTCCTGCCAACACCTCAAATTTAACACGTCCAAAACAGAAATTCTCCCTTTTTTATTTTTTAATAGTATTTATCGAGGGCTTACTGCATGCCAGCCACTGTACTAACTCCTGGGGTAGATATAAGATAATCAGGTTGGACACAGTTGCACATAGCAAGTGCTTAACAAATACCATTATTATTATTATTATAGCTATGCTATAATTTTCAAGGCTTCATTTTGGGGTTCCACAAACATTTACCCTGGACCAAGCATCCTTTTCCAGTTCAGATGGCCACTGCTCGCCTTGTCTCATGCTGTTGAGTTGTATCCGACCCATAGCGACACCATGGACACATCTGTCCCAGAAAACACCACCTCCATCTGCAATCGTTCTGGTAGTGGATCCATAGAGTTTTCTTGGTAAAAATATGGAAGTGGCTTACCATCGCCTCCTTCCACGCAGTAAACTTGAATCTCCACCCTCCACTCTCCCCCATGCCCCTGCTGCCCAGCACAGGTGAGTTTTGACTTGTAGCAGATTGCCTTCAACTCACTAGCCACTGCCCAAGTGGAATGGGTATGCATCTGCTTGACTCTTCCTCCCATATTCGAGACTGGTAGAGGAATGGAAATTCTCCAGGTGTGACCCTGAGAGGCGTAGCAAATGTTTGACAAAATTTAAATATAATCTCATTCCCACAGCACCTGTGCCAAAATTGGACACTGCAGAATAAATCTTATGATTTACTGACTCTTCTTTTGAATCATTCGCATAGGCGGTCTTGACAAGGCCTATTTCAGAAAATGCCAAGTCATCGCCAAAATCACCAAGTGATTAAGTGACAATCATTCATCTCTGGTATCCAAAGGAATTCCAATCAAAATTCAAACCGTTTCCCTCCCAAACCTAGTTGCTAATGTCATTCATGTTGACATTCTTTCTTACAGCACACTCAATTCTATTGTAATGTAGGAGTTGCATTCCTTAGGAACCCCACGCTAAGGATAATTCACATTACAGTGCTTGCCTCTTGACCAATGCCGTGGGCACACACACGGTAATTTCTTCCAACATCACACAATGTTCTACCCGGATAGAAACACATTGTCACAGAAATGTTCCCTGATTCCCTCACGGCATTCTATCCAAC
Organism: Tachyglossus aculeatus; assembly: GCF_015852505.1. NCBI lineage: Eukaryota > Metazoa > Chordata > Mammalia > Monotremata > Tachyglossidae > Tachyglossus > Tachyglossus aculeatus. The sequence continues at coordinate 90,563,628 of NC_052066.1, forward strand.
CACATAGTAAAAGTGTACATTATAGATTAACTGAGAGTTCCTACCATTAGAAGAATGCAAAACACTAACAGTATTATTTCCTCCTTTGTCAATGTATCATGCATTTTAAAAAATAAAATGTTATGCTTTCACCTACAGCAGAACTCAATCCACTGTTTTTCATAGAATACCCATTTTCTAGTCATCTGTCCACAATTCTTCTATATAGCAAAGTCCTCCTATTATTATAACATTTATTAAGTGCTTCCTATGTGCAAAGTGTTGGCTGAGATTCAGGGATTTTACAGTTCCTGTCTCAAACTGGGCTCCCAATCTGCTTTATTGATCAGTGGCATTTACTGAGTGCTTACTGTGTGTAGAGCACTGTACTAAGTACTTGAGAGAGTACAGTGTAACAGACTCAGTTGACATGTTTCCTGCTCACAAGAAGCTTACAAGATTTTTATGCAGATGCACACAGATGAGGGAATTGAGGCCCAGAAGTTGTCCAAGGTCACACAGCAGATCAGTGGCAGAGTTGGGACTAGAATCCAGGTCTCCTGAACCCAGTGCTTTGCTCTTTCTATTAGGCCATGCTGCCTTGTCTCTCAGAGAATTGTCATGGCCATCAGTTTGTCACAAAATTGATCTAGAACTCCAAATTCTCAAATACTTGGACTGCCATTTTATTGGACATGGTTGCCTTTAGATTCCTCCTCTTCATTAAGCCCCCACTCTTTGGAGCTTTACGTGCTTCAGAAAAGAATTCCGAAGGTGATAGGACTATTGGAAAATAGAACTAAAACAGCCTCTTTACAACACTCCAGGCTGGTTTGTCCTTTCTTTCCAGTACCTCCTTCTCCCCAGACCTAAGGAATTTCTTAATTGGAAGCTGTGACAACTGTTGATTGAAGGATGGTAAATAGGACTCTGGGTTGTTTCTGTTTTCTCCCTGAAGACACTGAATGTGTCTGTACAGGATGAACTGGATGGCAGGTTACAATCATGCAAAGAAAGTTAATGGAGCCTACTAGTCTCTCCACTGACACTGTTCTCTCCTGTTTTTCTTCTTATCTAACTCTGGCTGCTCCTCCTCAGCATCTTTCAAAGGCTCCTCCTATCACTCCCACCCTCATACTGTGGGGGTCCTTCACAGGTGGCTTCTTTCACTCCCTCCCTCTAACTGTGGAGGTCCTTCAAGGCTCAGTTCTGAATCATCTCCAATTTTCTATCTTTACCCACTCCCTTGGAGAACTCAAAACCTTCCACTGCCCCAACTACCACATCTACACAAATGATTCTCAAATTTAGCTCTCCAGCCCCGACATCTCTCCTCTGTAGTCTTGTATAATGTGCTTTTTTCAAGACACTTTTCCTTGGATGCCCTACCAACACCTCAAACTGAACATGTCCATACAGAACACCTCCTCATCTTCCCACCAAAACCCTTTCCTATTCCATTTTCATCACTGTACACACCACCACCATCCTTTTGTCTCACAAACCTATATCCGTGGTATGATCCTCAACTCATCTCTATCATTCAAAACACACACATTCAATATGCCACCAAATCCCCGTCAATTCCAACTTCCCAACTAGAATCCACCCTTCCTTCTCCATTCAAACTCTTTCCATGTTGATCCAATCACTTATCCTATCCCACCTTGTCTACTGCAATTGCTTCCTTGCAGACTTTCCAGCCTCCTGTTTCTTCCCTCTCCATCATCATCATCAATCGTATTTATTGAGCGCTTACTTTGTGCAGAGCACTGTACTAAGCGCTTGGGAAGTACAAGTTGGCAACATATAGAGACAGTCCCTACCCAACAGTGGGCTCACAGTCTAAAAAGTCCTCACCTCACTCTGCTGCCTGGATCATTTCCCTTAAAGTCCATTCTGTTCACTTCTCCTCACTTCTCAAAAGCCTCCAGTCGTTAACCATCCACCTCTGCATCAAACAGAAACAGCTTCCATTGACTTTAAGGCAATCAGCTCTCCCCCTCCTACCTTACCTTGCTGATTTCATACTAGAGTCCAGCAGTACAACATAAACCCTTCATTTCTTTAGTCTCGATCTACTCACTGTAACTCAATCTTGTCACCAAAGCCTTGCCCACATCCTCCTTCTAGCCTGGAACTCCCTCCCTCTTAATATCATTACAGCCAATACTCTTCCCACCTCATAGCCATTCTAAAATTCATTTCCCCCAACAGCCTTTCCCAATTAAGCAACCATTTTCTTTACCGCTCTCCCTTCTCCATTTCAGAGAAGCAGCATGTCTCAGTGGAAAGAGCACGGGCTTGGGAGTCAGAGGTCATGGATTCTAATCCCAGCTCTGCCATTTATCAGCTGGGTGACTTTGGGAAGTCACTTAACTTCTCTGTGCCTCAGTTACCTCATCTGGAAAATGGAGATTAAGCCTGTGAGCCCCATGTGGGACAACCTGATTACCATGTATCTCCCCAGTGCTTAGCACAGTGCTTGGCACACAGTAAGCACTTAAAAAAACCAAAATTATTATTATTTCTTGAGCCCTTGCATCTTTACCCTTTAAGCACTTGATATACATCTTATTTTCAGCCCCACAGCTTTTGTGTACATTTTCTTAATAATAATAATAATGATGGCATTTATTAAGTGCTATGTGCAAAGCACTGTTCTAAGCGCTGAAATACACATAGACATGGACACAGCATGCCTCTCTCTCTTCCTAGTAGGCAAGGATCATAAATACCAACTCTATTTCACTTCCCCGAGCATTTATTCTAGTGTTCTGCAGCCAATAAGTGCTTCATTAATAACATTGTCTGTTGGATTTCCATCCTCATTTTCTATGTCACACTCAGGAGCTTGGTAAGTAATGATTTTGGACACAGTTGAGCGTTTGTAGGGCTGGGATACATTAGATTGGGCTCATAGAGGACCGGGCAACCATTCCTTCTTACTTTTGCTTCCCCTGGTGGATCTCCCGTTGTGCCCATGGCTTCTTAGGTTGACAGGTGATGCCTTTTGGGGATTTAGATGGTCTTCTCTCCTCTCCTTCCCTCCCACCCACCAGAAACTCTGGAGATTTCCAAAAAGCTACCAGATTACCAGAGTGCCAGAAGAAAGATGGAAAAGATGGTCAGGGGGCAGAGGGGGAAGAGGGGAGAAGGGAGGTGGGAAATTTGCCTGTGATTCTTCTTGACATTCAGGACATATGCCAGATGTTGGTGCTATGGGAGTGGCCTCAGAGGCCAGAATATGTATAGTAGTTTTGCTATCATTGGCTTTGTTTGCGTTTAACAGGCTCTGTTATGACAATCTAGAGAAGAGATGATATCACCAACTGAAAACCCTCTAAAATTCCAGTCAATCCATCTATCAGTTGCATTTGTTGTGTGAGGAGCACTGTATTAAATAGCTCGTTTTGAGCAGGGAATGGGTCTGCTATATTTTTGTGTTGTACTCTCCCAAGCCCTTAGCGTAGGGCTCTGCACATGGTAAGAGCCCAATAGATAGGTTTGTTTGATTGACTGGGAGAGTACAATATAGAAGTGCTACTGAGTTGGTAGACATATTCCCTCTTGCTTGCTGCATTCTCCTTTCTGAATGCCTCACTTTCCATTCAGCTCTCAGCTGTAGGAACCAGGAAGCGATGATGATGATGATGATGGTGGTGGTGATTATAATGGAGTCTTTCATAGAGACCAACTTGAGAAGCCTCTCAAGAGAGCTCTACAGGGCCAGCTTCAGAGGGTAAGTGAGAGAGGCAGTCGCCTCAGGGAATGCCATCAGAGAAGGTGGCCTTGGTTGAAAATTTGAAAGTTTGTGCTCCAGCCACCTCAAGAAATGTCCTGGATGATTCTTCTGTCAGACGTTTTTGCCCTGATGGTCTTAGCCCAGTGTATAATTGCAAAGGCTTAACCAAGTTGCTCCCAGTGGAACAGCAAGGCTGTAATAGCCGTAACAGTTTCAATCTCAGTGAAACCTATTTGTTATTAATAATAATATTTATAAAGTTACTGCCTCAACCATGCATCTTCAACTTTAAGACTTTCCAACCTTATTTCACCTCCTTGCCAAAGTTTGTTTCGTAATGCTAATCACTAATATACCTGGGTGTATCACACTCAGCCTTGAAGTGAGTTCATTTAAGGAAACATTCCTCCTCTGAAATGTGCCCTTACTTCCTGACATTTCCAGCTCCTTGCTGGGAGGTATTATGTACAGTGCTTTGAGCAGTTCACAGTTATGCTAATATCCTTTAGAATATTCTTTCCTCCACTTCTTTTCACTCAATTTTAATCCTATTGTTTTCCCATGACAAGAATATAACCATCTAAGGTTTCAGAGCCTCAGATCTTTAATTGCCCTGGTTAAATAATGAATAATCCTGTGAATATTCAGGAAGAATGAATTCCTTTTCAGTCTGGATGGGAGCTGAAACACAAGTTTCCTACTGCTTCTCTGTACTCTGGTTATATCCTACCTAAGAAATTCCACTAACAAAATCATTCCTAAAATTATTTAATTCCTGGGAGCAGCCACCGTCCCACTCAGAGAACAAGTTCAATACTAGAATTAGGTTCAAATGGAGAAGGCTATTTGGTGAATTCCTTCTTGAACAGGGTTGCCTTGGTATTCACTAGAATCTGAAACAAAGGAAAGTATAGCCAAGAATTTCCATTTCCAAGTCATCGGATTTTTTTATTGTATTTGTTAAATCCTTACTACTTCTCAAGCACTCTTCTAGGTGCTGGGATGAGCACATGTTAATTAGGTTGAGCATAATCCCTCTTCCAGGTTGGGCTCCCACTCTAATTCTATTAGAATGGGAAAGGAGGAAAAGGACCAGGAAACCTGTATGTGTAGCATCTTTTCTACCTTTAAAGTGTGGACATGACAGAAGATAAATGACAGATGCTTGTCGCAAGGAAGGTATCCTGAGATTTAGTTAATATGTATGGAATCAATTCCATCCAAATATATTAGTTGTAATAATAATAATAATGGTATTTGCTAAGTGCTTACTATGTGCAAAGCACTGTTCTAAGCACTGGGGGGATACAAGGCGATCCGGTCATCCCACGTGAGGCTCACGATCTTAATCCCCATATTACAGATGAGGTAACTGAGGCACAGAGAAGTTAAGTGATTTGCCCAAAGTCACACAGCTGACAATTGGCAGAGCTGGGATTTGAACCCATGACCTCTGATTCCAAAGCCCATGCTCTTTCCACTGAGCCACACTGCTTCACTTCATGCTGCTTATAAAAGTGGGAAGCAGCATGGCTTACTGGAAAGAACATAGGCCTGGGACCCTTGAGAAACTGACTTCTCATCCAGGCTCTGCCACTTGGCTGCTGTGTAACCCCGGGAAAGTCTCTTAAGCTCTCTGGGACTCAGTTTCCTCATGTGTCAAAGTGGGGATTAAATTTCTGGTCTCCACCCTCTTAAACTGTGAGTCCCATGTGGGACAGGGATTGTGTCTGCCCTGATTGTCTTGTACTACCACATCACTTAGTTCAGTATATAAATTCAGTATATAATTTGTATATATTTGTATTTGTATATAATTTGTATTCATAGTTATATATGTATATGTTTGTACATATTTATTACTCTATTTATTTATTTATTTTACTTGTACATATCTATTCTATTTATTTTATTTTGTTAATATGTTTGGTTTTGTTCTCTGTCTCCCCCTTCTAGACTGTGAGCCCACTGTTTGGTAGGGACTGTCTCTATGTGTTGCCAACTTGTACTTCCCAAGCACTTAGTACAGTGCTCTGCACACAGTAAGCACTCAATAAATATGATTGATTGATTCAGTAAATGCTTAAATACCTCGATCATTATTATCAATCAATAACATTTATTCCATATTTTTTAGGTATGTCAGGGTGATTTTAGAAAAAACAAGATCATCCCAGTTAACCTAATCAGTCTATTTTACTTCTTTCCTCCACTTCTCTTTCTGCCACACCTACCACCACATTTGATGATGATGATGATGGCATTTATTAAGCGCTTACTATGTGCGAAGTACTGTTCTAAGCTCTGGGGAGGTTACAAGGTGATCAGGTTGTCCCACGGGGGTCTCACAGTCTTAACCTCCATTTTACAGATGAGGTAACTGAGGCACAAGGAAGTTAAGTGACTTGCCCAAAGTCACACGGCTGACAATTGGCAGAGCCGGGATTTGAAAACAAGACCTCTGACTCCAAAGCCCAGGCTCTTTCCCCTGAACCATGCTGCACATTTGGGCTGGAACGCAGGCAGTATAGGTTTCCCAGAATTCTGGACCTTGTATTCCCATACCTCCCCCAGAATGCTGGGGGACATTAACCCCCACCCCCACCCATCTCCTTCTCAACCAGCCATGAAAGGGAAGGGGAAGGCATGAGAAGCAGCATGGCTCAGTGGAAAGAGCCCGTCTTTGGAGTCAGAGGTCATGGGTTCAAATCTTGGCTCCTCCACTTGTCAGCTGTGTGACTTTGGGCAAGTCACTTAACTTCTCTGTGCCTCAGTTACCTCATCTGTAAAATGGGGATTGACTGTGAGCCCCACGTGGGACAACCTGATCACCTTGTAACCTCCCCAGCGCTTAGAACAGTGCTTTGCACATAGTAAGTGCTTAATAAATGCCATTATCATTATTATTATTATTATGAGAGAATGGGCCAGTGCCCTGATTTGCAAGTTCCATCATGCTTTATGCAGTCAGCCTTTGTAAGCTCTAGCCATGGGGACAAGTCATTGAATGAATTCCTGGGCTATCCCAACCTACTACTTTCCCTGATTTGTACCAGCACCCAATTTCCTTCCCTATCACAAAATTCCTAAATTCCATATATCTCCTTTTCCTCCAGTACAGTTGGAGTCCAGGTTATTCCCTTTGCTTCTGGATACCGCTAGTCACCATGGGCTGCAGGAGCAATTAATCAGTGAAACTTACTTATACTAACTGTCCAACCTGCCCACCTTACAAAGCACCAACAGTAGACAATGTATAATCCTTAAGAACATAATTCCAATAGTTTTTGATCTGTGTTAGTCACTTTAGTCTAATATAGAATATAATGGTTTTGCTAATAATAGATGCAGTAAAGATGGTGCATTTTTTAACCTGACAGAATCTAACAACTCATTTGACTCTCCCTCCCACAGTATCAGTACATTTCCTTTAAAACATTAACTACATTTATTCTTCATTAAATGCATCTAGTATTGCATGCACGATTTTCCATGAAATAATCAAAAAGTGCTTTATTTTGGGTCATTTAGCAGACATGTTGCCCTAGCTGATCGTGCATTTCTCCTAGCAAGTATGAACTATTTAAATAAGCCATCAGGAATTTTGGATATTTCCCTTTTCCGTGAGTCATTCGTTCTGTTTTTGATTTCACAGATAAGGTAATAAGGAACAAAGACTTCCACTGCTTTACCCAAGGTCACATGCCAGCTCATTTTTATATCTGGGAATCAATCAGAGTATCGGTATTACCTGGCACTAAAGCTATGATCATTGAGGTAAAATGAAGTGAAAGGTTCGGAGAATCAAGTTTTTTTATTATTATTATTGTATTTGTTAAATGCTTACTATGTGTCAAGCACTGTTTTAAGTGCTAGGGTAGATACAAATTACCAGGCCACATACAGTCCTTGTCCCAAATGGGACTCACATTCTAAGTAGGAAAGAGAACAGGAATTGAATTATGATTTTGAATTTGAGGAAACTGAGGGACAAACAAGTGACTTGCCCAAGATCACACAGCAAGTTAAACATTAAAATAAATTAAAAATAAATCTGCCTAAAACACTTTTGCATCCACAAGACCCTCAGTAAAATATGGCTGCATAAAAACAATGGTCCATCTATATCAAGTATTCCATTCAATGGTGGCAACAAGATGTCTGAGAAACTTAAGGTTGCTCTTCTTGACCTCCATGTTCCAGGAATTGAATTTCCCACTAATACCCATAAGATTTTCCAATACATCCCTGAGTGCTCAATGAGTGCTCAATAAATGCTATTGATTGATTAATGTCCTAGCGACTCATTATGGACTGTTTGTACAATGTACCTATTTCCTCTTGAAGTTGCTGCTAATATTTTTACCTGCACTGTTTTCCATGGGAAAATATTCCACAGCCCTACAACTTGTTGAGTGAATGTTTCTTGTGCTTGTTTTGAATTTACTGACATTAAACTTCAACAAATGCCCTCTCATGTTGGTAGTACAGCATTTGGTGAGCAGAAATTACATGTTTGTCTCATCCATGCCCTTCATAATTCTATTAGTGTCAATCAGTTCCGCTCTCAGCCTTCATCATTCCCAGCTGAGAAGTCTGAGAAGCAGCATGGCCTAGGAGAAATAGCCCAGGATTGGGTGTCAGGAGAATCAGCTTCTAATCCTGGCTACATCTTTTGCCCTCTGTGTGACCTTGGGCAAGTTGCACCTTCTCTGAGTTTCAGTTTCCTTGTCTATAAAATGGGGATGAAATGTCTGTTCTCCCTCCCCCTTAGACTGTGAATCCCACGTGGGACAGAGACTGTGTGTGATCTTACAGTACTATACTGTATCTACCCAATTCTAAGCAAGATACTTGGCAAATAGTAAGTGTTGAAAAAATACCAGCATTATTTTTAAAGTCCCGTATTAGCATGGATGATAAAAGCTGCTCCACCCCATTTTCTCCATTCATCACACTGTCTATATGATTTTTCTACAGGCACACTCAATAACTCATGTCTCTGAAGGGCATGAAGGGCTCCTCAAAAATCTCCAGTGGCTACCAATCAATCTGCGCATCAGGCAGAAACTCCTCGCCCTGGGCTTCAAGGCTGTCCATCACCTCGCCCCCTCCTACCTCACCTCCCTTCTCTCCTTCTACTGCCCAGCCCGCACCCTCCGCTCCTCCACCGCTAATCTCCTCACTGTACCTCGTTCTCGCCTGTCCCGCCATCGACCCCCGGCCCACGTCATCCCCCGGGCCTGGAATGCCCTCCCTCTGCCCCTCCACCAAGCTAGCTCTCTTCCTCCCTTCAAGGCCCTGCTGAGAGCTCACCTCCTCCAGGAGGCCTTCCCAGACTGAGCCCCTTCCTTCCTCTCCCCCTCGTCCCCCTCTCCATCCCCCCATCTTACCTCCTTCCCTTCCCCACAGCACCTGTATATATGTATATATGGTTGTACATATTTATTACTCTATTTATTTATTTTACTTGTACATTTCTATCCTATTTATTTTATTTTGTTGGTATGTTTGGTTCTGTTCTCTGTCTCCCCCTTTTAGACTGTGAGCCCACTGTTGGGTAGGGACTGTCTCTATGTGTTGCCAATTTGTACTTCCCAAGCGCTTAGTACAGTGCTCTGCACATAGTAAGTGCTCAATAAATATGATTGATTGATTGATTGATTGATTGAAGAGGTTTCAGAAGTTCCACTGAGGACAAGTGGAAGTAAGACTTTCCCCTAAACACACCTTGGTTCCAACAGACCCTCCCAAAAGCCCCAAAGTGGCTGCATTATTTAGAGGGGCCCCGATCTGGGGACCTGAAATGGATTGAATTTCAGAGTGGAAATGTGGTAACCCAATATTATGGTGAGACCCTTGAAGACCCAGTACATGGAATCAGCCATTTGGTCTGATTAGGCGGCTGCCAGCTTCCACAGATTTCACTGAAATAACAGCAGACTCAGGAAGCCTGCCAGCATGATGATGATAATAATAATAATAATAATAATGATCAATCAATCAATCATATTTATTGAGCACTTACTGTGTGCAGAGCACTGTACTAAATGCTTGGGAAGTACAAGTTGGCAACATATAGAGACAGTACCTACCCAACAGTGGGCTCACAGTCTAAAAGGGGGAGACAGAGAACAAAACCAAACATACTAACAAAATTAAATAAATAGAATAGATATGTACAAGTAAAATAAATAAATAAATGAGTAATAAATATGTACAAACATATATACATATATACAGGTGCTGTGGGGAAGGGAAGGAGGTAAGATGGCATTTGTTAAGCACTTACCATGTGAAAACCACTGTTCTAAGTTCTGGAGAGCATACAAGGTGATCAGGTCATCTAACGTGGGGCTCACAGACTTAATCCTCATTTTACAGATGTGGTAACCAAGGCCCAGAGAAGTTAAGTGACTTTCCCAAAGTCACACAGATGACAAGCGGCAGAGCCGAGATTAGAACCCATGACCTCTGACTCCCTAGCCCGGACTCTTTTCACTGAGCCACACTGCTTCCCATAATAGACATTTCCATGATAGACATTCACCCCCTCTTCAGCCTCAAAGCATGTAAGTACATATCCATAATTACTTTATTTATATTAATGTCTGTCTCCCTGATAATATTGTAAACTTGTTGTGGGCAGGGAACATGTCTACCAACTCTGTTATACTCTCCCAAGTGCTTAATATAGTGTTATACCCAGAGTAAGTGTTCAATAAATATGATTGACTTTAGAGAAGCTGTGTGGCTCAGTGGAAAGAGCCCGGGCTTGCGAGTCAGAGGTCATGGGTTCTAATTCCGGTTCCGCCACTTGTCAGCTGTGTGACTTTGGGCCTCAGTTAACTCTCTGGGCCTCAGTTACCTCATCTGTAAAATGGGGATTAAGACTGTGAGCCCCATGTGGGACAACTTGATTACCTTGTATCCTCCCAGCACTTAGAACAGTGCTTTGCACATAGTAAGCACTTAACATATGCCATCATAATTATTATTATTATTGATTGATTGACTGGCTGATGACAGATTGGTTGATCTGGGACTTCTCCAACAAAGTCATGTTCTCTTATGGGTAATTCCCCTGCCTCCCCATTAACAGAGTACCTAAAGAATTCCTTCAGTACTTCTCAAAGTGAAAACAACATATTTTTTCAACAAAAGATCATGGATTTGGCTTTAAGGTACTTCAGTTCTCTGCAGTAGAAATTCTGCATTCATCAGACTCCAAGTTGAACTCTTATGCAGAAGGCAAGATCACTATAATGATTATCTGAACAAACTTTCCACCATTGTGCATTGAAAACTTGTCAAAATGTCAAGGCACGGATTAGGTTTGACCATCAAGGCAATGCATATAATAATAACAATAATAATAATTTTGGTATTTTTTAAGTGTTTACTATGTGCCAAGCACTGTTCTAAGAACTGGGGGAGATACAAGGTAATCAGGTTGTCCCACAGGGGGCTCACAGTCTTAATCCCCATTTTCCAGATGAGGTAACTGAGGCACAGAGAAGTTAAGTGACTTGCCCCAGGTCACACAGCTGATAAGTGGTGGAGCTGGGATTAGAATCCATGACTTCTGACTCCCAAACCCACACTCTTTCCACTGAGCCACGCTGCTTTTCTACCCAATCCTGAAGGTATTCTCGCAGAAATCCACAAGCAGACAGAGCATCTAGTCTTTGGAAATTTACATCATCTATTCCTGAGGAACTGCCCCAGGACTTTAGAGATGCTCCCATAATCACCTCCTTCAAGAATAAAGAGAGAAAGAGAACTGAGGAAGCTACCAGGGCTTCTCCATTGCTGACATAATTTTAGCCAGAACCCTTCTGGACAGACTTCTAAAAATATACTAAAGGGACCAAAACTAAAAAACAGCACTGTGGCTTCAGATCAAAAATGCAGCAAAGATGTGCCCTTCATAGCATAGAAGTTACAGGGAAGTGCAGAGAATCCTACACCTTGCATATTCTTTTCATCATCTATCAATTGACTATTGCTCTGGCAACTGTTCAGCAGATTTAGCAGGCCTGAGAGGTTTGTCAGGACCCACAGATTCCTCCACGGCTGTCAGATCAGGTGCCCTTTTTGACCTCTTCCCAATCACCACTGGAGCAAGCAGGATGAGTGATAAATTCGGACCTATTCATCGAGGTTATGCTGCCGCAGGGGGACATTATCAGGCATCTGCAAGTTGGAGATGTAATTTATTTTTGATGCACAGGGAGAGTCTTCCAATGCAATAGATTTTGAGCGTGGATAAAATATTTCAGGCAGTAATCCAAGGACAGCTAAATTTTGACTGCTTAGGGGACATGCAAAAGAAGCTAGCCACTTCTTCAAAGACTGAGTGCAGCACTCTATATAGCACAGTACAACACCTGAAGTAAACCATGGTTGACTACCAGCCTACCCATGAGAAATCCTTCATATAAGCAAAGATATTTATTGGCAACACAAGACTTAGTGCCATCACCAAATTCTGCCTCCTAAGCAGCACAATACCCAGTGGCGCAGGAGAAGCAAAGCTGAAGAAAACATCAACAAAGAGGCCAATGTAGTTTTGGGGAGATGAAGAGATAGATATTGGTTACAATTTTCGCCAAGTTTACACTGAGTTGAATGTCTACATAGCTATAGTGATAGTCAATCTTCTATTTTACTGAGAGAAGTGGGCCCACTAGAGAAGATACAACCAGTTTCTGGAGGAGTTTGGCTTGAGTCACTAACGAACCATATCCAACTTCAAAAGACAGGAAAAGATTACCAATGAAATCCTGGCATGCAGTTACTAGCAGCATTGAGGCAATGTTCAAACCAACGCAACTTCGCTGGACAGGTCACATGAGGAAGATGGATGAGTGATTGCAGGAAACCCAAGCACTAGCCAGGAGGGCAGACTAAACAATTTAAGACAAAATAACCACATAGTGTTAAATGATATGATGAAATAAAGGACTGCTGGGAGACCACTGCAGCAAACAAACCAGTCTGGTGGACAATCAATCAATTTATCAGTTGTCTTGGAATGCCCGCAGACTCTGACACATCAGACTAAGCATTTTACATAGTGATGATGGAATCTCCAGGTAGAAAAGTTGGCTGAGCCTCAGACCTGAGACTTAAGAACTGAGAATTTGTGCAGAAGAAGCAAGGTGGCCTAATGGACTTGGGTATCAGAAGGACCTGGGTTCTAATTCCAGCTCCATCACTTGTCTGCTGTGTGAGCTTGTGAAATATCACTTAACTTCTCTGAGCCTCTTCCTCATCTGTAAAATAGGAATAAAGACTGTGAGCCCTTTCTGGGACACGGTCTGTGTCCAACTTGATTATCTTATATCTACCCTAGTGCTTTGTAGAGTGCCTGGCACGTAGTGAGTGCTAAACAGACAATATTAAAATAAAAACCTGATTATAGTACTAATGGCTGGCACCGAGCCACTTGCAGTCAGGATAGAGTGTGGAGGTTTGCAAAGATCAGACTCCCAAGAGAAAAGTCTTAGTCAAGATAAACACTTGGGAGAGTACAATGCAATAGGGTTTGTAGACATGAGCCCTGGTCTCAAAGAACTTGTAATTGTGAAATAATAGCATCTACATTCTGTTGAGTATTTTGACTGCCAAAGCACTTCACATTATTTATCTGATCTCAGTCCTATTATTCCCCTCATTTTACAGATGGAGAAACTGAGATGTGGGAAGGTAAGTGACTTACCCAAGGTCACACAGCAGGTAAGTGGCAGAGTTGGGACTAGAACCCAGTTCCTCGACCTTCCAGTATGGCACTTTTTCCACTATGCCACACTGGCTCAAAGAGAGCCAAGTCCTTTACCTGCACATAAAGTGAGGGAGAGCAACCTGCACATAAAGATATTTTCACTCACTCCAGTGAAATCTCACCAACAGCAGCTTCAGTTTAATAAATGAAGACCAGCTGCAATATAATTCCACATTCACTGTTAACCCTATTTTCATCCAATACTAGTTCATGACCTTGCCAATGTATTTGTTTTGCATTCTAACAAAACTGTCTTTAATGAGTTTCTTCTAAGTTTTCAACTTGATTGCCTGGGGTTATTAATGTGATTATTCTTTTATCTCCTATTTATATTAGCTTTGCATTGGATCGATTTCAAAATACAAATTAACTTAAGTGAGGAACTTTATCTTGTCATGGCAATTAAATGCCCATATGTATGCCTCTAGAGAGAGATAACCGCAATTATTTTTGACATTCATAAGGTCAGCAAACATAACTCTAACTTTGAAGCCCTTTAGGAATTCTGTCAATGATTTCCTAAGGGTTTGAACATTATTTAGGTGTCCAGAATGTTTTAGAGAGCAAATTATTTTTTATTTTTTGGTATTTCTCTAGTTTCCACTCTATTGTTGTGGACACCACCTGCATGAAATTTACATTATGCTGCAAATTGACTAATTGGGAATGTAATCAACCACCTGTGAGTGAAACTAGCTATTCACTTTCTTTTTCCATGCAATTTTTAGTACAAAAATGACAACCAGGAGATGGAAGTACTAAAAAGGGGTGTGGGTTTTTTTTTGGCGGGGGGGAGGGCCCTCAAGAGTTTGTCAGTAATAGCAAATTAAGGGCAACATGTTGATGCAGACTGAAGAAAAGAATCCTGGAGTAAAGAGCTGTATTCAAATCCTACCTCTGTTCCTGCCCGAAATGACCTGGAACAAAAAAGCGCTAATGAGTCACCTCCCAGCCTGAGGGACCTAATGCTGCTTCCAAAGGACTTAACATATTCTCAGGAAATGAATTTGGACACTGGGAGAGGCATTTTAAATAATGTATCTGAAAATGGAACTATGCAAATCAATGTAAGCTCATCCTACAGTTACCCTGTGGATTTTATAGAATGATCGATACTATCAATCCAGCGGAATCGCCTCCATACAACCTGGTCTTCTGAACCAGTGCACGGAGATGCTTCTGCTGCATTCTCAGGGTCTCCCCACATCTGGGGGGGTCTCCTCGGGCCAGGGTCTCCCACCCACATGGAGGGACCGCCTAGTGCGCTGGTGACTAGATAAGTGGCATCTGGCCTAAACCCAGCGCTACCAGTTTGGCATCCTGGTCTTCTCCAGAAAGGAGCACCATCAGACCATTCATGCCACGGAGTGCTTTTGGGGGGAATCCAGGCACTAGGATCACCTCAACCATCTCAGAGCCAGAGTAAGGTTTCTGATTCTGGAAATAAAAGTGATTCAAGCAGCTCAGCCTTGCTGCGAGACAGGTGCTCAGCTAGGTCTAGTTCCCAGTGATTCATTCAGTGCTTGACATACACACTTCCTTCTCTCCTTCTACAGCCCAGCCTGCACACTCCACTCTTAGGGCACTAACCTTTTCACTGTGCCTCAATCTCATTTGTCCTGCTGTTGACCCCTGGCCCATGTCCTACCTCTGGCCCGGAATGCCCTCTCTCCTCAAATCTGCCAAAAGATCATTCTTTACCCCTTCAAAGTCCTACTGAAGGCTCAACTCGTCCAAGAGGCCTTCCCAGACTAAACCCCCCTTTTCCTCAGCTCCCCCTCCCATCTGCATCACCTCAACTCACTCCCTTGGCTCTCCCCCCACCACACACCCCACAGCACTTATATAATTATGTATATATGTATAATTATTTTTATTTATATTGATGCCTGTATACTTGTTTTGATGCCTGTCTTCCCCCTTCTAGACTGTAAGCCCTGTGTGGGCAGGGATTGTCTCTCTTTATTGCTGATTTGTACTTTCCAAGCATTTAGTACAGTGCTCTGCATACAGTAAGTGCTCATTAAATTTGATTGAATGAAATGAAGCCTTTTAGAATAAACTCAAACATTTGGCTCTATCCAGGGTTATGCTTACTGGATCAGCTTCCTCCGTGGTTTCTCTCCTTTCCAGTCCATTCTTCAGTCCGCTTCAGGATGATTTTTCTAAAGTATTATTCCACACAGTCTCCCCACTCTTCAAAAACCTCTGATGATTGCACATTCCTCTTTTCATCAATCAGAAATTCCTGACTTTAGGGCACCCTTCCTAATTATCCACTCTCTCCTCCCACTACACTCCAGCTCTCCCTCTCCATTCCTCTCAAACAAACTTACTCACTGTGACTTTTTCCCATCTCAGTTGTCAACCTCTTCCTCATGCCCTTCCCCTTCCTGGAACCTCCCTTCCCTCTGTCAAATCCATCACATCATCTCCCATCTTCAAAGGCCTTCTGAACTGCTTCTCCAGAAGGCTTTCTCCAATTAAGACAGGCAGCATGGCTTAGTGAGAAGAGCATGGAATTTAGAGAACCTGGGTTCTAATTCTGGCTCTGCCACTTAGCTGCATGACCTTGGGCAAATCACATAATAATAATAATAATAATAAAAATGGCATTTATTAAGCGCTTACTATGTGCAAAGCACTGTTCTAAGCACTGGAGAGGTTACAAGGTGAGCAGGTTGTCCCACGGGGGGCTCACAGTCTTAATCCCCATTTGACAGATGAGGCAACTGAGGCACAAAGAAGTTAAGTAACTTGCCCAAAGTCACACAGCTGACAATTGGCGGAGCCGGAATTTGAACCCATGACCTCTGACTCCAAAGCCTGTGCTCTTTCCACTGAGCCACACTGCTTCTCTTTGTGAGTCGCATGTGAGGCATGGATTGTATCCAACCTGACTATAACTACTCCAGCACTTAGTACAGTGCCTGGAACACTGTAAGTGATGAACAAATACTATAAAAAAATTAAAATGTAATCTCCTTAGATCCTATCTGCCCAACTGACACTACAGCACTTCTGCACCACCTGAGCACTTGCAAACTCACAACCTCTTGTAAGATTAACATGCATTTTACATATGCTAGTACTTTAAAAACTCTGATACATAACACTTTTTCCTTGTGCCATTCTGTAATTTCTTTTTGTGAGTCTTCATTATATTGTAAGCTCCTTGCAGGCAGTGATTGTACTTTTATATACATTCCCAAGCACTTGGCACAATGCTCAGCACATTATAGTCACTCATTAAATTCCGGTAATTAAATAATACAAATCTACGTTCTTATGAGGTAATAATAATAATAATAATAATAATGGTATTTTTAAGCCCTTACTATGTGCTAAGCACTGTTCTAAGTGCTGGGCTAGATACAAGGTAATCAGGTTGCCCCATGTGGGGCTCACAGTCTCAATCCCCATTTTACAGATGAGGTAACTGAGGCACAGAGAAGTTAAGTGGCTTGCCCAAGATCACACAGTAGACAAGTGGCAGAACCAGGATTAGAACCCACATCCTCTGACTCCCAAGCCAGGGGCTCTTTCCACTAAGCCACGCTATTTCTCCATGCTACTTTATTAAGCAAAATTTCACATTTGAGAAATGTCCCTCTTTAAATACATAAGTCTTCCAGCTTGTTTCTGCTTTCTATTCGTCTGATTATGTCTGTATTTAATAATGATAATAATAATAATAATTGTGGTATTTGTTAAGCATGAACACAATACTAAGCACTGGGGTAGAGACAAGTAAATCAGGTTGGGCATAATCCCTGTCCCACATGGGGCTTATAGTCTTAATCTCCATTTTACAGATGAGGTAACTGAGGTCCAGAGAAGTGAAGTGACATGCCCAAGGTCACACAGCAGACAAACAGTGGAGCCTGGATTAGAACCCAAGTCCTTCTAACTTTCAAACCCGGGGTCTATCCACTAGGCCATGCTGCTTCCCATATTTAAGAAATCTGTGTCATGCTTATGGCAAATTCTGCTTTTTTTGAGAAGCAGCATGGCTCAGTGGAAAGAGCACGAGCTTGGGAGTCAGAGGTCATGGGTTCTAGTCCCGGCTCAGCTACTTGTCAGCTGTGTGACTTTGGGCAAGTCACTTCACTTCTCTGGGCCTCAGTTACCTCATCTGTAAAACTGGGATTAAGACTGTGAGCTCCATGTGGGACAACCTGATCACCTCGTTTCTCCCCCCCCGCCACCCCCCCCCCCGTGCTTAGAACAGTGCTTTGCAAATAGTAAGCAATTAACAAATGCCATCATTATTATTATTGTTGTTTATATCTATAGCATTATGAACAATTATGGATCATTGTTAAAGTATTACTTTTACCATCAGTATTAGCTTCTTCTGGTACTGGAGAGCACATACTCCTTCAAAATTGGGAATGGCTGTTTGAAAAGCCAAAAAAAATGAGTTTTCTAGTGATAGACATCTCAGTGAAAAGGGACACCACCCTGAAAGCTACAGCTTAGTTTTCATTGACTCCTCAAACCTACCCCCTCACCACACACAAATACACACAAAAAAACCCTGCACTCATTTAATGCCTGAGCATCAATCATTCCATAGAAAATAAACCACACATTTTAACAGACATATATTAAATGTAATTTGATGATCAAATGACATATTTCACTAGCATGGGATTTGATCCAATTTCCAATAAGATTAAAAAGAAGGCTCAAAACTGGTCTAAACCCATCTTCGATTGCTTTTGCATTCCTGGAAAGTCTTTGGAAAGTTCGTATTTGGCAGATTGAATGGAACTTTAAACTTTCTCCTTTGTGGGCCTGTAGTTTTCTGATTTTTTGCCTACCTAGTTCATTTCTCCTAATCAATTCATTTGTTCTCTTTAACACTGATTTCAGCTCCGCAACTGAACATGAGGTACTCTCAGTTGATGGAAAACCCCTTCTCTGGATCACAAAAGCAGGTCACATTTTCCTGCAGCTTTTATCCTAAGTAATTCATCTTCTATAATTTTTTGTTCTTTTCATGAAAATACATTCAAATGATAATTAGCTATCTGCCTACGTTCCCACCCACTCACTTTCCAAAGAGATCAGTAGTAAAGTGCCGAAAATAAAGACATCACAGATAAAAACAATAAAAATCAAATAAGATTTAAAAGCTGATTCCTCTTAGGGGAAAACATTATTTGACGATGGATAAGACTAGCTCTCTCTCTGGCTGGGGAATCTTAAGGGTTTGCTGCATTGCTGTCTTGAGAACTGTTTGGGCGAAGCCACTCAGAGCCAATTGAGAGCTCTTGTGTTTAGACTAATGGAAAGTTGTGGCTCAGCAGTTTCCTCACTAAGTCTACTGAGTTTTTATTGCCTGAGGGAGTTTTGCAGATTTAATTAGTCGATAAAGTACCTTCATCTAGTACCTTAAAAGAATACCATAAAGACTGTTAGGCCTCCAGCTTGGATGGAAAGCATCTTTCCTTGGAGCTGCTTACCTAGCTTGCTGTGTGTTCTAGACTGTGCCAAAATGGGCCCTGTGAACCACTATCTTTAGAAGTCAAGAAGCAGCATCTGCTGCAGCCATTTCCACTTGAACAAATCTAAAACTATCCTCCCAACCACCAAAGTGCAAAAAAAAAGAAAAAGGTTGGGGAGATGACCTTCCATGAATCATCCCTTCCAGATCTGGATTCTATGGGTTCCATGATACAGGAAAGTTTCTGACTTTCCTGGTTCTCCTCTTATCTCTCTGGTCATTCATTCTCAGTCTCTTTTGCAGGCTCCTCCTCCCCCCTCCCGTCCCCTTACTGTGGGGGTTCCCCAAGGTTCAGTTCTTGGTCCCCTTCTGTTCTCTATCTACACTTACTCCCTTGGTGACCTCATTCGCTCCCACGGCTTTAACTGTCATCTCTACGCTGATGACACGCAGATCTACATCTCTGCCCCTGCTCTCTCCCCCTCTCTCCAGGCTCGCATCTCCTCCTGCCTTCAGGACATCTCCATCTGGATGTCTGCCCACCACCTAAAACTCAACATGTCCAAGACTGAACTCCTTGTCTTCCCTCCCAAACCCTGCCCTCTCCCTGACTTTCCCATCACTGTTGAAGGCACTACCATCCTTCCCGTCTCACAAGCCCACAACCTTGGTGTCATCCTCGACTCCGCTCTCTCATTCACCCCTCACATCCAAGCCGTCACCAAAACCTGCCGGTCTCAGCTCCGCAACATTGCCAAGATCCGCCCTTTCCTCTCCATCCAAACCACTACCCTGCTCGTCCAAGCTCTCATCCTATTCCTTCTGGACTACTGCATCAGCCTTCTCTCTGATCTCCCATCCTCGTGTCTCTCCCCACTTCAATCCATACTTCATGCTGCTGCCTGGATTGTCTTTGTCCAGAAACGCTCTGGGCATGTTACTCCCCTCTTCAAAAATCTCCAGTGGCTACCAATCAATCTGTGCATCAGGCAGAAACTCCTCACCCTGGGCTTCAAGGCTCTCCATCACCTCGCCCCCTCCTACCCCACTTCCCTTCTCTCCTTCTCCAGCCCAGCCCGCACCCTCCGCTCCTCCACCGCTAACCTCCTCAACGTGCCTTGTTCTCACCTGTCCAGCCATCGACTCCTGGCCCACATCATCCCCCGGGCCTGGAATGCCCTCCCTCTGCCCATCCGCCAAGTTAGCTGTCTTCCCCCCTTCAAGGCCCTACTGAGAGCTCACCTTCTCCAGGAGGCCTTCCCAGACTGAGCCCCTTCCTTCCTCTCCTCCTCGTTCCCCTCTCCATCCCCTGTCTTACCTCCTTCTCTTCCCCACAGCACCTGTATATATGTATATATGTTTGTACATATTTATTACTCTATTTATTTTACTTGTACATATCTATTCTATTTATTTTATTTTGTTAATATGTTTGGTTTTGTTCTCTGTCTCCCCTTTCTAGACTGTGAGCCCACTGTTGGGTAGGGACTGTCTCTATATGTTGCCAACTTGTACTTCCCAAGAGCTTAGTACAGTGCTCTGCACACAGTAAGTGCTCAATAGATACGATTGATTGATTGATTCTGCCATTTAAAATGTTTCAGCTTTAAGCAGATCCTCCTTGAAGCAGCATTTGGAAAAATAATGCACTACATTAAAAGTACTTTAACAGTATGGCTGCACAGTCTTATGTGGCAATTGGTGGACCCTCCTGAAAGGTTGGCCATTTTGTCTCAGGCTCTCTGGGGTTGGCCATTTTGTCTCACGCCCTGGCTCTAAGAACTGTTATCTTAAATAGTGCCTTCAAAATTGCGAGCCTTGGGTAAACGTTTTACTAGAAGTGTCTTTCAAACATTCAAGTCATTTTTTTTCCTTTTTTATAAATTATGTAATGCCACTTTAAGGATCTCACTCGGATTTAAATTATAGATGCTCAGATTGGCAGGTCTATTCTTCAGAGTCATTCTTCTTAAAGTAATTTAAGAGCTATCCTCTTCGCCATCCATATTCTTCCTAACATTGTGGACATGTTTCACCTCTCCTTCTTGATGAGAGAGGACCCAGTTTAATGGCAAAGTGAAAATTTCAGCTATGAAGCAATTCCTTCTACCTCCCTTTAATTCTTCAAAGATCACTTTACTTGGTTTGAACTCATCCAGATCCCTTAACTTGCTCAAAAGAATAGCTGGCAGGATTTTTTAATTCAACTTCTTTTCAGGATGCCCCTTGAGTGGTCTTAATTCATAAAACAAGCTAAAGTATTTGGCAACCTCCTAGAACAATAGTTGTGTTTTCTGCGGCAGAAAATGAGATTTTCAGGGCTTGCCATGGAATTATATGTACTTCTCTCTAACTTCCCAAGATGATCCCTAACAGTTAATGTAAATTTTCCAAGAGCTCAGAACTTTGAGAGAAGAAAAGTCTTCTCAGGAGTATGCCTCAACAGAGAAAAGGCACAATAAAAATGATCACTGCTCCAAAAAACTAGCCCATATTTGGACTCTTGGAATATTTCCAATAACTACGACTGGTCTTCCTTGTCAGTCATGTTTACAGGAAATGACTTTAGACATCTTTGGAGCCCAGAGAGTATACTGGGTACTTGCTTAAAAATATAAATGGGTTTAAACAGTACCCAACGTCTGAAGCTTGAGGATTGGGGAGTTAACCTAGAGATGATGGTGTCTCACTGAAATAGGTTCCTCTAAAGACACAAACAGATTCAACCCTCTCTCCAGTGATGATAAAATTTTGGATCACTGATCCTGGTTTATACCACCTTAAACAGTCAAGATAATGTCTGCTTGTATTTACGGTGGGGTGTGATGCTAGGAGGCAGATTTTTTTCTATTAGGGAACAGGAGAGTTCCGGAGAAGGATGGCAGAGAGTACAGTATGAAAAGCAGTGGTTTAGAGGAGTACATTGCTAAGGGCTTAGTACAGTGCATTCCACACACTAAGCACTCAAATATGATTGAATGAATGAATGAATTGGGTGCAAATTATGGGCTGGGCGCAACTGGGGCATTGAAGAAAATCCAGCACCTTTTCCTCCACATCTCCTTTTTCTCTTTCCTCTCACCCCTATCAGCTTGATCTACTACAAGTAAGGTATTATTTCTGCAAAGACACATCCTCATGAGGAACCCCTTGTTGGCTCTGGGGTCCGGGACATTATTGACAGAACTGATTGAATGCTACCATGTACAGAGCCCTGTACTAGACAGTTAGGAGACATAAAAAGTCGACAGTCCCTATGCTCAAGTTGCTTACACTCTAAGTACTCCCAGTTGAGTTGTTGGGAATACTTGTGTCTCTGAGCTTCCTCTAATAATAACAATTGTAAGAATAACTATAATTGTAGCATTCGTTAAGGATTTATAACATGTGACTCACTGTACTAAACTCTGGGATGGATAAAAGTAATAATAATAATGACAATATTTATTAAGCACTTACTATGTTCCTGGTACTGAACTAAATGCTGGGGGGATACAAGCAAATCGGGTTGGACAAGGTCCCTGTCCCACATAGCCCTCACAGTTTCAATCCCCATTTTACAGATGCGGTAACTGAGGAACAGAGAAGTGAAGTGACTTGCCCAAGGTCACACAGCAGAAGACTGGCAGAGCCGGGATTAGAACCCATGAAATTATGCCTCCTAGGCCCGTACTCCAGGTCAAATACAGCCCCCATCCCTCACAGGGCTCCCAGTCCCAGTAAGAAGAAAGGAGAACAGGAAACAGAGGCACAGAGAAGTTTAATGGCTTGTCTTTGGTCATGATGCCAGGTTCTCTGAGTCTCTTGCCCATGCTTCTTCCACTGAGCTATACCTCCTTATTCTAGCTCTACACTGGAGAATGAACTGGGAGTCTACCAGTATGACAATGGAGTGAGGGTTCAAGGCTCAGCGTGGAAGTAATCAAAAGGATCTCGTTCAGTCATGAAGACTTGTTGGGAAAGGGTCCCTAGTGGGGTCCCAAGTCTTTTTGTTACTGAGGTTTCATCTTTATCTCGTTAGTCCAGTGATCTGCACACAACAAGTGTTCAAATATAATTCACTGATCTGGTTTATTAGGCTAACGTGAGCAGTCTAGATAATTCATGTCAAATCAATAAAAAAATCTACTTTGAAGTCTACTTTGATTATATTGAAGTCTAAATTATCCATTTGGGCTTTCTGTACTGAATCAATGAACTGGATAATTGGCGATCATCCCTTCATTTGGTACTGCTGATGCATACCAGCTGTGTCACATACAGTCAGGAATAAAGTGAGGGAGGGAGCCCTTTTCTTCCAAGCTGGTCTCTGGTGCCAAATCCTCTCCCCACCTCTTGTCCTCCCTGCTCAGACCAGCATTCAGTGTAGTAGTTGATTGTTAGTCTGCCCTGACACCAATTGAAGCTGAAAAACTTGGAGAGAAACTTTCTGCGGAAGCCTGAACTGGAGTGGAGATGATATTTGGGAGCACAGGGCCACTAGACGTGATGGACTGAAAGCTGAGGCAACCTCTCTCAGCTTTCTAGTAATGCGCCACTACCACAAATAATAACAATAATAATAATAATAATCCTAAAGTTCCAGGACTTCAACATTTCCCTTTCGTTACGAGTCATTTGAGCAATATAAACATTCTGAAAGCATTAGTACTTGCCGATAAGCAGCACAAGAGAATAGGGTGTTCTGAGGTTGCTTGTGGCTGAACTCAGCCAGATGAAACTGAAAAATCCCAGCTGGATTTGTTGACTCCCTTGAACTGCTTTTGAACACATCCCCAAGTTTGGCAGTTAGAGCATAATCAATCAATCAATCAATCAATCGTATTTATTGAACGCTTACTATGTGCAGAGCACTGTACTAAGCGCTTGGGAAGTACAAATTGGCATCACATAGAGACAGTCCCTACCCAACAGTGGGCTCACAGTCTAAAAGGGGGAGACAGAGAACAGAACCAAACATACCAACAAAATAAAATAAGTAGGATAGAAATGTACAAGTAAAATAAATAAATAAATAGATAAATAGAGTAATAAATATGTACAACCATATATACATATATACAGGTGCTGTGGGGAAGGGAAGGAGGTAAGACGGGAGGATGGAGAGGGGGACGAGGGGGAGAGGAAAGAAGGGGCTCAGTCTGGGAAGGCCTCCTGGAGGAGGTGAGCTCTCAGCAGGGCCTTGAAGGGAGGAAGAGAGCTAGCTTGGCGGATGGGCAGAGGGAGGGCATTCCAGGCCCGGGGGATGACGTGGGCCGGGGGTCGATGGCGGGACAGGCGAGAGCGAGGTACAGTGAGGAGATTAGTGGTGGAGGAGCGGAGGGTGTGGGCTGGGCAGTAGAAGGAGAGAAGGGAGGTGAGGTAGGAGGGGGCGAGGTGATGGAGAGCCTTGAAGCCCAGGGTGAGGAGTTTCTGCTTGATGCGCAGATTGATCGGTAGCCATTGGAGGTTTTTGAGGAGGGGAGTAATATGTCCAGAGCGTTTCTGGACAAAGATAATCCGGGCAGCAGCATGAAGTATGGATTGAAGTGGAGAGAGACACGAGGATGGGAGATCAGAGAGAAGGCTAGTGCAGTAGTCCAGACGGGATAGGATGAGAGCTTGAATTAGCAGGGTAGCGGTTTGGATGGAGAGGAAAGGGCGGAGTAAGACCACCAGTCTCACAATTATTGGATCATATGAATAAGCAATGAAAACCAGTATTCTTTTGCTGCTAGAGTAACGGGATACTGACCCCCTCTAATAATAATAATAACTATTGTACTTGTTAAGAACTTACTGTATGCCAAACACTGTTCTCAATGCTGGTGTAAATTAAGCGGGTTGAACACAGTCCCTGCCCCACATGGGGCCCATACTCTTAATCCCCATTTTACAGATAACTGAAGCCCAGAAGTGAAGTGACTTGCCCAAGGTCACACAGCAGACATGTAGTGGAGTCAGGATTAGAACCCAAGTCCTTCCCAGGCCCATGCTCTATCCACTAAGCCATGCTTTTCTATGCTGTAAGCTCCTTATGGGCAGGGAACATTCCTAATTCCCAATATTGTTGTGTTGTACTCTTCCAAGTGCTTAGTACAGTGCTCAGCACACAGTAAGCACTCAATAAATGACTGATTAATTGGAATGTATTCAAACTCCTTTCAAACTCACTACTTTCTGGCTACAAACTTTGAGTGGAAGCAAATTCTGTATGCTTACTTTTTTCTAAGTGTTCTCTTTTATTTGTTTTCAAACCTTCCAAACCTGGTCACTCTCAGACTGTCTTTCCAGACTGCAGAGTTCATACTTTCAGTCTAGTTTCATTTTCATACATGACAATAATTCCATTTGCTCTTCTCAATATCTTTGTCAGCTCTACCATGCTCTTAAGGTGGGTGCAATAACCAGAATTGCACCCAGCGTTCCAGAAATGGGTTTACCACTCTTTAATACAATGGCAAAACTACAACTTTTGCTTTCTTTCCTTCTTGTGAAACCAGGGATTCAGCTGAACGTATTAGTCACTACTGCACATTGAACAGATGTTATGGAAGACCCATTTCCACTGTCTCCAAGATCTCTTCCCTGAAATGTGACTGATAGCTTCAAACCTGACATCATCTAGTTGCGATATGGGTTAGCATTGTTTATGTGCATTACTTACTGCTTGCTCCCACTGAGGCTCATTTGCTATTTTTCAGACTACTTACTCATATTTGAAGTGGTCTTCTTCAACCTCATAGTATTTTACCACCCAAGATGCCCCACTCTCTCTTCCAGATCATTTTTGAAGATGTTAAACAAATCATTCCTAGAGCAGAATTCCAAAACCACCCCACCATTTATACTTGCGCATTAGTAGTAGTAGTGATGATGTTTATTGAGCTATGCATTGTACTAAAGGATTGGGAAAGTGCAGCAGAAACCAAAGATCTACTCTGTCCATAAAGACCTTGAATTCTAAAAAGGGACACAGTCATACATAGTATTTACAAAGAGGGGGAACAATAGGAAGAGCAAGGATCAGAGAAGGAGTAGAATATCTCCATTCCAAAAAAGCCATTTATCCCTTCCTATTTTCAACCTATTTTCTAATCTCTAACAGAACTCTCACTCCAATTTCATAATTACCAAGTTATTTTTCTAACTCCTCTGGCATATAACCTCACAAGATCTAGATTTTTATTTTGCTGCTTTCCTCTATCCACCTTCTCACTGATGCTTTCAAAGAACTCAGATTACTGAGACGCAATTTCCCTTTACAGAAACCACGCTCCAAAGGGTCCTCTCTATAAGTCTTTTTATAGATGAGTTCACTGGTAATCCACAAATCCTTGGGGATGGTGACTGTCTGCAATGATAGGGAAAAGTTTCACAACTTCCCTTGCAAATTCTTTCCAAATTCTTAAATCAATCAATCAATCATATTTATTGAGCGCTTACTGTGTGCACAGCACTGTACTAAGCGCTTGGGAAGTACAAGTTGGCAACATATAGAGACAGTCCCTACTCAACAGTGGGCTCACAGTCTTAAAGGGGGAGAAATGAAGGCCTTTGGATCAATTGATTAATAGTATTTACTGAGCAGTTACTGTGTGCAGAGCACTGTACTAAGCTCTTAGGAGAGTACAATATAATAGAGCTGGTAGGCATTAACCCTGTCCACATAGGATGTGCAGTATAGACAGGGAGACAGACTGAAATGTGTCGCAGATAGCGGGAAATAGCAGGGTATAATGTTATGTATACAACTGCTATGGTGTTGAGGGTACGGTAAATAACGATTTCTTTCTATCTAATTCATCTATTTTGTGTAAAACATCCTCTATGGTCACCACAAACGGATCCAGTCTCTCTGCCCTGTCTGCCCTCAAATTAAAGAATTCATTGAGCCTCTTGGCTACCTTCTTTATGTCATCAAGTGTGCTGTTGACTCCGCAGCTGTAAGATGACCCTACTGATTTTCTAGCTAGCCTTAGATTTTTATATATTTAGAGAATCTCTGGGAATTAGTTTTACCATTCTTTGCAGGGTATTTTTCAGAATTCCTTCTTGGCTATCTAAAATCCTATTGGCACTTGACTAGCCGATCAATCAGTGCTACTGATTGAGCGTCTACCAAAGATAGAGCACTGAACTAAGTACTTGGGAGAGTACAGCAGAAAGACACATGCCTTCCCTGCCCTCAAGGAATTTACAATTTACTCCTCATGGATTTCTTTTTTCCTCCCTGTAACCTCCTCAGTTGCCTGCTAAAGCTGCCAGCACCATCGCCTCTGCATTGCTGTCAATTGGAACATGCTTACGTTCTTTAAAAAGTCGCTGGGGCTGGACTGGCGGGGGGAGAAGTTTAACCCGACTCCTCTTGCCAAGACCCGGAGACTCTGCTCTGAGAACAGGGACCTTCAGAACTGGAGAGAAGAAAGGGGGTGAGCTGAGAGCCAGAGAGATTGTGGGGGCAGAACCCACAGCCACGTATTTTTGGAATGGGATTCACCCTTGAGCAATGGATATGAGATGCCAGGATGGAAATAAGGAAGAAAAAGCCGGCCTGGCTGGATAGCCTTTTTAAACAACATTTAATAATAATCATAATAATTGTATTTGTTAAGCTGTTTACTATGTGCCAAGCACTGCACTTCATGCTGAGGTAGAGAAAGCTCATTATAAGCAGGGAATGTGTCTGTCTATTGTTATATTGTACTCTTCCAAGTGCCTAATTACACAGTAAGCATTCAATAAATACAGTTGAATGAAAGAATGAATGAATGCAAGATAATTAGGTAAGACACAGCCCCGTCCTACATGGGGTTCACACTCTAAGTGAGATGGGGAAGAGGTGTTTCATCCCCATTTTACAGAGGAGGAAACTAAGGACCAGAGAAGTTACTTGACTTGCCCAAGGTCACACAGCAGGCATGTGGAGGAGCTGAAATTAGAACCCAGGTCCTCTGACTCCCAGGCCTGTGCTCTTTTCACTAGGCCAAGCAGCTTCTCATAACCTTAGTACAGTGCTTAGTACAGTGCTCTGCACACAGTAAACACTCAATAAATACAATTGAATGAATGAATAACCATTGAAGGGAATCGAACTGAAAGACTATTTTATAATAATAATAATGTTGGTATTTGTTAAGCGCTTACTAAGTGCCAAGCACTGTTCTAAATGCTGGATCTGAAGAGGTATAGTTAGAGGACACAAGGTCTTGGGGCCTGTCCCGAGGAAGGAATGTATCAATCAGTCATATTTACTGAGCGCTAACCATGTGCAGAGCACTGTACTGAGCACTTGGAAGACTACAGAACACCAGAATTAGCAGTCACATTCTCTGCCCAAAACAAGCTTACAGTCTAGAGGGGGAAACAGACATTACTATAAGTAACATGATATATAATTTAAAGATGTGTACATAAGTGCTATGGGGTTGCCAGCGGGGCGAATATCACATACCAAGGGTCACAGATCCAAGTGCAAAACCCAGGAATTTAAGCAAACATCCCTTGTCTAGGTGGTGCAGTTAAATCATTGATAACACTATCTAGCCATCTCCACAATTCCGGGAGGAGAGTCCACTTAATGGCTCAAATGACGTACAAGAGCAGCGAACCTCTACAACTAGTGGTCCTCTCCCTGGACCAAGGTCCGCGGAAGGGGTTGAATAAAAGTAATAATGATGGTATCTATTAAGCACTGACTATATGCCAGGCACAGTAATAAGCACTAGGGTGGATACAAGTAAAATCGAGTTGGACACAGTCCCTGTCCTATGTGAGGCTCAAAGTCTCAATCCCCAATTTACAGATGAGGTAACTGAGTCCCAGAGAAGTGAAGTGACTTGTCCAAGGTCACACAGTAGACAAGTGGCAACCTTGTCTTCACAACATTGGCTTCACAGACTCTGTCCTCTCCGGGTTCTCCTCTTATCTCTCTAGCTGTTCATTCTCAGTCTCCTTTGTGAGCTCCTCCTCCCTCTCCCATCCCCTAAGTGTAGGGGTTCCTCAAGGGTCAGTTCTTGGTCCCCTTCTGTTCCCCATCTATATTCACTCCCTTGGTGAACTCATTCGCTCCCACGGCTTCAACTATCATCTCTAGGCTGACGACACCCAAATCTAAATCTCCACCCCTGTTCTCTCTTCCTCCCTCCAGGCTTGTATCTCCTCCTGCCTTCTGGATTTCTGCCTGCCATCTAAAACTCAACATGTCCAAGACTGAGGTCCTTATCTTCCCTCCCAAGCCCTGTCCTCTCCCTGACTTTCCCATCACTTTAGACGGCACTACCATCCTTCCCATCTCACAAGCCCGCAACCTTGGTGTCATTCTCGACTCTGCTCTCTTATTCACCCCACACATCCAATCCTTCACCAAAACCTGCCAGCCTCACCTCCATAACATCACCAAGATCCACCCTCTCCTCTCTATCTAAACCACTACCTTGTTGGTTCAATCTCTCATCCTATCCCGACTGGATTACTGCATCACCATCTTCTCTGATCTCCCATTCTCCTATCTCTCCCCACTTCAGTCTATACTTCACTCTGCTGCCCAGATTATCTTTGTACAGAAATGTTCTGGGCATGTCACTCCCCTCCTCAGAAATCTCCAATGGTTGCTTGTCAACCTACAAATCAAGCAAAAACTCCTCACTCTCGACCCCTCCTACCTCACCTCCCTTCTCTTCTTCTACAGCCCAGTCCACACACTCTGCTCCTCCGCCACTAACTTCCTCACTGTGCCTCATTCTCACCTGTCCCGCCCACGTCCTTCCCCTGGCCTGGAATGCCCTCCCTCCACATATCCACCAAATTAGTTCTCTTCCTCCCTTCCAAACCCTACTGAGAGCTCACCTCCTCCAGGAGGCCTTCCCAGACTAAGCCTCCCCTTTCTTCTATCTTTCTTCTCCCCCTCCATCAGCCCCCCTCCTTCTGCCCTGCCCCCTTCCCCTCCCCACAACACCTGTATATATTTGTACATATTTATTACTCTATTTTATGTGTACATATTTATTACTCTATTTTATTAATAATGTATATATAGCTATAATTCTATTTATTCTGATGGTACTGACACCTGTCTACTTGTTCTGTTTTGTTGTCTGTCTCCCCCTTCTAGACTATGAGCCCTTTGTTGTGTAGGGACTGTCTCTATATGTTGCTGATTTGTACTTCCCAAGCACTTAGTACAGTGCTCTGCACACAGTAAGCACTCAATAAATATGATTGAATGAATGAATGAATGAAATTGAATGAAAAGTGGCAGAGCCAGGATTAGAACCCATGACCTTCTGACTCCGAAGCCCATGCTGTAGCCACCACACTAGGCTATCTCCTCAATGAGAATTCAGCATGTTGCCATGGTGCAGAGATCCCCTGGGGCAAGCTGGGCATGGGCACTGGTGGGGCTAATAGCTCTCTTTGTCCTCCTGAATCAATCAATCGTATTTATTGAGCGCTTACTGTGTACAGAGCACTGTACTAAGCGCTTGGGAAGTACAAGTTGGCAACATATAGAGACAGTCCCTACCCAACAGTGGGCTCACAGTCTAAAAGGGGGAGACAGAGAACAAAACCAAACATACTAACAAAATAAAATACATAGAATAGATATGTACAAGTAAAATAAATAAATAAATGGAGTAATAAATATGTACAAAGATATATACATATATACAGGTGCTGTGGGGAAGGGAAGGAGGTAAGATGAGGGGGATGGAGAACGGGACGAGGGGGAGAGGAAGGAAAGGGCTCAGTCTGGGAAGGCCTCCTGGAGGAGGTGAGCTCTCAGCAGGGCCTGAATTATTCTAAGCATGGAGTTCTCTAGTAAATCTGTCTCCATGTAGTTTGGACTAGCCTCAGTGATGTGTGGGGGAAGAGAATGTGAACCCACCAACCCCATAGTTGAGTTTGGGTGTGAATAGAATGCCATCTTTGAGAGGTCTTTAGTTGCAGTGCCTTTAAGGTCTCTCATTACTTGTGGAAGTGTTCAATTCTTTAACCATCTCTTTCCCCGAGATAGGAAAGTATCTCCATTTTCAACCCAAAGTCCTGTTGTAATTGATGTTAAATTCCTAACCCCTCTGGTCTGTGTGTGTATTAACCTTAGATTGGCTCACCCATACACCCTAGAGCAGTGATTCAGAGCCCATTAATATAGCCATGAGTCAAGGTCATACAGCAGACATGTGGCAACAGGATTAGAACCCAGGTCCTCTAACTCCCAAGCCCTTGCTGTTTCCAATAGGCCATTCTGCTTCTCCATTCCTCCTCTGTCAGTAATAAACTGGTGAGGCAGTATTAAAATAAAGGGAAGAAGGTTATATTAAAGCAAAGTAACTTGTTAAGGAACAATGCTAGGAAATATTTAAAGAGTTCACAGCATTTTGGTACATGCACATAAAATGGTTTCCAAACACAGAAAATCTAGCTATTCGAACACTAATAGAACCTAAAAGATAAATTCATGGG
The DNA here is from genome assembly GCF_015852505.1 of Tachyglossus aculeatus. Taxonomy (NCBI): domain Eukaryota; kingdom Metazoa; phylum Chordata; class Mammalia; order Monotremata; family Tachyglossidae; genus Tachyglossus; species Tachyglossus aculeatus. Next base: position 90,595,035 of record NC_052066.1, read on the forward strand.
TGGTCTGAATGACCACAGGTTTCATTCAACTCTCTGGAATACAATTATTGAAAAAAATGGACCATATAGAATGAAAACTCTTCTGTCTTTGGGAAAAAAAAATATATTAAATCCCTGATTTCAATTCAAACTGAATCACTTAATTTTTGACTATGACATTTTCTAAGTATTGACTTCGTTAAAAATGGACAAATAAGGGTAGAGCCATTCCATATGTTAATCTTTTCTTACACATTTCAACACAAAGATGTGATAGATAAGAAAATGAGAGGAAGTTCAGAAGAGGAAAGAAAAGGTCAAGACAAATTATGTCAGTACTTGGGTAATAAGTGCTGAATACAGTACTCTGCATACAGGAGGTACACAATAAATACACTTGGTTAGTTCATTGCTGAGAAACTGGTTTCCTACTGTGGAGAGATATTTACTGGAATCTAACTGGAAAAAAATATTTTTTCTTACCTGATTTTATACAGTCTGCAGTCTTGCAAATGCCATCTGGAAAAAAACAGGGACAGACGGTTTGGGACATTGTAGAATCATGGAGTAATTGGTATTTTTATATTTAAAATTATAGTGGTAAATCCATTCAAAACAAAGGTTTGATTTGATTATCATGCATGTTACCATTGCAAGCATAAAGTCAAATGGGAGTACAATCAATAGAAATATTCAATTCTGGAAAATAAAAATGCTTTTCACATTATCTTTTGCATTATAGAGATTTACACCCTTTCAGCTTCAGTTTCGTTAAAATGGGTGCTTAAGTCTGTCAATCATTTTTCCCCTTAAGAAAGCAATATTTTATCATCCTCAATGAGGACAAAAAAATCAGCCCTGCATGAAGTCTTTAAGATTTCAATAAATCAAGAAATGTGGTCTAATGACAGGTTCACTGAAATCTTCCATGAAACTCTACTCCTTAATCATATAAAATTATATATTGAGGTCCTTACAGTGAAATAAGTACGATTGTGCTAAATATAGAGGGTAAATCTAAAGCTCAGCTAAAACATAAAACACTTCATTTGAAAATCACAAGCAAACATTAGGAAATTCCTGGGTTATGCTATATATATTCAGACAAACTTTCTACCTTTCTCTGGGAGTTTTTATCTCAGCCAGTTTCTCTCAGCTTCAACTCCATGAGGCATTTATTACTTTCCAAGTTCTTAATACAGTGCTCTGCACACAGTAAGTGCTTAATAAATACAATTGAAGAAATAAATATTAGGATGAAGCAATGTCTACTTACCATCATATGTGGCATATAGGGCAATCATTGTGATGGCTATAATAGTGAGAAGGAACACTATAACCGAGAGACTTATTTCTAAGGCGCTCCATCGTTGTTTTTTCTTTGGTCTTGGAGTGTTTATTTCAGTTATATCCATCTGGCTTTCTGATTTTCCCATAACCTATTCTAAAAAGGAAAAATGAAAAGTGCATAGCTTTAGAAACCTTATCCTTCAGAGGATTAAGGTAGCCAAAGAAAAATGTAGTTGTTGCTCTATCAAAATAAAAATGTTTGTTTAATCAAGTTGAAGTCATCTTTTTGTTTTTCCTTTACACAGAAACAAAAAGGAATATAGACAATTCCATCTCCACATACAAACTCACCTGTCACCATGAAGCTCAGAGGCAGCTGGACAAATAAGACTCAGACCACACTGTTAGGCAAAGCCTTCTGGCCTTTGAACTGATGGCAAAGGTTGTTCAGATATTTCACTTGAATGGCCTTTTATCATCACAGAAATTAATGACTAATGTCTCGAGGTTTTGAATGAACCATAGTACAAGGAATATAGGCACAAATTAAAAGGGAAATCTTTGAGAGTTCCTTGATTAAAATTACGAACATCTTTTAACCTAATTTTTATGGATACTGCTATTTTGGGGGGTAAATATCCATTACTTTTGTAGTTTTTGTCCTAGCAGGTAGAAAAACTCATTTTGCCAAAAGTCAATAGCTTTTGGTTAGTGAAAAATAATATTAGTGATGCTACCTGTACTTTCTTCTACAAACCTGAAAGGGAGAGGATAAACGTGGTTTAGTGGAAAGAGCACGGGTTTGGGAGTCAGAGGTCATGGGTTCTAATCTCGACTCTGCAGCTTTTCAGCTGTGTGACCTTGGGCAAGTCACTTAACTTCTCTGTGCCTTTGTTACCTCATCTGTAAAATGGGGATGAAGACTGTGAGCCCTGCATGGGACAACCTGATTACCTTGTATCTACCCCCGTGCTTAGAACAGTGCTTGGCACATACCAACATTATCATTGTTATTATTATTAAACGTTTGTATCATGCCAAGCAATCATTAAAATGTTTTTCATTTACATTCGCCTTCACTTCCACTCTTCTGAATACCTTCCTCCCTCCTAGAAATTGTGCAGTAGTTTCTTTTTGCAAACATTTCAATACTTTAAGAAATAGAAACGGCATGACATAGTGGGCCAAGCATGGGCCTAAGAGTCACAAGGACATGGGTTCCAATCTCCACTCCACCACTTGTCTGCTGTGTGACCTTGGGCAAGTCACTTCACTATGCCTCAGTTACCTCATCTGTAAAATGGAGACAGACTGGGAGCCCCACATGGTACAGAGACTGTGTCCAAACTAATTTGTATACATCCCAGCACTTGGTACAGTACCTGGAACATAGTAAGCATTTAAATACCATAATTATTATTATAAAGTTCATTGAAACATTCATAATGCTGTGTATCTAAAGTTTGGAGGAGTCAAACCCCAGCAGCAAGGGCTCTCGAGTTTTAGAATACTGGACAGGCTCCCACCATGACCATGGCTTTGATTTTATTTTATTTTTTAAAGGTATCTGTTAAGCACTTACTCCATGTCAAGCAGAAGCAGTGGAAGAGCACAGGCTTGGGATTCAGAGGACATGGGTTCTAATCCCGGCTTCACCACTTTTCTGCTGTGTGACCTTGGGCAAACCACTTCACTTCTCCGTGCCTCAGTTACCTCCTCTGGAAAATGGGGATTAAAACTGAGCCCCAAGTAGGACAACCTGATTATCCTGTGTCTACCCCAGTGCTTTGAACAGTGCTCAGCACATAGTAAGCACTTAATAAACACCATAATAATAATAATAAAAGTACTGTTCTAAGTGCTTGGGTATATACAAGTTATTCAGGCCTATCCCACATGGAGCTCTCAGTCAAGTAGGAGGGAGAACAGGTACTGAATCCCCATTTTACGATTGAGGAAAATGAGACACAGAGAAGTTTAAGTGACTTACCCTAGATCACAGAGGAGGTGAGAGGTGAGCCAAGACTAGAATGCAGGTACTCTGGTTCCCAGTCCCATGCTTTATCCATTGGGTCATGCTGCAGCTGTGAATTTCTTTGACTGCTGGTCTCAGCTGTGAGGAGCCTGAAATCCTAGTGTTACTACTGTGTTTTATCGCTGATCAAAGGATTGCTTATCTTTCATATTTTTATTTCATATTCCTTCATGTTATCTTCAATCCCTCTTGAATGGTTCTCAGAATGTTAGCCCCCTGGAGTCCAGGGAATGTGCCTATATCTCATCTCTGTACTTCTTTCCCTTATTCCTGATACTACCTAGCTTGTTGGGAAAAGTCTCTTGAATATGTATTCTGACTCTTTAAGAGTTCCTACATTCATTTTTACCTGAAGCAGGCAGAAAGCTTATAGAGTCTGGGTTAAAGAACATTAAGAAAAAATCTCCTTATATGTTAATTGCAAACCCAGCAAAAGTCAGGGAGATGAAGAAGGGAGTGGGAAAGAGGAAAGGAGGTCTTGGTAAGGGAAGTTCTCTCAGAGGAGATGTGCCTTCAATAAGGCTTTGAAGTTGGGGAGAGTAATTTATCGATTTTGAGGAGGGCAGGTGCTTCAGGTCAAGGGTAAGATGTGGGCCAGGGTCGGCGGCATGATAGAACAGTATATGGTAAGCACTTAACAAATTCCATTATTATTAGATAGAGAGATCGAGGCACAGAGAGAAGGCTAGCGGAGAAGTCAAGTGTGCAGGCTGGGTTGTAGTAAGAGAGTAGGGAGGTGAGGTAGGAGGGGGGCAAGGTGATTGAGTGCTTTGAAGCCAATGGTGAGGACATTTTGTTTGATGCAGCAGTGGATGGGTAACCACTGAAGTTTCTTAAGGAGTGGGGAAACATGTTCTGAACGGTTTTGTGGAAAAATGATCTGGGCAGCAGAGTGAAGTATGCACTGGAGTGGGGAGAGATAGGAGGCTGGGAGGTCAGCAAGGAGGCTGAAAGAGTAATCAAGGTGGGATAGAATGAGTGACTGGATTAACGTGGTAGCAGTTTGGATGGAGAGGAAAGGGCAGATTTTAGCGATATTGTGAAAGTGGGAGACCGACAGGATTTAGAGATGGAATTAGTAGACTCATGTCTATAATGCCAGTAGTCTGGACTTTTAGCCTTTTCTCCAGCTCTTATCTTTTGCCTATAGTTATTAATAATAATAATGATAATGGTATTTGTCAGACACTGTTCTAGATAGGTTTATCAAGTTGGACACAGTCCCTGTTCCACCTGGGGCTCATAAAGTAGGAGGGAAAACAGGAATTTATAGCATTACAAAGTTCTCTTCTGCAATCATGCTTACAGCCCCTTCATGTGACTTCACCTCTGCACAGCGATTGCCTCTACCTGCAATCTCCTCACCAAACCACGTTTCTTCCCTGTAAATGTCCGTAGGAAAAAAAAAATACATCCTCCACGAAGCCTTCCCAGATTTTACACTTCTTCCTCTGCACCCCACTCCCTAGCTCCAGGTTCCTCTTCCTCTGTCCAATATTCCTGTAAATATGTACATACATATGGACTGTACTTACGGTTTTCCGTCACTTCCATCCTGGAAGTTTAATTATATGTGTATTTCTGAGACTTGTGTATTGTTTCTTTATTGATGATTTTCTCTGAGATTAAACTCAGGGCAAAGCTTAAGCCAAGGTCTCCCCGCGCTCTGTCCTCAGCAAGTTATTGGCGTACTAATTCATTCAGTCGTATTTATCGAACACTTACTGTGTGCAGAACACTGTACTAAGTGCTTAATCACAGAAGTGTTGGAGGAATTCGTTTCTCCTTACTAGCAAGACCTACGCATTAAGCTCAGCTGGCATTCTATGCCTCCTAAGGGTATAGAGAAAATACTAAACATAAAAAGTCCAGAGAAGACTAGAGAAAGTAAAGGTATGCATAAAGCCTAAATGTAAGAGGCAACTCCGCTTTCAGCGCCCCCCCTAAAAAAAAAACCCTCAGTAGAAGCATTTTCCATTCAAAATAGGATATAGAGTCACTCCTTGAGACACAACGATTCCCTTAGGGCAATTTGAATTGTTTTGGATCAGTGAGGTGGGTATATTGAGGCAGGAGAGGTTCAGGGGTTAGTAATGCAAATAAGTAATCTACAAGGCATTTCCTTCCCCCAAGCCCCCCATAAACTTCTGGCCCCTCCCTGGGTGTGAAATGTAAATGCTGGCTTTATCACCTTCACTGTTGTGGAAATTACGGCACAGGGAGAGGGGGAAACAGCTTCACAATACGACCCTGGCTCCCCTTCCACAACTCAATTAGCCAAGTTCACCCTGGAGAGCTAAGGAGAGAGCAAAACTGAATTTTTGGATCCCGGTAAACTGCCAAGTTTCCTTTTCTGCCCACGTTGTTCCGTGATTGCACGTGCCCCCTCCCACTTTTTTTTTTCCCTTTGGAAAACAAGGATCCACATCAAACAAGCGATCAGACCAGGCAAAGTACAGTTCTTGAGTAGGAAGTGGAATGCAAAACAGCTGAGTACTAAATACCCTACACTGGTTTATTTGCTGATCAGCCAGCTCCGCAGTGTTTGCCTCGCAGAAACCTACAGCGGGTTTTAACCGTTTTAACAAATGCAATTGTATTGCGAAGCGATAAGCCGTTTAGCTATAGAAGCCAACTCTTCTAAAGAGGTTACTCCAGAAATTCCCAAACCGCAGGACCGGAAACTACCGGTAAACACTTTGGAAAACTTTCATGTCCCCAAAGAACTGTCCATCGGGGAGGTAGCGTGCGGCTTTAAGCTTAATAGCGGGGTAAAATTAATGTCCCTTTTGATGGGAAGGGGAAAAGGGGAAGACGGGAGGCAAATTCAGGTGAACGAAAGTAAAGTCAAGAGGGAGATGGGAGAAAAGAGCAATTTTGCCGGAGAATCTGGAGTCTTGTTTAAAACGCTAGGTTGTTCAAGAGCCTGGCAAATGCAGCCTCTTTCAGCTCCGGGCTCAGCCCCAGAGCAATTGGGGAGGCGAATTTCTCTAAGGGTGAGCACAACTTGCTGTTGGAGAGATGAGCAGAAAGCCACCGTATGGCCGGAGGACAGGGTCAAGTCTTTCGGGAAGCAGAAGAGAAGCAGCCTGGCTCAGTGGAAAGAGCACGGGCTCGGGAGTTAGAGGTCAATAATAATAATAATGGCATTTATTAAGCGCTTACTATGTGCAAAGCACTGTTCTAAGCGCTGGGGAGGTTACAAGGAGATCAGGTTGTCCCACAGGGGGCTCACAGTCTTCATCCCCTTTCTACAGATGAGGGAACTGAGGCACAGAGAAGTTAAGTGACTTGCCCAAAGTCACACAGCTAAGTGGCGGAGCCCGGATTCGAACCCCTGACTCCAAAGCCCGTGCTCTTTCCACTGAGCCACGTTGGTCAAGGGTTCTAATCCCGCTTCCGCCACTTGTCAGCTGTGTGACAACTTCTCTGTGCCTCAATTCCCTCCAAAGGGGGATTAAGACTATGAGTCCCACGTGGGACAACCTGATTATCTTGTATCTCCCCCCCCCCCCACCAGAGCTTAGAACCTAGTAAGCGCTTAACAAATACCGTTATTATTATTGGGGCGCCCCTCTTCCTCCCTCCCGCTCTCCTGGGTCCCACCTGCTGCCCTGGTCTCTGTTCTCTCCCCAGCTCCCGGACCCCCCCGCCCCCCAAGGTGGCTCAGTGTGGACTCGGGGTGCTCACCTGCGGCCCAGAGGGTAGCTGCCCCCATCCCCTCTCCCCTCCCCTTCTCCCGGGGGGTCCGCTCCACCACTCCCGGAGGGACTCACCCGCACGCTGCAGGGCAAATTCCGTCCTGATGCCCATGGACACATCCCCCGCGGGGCAGGGGGGCCAGGGGAGCAGCTGTCCGGGAGAGGAAGGGCTAGGGGAGCAGGAGTAGACGGGACGAGGGGATCAAGGTCCAGGGGACGAGGGGCGTAGGGGAGCAGGAACTCAGGGGAAGAAAGGAACAAGGGCCAAGGGAGCAGGGGTCCAGAGGAGTAGGGACTCAGGGAAAGACGGGACCAGGGGTCCAGGGGCTTTAGGGAAAGAGGGGTCCAGGGGAGCAAAGGGTCAGGGGACGAGGAGAGGAGGGGCCCAGGAGACGAGGGAGCAAGGGTCCAGGGGATGAGGGGCTCAGGAGAAGAAGGAAGAAAGGTCCAGGGGAACAGGGGCTCAGGGGAAGAGGGGTCCAGGAGAACAAGAGCCAGGGGAGTAGGGGCTCAGGGGAAGAAGGGAGCAAGGGCCAGGGGAGCAGAGGTCCAGGGGAAGAGGGGTCCAGGAGAGCAAGAGCCAGGGGAGTAGGGGCTCAGGGGAAGAAGGGAGAAAGGTCCAGGGGAGCAGGGGCTCAGGGGAAGAGGGGTCCAGGAGAGCAAGAGCCAGGGGAGTAGGGGCTCAGGGGAAGAAGGGAGCAAGGGCCAGGGGAGCAGAGGTCCAGGGGAAGAGGGGTCCAGGAGAGCAAGAGCCAGGGGAGTAGGGGCTCAGGGGAGCAGAGGTCCAGGGGCTCAGGGGCGCAATGGTCCCGGGGAGCAGGGTGCAGGCGCAGGAGGGAGAGACCGGCTGGGAAGCAGGGGGGGAAAGGAGGTGTCGGAGGAGGAGGAGGCAGAGGCGGCCGCTTGCCGCGAGGTTGGGGACAGCTCCAGGTGCCCCCTCCAGCTCAGATGCCCACCCTAGGAGGTAGGAGAGACCGAGATCTCCTTCCCTCCTTCCTTCTTTCCCTCACCTGCGAGGCGGGCTGCAGCCGCCGCCACCACCGCGCAGAGCTTGGGCTCTTAGACATTCCCTGCCCTTCTTCTCCTCCTCCTCCTCCTCCTCCCTCCTCCTCCTCTCCTTCCCCAGCCCCTCCCCCCGCCGCCGCCGCTGCAGCTGTGGGGCTGGGGGCAATGCTCCAATAATAATGACGGTATTTGTTAAGCCCTTACTGTGTGTCAAGCACTGTCCTAAGCGCTGGAGAGATCTGGGCGTCCTCACTGGGAGTGCCAACGTTGACCCCCACTTGGAGAGGGCGTGCAACACCCCCAACTCGCCAACGCACTGCCCACCCCACCTCCTGCTTCCCCTCTAACCCCAGAACACCCCCCCGCCCCCGGCCAGGGGAATAATGATAATAACCGTAATCATAATAATGATGGTGTTCGACAAGCGCTTACTGTGTGCCAGGCACTGTACTAAGCGCTGGGTGGATATGAGCAAATCGGATTGGACACAACCCCTGTCCCTCGTGGGGCTCGCAGGCTCCATCCCCACTTTATGGATGGGGAAACTGAGGCACGGAGAAGTGATTTGCCTAAGGAACCCGCCCCGGGGGAAAATTAGGGACGAGGTGACCACTTTGCTGGGGCACTGGGCCTCCAGGAGTCCCCCGCGTTAAGACATCTCGTGACTTCTGCTTTTGAGACGGGGAATACTTTTGGCCCTGGAGGTGATCTGGGCTCAAAAGGGGCCCTCCATCATCCGCCGTTTGAAAGGACTTCGAGGACTTCGAGGGAGGGAGACCCGTCGGATGTCCCTTTTGGCCCGAGGATTTGGGCTTCAGGCACTCGCAAGCGCCTTTTGTTTTTAAAAACGACTTTTCTTCCCGCCTTTCACTCTCATAAAAGCTTTTTTAATGGCTGAACCACACCCCTGGGAAATACCAAACGGGCTTCCTCTTCACCTTGCAGGATTGGGGCTTGATTCTTGTCCAGAGTCACATTCTTTCCTAAAGGAGAAGGCTCCGGGCTCTTTTGGGAGCCGTCGTGGGTCGGACGGCAAAAGAAATGAGGGTCATTTGGGGGAAAGGCAGTAATAGACTGGAGTATCTTGCATTTCTGGAAAGTCACCAGGAGGCAAGTATTTACAACTGCATCCTTGCAAAATAAATAAAAATCCATAGCTCCCTCTAAAGCGCTGCTCAGCAAATCAGCCCCTTGCCAAATCCTTCCCGTTTCTCCATGACAAGGTGTCCCGGAATCAACCCTTCCTCTCCACCCACAAAACAGCTTCCACCCTGCCACAAACTCCGGTCAGATCGCGGCTGGACTATTGCATCAGCCTCTTCCCCCTATCCCGGCCAAGCTCTACCACGCACACATCCCTCCTCTTCTCAAAACCCTCCCACTGGCTTCCTGCGTTCTTCCTCACAACCGGGTAGAAGCTCTCCCCCAACTTGGTCCAATTAACCTGTCCTCTTCACCTCCAAACTGTTCTCTTTTTCCCTCCCAAGCCAACCTTCTAAGCTGTGCCTCCATCCCTCCCACCTGCCTTCCCTCGCTTCCCGCTGTTACGAGAGCTTCCAGCTCCCTCTTTTCCCAAATGCAACAGACCGCAACTCCCCCTACATTCAAAACCCTCTTAAAATCCCACGACCTCCAAAAAACCTTCCCCCCTTTATTCCCAGCCTTCGTCAATCCTAGAAACCCAGCAGCCACCTCTAGTTTCACTTTACTGTTCATTCTGTTGTACATTCAATTATTGATTTTGATTTATCCATTCATAAATATTTCTAGACCTGTCTCAGTCTTTAGAGTGTAAGGAGGGAAGGTGTCACTTCTTCTCTTAGTTTATCATTGGCTTAATTACAGACTTAGATTGGGCTCAATAAATACTGTTTCTATTGTTACAAATGTGTTTCAGGGGACAAATCCTTCTGTCCAAAAACAGGAAACAGGTAAAGAGACAAGTGATATCCCAAAACTAACCCAAGAAGAAGGCCCAAGGGTGAGAACTCCAGAGCACAATCTACCAAACTGACACCAAAATAGATAAAAACATAAATAAATAAAAGACAATCTAAAATAAAATCAAGAAAGCATTCCAGCTAACCTGGATTCTAATTTCACCTCTGCCCTTCACTTCTTGTGTGTTCTTGGGCAAGTCACTTCACTTCTCTATGCCTCAGTTTCTTCAACTGAAATGACCTTTTCTCCCTTCACTTAGACTCTGAGCCTCATGTGGGACAAGGACTGTGTCTATCCTGACTGTATTTTATCTATCCCAGGCAATCAATCAGTGGTTTTTATTGAGTGCGCACTGTGCACAGAGCACTGTTCTAAATGATCAACATATGTGCTTAGTACAGTGCTTAAGATATAGTGAGTGCTAAACAGTACTATCAATCACATCTATTGAGCACTGAACTTAAGCACTAGGGATAGTACAGTATAGCAGAGTTGGTTGGTAAACATGTTCCCTGGTAGCCACGGGCTTACAGTCTAGAGGAAGACACTGACATTAATGTGAACAAATAAATTAAGACAATATACATAATCGTGCTTCACTCAATTGTATTTATTGAGCACTTAACTGTGTGCAAAGTAGTAGCAAGCACTTACAGTAGTAACACTGTAGTAAGCACTTGGGAGAGTACAGTAAGGGTTGTGGGGCTGAGGGAGAGGTACATAAAGGGTGCACATTCAAGTGCAAGGGAAACAAAAGAATGGAATGGGAGTAGAGGAAATGAGGGCTTAGTGGGGGAAGGTCTCTTGGAGGAGATGTGCTTTTTAATAAGGCTTTGAAGTTGAGGAGAGTAGTCACCAGCTGGATATAATAATAATAATAATAATGGCATTTGTTAAGTGCTTACTATGTGCAAAGCACTGTTCTAAGCTTTGGGGGTTGCAAGGTGATCAGGATGCCCCACGTGGGGCTCAAAGTCTTAATCCCCATTTTACAGATGAGGTAATTGAGGCACAGAGAAGTTAAGTGACTTGCCCAAAGTCACCCAGCTGACTAGTGGCAGAGTCGGAATTAGAACCCATGACCTCTGGCTCCCAAGCCCATGCTCTTTCCACTGAGCCAAGCTGGAGGGCATTAATAAAATAATGTTGTCGATATTAATTATAGTTATTATAAGCATATATTGTATTGTAATATAAGGGAAATCTGTTGCAATGCATAAATTATATTACAGTGGTAATAATAATTCATTCAATCATATTTATTGAGCGCTTACTGTTTGCAGAGTACTGTAGAAAGTGCTTGGGAAGTACAAGTTGGCAACATGTAATAATGATAATAACCCTCCTAGCATCCCCACACCCATAAACTAGGGTAATAGAAGCATGGATTAATCAAAACTTTCAATAATGAACAGAATATCTAAATTGGACTTGGAAGTGCTCTGCACACAGGAACCGCTCAATAAATACGATTGAATGAATGCATGAATATATTTCATTTATCAAAAATTCCCCTGACACTTCTTGCTAAGCAGGCAAGACTTGTATAAATTATTTCAAAAGCAATGCTGAAAAGTAAAGGCACTAACTGGTCCAAACACCCTGGGCAGGAGAGAGGCTCTGAGGCTAGAAGAGTGCACCCAGAGAGCAACATGGGGGTGTGATTGTGCAAGACTAAAGTAACATCAAAAGTGATCAATATGATGATTCTCTGTTTTCTCCATCCTGGCCCTGATCGGAGGTGTCAATTAGTCCATAAAAGGCTTAAAAGGTGGGTAAAATGGAAGAAGGACAATTGTTTATCCTCAAATAAGCGGCAGGATAAACCACCCTGGAGTAATCTACAGCTGACCTGACTACTTGTGATTTGACCATCTGCTTTCAGAGGAAATTGAAATCTGGTGTTAGCTGTCTTCTTAAGCTTCATTTAATAACTCATACCATTAATTCATTATAAAAATAAAACTGAGGCATTTTTTTTTATCAAATCAGCCCTCATTCCTTTCCACTGACATCTTTTCACTGACATAATTGCTAAATCTAATCACTTTGGGGTTGTTTTACTTCACCTTTGTGTCCTAATTCTGATTTTGGCACAAAGGGCAATTACAAACAAACCCCTCTCATGCTTGTTTATTTTGATGCAGCAAAATTTCATTTCTACTTTATTAAATGAGCTGAGTGTGGAAAGGTGCTGAAATATAAGGGAAACAGTGTATAGGTTGGGGGCCACAGTTCTTGTTGAGTGGGAAAGAATGAACAAAAATGAATAGTAATAATAATGGTATTTGTTAAGCGCTTACTATATGCCAGCTCTGGGGTATATACAAGTAAATCAGGTTGGACCCAATCCCTGTCCCACGTGGGGCTCACAGTCTTAACACCGTATTTTACAGATGCATTAACTGAGGCACAGAGAATAATAATAATAATACTAATAATGGCATTTGTTAAGTGCTTACTATGTGCAGAGCACTGTTCTAAGTGCTGGGGAGGATACAAGGTGATCAGGTTGTCCCATGGGGGGCTCACAGTCTTAGAGAAGCAGCATGGCTCAGTGGAAAGAGCATGGGTTTTGGAGTCAGAGGTTATGGGTTCAAATCCAGCTCCTCCAATTGTCAGCTGTGTGACTTTGGTCAAGTCACTTAACTTCTCTGTGCCTCAGTTACCTCATCTGTAAAATGGGGACTAAAACTGTGAGCCCCTCCTGGGACAGTCTGATCAGCTTGTAACCTCCCCAGCACTTAGAACAGTGCTTTGCACATAGTAAGTGCTTAACAAATGCCATCATTACTATTATTATTATTAATCTCTATTTTACACATGAGGTAACTGAGGCACAGAGAAGTGAAGTGACTTGCCCAAAGTCACACAGCTGACAAGTGGTGGAGTGGGGTTTGAACCCATGACCTCTGACTCCAAAGCCCGTGCTCTTTCCATTGAGCCACGCTGCTTCCTATGGGGAAGTGATTTGCCCAAGGTCACACAGCAGACAAGTGACAGAGTCGGGATTAGAACCCATACCTTCTGAATCCACTACGCCATGCTGCTTCTCATTTCAAGGGGAAGCTAGAGGATAAAAATCAAGACATTTAAGGTGTTGATCAAATATGTAGTTAGCAAACTCATAAATCCAGAGCATTGATAATCAGAGGAGGAGGGTTCTAAACCCAGCTCTGTCTCTCATCTGCTGTGTGTGACCTTGGGCAAATCACTTCACTTCTCTGTGCCTCAGTTAACATATCTGTAAAATGAGGTTTAAGACTGCGAGCCCCAAGTGGGACAGGGACTGTGTCTAACCTGATTGCCTTGTGTCTACCGCAGTACTTAGAACATTGCTTGGAAAATAGTAAGCACTTAACAAATACCATGATTATTATGATTAATACTTTGTGCATAACAATGCATTAAGTGCAGAGTACAATGAAATAAGTAGCCATTCCTTCACCCCAAGAGGCTTAAAGTCTAGAAGAGGAGCTTACAATCAGTTGAGAAAATGAAACTTTCTCTTACATCTACCAGTTCTATTGTATGTTCCCGGGTGCTTACTACAATGATCTGCACACACTCAGTAAATACCGTTGATTGATTGATTGATTGATTGATAGATTGACTAACTCAGATAGACCTCTGTCAAGTTGAGGAAGAGTAGGGAAGAAAGCGAAAGAACTCAAAGTAATGGACCGGGCCTGGTTCTCCTCTGGGAATCCATTAATAAGTTGTGGGAAGCAACATGGCTCAGTAGAAAGAGCATGGGCTTCAGAGTCAGAGGTCTTGGGTTCAAATCCTGGCTCTGCCAACTGTCAGCTGTGTGACTCTGGGCAATCCACTTAATTTCACTGTGCCTCAGTTACCTCATCTGTAAAATGGGGATTAAGACTGTGAGACCCCCCGGTGGGACAACCTGATCACCTTGTAACCTCCCCAGTGCTTAAAGCAGCGCATTGCACATAGTAAGCACTTAATAAACGCTATCATTATTATTATTAACAGGAGTTCACATCGATTGATGGACTTTCTTCCAAGGATTTCAAAGAGCTTCCTGGAAAATATCAATCAGACGTAATTATTGAGTGCTTACTGTGTCCAGAGCATTGTACTAAGTGTTTGGGAGTGTATAACTTGATAAATACATTCCCTGCTCATGTCGGGATTAGGTACTGCAGCTGTAAAATAGCAATGAGTGGCAGTGGTGTAAAGTAATTTGATAACAACGGACATTACAACAAGAAAGGAATTTAGTCTTGCGGGTATCTTCTAAACATTTTCTCCAAACCTAGTTAAGGTCCACTGAATCAATAGTTACTGCAATGTTATTTTTCCATAGCATTAAATTATTCAAGAATATATCCCCTGCATTATAGGAGAACTGAGAACCAACGTGGCATGGTGGAAAATACATTCATTCAATTCAATCGTATTTATTGAGCACTAACTACATGCAGAGCACTGTACTAAGTGCTTGGGAGAGTACAATATTTCAATAAACAGACACATTCCCAGCTCATGCCTGGGAGTCAGAGGACTTGGGTTCTAATCCCTGCTCCACAACTTGTCTGCTGTAAGACCTTGGGCAATTCAATTGAGTGGTCCGGGGCCTCAGTTATTTCATCTGCAAAATGGGGATTAAGATGATAAGTCTTATGTGGGACAGGGATTGTGTCCAATTTCTTTATCTTGTATCTACCCCAGTGCTTAGCACAGCGCCTGGCATATAGTAAGCTCTTAAATGCCATTAAAAAATAACAAAACACTCTGAAAAATTCCCTGTGTTTAATTAGAGGAGACTTTGGATGGGCCTAAAGTGTTATTCCAATGGTTTTCTGTCCCAAACTTTATTCAGTAGGCAGGCCTGAGGTGTTTGGCCAGTGGTGGGAGGAAGTTTTCCCGGAAGGCCATGGTCCCTGTCTTTGCTCAGCTTGCTCTTCCCAGCCCCTTCCCCTTTCCCTTTGGCTTCTGGGGTCTCTATTCATTCACTCATTCATTCATTCATTCATTCAATCGTATTTATTGAGTGCTTACTGTGCGCAGAACACTGTACTAAGTGCTTGGGAAGTACAAGTTGGCAACATATAGAGACGGTCCCTACCCAACAGCAGGCTCACAGTCTAGAAGGGGGAGACAGACAACAAAACAAAACATATTAACAAAATAAAATAGGATAGTAAATATGCAAAAGTAAAATAGAGTAATAAATCTGTACAAATATGTATACAGGTGCTGTGGGGAGGGGAAGGAGGTAGGGCAGGGGGGATGGGGAGGGGGAGGATGGGGAGAGGAAGGAGGGGGCTCAGTCTGGGAAGGCCTCCTGGAGGAGGTGAGCTCTCAGAAGGGCTTTGAAGGGAGGAAGAGAGCTAGCTTGGCGGATGTGCAGAGGGAGGGCATTCCAGGTCAGGGGGAGGACTTACTACAGCACTTACTACAGTGCTCTGCACACAGTAAGCGCTCAATAAATACGATTGATTGATTGATTGATTGACATGGGCCAGGGGTCGACGGTGGGACAGGCAAGGACGAGGCATGGTGAGGAGATTAGCGGCAGAGGAGTGGAGGGTGTGGGCTGGGCTGGAGAAGGAAAGAAGGGAGGTGAGGTAGGAGGGGGCGAGGTGATGGAGAGTCTTGAAGCTGAGAGTGAGGAGTTTTGGCCTGATGCATATGTTGATTGGTAGCCACCGGAGATCTCTGAAGAGGGGAGTAACATGCCCAGAGCATTTCTGCACAAAGACGATCCGGGCAGCGGCATGAAGTATGGATTGAAGTGGGGAGAGACAGGGGGATGGGAGATCAGAGAGGAGGCTGATGCAGTAATCCAGTCGGGATAGGATGAGAGATTGAACCAGCAGGGTAGCGGTATGGACGGGTTCTCTCCCTTCTAGATGAATCAGAAATAGGATCTGGTGGTTCCATGTCATTTCTATGCCTCTTTCTTTGCTTGGGTTCCTCTCCCTGTAACTTGTTTCCCAAACAAAAACTCTGCAGCACAAGCCTCTACACTGTAAGCTCTTCGTAGGCAGGGATCTTGTTTACCAACTCTATTATATTATACTCTCCCAAGTGCTTAGTACATTATTCTGCATAGAGTACCATTGATTGAGTACCACTGATTGATTGACTGACTGATAGTGCAATTCCCTTCTCCGGTCTGGCAATCCAGGGATTTTCAGGAACTGAGCAAGTGGGCTTGTGGTAGACTACCAGTGGAGAAAGCTTCCCGTCCTGAGATCAGCTCAAAATTAAAAGCAGGATAACTCAGTGGAACGATCCTGGCCATGGGAGTAAGAGGACCTGTATCCCAATCCTGCATCTGCCACTTGCCTGCTGGCTGACCTTGATGAAGTCACATAAATTCTTTGTGCCTCAGTTTCCTTAGATGTAAAGTTGGGCTGCAATACCTGTTGTCTCCCCTACTTAGACTGTGAGCCCCATGTGGGAAAGGGACTATGTCCAACCTGATTGATTGGTATGTACCCCAGCACATGGTAAGAGCTTAACATATTACTCCCTGATGCCCACCCACCAAAAAAAAAAAATCAGAAGAGCATTTTGAAAGGCAATAGACGCTGAAAGCAGCAGGAGCCAGCCAAGATTGAGGCTGACAAGAACAAACATCATTCTTTAAGCTGTTCCTTCTGCCCCAAACTAGCAATTCCTTCCTCTCATTGCCCACTGCAGTAAATCTAGAGGATAGATAGGTCCTCAAGGCAGGCTGGTCTACACTGATGTCTGGTCATTGGATGGGGATTCTTGGGAGTTCAGGGCCTGAATTGCTCCCACTGGAGTTACTTTGGGCTGAGTCCCCTACCCCATTTTACAGGTGGCCAATAAAGCCACCACGCATCTCTCACAGTTGTTCAGTCACTGAAGAGTGCTTGGGAGACATGAATTGCAGATATCCAATTTAAGCATGGATTGATTCCAGAAAAATAAATTGATAGGCTGACAAATCAAGAGAAAGCCCTGCCTTGGGCTGATTTTTTTCTTTTTTCAGCAGGTCAGTGAATTTGGCTAACAGGACTTGACTTTTCCCAAATTCTGCTTCCTTTACCTTTACTCAATATCCAACAGTTTTCTAGGTACTTGCTCGTTGATTATCAGAACAGCAAATGAAATATGCACGCGTCAGCTCGGTTCCCCAGAGAAGGAGTTGTGTACTCCTTATGTTTGAGTAAGTCAAAGAGAGCTGCTATTTTCACTGAAGTTCAGCTCATAATCATGAAGCAGTGTGGCCTAATAGAAAGAGTACAGGACTGGGAGTCAGAAGGTCATGGGTTCTAATCCTGGCTCTGCCACTTGTCTGCTTTGTGACTTGGGAAAGTCACTTCTCTGTGCCTCAGTTCCCTCATCTGTAAAATGCGGATTAGGAATAATAATAATAATAATAATTTTGGTATTTGCTAAGCACTTACTACGTGCAAAGCACTGTTCTAAGCACTGGGGAGGGTTCAAGGTGATCAGGTTGTCCCATGTGGGGCTCACAGTCTTAATCCCCATTTTACAGATGAGGGAGCTGAGGTACAGAGAAGTTAAGTGACTTGCCCAAGGTCACATAGCTGACAGGTAGCAGAGGCAGAATTTGAACTCACGACCTCTGACTCCCAAGCCCAGGCTCTTTCCCCTGAGCCATGCTGCTTCTCTAAGACTGTGATCCCTGTATGGGACAGAGATTGTGTTCATCTTAATTATCTTGTATCTACTCCAGTACTTAAAACAGTGCTTGGCATGTAGTAATAGCTTAACAAATACCAAATTATTATTATTATCCAACCACCACTAGCTTCCTTTGTTCTCATGTCACTGCAAATGCAAGTCAATTTTAACAGTTTACTTTTCCAACCTTAGTCAACTAATAGAATCTATTGAGCACTTACCCTGAGCAGAGCACTGTACTACAAGTTTAGGAGTAAGTGGACCCAATCCTTGGTCACAAGGAATTTACAATCTAATGGAAGACAGACACTCAAAGAAGTAGTACGGTCTAATGGAAAGAGCATGGTCCCGGCAGTCAGGGTACTGGGTTCTCAACCAAATTCCGCCATTTACCTGCTGTGTGGTCTTGGGCAGGTGACTTACCTTCTCTGTACCTGTTTCCTCATCTATAAAATGGGGATTAAATACCTGTTCTTCTTCCCTCTCAGATAGTTAGACCCACATGGGAAAGAGACTTTGTCAATACCTTTTTCATGGTATTTGTTAAGCACTTACTCTGTGACAGGCACATAGATGCAGGTAATCAGGTTGAATGCAGTCAACGTCCCACATGGGGCTCACAGTATCAATTCCCATTTTACAGATGAGGCAACTAAGGCACAGAGAAGTGAAATGATTTGCCCAAGGTCACACAGCAGACAAGTGGCAAAGCCGGGATTAGAAAACAGTTTCTTCTGACTCCATAGCCAGTGCTCTGATTATTACGTATCTACCTCAACACTTAGTACCATGTTTGGTACGTAACAAGTGTCTAGCAAATATTGTTATCGTTATCACTAGTAATAATAATAACAATAACTCTCAGCAAGACACCCAGTTTTGAATCCATCAACAATGGGACACTCCGCAAGACTTTCAGATGCCTTCACCAAAATACAGGAATAACAAACAAACTAGCTAAAAGATGGTTCCTGGGTCAGACCTTGTCCAGTGAGGTGCAGATGAAGGAAGAACCATTCAAGGAAGTCTGAGACAAAAGAATGAAGAAATAATGACAAATTTTCTCTTGCCTGCGCTTTCCTCCCATGAGCATCTCTTTGGAATGTCCCATTTCTTGAAGAGCTTGTGGTCACTTGTTTTGCATCTTCTTAGGTTTTAGGCGACTTTCTACACTTCATTGCTCATATTAATAATAATGGCATTTATTAAGCACTTATTATGTTAGGACTTGCTCCTTCTATTTGTAAATTGTTTTATGTCTTTCTCCCTCCCTTGTGGTCTAGGATTATGTCTTTGTACTCTCTCTGAAGTTTAGTACAGTGCTCTGCATATAGTAGATGTTCAATAAATATGATTGATTGATTATGTCATTCATTAAGTTCTTACCACTTTTCTGGAGAAAGGCATACTCAGTTCTATAACATGCTTTCACTATACATTTTGAATCAAATTGTGTTACGGAATTAGAGAATATTTTTCAGATCTCACACATCTATTATGGGCAGAACCAGAAGCCAAGTTGGAAGAAAGCTTGGGCACTGAAGCATGGCATTATTCACAGTGCAGGAACAGTATGAGAAGCAGCGTGGCTCAGTGGAAAGAGCCCGGTCTTTGGAGTCAGAGGTCATGGGTTCAAACCCCGGCTCCGCCAGTTGTCAGCTGTGTGACTTTGGGCAAGTCACAACTTCTCTGGGCCTCAGTTCCCTTATCTGTAAAATGGGGATTAAGACTGTGAGCCCCCCGTGGGACAACCGGATCACTTTGTAACCACCCCAGTGCTTAGAACAGTGCTTTGCACATAGTAAGCGCTTAATAAATGCCATCATTATTATTATTACATACTGAAGTAGATTAATTAAGTATGTAATATCTTCTTCAATACACATTTTCCTTAGCACCTGGTTATCCAGGAACCTTGCATTATAAGAAAATTGAGTGTAGTGGGCATAAGAGTTGATCAGTAAGGATAACATTCTCATTTATGTTTCAGGAGACAACAGAAGGTGATCCAGTCAGTTTGAAATTACATTTCAGTTGCTTTGAAAACCACTGCCCTACCTTCCTTCCCATGCTGAGGTTGGAGCCTCCTCCCTTCCCACATCAGATGGACCACAGCTCTCCTTCCATTCAAATCTCTACTTGAATCCCATTTCCTCCAGTAAGCTTTCCCTAGATGACTTCCCAGCTCCCTGACCCATGTAATTATAACTGTGGTATTTGTAAAGTGCATACCATGTGCCAAGCATTGTCCTAAGCGCTGGGGTATATATAAGGTAATCAGGTCAGACACAGTCCCTGTCCTACTTGGGGTTAGAAGAGCATTCATGTGAGCCCACTGTTGGGTAGGGACTGTCTCTATATGTTGCCAACTTGTACTTCCCAAGCGCTTAGTACAGTGCTCTGCACATGGTAAGCGCTCAATAAATATGATTGATTGATTCATTCATTCATTCAATCGTATTTATTGAGCACTTACTGTGTGCAGAGCACTGTACTAAGTGCTTGGGAAGTACAAGTGGGCAACATATAGAGATGGTCCCTACCCAACAGTGGGCTCACAGTCTAGAAGGGGGAGACAGACAACAAAACATATTAACAAAATAAAATAAATAGAATAAATATGTACAAATAAAATAAATAGAGTAATAAATACATACAAACATCTATACATATATACAGGTGCTGTGGGAAGGGGAAGGAGTTAAGGCGGGGGGGATGGGGAGGGGAGCATCATGGCCTAGTGGCAAAAGCCCGGGCTTGGGAGTCAGAGGTCCTGGGTTCTAATCCTGGCTCCACCACTTGTCTGCTGTGTGACCTTGGGTAAGTCACTTAACTTCTCTGGGCCTCAGTTACCTCATCTGGGAAATCGGGATTGAGACTGTGAGCCCCACATGGGACAACCTGATTACCTTGTATTTACCCCAGAGCTTAAAGAACAGTGCTTGGCACATAGTAAGTGCTTAATGAATACCAAAATTATAATAATTATTAATCCCCATTTTACAGATGAAGTAATTGAGGCACAGAGAAGTTAAGTGACTTTCCCAAGATCACACAGCAGATGTGTGGCAGAACTGGGACTAGAATCCATGTCCTCTGACTTTCAGGCCAGTGGTCTTTCCACTAAGCCATGACCCATATCATCCCTCCAGCCATCTCCAGCATTTATGAACTTATTTACACACTCCTTAACACGTATTTATTCATTCATTCAATCGTATTTATTGAGCACTTACTGTGTACAGGGCACTGTACCAAGTGCTTGGGAAGTACAAATCGGCAACAGAGATGGTCCCTACTCAACAGCGGGCTCACAATCTAGAAGGGAAAGACAGATAACAAAACAAAACATGTAGACAGGTGTCAAAACCATCAGAATAAATAGAATTACAGCTATGTGCACATCATTAATAAAATAAAAATAGTAAATACGTACAAGTAAGATAAATAATGTAATAAATATGTACTAATATATATAAGTGCTTTGGAGAGGGGAAGGAGGTAGGGCGGGGGTCAGTGGGGAGGAGGAGAAGAAAAAGGAGGCTTAGTCTTCCCGGGAAGGCCTCCTGGAGGAGGTGAGCTCTCATTAGGGCTTTGAAGGGAGGAAGAGAGCTAGTTTGGCAGATGTGTGGAGGGAGGGCATTCCAGGCCAGGGGGAGGACGTGAGCCAGGGGTCGATGGTGGGCGAGGCACAGTGAGGAGGTTAACGGCAGAGGAGTGGAAGGTGCAGGCTGGGCAGTAGAAGGAGAGAAGGGAGGTGAGGTAGGAGGGGGCAAGGTGATGGAGAGTCTTGAAGCCGAGAGTGAGGAGTTTTTGCTTGATTCGAAGGTTGACAGGCAACCACTAGAGATTTTTGAGGAGGGGAGTGACATGCGCAGAGTGTTTCTGTACAGAGATAATCCAGGCAGCAGAGTGAAATATAGACTGAAGTGGGGAGAGACAGGAGGATGGGAGATCAGAGAGGAAGCTGATGCAGTAATCCAGTCGGGATAGGTTGAGTGATTGAACCACCAAGGTAGTGGTTTGGATGGAGAGGAAAGGGTGGATCTTGACAATGTTGTGGAGATGAGACCAGCAGGTTTTGGTGACGGATTGGATGTGTGGGGTGAATTAGAGAGTGGAGTTGGGGATGACACCAAGGTTGCAGGCTTGTGAGACGGGAAGGATGGTAGTGCCATCTACAGTGACGGGAAAGTCAGGGAGAGGACAGAGTTTTGGAGGGAAGATAAGGAGCTCAGTCTTGGTCATGTTGAGTTTTAGATGGTGGGCAGATATCCAGATGGAGATGTTCTGAAGGCAGAAGGAGACACAAGCCTGGAAGGAGGGAGAGAGAGCAAGGGCAGAGATATAGATTTGGGTGTCGTCAGCGTAGAGATGATAGTTGAAGCCATTGGAGTAAATGAGTTCACCAAGGGAGTGAGTATAGATAGAGAACAGAAGGGGGCCAAGAACTGACCCTTGAGGAACCCCCACAGTAAGGATATGGGAGGGAGAGGAGGAGCCCGCAAAGAAGAGTGAGAATGACTAAAGCATATTATGCATATTATGCTTGTTCAATTATTTATTCTGACCACTCTAGCTATAAATACTTTTCTTTTGCCTCCCTTGTTAATGTGTTAGTTCTTTGTGGGCAGAGAATGTGTTGCTTCATTATTCTGAACTTCCCAATTGCGTGCTCAATAAATACTGCTTCTTCTACTACTAATAATAATTATGGCACTTGTTAACTTCCTACTATCATCGTCATCAATCGTATTTATTGAGCACTTACTGTGTGCAGAGCACTGTACTAAGCGCTTGGGAAGTACAAATTGGCAACATATAGAGACAGTCCCTACCCAACAGTGGGCTCACAGTCTAAAAGTCTACTATATGCCAAGCACTCTATTAAGATCTGGATAGATACAAGATAATCAGGCTGGACATAGTTGCTGTTCCACATGGAACTCACAGTTTAAGTAGGAAGGTGAACAGGTATTTAATCCCCATTTTACAGATGAAAAACCTACTTCATCTGTACTACAACAACAATCACTACTACTATTACTACTGAGTTCATTGTTTTCTATTTAGTCACTGAATTGATCATGTTGGTGAATGATTTGTCACTCCAGGCAATTAGGCCATGGGAAGGCTGCCATGTGAATTGGACCAAAGAAGGGAGTCAGTGACCCACTTTTATTCAGCAGTGCCCATGTCTGACAAAGGCGCTGACAGGATAAGATTACCTTAAACTTTAGTTAAACAGTGGTCTTCCCAGACTGAGCCCCTTCCTTCCTCTCCCCCTCGTGCCCCTCTCCATCCCCCCCTTCTTACCTCCTTCCCTTCCCCACAGCACCTGTATATATGTATATATGTTTGTACATATTTATTACTCTATTTATTTATTTATTTTACTTGTACATATCTATTCTATTTATTTTATTTTGTTAGTATGTTTGGTTTTGTTCTCTGTCTTCCCCTTTTAGACTGTGAGCCCACTGTTGGGTAGGGACTGTCTCTATATGTTGCCAATTTGTACTTCCCAAGCGCTTAGTACAGTGCTCTGCACATAGTAAGCGCTCAATAAATACGATTGATGATGATGATGATGATGGTCATTTAAACTGGAAGAGATTGCTGTGGCCAGACATGTATCAAGAAGAAGAGTTAAACTTCGTTGGAATTTCAAAATGATATCTCGAGAATTGCAGTTACCATTTTCTGAAGGACATTGGGAAGAGCACAAGCCCTGGAGTCAGAGGACCTGGGTTCCAATATCGGCTCTGCCATTTTGTCTGCTGTGCGACCTTGGGCAAGTCACTGAGCATCTCTGTTCTTCGGCTAGAGAAGCAGCGTGGCTCAGTGGAAAGAGCACGGGCTGGGGAGTCAGAGGTCATGGGTTCTACTCTTGGCTCTGCTGCTTGTCAGCTGTCTGATTTTGAGCAAGCTGTAACTTCTCTGTGCCTCAGTTACCTCATCTGTAAAATGGGGATTAGGACTGTAAGCCCTATGTGGGACAACCTGATCACCTTGCATCCACCCCAGTGCTTAGAACAGTGCTTTGCACATAGTAAGCGCTTAACAAATGCCATTATTATTCAGTTTCCTTATTTGTATAATTGGGATAAAATTCTACCCCCTCCTAATTTAGACTGTGAATCCCATGTGGGACGGTGACTGTGTCCAATATGGTTATTTTGTATCTACCCCAACACTTAGTGCAGTGCTTGGTACATGATAAGAGCTTACTAAATATTATTATTATTGCTAAGCACTTGCTATATGCCAAGCACTGTTCTATTATCATTAAAAATAACATCTAATATATTTAATAAGCACTTAATATTATTAGTATCATTTCCTCATATATATGTCTATACATAAAAGCCAAGCACTGTTCTATTATCATTAAAAATAACATCTAATATATTTAATAAGCACTTAATATTATTAGTATCATTTCATCATATATATGTCTATACATAAAAGCCTGGGCTTGGGAGCCAGAGGTCATGGGTTCAAATTCAGACCCCACCACTTGTCGGCTGTGCGACTTTGGGTAAGTCACTTAACTTCCCTGTGCCTCAGTTCCCTCATCTGTAAAATGGGGACGAAGACTGTGAGCCCCACGTGGGACAACCTGATCCTCATCTATCCCCACAGTGCTTCGAACAGTGCTTCACACACTTAAGCACTTAATAAATGCATTATCATTATTATTATTATCTCTTAAGCGCTTGCTATGTACCAGGCAAGGCAATAAGCACTGGGGTAGATATAAAACAATCAAGTTGGACACAGCCTTAATTCCCATTTTAGAGATTGAGTAACTGAGGACCAGAGAAATTAAGTGGCTTGCTCAAGGTCACACAGCAGACAAGTGGCCCAGGCAGGATTAGAACCCAGGTCCAATGCCCAGACCCATGCTCTTTTCACTAGGCCATGCTGATATTTGCCTCATGATCTGCCAGTATATCTGATGGCTCAATAGATGCTGGCTTCGGGGGTCCTGGAAGTTCAATGCAATGGCTCTAGAGCAAGGACGGAGTCAGGGGTCCAACTTAATGACACACTTTTAGGTTTTTTGGACTTCTGGGAAAAAGTCCTGTATGATGATATTTATTGAGCACCTGCTCTGTACTGAGCATTGTACCAAGTGTTTGAGAAAGTGTGACACGGTATGCAGAAATAGTTTGGCCCATATTGTGGAAACAGCGTGGCTCACTGGAAAGAGCACGGCCTTTGGAGTCAGAGGTCATGGGTTCAAATCCCGCTCCACCACTTGTCAGCTGTGTGACTTTGAGCAAGTCACTTAACTTCTCTGTGCCTCAGTTACCTCATCTGTAAAATGGGGATTAAGACTGTGAGCCCCCCGTGGGACAACCGGATCACCTTGTAATCTCCCCAGGGCTTAGAACAGCGCTTTGCAAATAGTAAGTGCTTAATAAATGCCATTATTATTAGTGGAAAGAGCCGGGAACCTAAGTCCTCATCCTGGCTCTGCCGTGTCCTTGAGTCTTGAGTCTTGAGTGTCCTTGGGCTAATCACCAAACTTCTCTGTGTCTCGGTGGAGATAAAATATCAATTCTCCCTCTGCCTTAGACTGCGAGTCCCATATGGCCCAGGAATGGTGTATGAACTGATCATCAAGTACCTAGTACAGTGCTACACTTAAAATAAGCGCTTAACAACTATCACTTTAAAAAAAATGATAGGCACGATCAATGCCGTCAAGGAGTTTTCAATCTAATAACCTCCATAATCTTTTGAGCCTGTGATTCTGAGAAGCAGTGTGGTCTAGTGGATAGAGCACGGTCCTGTGAGTCAGAAAGACCTGGGTTCTAATCCCGGTTCTGCCACTTGTTTGCTGTGTGACCATGGACAAGTCATTTCACTTTTCTGTGCCTTAGTTACCTCATCTGTGAAATGGAGGTTAAGACTGTGAGCCCTATATGGGACAGGGACTTGTCCAATCCTATTATCTTGTATTTACCCCAGCACTTAGTACAGTGCTTGGCACATAGTAAGTGCTTAACAAATACCACAATTATTATTATTATTCATTAATTAATTCAATCATATTTATTGAGCGCTTTCGGTGTGCAGATCACTGTACTAAGCACTTGGAAAGTACAATTCAGCAACAGAGACGAAGCCTGCCCACAGCAGGCTCACAGTCTAGAAGGGGGGAGACAGGCATCAAAACAAGTAAACAGGCATCAATAGCATCAATATGAATAAATATAATTATAGATATGTACACATCATTAATTTAAACAAATAGAATTATAAATCTTCACATAAATCTTCATTTATAATAGAATTATAAATCTTCACAAATCTTCACATTATAAATCTTCACATAGGGGTGTAGAGCAAAGGGAGTGAGTCGAGGCGATGGGGAGAGGAGGTGGAGCAGAAGAAAAGGGGGGCTTAGTCTGGGAAGGCCTCCTGGAAGAGGTGAGCCTTCAGTAGGGCTTTGAATGAGGGAAGTATGATTCTTTGGCAGATTTGAGGAAGAAGGACATTCCAAGCCAGAGGTATGATGTGGGCCAGGGGTCCATGGCAGGAAATGTGAGAACGAGGCACAGTGAGAAGGTTAGCACCAGCCGAGTGGAGTGTGGAGACTGGGATGTAAAAGGAGTGAAGGGAGGTAAGTTAAGAAGGGGCAAAGTGATGGAGAGCTTTGAAGCTAATAGTGAGGAGTTTTTCCTTGATATGGAAGATGATAGGCAACCACTGGAGATTTTTGAGGAGAGAGGTGACATGCCCAGAACATTTCTGTAGAAAGATAACCTGGGCAGCAGAGTGAAGTATATAGTGAAGTGGGGGAGACAGGAGGTTGGGAGATCAGAAAGGATGCTGATGCAGTAATTCAGTCGAGATAGGATGAGTTATTGTACTAATGTGGTAGCGGTTTGGATGGTGAGGAAAGGGTGGATCTTGGCAATGTTATCAAGGTGAGACCAGCAGGTTTTGGTGATGGATTGGATATGTGGGGTGAATGAGAGAGCGGAGTCAAGGATGACACCGGGGTTGTGGGCTTGTGAGACGGGAAGGATGGTAGTGCCATCAACAGTGATGGGGAAGTCAGGAAGAGGACAGGGTTTGGGAGGGAAGATAAGGAGCTCAGTCCTGGAGCTTGTCCTGAAGGCAGGAATAGATGCAAGCCTGGAGAAAGGGAGGGAGAGAGAATAGGGGAGGAGATGTAGATTTGGGTGTCATCTGCATAAAGATGATAGTTGAAGCCATGGGAGTGAATGAGTTCACCAAGGGAGTGAGTATAGATGGAGAACAGAAGGGCACAAAGAACTGACCCTTGAGGAAGCCCTACACATAGGGTATGGGAGAGGGAGGAGGCCCACGAAGGAGACTGAGAATGAATGGCCAGAGAGAAAGAAGAGAACCAGGAGAGGATGGAGTCATTGAAGAAAAGGTTGGAGAACGTGTTGAGGTGAAGGAGATGATTGGCAGTGTCAAAGGCAGCTGAGAGGTCAAAGAGGTTTAGGATAGAGTAGGAGCCATTTGGTTTGGCAAAAAGGAGGTCATTGGTGACCTTTGAGAGGGTGGTTTCAGTGGAGTGGAGGGGACGGAAGCCAGGTTGGAGGGGGTCCAGGAGAGAGTTGGAGGAGAGGAATTCAAGGCGCTGAGTGTAGATGACTTACTCCAGGAGTTTGGAAAGGAAGGGTAGGAGGGAGATGGGGCAATAACTGGAGGGGGCTATGGGGACAAGGGAGGTATTTTTTAGGATGGGGAGACGTGGGCATTTTTGAAGGCAGAGGGGAAGAAGCCGTTGGAGATGAGCAGTTGAAGATGGAAGTTAAGGAGGGGAGGAGGGAAGGGGGCAAGAGTTTTTATAAGGTGGG
Source organism: Tachyglossus aculeatus (assembly GCF_015852505.1). Taxonomy (NCBI): domain Eukaryota; kingdom Metazoa; phylum Chordata; class Mammalia; order Monotremata; family Tachyglossidae; genus Tachyglossus; species Tachyglossus aculeatus. The sequence continues at coordinate 90,622,481 of NC_052066.1, forward strand.
AGGGAATGGGGTCTGAAGTACATGTGGAAGGGGTGGCACTTGAGTGGGGGAGAAGATCTCCTCTGAAGATACCTCTGGGAAGGATGGGAAGGTAGAAGAGGGGGTCAAGAGGAGGGGGGATGGAGAAGGGGGAGGGGTGCCTTTGGGGAGCTCATACCTGATAGTGCTAATTTTCCTAATGAAGTAAGTGGCCAGATCATTGGGGGTGAGGGATGGGGGTGGGGGGGGAGAAACAGGGGGCCAGAGGAGGGGGTTGAATGTCTGGAATAGCTGATGAGAGTAATGGGCATGAGAAGAGAAATAGTTTTGCTGGGCAGAGGAGAGGGCAATGTCAAGGCAAGAAAGGATAAACTTAAAGTAGACAAGGTTGGCCTGGTGTTTAGATTTCCATAAGCAGCATTCAATGGCTCGAGCATAAAAAGGAAACAGGCCGTGGAGGTGAACCAGGGCTTTGGATGAGTGGTGCTAGAGCGACGAAGGGATGGGGAGCGAGTGAGTTGAGTTGAGTAGAGAGGGTGTAATTGAGAGCATCTATTTGGTTATCAAGAGTGGGTAGAGTGGGCAGGAAGGGTAGGTGGGGTGTGATGCGCTGAGAGAGATATTATCCTATCTGCTACTTCAAGGTTGGCAGTGGGGTCATCATTGAATGCCATCAGTGACCAGCCTGCTCTGGACTGGCCAAACCCAATTTTGTAAGCTGGGGTCCCTAGAACTCTATTAACCAGACCCTCCTAGAGTAGGTTCATGGAGGGGCCTGCCAGATCTGAGCCTTCAGCCCCAAGCTTAGGAGGAAAGAACAGGTGTTGAAGAAACTAGAGCAAACTTTGTGCATCACTGGGAGTGTGGTGACATCTGGAGTTTGTTCTTTTAGGAAGTTGGCAGACAAATAGAGCAGGGCACTGCTTCTCCTAAAACACAGGGCTTGCATTCTCACCAAACCCTCATTAAGGAAAACTCTTGCTCTACTACTACTACTACTACTACTACTACTACTACTACTACTACTACTACACATTTATTAAGTGCTTACTATGTGCAAAGCACTGTTCTAAGCACTGGGGAGGTTACAAGGTGATCAGGTTGTCCCACGGGGGGCTCACAGTCTTCATCCCCATTTTACAGATGAGGTAACTGAGGCACAGAGAAGTTAAGTGACTTGCCCAAAGTCACACAGCTGACAACTGGCAGAGCCGGGAGTTGAACTCATGACCTCTGACTCCAAAGCCTGTGCTCTTACTACTGAGCCACAACATTGCTACTAATACTCATGGCATTTGTTAAGCATTTACTACATGCCTGGCACTGTTCTAAGCAATGGGTTGGTTTTAAGTAAATTGGGTTGGACACAGTCCCTGTCCCATGTGGGGCTTAATCCTCATTTACAGATGAGGTAACTGAGGTACAGAGAAGTGAAGTGACTTGCCCAAGGTCATACAGCAGACACGTGGCAGAGGCAGCATTAGAACCTATGACCTTCAGGTCTGTGCTCTAGCCACTAGGCCATGCTGCTTCTCTGCATATAGTGACTGATGCCACAGGCACACTCACAACCACTTCATCTGACACCATGGCATCATGGCAGCGTGGCTCAGTGGAAAGAGCAAGGGCTTTGAAGTCAGAGGTCATGGGTTCAAATCCCAGCTCTGCCAATTGTCAGCTGTGTGACTTTGGGCAAGTCACTTAACTTGTCTGTGCCTCAGTTACCTCATCTGTAAAGTGGGGATGAAGACTGTGGGCCCCCTGTAGGGCAACCTGATCACCTTGTAACCTCCCCAGTGCTTAGAACAGTGCTTTGCACATAGTAAGCACTTAATAAATGCCATTATTATTATTATTATCTTGAAGCCAAAGAAATTCATGCTGTTGGACAAATGTTTCCTAAATCCCCAACATCATACCCAAAACAAACAGTATGGGAAACAATGTGGCCTAGTGAATGAAGCATGAGTTTGGGAGACAGAGGACCTGGGTTGTAATCCTGGCTCCTCAACTTGCCTCCTGTGTGACTTCTGTCAGTTCACTTAACTCCTCTGGGCCTCAGTTTCCTCAACTGCCAATTTCTGTTCTCCCTCCTACTTGACTGTGAGCCCCAGATATTATATCTGACCTGATTAACTTGCATCTATTCCAAAACTTAGAACAGTTTGACACATAATAAGCATTAGACTGAGCCCCCTTTTTCCTCTCCTCCTCCCCATTCCCCCATCCCTACCTCCTTCCCTTCCCCACAGCACCTGTATATATGTTTGTACAGATTTATTACTCTATTTTACTTGCATATATTTACTATTCTATTTATTTTGTTAATGATGTGCATTTAGCTTTAATTCAATTTGTTCTGATGACTTGACACCTGTCCACACATTTTGTTTTGTTGTCTGTCTTCCCCTTCTAGACTGTGAGCCCGTTGTTGGGTAGGGACAGTCTCTATATGTTGCCAACTTGTACTTCCTAAGCACTTAATACAGTGTTCTGCACAGAGTAAGTGCTTAATAAATATGATTGAATGAATGAATGAATTTAAAAAAATACCATTAAAAGAACACAGTGGATGCTGGCATTCTGATAAAACTGGGTGTAAGATTAAAAGGAATTTGGATAAATTGCTAGGTTGGTGGTCCACTGGGAGTTAAAGGGAAATCAATCAATCAATCAATGGTATTTATTGAGCACCTACAATGTGCAGAGCACTGCACTAAGCACTTGGGAGAGTGCAGTAATAGAGTTCATAGACAGTTCCCTCCCCACAATGAGCTTATAGTCTAGAGGGGGAGACAGACACCAATATAAATGAATGAATTATGGATATGATGATATTAAAGTTAGGGATGAATATCCATCCCTAACCATGAAGATAGTTGTTTAGGAAGAAAACCATCACACAGTCCCTTCAAGCATCCTGTTGCCACTGTCAAGAGATGGAATACGGATCCCACAATGACTTTTTTAACAGTGTTATTGTTGAAAGTGATCTCAACCCAATTTAATGAAAAAAATGAGTGGCTTATTAAGGAAATTGATCTAAGAAGGCATTTGGAGACATTTATGTTTCGCAAGTTAACCTAGAGAGAGGTTGCAAACCATGTAATTTTTGAAATAATTTTGTCAGTTCGTATGGCATTAAGTAATATTTAACCAAATATAACTCTATGTTCCTTGGAAGAGGGGTGACTAACCAGTGGAACGCTTAATAATTAAAGCAAGACATTGCTTGCCTGGTCATGACTCCTCTGAAATAAGTTGGATGTGGTTCACTGTGTGGGTTTTTTTTTTGTTTGTTTGAGTTTCACTCTGCCTTAGGTCAAGTTCAGATTAGGTCATGGAGTCTGAATCAATCAATCAATCAATCGTATTTATTGAGCGCTTACTGTGTGCAGAGCACTGTACTAAGCGCTTGAAGAGACCCTTCAAGATCTCGACATCATAGGGCTGGTGATTTCAGTAACATTGCTGGCTGTTTTGCTCCCTTCCCAGGCTGCTGTGCTATCTCTAGCAGCCCCACATTCTCAGTTGGGGTGATTAAGGCTTTGGGATGCTTGGTTACAGGTGGTGAAATTTACTCCTTTCCGAACTGTCTGATATGCTTCCAATTCCACATGTTTATGGGCACTGTCCATGTCCTGATGTCCTGGGCTTATTTTTAGCCTTGAACAATGGCCCTGATGGAAGCAGGAGGAGTTGATCGGAGGCATGATCATAAAGGTCAGGTCTTATGCTAGTCCATGACCATAATGTGACTGAACCCCTGGTTTTGGGAGTGGCCTGAAAGTCAAAATTCACCCACACCTCTGTATCCTGGTGAGCTCCCTCTTCCTACTGGGAGAGCAAACTGACAGTCATTATATTTCCTTATTCTAATTCTGTCTCTACTACTACTACTAATAACTGTGATATTTGTTAAGCACTGACTACGTGCCAAGCCCTGTAATAAGTGCTGGGGTGGATAGAAGCAAATCGGGTTGGACACAGTCCCTGTCCCACGTGGGGCTCACAGTCTCAATCCCCATTCTACACATGAGGTAAGTGAGGCGTAGAGAAGTTAAGTGACTTGCCTAAGGTCATGCAACAGACATAGAGAAGCAGCGTGGCTCAGTAGAAAGAGCATGGGCTTTGGAGTCGGAGGTCATGGGTTCAAATCCTGGCTCTGCCACTTGTCAGCTGTGTGACTTTGGGCAAACCACTTAACTTCTCTGGGCCTCAGTTACCTCATCTGTAAAATGGGCATTAAGACTGTGAGCCCCTCTTGGGACAATCTGACCACCTTGTAACCTCCCCAGCGCTTAGAACAGTGCTTTGCACATAGTAAATGCTTAATAAATACCATTATTATTATTAGACAAGCGGCAGAGCCGGGATTAACACCCTTAACCTTCTGAGTCCAAGGCCTGTACTCCATTCATTCAATCGTATTTATTGAGCCCTTAAAGTAGCACGTGGTAATAATAATAATAATAATAATAATAATGGCATTTATTACGTGCTTACTATGTGCAAAGCACTGTTCTAAGCACTGGGTGGGTTACAATGTGGTCAGGTTGTCCCATGGGGGGCTCACAGTCTTAATCCCCATTTTACAGATGAGGTAACTGAGGCACAGATAAGTGACTTGCCCAAAGTCACACAGCTAAGTGGCGTGTATTGAATCCCCATATGCAGATGAGGGAACTGAAGCACAGAGAAGTTAAATGACTTGCCCAAGGTCACACAGCAGGCAAGTGGCAGAGCTGGAATTAGAACTCAGGTCTTCTGACTCCCAAACCCGAGAGCTTTCCACTAGGCATTTTCTTCTTTTTGCATGTGTGGTCTGCAACTCAAGAATGTTGTGAGAATTACAGTTGAAGAAAGAATCTTTAAGCAGCAACAACAGCAGCAGCTGACAATTTGGTATTCTGCTCTAAATTTCCAAACTACTGCCTGAACTCTCACCTGGGGATGTGACAGGAAAATAAATATGCTCTATGACCCTCATCAAGCAAAGAACATCCTTTCCACCCATTTCTATGAATGAGTTTTTAAAAAGCCAAGACCTGTTGAAAAGATAAAACCACAATCAGTGTGGCCTAGTAGAATGAGTATAGGCCTGGGAATCAGAAGACCTGGGTTCTAATCCTAGCTCCATCACTTGTCTGCTGTGTGACCTTGGGCAAGTCACATAACTTCTCTATGTCTCAGTTACCTCACTTGTAAAATGGAAATTAAGACTGTAAGCCCAATGTGGAACCTGGACTGCTTGTAGTGGGCAGGGAATGTGTCTGTTATGTTGTTGTGTTGTAATAATAATAATAATAATCAATTCATTCATTCATTCAATCAATTGTATTTATTGAGTGCTTACTGCGTTCAGAGCACTGTACTAAGCTTTTGGGAAGTACAAGTTGGCAACATATAGAAGTGGTCCCTAACCAACAATGGGCTCACAGTCTAGAAGGGGGAGACAGATAACAAAACAAAACATGCAGACAGATGTCAAAACTGTCAGAATAAATAGAATTATAGCTATAGTAGAATTATGGCACTTGGCTCAGTGGCAAGGGCCTGGGCTTTGGAGTCCGAGGTCATGGGTTCGAATCCTGGCTCTGCCACTTGTCAGCTGTGTGACTTTGGGCAAGTCACTTCACTTCTCTGGGCCTCAGTTACCTCAGCTGGAAAATAGGGATGAAGACTGTGAGCCCCACGTGGGACAACCTGATCACCTTGTAACCTCCCCAGTGCTTAGAACAGTGCTTTACACATACTAAGCACTTAATAAATGCCATTATTATTATTATTATTATTATTACTACATGCCAAACACTGTTCTAAGCATGGGAGTAGATACAAGGTAGTCAGGTTGTCCCACGTGGGGCTGTCTTAATCCCCATTTTACAGATGAGGTAACTGAGGCCCAGAGAATTGAAGTGACTTGCCCAAGTCCACACAGCAGACAAATGGCAGATGATGAGCTGGGATTAGAACCCAGTTTCTTCTGACTCCTGGGCCCATGCTCTATCCACTAGGCTATGCTGCTTCTTTACTCTCCTGATCACTTAAAACAGTACTCTGCACACAGTAAGGGCTTAACAAATACCATAAAAAAACAAACAAAAAAAAACCCAGGGAATTTCTATGCAAATGAAAGAGCAGTGCAAATAATTGCAGGCAGCTGTGAAGAAAAGCAACCAAAGATCAGGTCAAGAACAGTGACAGGCTGGGCCTCACAGCCCACTGTGAAACTCTTGTTAACATCCACCTCTCTGCTGTTTCTCATTAAGCACGGAGGAAGCCAGTGTCTGAAATTACCTGTTTAGATAGGCAACAAACTGACCTAGAGGGAAAAATAAGTGTTCTATATGCTACCTGTTCTTTGTGTGAAAGATACCACTTGAAGTCTCCACAGTGCTTTGGCTTAGTGTCAAAACGTCCTCCACCTTTGATAGAGATGTCAGTTCTACCTTCACATCATCTATAGAATCCACCCTTTACCTTTCCATCCAACCTCCTACTACACTCATCCAAGCACTTATCATATTCCCCCTTCACTTCTACTTCAGCCTGCTCATTGACATCCCTTCCTCCTGACTCTCCCCAAGACAGTCCGTATTTCACTCTGCTACCCGGTTCATTTTTCTAAACAAATATTCAGTCCTAATCTCTCCACTCTTCGGAAACCTCCAAAGATTGCCCCACCATTTCCACATCAAGGAGAAACTCCTTACCATTGGCTTTAAGAAACTCAAATCAACTCTCCCCCTCTTACCACACCTCATTGATTTACTATAATTCAGCCTGTTGTTCTATTTCCCTTATCTGTAATTAGTGGCTAGGTGAATAGGGAATGGGCCTAGGAGTTTGCTGTGCGACCTTGGGCAAGTCACTTAGTTTGTGTCTCAGTTCCCTCATCTATAAAAAGGGGATTAAGAGTGTGAGTCCCATGTAGGACAGGGCCTGCGTCCAACTTGATTAACTTGTATCTACCCCAGAACTTAGTACAGTGCTTGGTACATAGTAAGCGCTTAACAAGTACATCATCATTATTATAATGATTACCTTAATGTCCATCTCTGCCTCTTGACTGTACACTCCTTGTGGGAAGGGATGTATTTACCAACTCTATTGACTGTAATCCCCCAAGTGCTTAGTACAGTGCTCTACCCAAAGTAAAAGCTCAATAATTTGACTAATTGACTGATTTCAGTCTACTTGTTGATATGTAAAATAATGTTGTCTTTAAGGTCATTCCATTAGTTCTGTAAAATCGGTTGACAGAAGTATGAAAAACAGAAATGCTTTGATTTGCCAAAAAATATCTGTTGCCAGACGTTTTCATGGAAACAAGTCATATTTTCCCATTAAACATTTATTAACATAAAAAACCCTAAAATGCCTTCAAAATGACTAGATAAGCATTGTATAGTAAATTTTTTCAGTCAAAATGTCTTTGTACATATCAAAATGGATTTTCTGCTTTGTTTATCTGAAGATCACAATTCCACTGGAAGGACAAGGGAATCAGTTTAGGCGTTTTCTGCTGATTTGAGCTCATTTATTCTGAATTTAGAGGGCTGCTTAGTACCTTTCCTAGGATGCAGTTGGGAGACCTTGAGGCTAGGAGTTTTAATCGTGGCTCGGATACTTGCTTGATTGCTGTGTGACCTCAGTCAAGTTACTTAACTTCTCTGTGCCTCAGTTTTCTCATCTGTTGAGTGGAAATTAAAAATCCATTCTCCTTCTCACTGAGACTGTGAGCTCCATAAGGGAGAGGGACTGTATCGCATCTCATTGTCTTGTATTTGTGCCAGTGGTTCATTCATTCATTAAATCATATTTACTGAGTGCTTACTGTGTGCAGAGCACTGTACTAAATGCTTGAAAAGTACAATTCGGGTTGGCACATAGTAAGTACTTAAGAGATACTGCTCATTATTATCCTGAGTACATGTCTGGATAAATATGGGGAGTAAGCATCAATTTGCTACTTAGCCTCAGTGCATTTTAGAAATGAAGAACTTCTCCACTTTATTTCTGCTTCTAGGCCTCCTGCCTAACTGTAATGCGTCTTTTTAATAATCCATTCCTTCTCCGCTCCAAGAAGATGAAGATAAACAAGCAGATGATGCAGAATATAACTAATCAACTTTGGCAGGTCATTCTCTTTTTTCCTAGTATCATTTTAGTTTTTGAACCAGCTGTCTAGCAGAGATTTCAATCAGCCCATCTTCATTTCATTATATCAAAAGCACAAGGACATAAGGATCAGACAACATTAAAATCCTTTTCAAATATTTTACAGATGAGGGAACTGAGTCACAGAGAATTAGTGTCTTGCCCAAGGTCACACAGAAGACAAGTGGGAGAATTGGGATTAGAATCCACACCCTCTGACTCCCAAGCCCGGGCTCTTTCCACTAAGCCATGCTGCTTGATGACCTTGTTTCTAATTCAGCGCTTAGAATAGTGCTTGGCACATAGTAAGCGCTTAAGTGATACCATTATTATTACTATAGAGGGCATTTGAATTGGAAATTCTTTTTCCAAGTGGTATTTTCATGTTTTTGGTGCTAATTTTGGTCTTTTGTTTTCAGTTAGAAAGCATCTGTAGTACAGCTAACTTTTAGAACATGATATTTTCAGTAGTGATGATAATGCAATCCTCATTTAATAATGGAATAATAAATGGTAGCCCTACAGCTTTAAAGAGTTACTGTAAAGTCTATGCTTTGAACAGTCATCAATACCTGACAATGTCTGAACTATCATGCTCATGCCTTCTATCTAAAATCAAAGACTTGTATATAGGCTTGTAGCTGACATAGACATAGTAATGATATTTATTAAGGAGATTTTGAGTGCAATGAACTCTACTAAATGCTTGAAAACTATAACAGAAATATAAGAAATATAAGACATGTTCCCTGCCTTCAAGGAAGGAATTTATATTCCATCACTGGATCCAGCACCGGATCAAATAATCCTATCGATTATGAACATAAACTATAATAGGTACATATCAATATATCAAGTAGGTCTACTACCCTTTCAGTTGCCCACTTGATTGCTCATAATTTATTCATTCAATCATATTTATTGAGTGCTTACTGTGTGCAGAGCACTGTACAAAGCACTTGGGAGAGTATAGTATAACAAGAAGCAGACACATTCCCTGCCCACCGCAAGCTAATTTATATTGTCAGTGTGTAGAGGCACTGTCTCCCCATACTTTAGCTAAATGAGTTTGGTCATCATCCCGAATCCTATCCTTCAACCCTCTATCATCAACTGTGTGCATGGATTTTCCCTGGGGATGAAATGCTGGTGGTCATTCCCTTGCATGTTGAAAAGGTGATGGGCCACATGATAGTGCACTAAGGGACATGCAATAGTGAACAGAATCCAACTAAGAAGAGCAAGATTCTAATCCTGGATTGTCATGCCACCAAAATATTATGTACAGCATTTTGGCTGGCCACACATTTGTGGTGGTAAACTGGGACACAGAACTGCAATCCCAAACTTGCTCACATCTCAATCAATCAATCAATCAATCAATCAATCGTATTTATTGAGTGCTTACTGTGTGCAGAGCACTGTACTAAGCACTTGGGAAGTACAAGTTGGCAACATATAGAGACAGTCCCTACCCATTCTACCTAGGAATCACTGAGGTGTCTATTTAGCCACTCTCTTCTTCCACAACACCCATGCTTGCACTCTATTCTTCTTACTGTGTGTCTCTTTCTCATCTTTCCCACCCCCAACCTCTTGCTCATAATCTCCCCTGTTCTTGTAACTCCCCATCCTGCATATACCGCAAAGTCCAGCTGAAATCAAATCCTTCCAGGAGGTCTTGCTTGATTAATTTCTAATCTCTCATATGGTCAAGAGTATTTTTTGAGTGCTTACTCTGTGTAGAGCACTGTACTAAGCACTTGGGAGAGAACAATACAACACAATAAGCAGTCACATTCCCTTCCACAATGAGCTTACAATCACAGTTGCCACATCGGCATTTCTGCACCAGCTGATTACTGAACAGCTCACCATCTCTCGTAGCACATCAATAAATCAGTGATATTTAGTCAGTCAGTAAGCGAAATATGTTTATTAAGTGCTTCCTGCGAGCAGAACAATATAACAATAAACAGACACCTTCCCTGCCCCCAGCGAGTTTACAATATAAACATTTTACTTTTTCCTGTGAGCAGAACATTGAACGAAGCCCTTGGGAGAATACAATACAATGGGTAGGTAGACACATTCCTTGCCTAAGAGGAAATATGGGCCTATTGGAAAAAGCTTGGATCTGGGAGTCGGAAGTCCTGGGTTTTAATCCCAGCTCTTCCACTAGTCTGCTGGGTGACCTTGGGTTAGTCATATAACTTCTCTGTGCCTCAGTTACCTCATTTGTAAAATGAGGTTTAAAACTGTGAGTCCCATGTGGGATATGGAATGGGTATAAACCTAATCAGCTTGTATCTAAACCAGCACTTAGCACAGTGTCTGGCACATAGTAAGCACTTAACAGTTACCATCAAAACGGAGTTTACCATCTAGAGTAAAGGCCCACGTGCTCCCCCTGGCCTCGAATGCCCTCCCTCCATTCATCTGCCAAGCTAGTTCTCTTCCTCCCTTCAAAGCCCTACTGAGAGCTCACCTCCTCCAAGAGGCCTTCCCAGACTGAGCCCCCTTTTTCCTCTCTTCCTCCCCATCACCCCCGCCCTACCTCCTTCCTCTCCCCACAGCACCTGTATATATGTATGTACAGATTTATTACTCTATTTATTTTACTTGTACATGTTTACTATTTTATTTATTTTGTTAATGATGTGCATTTAGCTTTAATTCTATTTATTCTGATGACTTGACACCTGTCCACATGTTTTGTTTTGTTGTCTGTCTCCCCCTTCTAGACTGTGAGCCCATTGTTGGGTAGGGACCGTCTCTATATATCACCAACTTGTACTTCCCAAGCGCTTAGTATAGTGCTCTGCACACAGTAAGTGCTCAATAAATACGATTGAATGAATGAATGAATGCATATGATAATATATGTATCCCGTTACCTTATTACTTAAGCACTAATTCTTGTACACACCCCTTTCCCTTCTTTCTCCTATTTGTATTCATTATAACATTTTTCTCCCTAACTACATTGTAAGCCTCGACGATAGGGTTCATGTCTACTAATGCTTGTGTATTCTCCCAAGTGCTTAATGCAGGGCTTTGTATACAGCTGACACTCACTAAATATAATTAATTGATCGATATCTCAGTATTAAAGCCTTCCTCTTCTTATACCCCGTCTGCTCACAGTCTCCTGATTTCCACCTTGGCAGGATTGGTCCAGTAGGGCCTTTTTGGGTGTTTTTTGGGGGGTATTTTTTAAGAGCTTACTATGTGCCAGGCACTTTATTAAGCGGGTTGGACACAGTCCATGTTCCACATGAGGCTCACAGTATTAACCTCCATTTTACAGATGAGGTAACTGAGGCACAGAGAAGTTAAATGATTTTCCCAAGGCCACACAATAGACAAGCAGCAAAGCCAGGTTAAGAACACAGGTCCCTCTGTTTCTCTGGAGCATGCTCTATCCACTAGGCCACACTACTTCTTATTAGCATTATCAGACTTTCCAGAAATTCAAAATGGGCTTTTTTGTACCTGCCATTTCTTGTTATTATTTTTGCACTGGTAGCCTATTTTTCTCCAGGAACTATTTGGTTATGGACCCAAATGGGTGCAGATGTTGCAAACCTCTGCTAAAAGCTACTTAATATTATATACCCCCTAAAGGAAAAAACCTGGTCTAAGCAATTTCAGGCAATAAAACAAGTATGGCTCATGACATGTCTGGATTCTCTATTCCCTAACTGTTTTAAGATATTCAACTTTTGACATGGATAACAGAAAAAGGGCAAAGACTTTAGAAGGGCAAACAGAGATGGTGTGGTGTGCTGTTTGATGTGCAATCTTGTGAAATCTAGAGGTATAAAATAATAATGATGGCATTTACTAAGTGCTTACTATGTGCAAAGCACTGTTCTAAGCACTGGAGAGATTAAAAGGTGATCAGGTTGCAAAACGGGGCTCTCATAGTCTTCATCCCCATTTTACAGATGAAGGAACTGAGGCACAGAGAAGTTAAGTGACTTGCCCAAAGTCACACAACTGACAATTGGTGAAGCTGGGATTTGAACCCGTGACCTCTGACTCCAAAGCCTGGGCTCTTTCCACTGAGCCATGTGTGGTGAACTGTAAAGTCTGTACCTCTGGTTGAGGCAGATGGTTTCTGGGATGATGGTCCCTGCTTTTTATCCCTACTCCAAAAGTCTGTTTGATATCTATGCTATAGTTATAGAAAAGCAGCGTAACTCAGTAAGTAGATAGATAGATAAATAGTAGATAGTAGAAGTAGTAGATAGAGCGTGGGCCTGGGAATCAAAAGGACATGGGTTCTAATCCCAGCTCCGCCACATGTCTTCTATGAGAACTTGGTCAGGTCATTCTCTGGGCCTCAGTTGCCTCTTCTGTAAAATGAAGATTAAGAGTGTAAGCCCCATGTGGGACATGGACTGTGTCCAACCTGATTAGCTTGTATCTATCCCAGCGCTTAGAAAAGTGCTTGGCCCAGAGTAAGTGCTTAACAAGTAATAATAATAATAATAATAATAATAATAATAATGGTATTTGTTAAGCACTTACTGTGTGCCAGGCATTGTTCTAAGTACCATTATTATTATTTATTTTGTATAAGTCTCTGCATTAGCAGGTACACTGAATAAACTAGTGTGGAATTCAGACTCTGTATTTCCCACTTTGTGCTCCGATCTCTGCCAAGCTCATCAAATAGTCTTTTAATCTTAAAGGAATTTAATCTTCATTTATTAACTGGACCTGATGAGTTTTATGAATCATTTTGAGCCCTTTCATGGCTAGGGGCTCTCTTTGAATACATTGTTGCTATTATTATAATAATAAAGATCAAGATAATTCTCCTCTCAGGAGCTCTTGGGGCGGGGGATATAAAATGAGCCCTTAGGATCTGGAGAGAGGAAAGAAATCATTCGCCACCTCTCCTTGGTTATTCGCAGGCCCCAGCCCTGGGTAATAGTGATAATGATTATGACATTTGTTAAGCACTGACTGTATGCCAAGCACTGTAATAAGTGCTGTGGGAGAGACGACATAATCAGATTGGCCTCACACAGATGGGACTCACAACCTAAGGGAGAGGAAGCAGGCGTTTTATTCCCATTTTACAGATCAGGAAACAGAGGCACATAGAATTTAGGTGACTTGGCCAAGGTCAAGCAGCAAACAAGGGGTGATGTCAGGATTAGAACTCTGTTCTCCTAAATCCCAGGCTTATGCTCTTTCCCCTAGATCATAATATTCCTGTGTACCATCTGGGTGTCCATTTTGCTCCTGCTCGCATTCATTCATTCATTCAATCATATTTATTGAGCACTTACTGTGTGCAGAACACTGTACTAATCGCTTGGGAAGTGCAAGTCTGTAACATATAGAGATGGCACTTTGAGTTACACAAGGAAGTAATAATGATGGCAGTATTTGTTAAGGGCTTTACTATCTATCAATGGGATTTATTGAAAATCTGCTGCGTGCAGATGTCTGTATTATATGTTTGGGAGAGTACAGAACAACAGAGTTGGTAGACACGTTCTCCTCCCACAGCAAGCTTACAGTCTAGAGGGAGAGAGAGACATGAATATAAACAAATGAATTATGGATATGCACATAAGTGCTGTGAGTTTGAGGATGGGATGATACCAAGCACCCAGAGGAACTAAGCCTTTGGGTAGTTACAGACTAATCAGAATGGTCACAGTCCCTGTCCCATAATGGGCTCACAGTGTACATAGGAGGGAGAATATTTAATCCCCATTTAACAGATAAGGAAACTGAGGCACAGATAAGTGACTTGTCCAAGGTCACACAACAGGCCAGCAAGTGGCAGAGTTGGGTACTGTATCAGCCTCCTTTCTGACCTCCCAACCTCCTGCTTTTCCCCACTTCAGTCCATACTTCACTCTGCTGCCTGGATTATCTTTCTACAGAAATGTTCAGGGCATGTCACCTCACTCCTCAAAAATCTCCAGTGGTTGCCCATTAACCTCCGTATCAAACAAAAACTCCTCACTATTGGCTTCAAAGCTTTCTATCACCTTGCCCCATCCTACCTCACCTCCCTTTTCTCCTTCTACATCCCATTCCAAACACTCCATTCCTCTGGTGCTAACCTTCTCGCTCTGCTTTGATCTCGCCTGTCCCACCATCGATCCCTGGCCCACATCCTACCTCTGGCCTGGAACGCCCTCCCTCCTCAAATCTGCCAAACAATCACTCTTCCCCCTTGAAAGCCCTACTGAAGGCTCACCTCCTCCCCAAGTGGCCTTCCCAGACTAAGCCCCCCTTTTCCTCAGCTCCCCCTCCCTTCCACATCACCTCAACTTGCTCCCTTTGCTCTAACCCCCTCTCCCCTCCCCACAGCACTTATGTAAATATGTATCTATCTGCAATTCTATTTATTTATATTGATGCCTGATTACTTGTTTTGATGTCTGTCTCCTCTCCTCTAGACTGGAAGCCTGGTGTGGGCAGGGATTGTCTCTCTTGCTGAATTGTACCTTCCAAGAGCTTAGTACAGTGTTCTGCTCAATAAATATGATTGAATGAATAAATAAATGAATGAATGAATGAACCCAGGTCCTCTGAATCCCAGACTGGTGCCCTTTCCCTTAGGCCACACACTTTCCCATAGAAATGGTTCAGGGAAAGAGCAGTAAGGGTATACTCATTATCACTTCCCTTTCTCCCCTCCTTACACCAACCACATCCCTGAATAGCATCTCCTAACCGCTCTATGCCTGAACACCCTGTTCACATCCTTTTTCTCTGGGAGGGGCAGGCAGCCAACCTCTGCTCCCTTCTCCATTTAACAGCTAGTTCATGTTAGATTCGAGAGACTCTGTTCTCCCCCTATGCATTTATTTTTCACTTAGTCTTCTGCATTAGCAATCCTAATTTTAGATCGCAGTCTGTCAATCTGGGAAGCTGCGGGCCCGCATTTGGAATTCATTACTCCAGCACTAACTACTTGTCTGTAAACAGTTACTGGTGACCATCAGGCTGTCTGCAGTGGGCAGGCTAGCCAGCCTGCTTCCTGAGGATTCTAATGTGCTAATTTGATAAATGGTTCCTTAGGGCAGAGCTTTCCCAAGTGCTTTGCCCTGCTACACTCGATGGGTTTCTGTGTCTCCTGCAGCATTTCCTTAAAAATCAAGGTTTATATCAATCACTGGCATATTTTTACGGTATTTGTTAAGTGCTATGTGCCAGTCACTGTTGTAGATAACAAGATAATCAGATTGGACACAGAAGAGGTAACTGAGGCCCAGGGAAGTGAAGTGACTTGCCCAGGGTCACATGGCAGACCAGTGGCGGAGCTGGGATTAGAACCCATGACCTTCTGATTCCCAGGCCAGTGCTCTATCCACTATGCCATGCTGCTTCTTATGTCCATGAATCTAGAAACATGGGTGGCTTGTGGTGTTTGCGTGCCAGTTTGAAGTTTTTATTAATTTATTTATGGTATTTGTTAAGCACTTACTGTGTGCCAGCCACTGTTCCAAGCTCTGGAGTAAATACTGGATCATCAGGTTGGACACAGTCCAAGTCCCACATGGGATGAAAGAGCCTGGCCTTGGGAGTCAGAGGTCATGGGTTCTAATTGCAGCTCCACCACAAGTCTGCTTTGTGACCTTGGACAAGTCACTTAACTTCTCTGAGCCTCAGTTACCTCACCTGTAAAATGGGGATGAAGACTGTGAGCCCCACATGGAACAACCTTATCAGCTTGAATTCCCCCCAGCGCTCAGAACGGTGCTTTGCACATAGTAAGCGCTTAACAAATGCCATCATTATTATTATTATTTCCCACTATACAGTTGAGGTAACAGGCACACCGAAGTGAAGTGATTTGCCCAAGGTCACAGAGCAGGCAATTGGCAGGGGCAGGATTAGAACCCAGGTCCTCTGATTCCCAGGCCTGTGCTCTTTCCTCTAGGCCACCAGGCTCTGTCTAGTTGGAGTTGCTAGCCTTCTGTGGTTCTATCTGGTCTAGTGGGAGCTAGGGTAGCCAGCTTTATTCAGGAAATTCTGACTTTCAGCTGGCTAGTCTCCTGTCAGCTGGTAGGAATTCAACATCTGGTGTTTTTGTGTCCGGCATTTTTATTTTCAGCATCCAGCTCCACTGTAGCTCCTTCCTCTGAGCTCTAGGGCTTGGATGCAGGGCCCATGGACATGTTGACCTAGGAAGGGAACACAATGGCCCCGGATCAAGTCTGGGCTCAGGAATCCTCAGCAGAAACATCAGAGGTTCAGATGAGCTTGGGGTTCTTCTGCAAAATGGAATGTGACATCACAACTTCAATGCACACATTGTCACCTGTCTCAATGTCTGACAATTCCAAGTACCAATAGTGGCCACTGTAGGAGTAGCCCAGGGAACCTCGTGAGCCCCAGTGGAAACAGGACTTTAGGCTCGCTTGAAAATAATAATAATAATAATTGCGGTATTTGTTAAATGCTTCTTATGAGGCAGGCACTGTATTAGGTGCAGGGATAGGCACAAGCAAATCGGATTGGACACAGTCCCTGTCCCACCTGGAGCACTCAGTCTCAATCCCCATTTTACAGATGAGGTACCTGAGGCATGGAAAAGAGAAATAACTTGCCCAAGGTCACACAGCGTTCATTCATTCAATCATATTTATTGAGTGCTTACTGTGTGCAGAGCCCTGTACTAAGCGCTTGGGAAGTACAAGTTGGCAAAATATAGAGATGGTCCCTACCCAACAGCGGGCTCACAGTCTAGAAGGGGGAGACAGACAACGAAACAAAACATATTAACAAAATAAAATAAATAGAATCAATATGTACAAGTAAAATACATAGAGTAATAAATATGTACAAACATATATACATATATACAGGTACAGTGGGGAGGGGAAGGAGGTAAGGCGGGGGAGATGGGGGGAGGAGGGGGAGAGGAAGGAGGGGGCTCAGTCTGGGAAGGCCTCCTGGAGGAGGTGAGCTCTCCATAGGGCTTTGAAGAGAGACAAGACAGCAGACAAGTGGGGGAGTCGGAATTAGCACCCATGACATTCAGACTCCCTGGCCTGTGCTCTAGCCACTCTGCCATGCTTCTTCTAAACAATGGCCCTGAATTCCTAAACTCAGCCTTGAGGGAGTCCTGAAGACTGGAAATTTCCTGAAATTGGGTTGGGCTTAATAACCTGAGCTGAGTCAGGAATGGGACCACCCCATGATAACATTTAGCAAAGAGATCGATTAAGCAGCATAGTGTAATAATAATAATAATGACATTTATTAAGTGCTTACTATGTGCAAAGCACTGTTCTAAGTGCTGAGCACTTTTCTAAGTGCTGGTGTAGTAGAGAAGCGGCATGGCATAGTGGCTAAAGCACAGGCTTGAGAGTCAGAAGTTTATGGGTTCTAATTCCAGCTCCCTCATTTGTCTGCTGTGTGACCTTGGACAAGTCACTTAACTTCTCTTTGCCTCAGTTACCTCATCTGTAAAAAATGGCGATTAAAAGTGTGAGCCCAATCTGGGACAGGGACTGTGCCCAACCTCATTAACTTGTATCTACCTCAGTGCTTAGAACAGTGGTGGCACATAATAAGTGCTTAACAAGTACCATGCTCATTATTATTATTATTATTATTATTATTATTATTGTTATTAACTAAGGAGATAGAATGTGTCTGGCATCAGGAGGTTGACACTGAAGAAGTTAACAGAGGCAAAGAATTGGAAGGAACATTACAGGACACATATGGGGACTTAGCAAAATGACTTTAAGATCTGAGAAACACTAGTTGCCAAATTATGTTAACAGTTAAAAGTCCAAGTAAGAAACCTGGGTATGGCATGCAGAACACAATTTTTTAGAAACTACTGGGAGGAGAAGCTTTGCTGGAATGGCATCTTTGGGCCTGGTTTGAAAAGGTCAATAATTCAGGAGAGAAAAGGGATTCTTTTTCAACCTCCAAAGCAACATAGTCAATGGTGATGAGATTAAACATTTTATGTGTATGTGATGGGTCTTCCCAAAAGGTTTCTTAGTCAATCACCCAAGGCCAGGAAGGTTGAAGTGATTTGCTCAAAAATCACTTACAACTTTGGTGTTAGAGCCAAAGTTAACAGTGGGACCCACTCCCTCCCCATCCCAAATCTGCTGCATCGATGAACTAGTTTAAAAAAACATAAATCAAAAAACATTAACTCAGCTAGGCTCTTTTCCCTATGAAGCTGGGCTTTCATCTGACCATCTATTTCCTTTCTACTTTTCCTGTAGGTGATCTGTTCTTATCAGGCAAAACTCTAGTTTGCCTTTAGGATTGTTCTCTGGAGTATTTCTCTGCAAATGAAATTTCAGAGATCTTTTCCCTAGATAGGCAAGTAGATGCATTTCTTTAAAAGTGAACAATTTTAGTTTGGGGTTATAAACTACAGTGAGATTGTTTTTGTTCCGTTTCTACACGCCCCAAGTCAACACTCAATTTGTAGATTTCCTGACTTATAGAAGACGAAAGTGCCTCTCTTTCCTCTTGCTATGACCATTTGACCTTAAAGGGACTTGGCATTGAAGAATCAAACTTTTCAAGAGTAAGACAAACCTAATACACGAGGGAAAAAACAAAGCACAAAGGCACTGAAGGCTGGAATGTTGGCAAAGCCTGAAAATGACTGGAGGCTTATAGGGTTACTTCGTTCATTCATTCATTCATTCAATCATGTTTATTGAGCACTAACTGTGTGCAGAGCATTGAGAAAGTACAATACAGCAATAGAGACAATCCCTGACCACAAGGAGCTCACAGTCTAGAGTGGGGGAGACAGACATCAATACAAGTAAACAGACATCAATGTAAGTAAATAAAAATACAGATACATAAGTGCTATGGGGAGTGAGCTGGGGAAGAGCAAAGGGAGCAAGTCAGAGTGAAGATCGGGAAACATGGGGCTTAGTACAGCAAGGCCTCTTGTAGGAGATGTGTCTTCAGCGAGACTTTGAAACAGGGGAGAGTAATTGTCTGGTAGATTTGAGGAGGGAGGATATTCCAGACCAGAGGTAGGTTGTGGGCCAGGTGTCGGCGGTGAGACAGGCAAGATTGAGGCACATTGAGAAGGTTAGAACCAGAAACCTTACTGAAAACCTTTGCAAAAATGTAGAAGATGGGGAGAAGCAAGAGAGAAAATAGGGTAAAGGGGAAATAATTTTTCAAATGATGCTTATGCGCCACTGGAGCATCTCCCTAAAAGAATCTTTCCAACAAAATGGAGTTATCTACCTTGAGAGCAAGGTAGAGTGTTGTAGGGGTTGGGAGTCATCAAAGTGATAGCCTGCATTCTGTGTTTGAGGGGAGTCAGAAAAGATGTTTCCTGATTTTTCCGGTGCCATCCTTCTGTATAACCAACGTAACTGATGAATGGAAATTCCTTCACTGCCAAGAACATGGGCTGTTTCTTCTTGGTATTCGTTAAGCACTTATTTTGTGCCAGGCACTCTACAAAGCACTGCGGTATATACAAGGTAATCAGGTCGGACACAGTATCCATCCTGAATAGGGCTCACAGCCTTAATCCCCATTTTAGAGATGACGTAACTGAGGCACGGAGAAGTGAAGTGACTTGCCCAAGGTCACACAGCAGAGAAGTGGTAGAGCAGGGATTAGAACTCAGGCTCTCTGATTCCGAGTCCCATGCTTTATTCACTAGGCCATACTGCTTGCTTCTCTATTTACTATCTTAGATCTAGCATTGTTTCAACTCAGCAGGAGAGCATTTTCTTTTAATGATTTCCAGACACTGCTTTGGTGCCTTTTATATAATGTCTACCACAGAGGTGCTGGCACTTGGTCCCGAGCTGCTGGGTCAGTAGAGCAAGCTGATCTTAGACCAGAAAGTGTATATCGGCTTCAAGGCTGTCCATCACCTCGCCCCCTCCTACCTCACCTCCCTTCTCTCCTTCTCCAGCCCAGCCCGCACCCTCCACTCCTCTGCCACTAACCTCCTCACTGTGTCTCGTTCTCGCCTGTCCCGCCATCGACCTCTGGCCCACATCCTCCCCCTGGCCTGGAATGCCCTCCCTCCACACATCCGCCAAGCCAGCTCTCTTCCTCCCTTCAAAGCCCTGCTGAGAGCTCACCTCCTCCAGGAGGCCTTCCCAGACTGAGCCCCCTCCTTCCTCTCCCCTCTTCCCCCTCCCCATCCCCCCCGCCTTACCTCCTTCCTCTCCCCACCTCACCTGTATATATGTGTATATGTTTGTACATACTTATTACTCTATTTATTTATTTCACTTGTACATATTTATTCTATTTATTTTATTTTATTAATATGTTTTGTTTTGTTCTCTGCTTCCCCCTTCTAGACTGTGAGCCCGCTGTTGGGTAGGACCGTCTCTATATATTGCCAACTTGTATTTCCCAAGCGCTTAGTACAGTGCTCTGCACACAATAAGCACTCAATAAATACGATTGAATGAATGAATGAATATCCCCACCTTATCTCCCCATTTCAGCACTTTTGCCATCTAAGTATTTCATTATTCACCTTCCCTCTGCCCCCAGCCTATGAAATTTATGTAATATAGTTTCATAGACTACGTCCTCCCATATGATTTATTTTCATGTCTGCCTCTTCTATCATTATTATTATTTCTTGATCATTTAGTGGGTGCAGAGCATTCATTCATGCAACGGCATTTATTGAGCACTTACTCTGTGCAAAGCATTGTACTAAGCACTTGGAAGAGTACAATATAACAACAAATAGACACTTTCCTGCCCACGGTGAGCTCGCAGTTTAGAGGTACTTGTTAAGCACTTACTCTGTGCCAAGCACTGTAATAAGTGCTGGGGTAGACCAGTCAATCAATCAATCATATTCATTGAGTGCTTACTGTGCACAGAAGACTCTACTAAGGTTTCGGGAGAGTGCAATACAACAGAGTTGGTAGATACGTCTCCTCCCCAAATGAGCATACAGTCCAGAGGATACAAAAAAAAAAAAGATTGGCCACAGTCCCTATCCCACAAGGGACTCACTGTCTCTGTTGGAGGGAGTAGAATTTAATCCCCATTTTATAGACGAGGAAATAGAAGCACATAGAAATTAAATAACTTGTCCAAGGTCATACAGCAGACTAGTGATAGAGCTGAAATTAGAACCCAGGTCTTTTATCTCCTAGGCCCATTTTCTTTCTACCAGCTATGCAGCTTCCCTAATCAATACATCAGTGGTATTTATTGAGTGCTGACTGGTTGTATAGATTCACTAGACTGTAAGATCATACTGTTCTATACTCTGCAAAAGTGTCCTGCACACCATAAGTGCCTAATATATGCCACTGATTGATTCCTAAGAAAGCAGCATGGCCTAGTGCATAGAGTAGCCTAGGAGTCAGAGGGCCTTCATTCATTCATTCATTCAATTGTATTTATTGAGCACTTACTGTGTGCAGAGCACTGAACTAAGCGTTTGGGAAGTACAAATCAGCAACATATAATAATGATAATAATAATGATGTTGGTATTTGTTAAGCGCTTACTATGTGCCAAGCACTGTTCAAAGCGCTGGGAGAGATACAAGGTTATTAGGTTGTCCCACTTGGAGCTCACAGTTTTGATCCCCATTTTACAGATGAAGTAACTGAGGCACAGAAGTTAATTGACTTGCCCAAAGTCACACAGCTGACAAGTGGCGGAGCCGGGATTAGAGCCCACGACCTCTGACTCCCAAGCTCAGGCTCTCTCCACTAAACCACACTGCTTCTGGTCTAGTGTTTCAGGACTATCTAGTAACTGAAAAAGTACAGTGCAGTTTTGGTTGGATGAAAGAGGGGTGAAACTGATCCGAAACAGCTAAAGAATAATCCTTACATTTTTTGGCAAAGTTCTGGCTTATGTCCACAAATCCTTTTTCAATGTAATGTACATATTACTGCATTCTAATCCTGGCTCTGCCACTTGTCTGCTTTGTGATCTTGGACAAGTCACTTAGCTTCACTGTGCCTCAATTCCCTCATCTATAAAACTCGGATGAAGGCTGTGAGCCCCACGTGGGACATTGACTGTGTCCACCCTGTTAATCTTATATCAACCCCAACACTTAGTAAAGTGCTAACGCAGTAAGCACTCAACAAATATGACTGAAAAAAAAAAACAAGAATCTTCTCAGTTCAGTATGTTTCTTGGAATGTAGAGGGGGATCAGTTGACATTTTGATTTCCGGGGAAGTCAGTGGTATTGCCCAAAAGACATATTTTCCTTTTTCTGCACTGGGGCATGACTGAACACATTGCCGTTTATACAAGGGCAGGAGCTAAGAGAGATATAGAGAAGGCAGCTTATCCACCTCTGCTTCCGGGCAGGATTTAATTCACACCAGCCAAGGAGGAGGATTGCCCCTCTGGCCTTTAAAGCCTTCAGGAAAGGTGTTCTTGAGGTTTCTGACCTAGCTTGGTGCTGACTTTAACTTCTCTTAGAGATTGCAAATTTCTTCTCATGCATTAAGACCACTGTCATGAGCCCGTCACCGGGGAATTGTATCCCCTCTAAATTCTGGTGCTTGATGACAAGCTCCAGAGGTGAAACCAAACCACCACTGTGTACAGCAGAAAGCTTTATTTCATACATAACGTACTAAAAACAGGAGGTAGATGTACACGCACACACACTAACACACACACACACTCACACACATGCATGCACACACACACACACAAATTACAACACCTATAGTTATCAATCCAACTGGTTTTCCCCAAGTTTTTGCGAAGACAATGCCGTGTTGGAGGAGTTCAAGGAGTCCAGCTGCCCACAGCGTAACATCCTGGTTCAGGTTTTAGCTGATTTGGTCACAGCTGCAATGGGAGTCTCAGTACATGGCTGAGGTGGTGTCGCCATGGCCCTGCCATAGGTTTCTTAGCTTAGGTGGTTTTGCTGCACAGGTTATAGGGGGAAGAGAGAGAGGGAGGAACCTGTTCTCTCCCCCTTTTATCAGCTGCTTTTGGGGGGTGGTTTGCAGTGGGCCTGCTCAGGATTGCCTGCTTGTCTTCCTTGTTACAGGCAAGGCAGGGGGGACAGCGAACCCTCCCCCCTCCACCCGTGCATGTCCACCTCAAATTTCACATGTTCAAAAAAAAAAACCCTCCTCATCCAAGCGCTTAGTACAGTGCTCTGCACACAGTAAGTGCTCAATAAATACGACTGAATGAATGAATGAATCTTACCACCCAAACTCTCTCCTCCCCCTGATTTTCCTATCGCAATAGATAATTCTACCACTTGTGTCTCAGAAACCTGTAACCTTGGTTTTATCCTCAACTCTTCTTTCTCATTCAACTCACATATTCAGTCTGTCACTGAATTCTCTTGTTTCTACCATCATAAAAATTCTAGAATCCATCTCTTCTTCTCCATCCAAACTCCTACCACATTGGTCCAAACATGAAGTGATAGTAGTAGCAGTAGTAGTAGTAGTGATAGTATTTATTAAGTGTTTGCTGTGTGCAGAACACTAAAGCACTGGAAGAGTATAGAAAGATGGGAATTTGACATGATTTTTGTCCCTTACGGGGGCCCCAAGTTAAGAATATAATGGGGAGGAGAGGACTGGTGACATACATATGAGCAATGAAACAGTAAAACACTAAAGTAACATGTAAGACAAGGATAAATATATAAATAACAAATATCAGTAGGGTTCTGTGGCTAAAGAAGCAAAATTTCAGGCCTCTCGTGGCTCAGAGTCCAAGGCGCACCCGAAGCCACAGTACTGGCTATAACAGTCACCAATTTTTCTGAGGGTTAGTGGAGGTAACATGATGCTGGTGCTTTTCTTCTGGAAACTAGGTGGGATGGATTCTCTTCTATGGCATGGAGGAGAGCTTCTGCCAATTCCTGAGATGGTAGCATGAATGGCTGTTGGGTGAATGCCAAGAACACAGAGCAGCAGCTTAAATCCCCACAGCTCGGCATGCCCAGAGCCTCTGGGATCAGGGGCCCTGGGTGTCATGGAGGGAAGACAGAAGTGTTTCCAATAAATGGCTCTGTCCACTTATAATATTCCATTTGACTAAGCCCACACTGAGCTCCCATTTTTCGTCTCCTCCCCATCCTCCCCTGCCCTACCTCCTTCCTCTCCCCACAGCACCTTTATATATGTTTGTACTGATTTATTGCTCTATTTATTTTACTTTTACATATTTACTATTCTACATATTTTGTTAATGGTGTGCATTTAGCTTTAATTCTATTTATTCTGACAACTTGACACCTGTCCACATGTTTTGTTTTGTTGTCTGTCTTCCCCTTCTAGACTGTGAGCCCGTTGTTCGGTAGGGACCCTCTCTATATGTCGCCAACTTGTACTTCCCAAGTGCTTAGTACAGTGCTCTGCACACAATAAGCGTTCAATAAATACGATTGAATGAATGAGTGAAGGACTAATGCCTCAGAATCCTTGCTCACTTCCTTGTCTCCAGCTTCTCCCCGCTCCAGTATATACTTCGGTCTGCTGCCCAGATCATTAATCTAAAAATTAATTCTACTCATGTCTCCCCACTCCTCAAACAATTCCAGTGGTTGCCCATTCATTTCCATATCCAAGAGAAACTCCTTACAACCATCTTTGAGGCACACAATCAGCTCTCCAGCTCTTATTTTACCTCAGTGATTTTCCTACTACAACGTAGTCTACATACTTCTCTCCTCTATTACCAACATGCTTACTGTATCTCAATCTCTCCCTGGACCCCTTTCTCAGATCTACGCTCCTTCCTCCCCCTCCCCCATTATATCCAACAGAACAGCATACTCTGTATCTTCAAAGCCCTTCTTAAATCTCCTCTAGGAAGTTTTCCCTGACTAGCCTCTCCCCTCCCCATCTCATTCTCCCTCCCTTCTGTGTCATCTACATGCTTTACACTTTGATACTCCACCACCAGTGCAACAGCACTTATGTACATATCTTCTGCTTCCCCTATCTGTAATTTATTTTAGTGTTTGTCTCCCGGATTATATTATAAGAACCTTGAAGCAGGGGTCGTACCTAGTAACTCTAATGCATTGCACTTTCCCATTGCTAATTCAGAACCCCGCACACAGCAAATGTTCAATAAAGGGTTCCTCAAAACCACCTTCTTCACTGATCTCAACTCACTCTCTCCCCTATCCTTATATCGATCTCATACTACTAACCCATAACTCTGGATCACCTCCACAGCATGCTTCCTTTGCTCCTGTGCATGACCTGTGAAGCACTGCTGGCGGACATCTGGATATCAGGTCGACCTCATCCAACTTAACTTCATTCTCATCTGCTTTAATTCTGCCCTCTCCTCCTCAGAGGAACATTATTTCTCCATCCTTATTAATTCCCATTCCATTTTTCAATTGAAACGTGAGTACTCCTACTTAAGGGAACTTTAGTATCAGTTCTGAATCCCAAGTCAAGGCTCCAGGAGCTTGCTGCAAACAGAAGCATGTGTTTGGGTAGAACTTGGCTCTGAGGTAAGGGTGGGAACTACATGCATTTTTTAACAGTTTGTCTTTTCCTCAAGACATACACTTGGTCACTCAGAAGCTATAGAGATGCTAAAGAAGTTCTGATTAGTAATACTTATTAAAGCAAAGAATGTATTGGGGTTCCTTAAGAAATTGCCCATACATATGCCTGAGTTGCACTGACCTAAATCTGAGAGCCCCATGATATCTAGTGGAAAGAGTGTGAAAGAGTGTGAGGCCCAGAGTCATTTGTTTGCTCTATGGTCTTGGGCAAGACACTTAACTTCTCTGTGCCTCATTTTCCTCATCTGCAATATGGTGATTGAATAAATATCTGTTTTCTCTCCCTTTTAGACTATGAGCTTCAAGGGGGTTAGGAACTGAATCTGAACTGATTATCCCAGGACTAGCACAATATTTGGCCCATAGAAAGTGCTGAATTAATTCCATCACTACTTTGATAATAGATTTTTCTATAGTATTTCTATTTTTCTATAGATTTGTATAGATTTTCCTATAGATTTTTCTATAATCCCTGGATCTAAACCTATTGCATATTTCATCTTCAACCTCCTTGTATCCCAAACCCCTCTAAACATACACACACACACGCACACACAAGCACACACATGCACGCACACACACACACACACACACACACACACACAAACACCCCACAAATTGAGCCTTCAGAAGTTCTGAATGCTACTGTAATTTTTCAAATAAATCGCCCATTGTGGCTTCACTTCAATCGAGAAGCTGCCTGACCTGGAAGCTTTTCATGTGTCAAGTTGGAATGTTACTCAATCAATCCATACATAGGATTAATTGAGGTTTTAGTTTGTTCAGAGCACTGTACTTTGTACTTCGGACAGGAAAATAGACTTAATAACCCATAGAGTTAATAGGCAGGTAGTATAGATAGAAGCCAATCTGGCTTCCGTTCCCTACACTCCACAGAAACCACACTCTCAAAGATCTCAAATGATATCCTTATTGACAAATGCAATGGCCTCTACGCCATCCTAATCCTCCTTGACCTCTCAGTTGCCTTGGACACTTTAGACTTCCCCCTTCTGGAAACATTATTCACCCTTGGCTTCACTAACACTGTTCTCTTCCTGTTCTTGTATCTCTCTGATCACTCATTTTCAGTCTCTTTCACAGGCTCCTCCTCTGCCTCCCACTGCCAACTGTGGGAGCACAGTATACACTGTATATATGTATATATGTTTGTACGTATTTATTACTCTATTTATTTTATTTGTACATATTTATTCTAGTTATTTTATTTTGTTAATATGTTTGGTTTTGTTCCCTGTCACCCCCTTCTAGACTGTGAGCCCACTGTTGGGTAGAGACCGTCTCTATATGTTGCCAACTTGTACTTCCCAAGTGCTTAGTACAGTGCTCTGCACACAGTAAGCACTCAATAAATGCAATTGAATGAATGAATGAACTGTGGGAATCCCTCAAGTTTCAGTTCCAGGTCACCTTCTATTGTCCACCTACATCAACTCCTTTGGAGAGCTCATTAGCTCCCATAGCTTCAACTACCACTTCTATGTCTTCTAGAGCCTGCTGTTGGGTAGGGGCCGTCTCTATATGTTGCCAACTTGTACTTCCCAAACACTTAGTACAGTGCTCTGCACACAGTAAGCACTCAATAAATGCGATTGAATGAATGAATGTGGATGATTTCCAAATCTCCATCTCCATCCCTGATTTCTCTCCCTCTCTGCAGCCTCACATTTCTTCCTGCCTTCAAGACATCGCTACTTCCTTGTCCTGCTGTTACCTCAAACTTAATGCATTCAAAACAAAACTCCCTATCTTCCCTCCCAAACTCTGTCCTCCCCTTGATTTTCCCATTACTGTAGACAGTACCACCATCTTTCCTGTTTCACAAGCCTGCAACCTTGCTTCATCTCTCTCATTCAACCCACATATTCAATCAATCACTAAATCATGTTGGTTCAACCTTCATAACATCGTTAAAATCTGCCCTTTCCTCTCCAGCCAAACTAATACCGTGCTAATCCAAGCAATTCTCCTATCTTGCCTTAATTACTGTATCAGCCTCCTTGCTGACCTCTCTGCCACCTCTCTCTCCACTCCTGTCCATACTTCACTCTGTGGCCTGCATCATTTTTATGCAAGAAGGTTCAGGCCATGCTTCCCCAGTCCTCAAGAACCTCCAGTGGTTGCCCATCCACATGCACATTAAATGAAAACTCCTTGCCATCAATTTTAAAACCCTCAACAGCTGGCCCCCTTCTACCTCACCTTGCTGCTCTCCTACTACAAACCAACCCACACACTTTGCTCCTCTATTGCCAACCTACTCACTGTACCCCTCGCCCACCTCCTGCCGTTGGCCTGGAATGCCCTCCCTCATCATATCCGACAGACAATTACTCTCCCCACCCTCAAAGCCTTATGGAAGGCACATCTCCTCCAAGAGGCCTTTCAAGACTAAACCATTATTTCCTCTTCTCCCTCTCCTTTCTGTATCACTCTCATTTGCTCCTCCAGCCCCAGAAGCTCTTATGCATACATCCATAACTTATTTATATATATTGATGTCTATTGCCCTCTCTAGACTTGAAGCACACTGTGGGCAGGGAATGTGTCTACCAACTCTGCTATATTTTTGTATTATATTCACTCAAGCACTTACTACAGTGCTCTGCACACAGTAAGCACTTAATAAATACAATTGATTGACTGACTGATAGTAAACATCACCCTTGGCCTCAGGAGGTGCTGACTTGTACCTTCCAAGCACTTAGTACAGTGCTCTGCACACAGTAAGCACTCAATGAATGCAATTGAATGAATGAATGAATGAATGAATCTAGCAAGGGTGCTCCCATACTCTTGTCTCTCCCCACTTCAGTTTGCCCAGATTATAGTACAGTGATCTGCACACAGTAAGTGTTCAATAAATACAATTGAATGAATTGTACAGAAATGTACATCTTTGTACAGAAATGCTCTGGGCATGTCACTCCCCTCCTCAAAAATCTCCAGTGGTTGCCTATCAACCTTTCCATGAAGCAAAAACTCCTCACTCTTGGCTTCAAAGCTCTCCATCACCCTGCCCCTTCCTATCTCACCTCCTTTCCCTCCTTCTACAGCCGAGCCCACACACTCCTTTCCTCTTCCACTGCTACCCTCCTCACTGTGCCTCATTCTTGCCTGTCCCACTGGAGACCCCTGGCCCATGTACTACCTCTGGCCTGGAATGCCCTCCTTCCACACATCTGCCAAACTAACTCTCTTCCTCCCTTCAAAGTCCTACTGAGAGCTCACCTCCTCCAGGAGGCCTTCTCAGACTGAGCCCCCCTTTTCCTCTCCTCCTCCTCCCCTCTGCCCCCCACCTCCCTCTGCCCTACCCTCTTCCCCTCCCCACAGCACTTGTGTATATTTGTGCATATTTATTACTCTATTTTATTGGTGATGTGTATATAGCTATAATTCTATTTATTCTGATGGTATTGACACCTTACTTGTTTTATTTTGTTGTCTATCTCCCCCTTCTAGACTGTGAGCCCATTGTTGGATAGGGACCGTCTCTATATGTTGACAATTTGTACTTCCCAAGTGCTTAGTACAGTGCTCTGCACACAGTAAGCACTCAATAAATACGATTGAATGAATGAATGAAATTGCAGGTAGGGGAAGCAACCTCTCTGAAGTGGTGCAAAACTTTCTTGATGCTCCTAAATTACTTTAAATTGAACCACCAATGCCATTTTTGAGCCTTTACTAAGTGCTAGACATGGAACTAAGCCATTTGGGAGAACTAGGAGAGATCTGTATCAGGGTAGCTGAAGTGAGAGAAGATTTCCAGTAAAAAGGGTGGTTCACAGTTTCAAAGGCAGTTCAGAGATTGAGAGGGGTTAGGCAGGATTGGAACTATTAGATTGGGCAAGAAGGAGTCATTGGTGACCTTGGAGAGTTGTGGGCTCATCAGAGTGAAGGGGGATGGAAACCAGATTATAGAGGGTTATAGAGGGGAATGAATGAGTGGAAGTGGATGCAGTAGGTTTGTGACCCATTCAGGGAATTTAGTCAGGACTGGGAGGAGAGAGAGATAATCCCACCTCCCTCCTTTGCTCTCCTTGTTGTAAACTTTAACCTAGGAGGGGTTGCTTTGATAGGATGACTATATTTCATGTTTAGTTTCTTTTTCACCTCTTTTTTAAAAAAATGTGGACTTTTTGGACAGTTGATTAGGGAAAATCCCTTTGTGATTAAAGGATGTAATGACTATGAGAAGCAGCATGGTCCAGTGGAAAGAGAATGGGAGTCAAAGGGCCTGGGCTCTACTCCCAGCTCTGCCAATTGCTTGTATGTGACCTTGGGTAAGTCACTTTACGTCTCTGTGCCTCAGTTTCCTCAACTGTAAAATGTGGATTAAATACCTTTTTTCCCTCCTACTTAGACTGTGAGCCCCATGAAAGACAGGGATTCCAAACAATCTAATTAACTTGTACTTACCTCAGTACTACGAACAAAGTTTGACATAATAATAATGATGGCATTTAAGTGCTTACTATGTGCAAAGCACTGTTCTAAGCGCTAGGGGGATACAGGATAATCAGGTTGTCCCACTTGGGGCTCACAGTCTTAATCCCCATTTTACAGATAAGGTAACTGAGGCTCAGAGAAGTTAAGTGACTTGCCCAAGGTCACACAGCAGACATGTGGTGATGTTGGGATTAGAACCCATGACCTCTGAGTCTCAAACCCGTGCTCTTTCCACTTAGCCATGCTGCTTCTCCGACAGCAGTAAGTGTCTTACAAAGACCATAAAAAGTAGTTTAGTTAGGTAATGTAGGTTAATAAGTAGTTAAAGAATGCCTAAAAAATTAGATGTATCTCACCTGGTTATCTCGTATCTACCGCATTGTTTAGTAGCGTGCTTAGTACATAGTAAGTGCTAGCAATTATTATTATTATCAGCAGGAGCAGAGCCTAATTGCATGTATCCTCATGAATTTAGGAATTTCCAGTGGTTCTGTGTCAACTGAGAAAAGTATTAAGTGGTATCCCACAGGGCTTTGACCTGGGTCTGCTTTGGAGCAAAACCTTTTTTCAGTGATTTGCTTGAGATAATTGAGAGTATGCTCATCCAATTGTGGATGACAACTTAACTGGGTTGTGTTGCTAGCGGTTCAGAAGAAATACAATTAACAATGATTCCCTGGAAAAAATGGTTTAATAATGTGAAGTTCAATAGGGCTAAGTGAAAGTTAGTATTTAAAGGGGAAAACACACATGAATACTGGATGAAGGAAGGCTAGCTACGCACAAGTACTTTAGGAATAGACCTCAGGGGTCTTAGATAACCCTAAGCTGAATGAGAGAGGTATGTAAGTAATTATTTGAAATGAAAACATGGCACTCAAGTAATTTAATGTTACAAGTACTCTATACTTAGTACACTGCTTTCCACACAGTAAGCACGTAATAAATGCAATTATTAATTAATAATGATACTAGTCAGGAAGCTGTCCTTTTCCTGTGTCATGAATAGTTTAGACCTTAATTGGAGGACAATTACCATTAAATCTACCTTTTTGGCCTAATTTTCCAAGAGCCAGATAGTCATCTGTTCTTGGAGATTTAAAGAAGAAACTTTAGGAAGGTGAAAGGGGAATCTGGCATCCCTGTAGAACCTAACCATTTTGTAAGAATAGTATGTCTGAGTAAGACACAGGATTCCTCATTCAATCCCTATATTTCATGCTTTCATGTCAGAACCCCCCCACCCAAAAAGCACCTCTAAAATAAAATGTCAAATAAATGAGATTGAAAGTTTACTGGGAGTAACGTAATGGTTTTTGTGAAGTAAATGAGCTGGATTGGCACAACTTACATTTCTCTAGGTTAAAATTCCCCATCTGTTTCATATTTGTTATAAAAAGAACATCTTTCATTGAACTTTGCTAAGGAGTTTGCCTTCTCCGGCAGGCTGGCTCCTTCCCTGTTGACATTTACTTGAGTGTTCGAGGAAAAATCGACCTGGCTGAAATCAGTAATGCTGTCATATAGAGAGTAATCATCCAAATGATTTTGGCTGGAGACTTCGCTAGGACCTTAAATGCACATGTTCCGTTTAGATCTTTCTCCAGTAACTTTTGCAAAAATCCCAATCTTGAGTGCAATTAAATGGCTTTATCTTCAGTCTTTTTTATATGTTAATTATGGCATTTGTTAAGAGCTTACTATGTGCCAAGCCCTGTATTAAGCACTGTGGTAGATACAAGATATTCAGGTTGGACCCAATCCCTGATCTACCCAAGGTTTACAATCTAATACAGGGAGTAGGATTTATCCTCATTTTACAGCTGAGGAAACAGAGGCACAAGAAGTTAAGTGACTTGCCCAAGACCGCACAGCAGATAAGTGGCAGAGCGAAGATTAGAACACAGCTCCTCTGATTCCCAGGCCCGTGATCTTTCCACTAAGCCACTCTGCTTCCCTAAGCTGTGTGACCTTGGGCAAGTCACTTCACTTCTCTGTGCCTCAGTTACCTCATCTGTAAGATGGGGATTGAGACTGTGAGCCCCACGCGGGACAGGGACTGTGTCCAATTCAAATTGCTTGTATCCACCCCAGACCTAGTGCAGTGCCTTGCACATAGTAAGTGCTTAACAAATACTACAATTATTATTATTCATTTAAATTTCTTTGTGTATTCATGTACTTTCCTCACATAAGTATTTGCGTGTACCTGTTACAAGGTGGATATTCATCTAAATCATGTCCAAGCTGAAATGTAGGAGATCCATGTGTTTGAAAATCCCTCCCTGCTTCTATTCATATTAAAGACCTAGATGGACGGGCAATGGAGGCTTCAAGATTTGGGAGGGAAACCTTTGTTTAGCTATCTCAAGGGCATTTTTAATTAATCCTCTCAATGATTCCAAAACAATGCTCTTTATTACAGCTGACAACATTTCCTTCCACCCCCAAAACTCCCAGGGCTTTGCCCAAAGACATTCACATTTTAATCTGAAAGCCAGGAGACAATCCCATCTCATTTTTATATTAACACTTACAGAGTAAGGTGCTTTTATTCTGATTCATTTGGTGCCCTAGTTATAGGGCCCATAAAGTCTAGGTATGTCTGTTCCCTCTGCAGCATGGCCTAGTGGAAAGAGCACAGGCCTGGCAGTCAGAGGACCTGAGTTCTAATCCTGGCCTTGACTCTTGTCCGCTCTGTTACCTTGGACAAGTCACTTAACTTCTTTGTGCCTCAATTACCTCATCTATAAAATGAGGATTAAGACTGGGGGCCCTATGTTGGACAGGGACTGCCTCTGACCCGATTATCTTGTATCAACCAGAGAGTTTAGTACAGTGCCTGGCACATAGTAAGCCCTTAACAAATAACGTAATTACTAATCGAAAGCTTTGAATAACTTGCTGATCTTGATTAAGTTATCTCATTCATTAATTCAATCGTATTTACTGAGCGCTTACTGTGTGCAGAGCACTGTACTAAGTGCTTGGGAAGTACAAGCCGGCAACGTATAGAGATGGTCCCTGTCCAACAATGGGCTCACAGTCTAGAAGGGGGAATATTTATCTAGTGCCTTCTGTGTGCTGAGTACTCTACTAAGGGCTGGGAGATACAGACCCGCCACTGTTCTATGAGAGAAAAATGAAAGCTGTGGAGAAACACAGAATGCAGAAATGAAGGGCATCACATGGGAAAACACTCAGAAGGAGAGAATAAAGGAGCTTCAACACTCCAGACCACTGTCTTTGGTGATAGTTTCAGTGGAAGCTGGGGCTGGCCCCCCGACTGGCACATCTTATCACAGACGAGGAGGGTATCCTAAAAAGATGGCACAAATTTTCCGATGTTCTCCTAGATCCGCCTTCTATAGACTGTAAGCTCTTTAGACTGTGAACTCGTTGTGGGCAGGGACCGTATCTACCAACTCTTACAATTTAGTTTCCCCAGGCTCTTCGTACAGGGCTCTGCACACAGTAAATCCTCAACAAATAAGGGTGATTGAAGATAAGGCTTTGTAAAACCAACAAACTTTTCCAATAAGTGAAGACACAGCACTTGTACCAACTATTTGTGGAAGTCACAAGAGCAGTCAGAGCCATGAAAAATGGAAAAGACCCCGGACCTGATCGCGTAGAGGCTTTGTGGATAGACCATGGGCCTTGGAGTCGAAAGGCCTGGATTCTAATCCTGGCTCTGACACTTGTCTGCTGTGTGACCTTCGGCAAGTCACTTAACTTCTTTGTGCCTCAGTTATCTCATCTGTAAAATGGGAATTACAACTTTGAGCCCCGTGCGGTACACGGACTTTATCTGACCTGATTAGCTTGTATCTACCCCAGTGCTTAGAACATTACCTGACACAAAGTAAGCACTTAACAAATACTGTAAAAAACATCAACAGAGATGGAGGGGAAACCACTTAAGCACTGACCCAAAGTCGTCTTTGACAAATGGACCACTGAGGAAATGTCATAGGACTTCAAAGATGCCACCGTGATCCCCATCTTCAAGAGGACAGGCAAATAATAATTGTGGCAATTTCTGAGAGAACTCTTTACTTTCCATGACTTGCACAACCCTAGCCAGATTATTCCTGGGTCAGCTACTAAAAGAATATCATCATCCACATGCTCCCAAAATCACAGTGTG
The DNA here is from genome assembly GCF_015852505.1 of Tachyglossus aculeatus. Lineage (NCBI taxonomy): Eukaryota > Metazoa > Chordata > Mammalia > Monotremata > Tachyglossidae > Tachyglossus > Tachyglossus aculeatus. The sequence goes on from NC_052066.1 coordinate 90,656,760, forward strand.
GTTTCAGACAACAATGAAACACAGTGGACATGATCTATGCTGTGTGCTAGATACAAGAATATGATAATAATGATAATAATAATAATAATAATAGCAATAATCATGGTGCTTATTAACTTCTAATTATGTCTTAAGAGCTGGGGTAGATACAAGGTTATCTTGTATCTTACAATCTATTTTATCTCCATAAGTGAGGCCAAGGGAGGTTTAGTGCAAGGTTATTTGTCCAATGTGATTTGTCCAAGCAGACCAGTGGCAGAAATGGATCTGGAACCCAGAGCTCATTCATTCATGCATTCACTCATTCATTCAATTGCATTTATTGAGTGCTGAGGCCCAGAGAAGTTAAGTGATTTGCTTGAGGTCACACAGGAAACAAGTGACAGAGCCAGGATTAGAACCCAGGTCCTTATGGACTACCAAACCCAAGCTTAACAATTAGTCTGATTTTGAAAATAAAGATGCAGCCTGGCCTAGAGGAAAGAGCATGAGCTGGGAAGTCAGAACACTTGGGTTCTCATCCCAACTCTGCCACCTGTCTGCAAAGTGACCTGGAAAAAATCATTTAACTTCACTGTGCCTCAGTTTCCTCATCTGTAAAGTGGGAATTCAGTACCTATTCTCCCTTCCTACTAAGAGTGTGAGCTCCTCGTGGGAAAGGGACATGGGAAAAATTATGTGATGGAGAAGATTTGAAGAGAACATATTTTGCAATCAAAATTAAATTTACATTTCTGTACCATCAGCTAAATCTAGTAAGGAAATTTACAGTCTAACATAGAAGGAGAACCACTTGTGAATAAAGAATCATTTGAGGACAGAAGACCTGACTCTCCTTGAACAGATATTTAGATAAAAGAAAATTAATGAGCAGGTTTCGCAGGAAATCCATTTCAGTGGGACATAGAAGTTTAAAGAAGAAAACCTAGCTCAGTCAAATAAACTCAAGGGAAAACAGCTGGGGTTCCTACAGGCACTAAATGATGTGCCTGAAGAAATTCTTAATAAATTTTGCTAAATGTTTTCAAAGAATTGCCAACAGCTCTTTGAACTAAATCACGCAGGGGTCATTAAGAAAACTTGTACTAGATTCTGACTGGCCCAGTATTTCCATGCACCGGGGAACACAATAAATTAGACACCACCCCTTTACCAGTCCCCTGAAACTGGAGCTGCCGTCATTTTAGGGGCAAAGTTCTCTTGTGCTAAATGAGGATTTTGCCCCGAAATGAGTGTAGTTTGGGCCCCGAGGAGTATTTGACAGTGTTTTTTTGCCTTGAATAAGCAGATCAAAACTACTGTTAACTTTCTTTTTTAATCCCTACTGCAAAAGTTAGTCTGTACATTTTAAGTTCCTTGTGGGCTAGGAAGCATGTCTACAAACTCTGTTGTACTGAACTCTTCCAAGTGCTTTGTAAAGTCTTCTACACACAGTAAGTGCTCAATAAATATCACTGATTGACTAATAGTCTGACTGAATATGACAATATGATTATCTAGGGCTATTTCACTTCAAAATATGCACTGTTTTTTTAAATGTCCAAAAACCTCACTATGTAGCAATTTGTGTGTGAGCAATTTGGGAAGATTAATAGCAACACAAGATACCATCCATACAAATGGATTAAAGTTTGATCTTACAGCTCCGAATTGAACTACTGAAGAAAATGTCAAGCTTTAAAAGACAAATCTTAATGCAAACTAATATATGAAACTATGGTTTAAAATCCCTTGCAAAAATGTGAAAAATCTCTGGGTTGTGACTGACATTTGGCTAAAAATACATTGGACACATTGGAAATTTCAGAAGAAGGAAAACTTCTCACTAGTTTTTAAGGTAATTTATGTATTTCAAATGCACAGTTTTCCTTAAACTTTATCTGTCTATATAAGAAGTAGACTGCCTGTCAGGTGAAGTAGCGTTGACTAGCAGAAAGAGCACTGACCTGGGAATCACCTTTAGTATACTCATCTTTAGTATTGCTTTGGTCAGTGTCACTCTTCACAGTTAATTTTCAGTTATCTATAAGTAGGAGTTCCATTCAGAGGATTATTTACCATACATTTTAAGTTTTCATGAACTGTGACCCTGTCTTCCCCTGACTTTCTCTCAAGTAGCACCAACAGGCTTCATAATGATTTTCACTTCCACTTTACTGCTCATAACCTAACAGGTCCTGGGGTAAACTCTTTCCTCTATCCAGCCAGACCCAAAACACTGTTTCCACACCCCTCCTGCCCCATTTTGAATATTCCTTCTTTGGTACTATTTGCACCGTCACTACCTTCCCTCTATTAGCACAGGTAACTGAGACTTTATCAGGCATTGGCACAGCTTTGCAAAACTGTGGCATCCAAAGTTTTTGCCAGTCTGCAAAATGTTCAATACGCCATCTTACACTTATCATTGCCATGGTGAAGAACTGTGATATCAGCAGCCTGTTGTTAATGGTATTTGTTAAGCACTTACTATGTGCCAGGCATTATTCTAATTGCTGGGGTAGTTTTAAGGTAATCAGGAAGACCCAGTCCCTGTCCTACATGGGGTTCATAGTACTGATCCCCATTTTATAGATGAGGTAACTGAAGAACAGAGAAGTGAAGTGACTTGCCTAAGGTCACACAGCAGATGTGGCTTAGTCAGGATTAGAACCCAGGTTCTTCTGACTCCTAGGCCCATGCTCGATCCCCTAGGTCAAGTTAATTCCTTGATGGTTAGGGATCTGTGTCTATCAATTCTATTGTATTTTATTCCCTCAGGCACTTAGCACAATTAACCAATCAATCATTGGAATTTATTGAACACTTACAGTGTGCAGAGCATTTTGTTTAACGCTTGGGAGAGTACTAGACAAATGAATTCAAAGACACATTCCCTGCCCAGCAGGAGTTTACATTAGAGGGTTATGGATATAAATGCTGTGGGGCTGAGGGTGGAGTGAATAAATGACACAAATCCAAGTGCAAGGGTGACACAGAAGAGAGAGGGAACAGAGGAAATCAGTGGTTGATTGCGGTAGGTCTCTTCAATCAATCAGTACTTTTTCCTGAGTACTTACTAGGTAGAGCGCACTGTACTAAGCGCTTGGGAAAGTACTATACAACAGAATTAGCATACATGTTTCTTGCCCATAATGAGCTTACAGTCTAGAGGACTGTACAGTCTAGAGTCTAGGCCTCTTGAAGGAGATATGAGTTTAAAATATTTTGAAAATGTGGAGTGTTCCGGCAAATTCCGCCCGTTGTCGTCCCCGTGTAACAGGACGGCCCAGGAATTCTGAAGAAGGAGGCAGACCATGCTAGTTTGCTGATTTATAGAGGTTTATTTTGGGGAAGTATACTCACAGACCGGCCCCGTGTTGTGGCAGGGCTCCGTACAGCACACCACAACCCCTCACGCTATGGGAGGGGTTTATATAGCCGCCACAGACCATGAGCTCACTATCAATCAATCAATCAATCAATCATATTTATTGAGCTCTTACTGTGTGCAGAGCACTGTACTAAGCGCTTGGGAAGTACAAGTTGGCAACATATAGAGACAGTCCCTACCCAACAGTGGGCTCACAGTCTAGAAGGGGGAGACAGACAACAAAACCAAACATACTAACAAAATAAAATAAATAGAATAGATATGTACAAGTAAAATAAATAAATGAATAAATAGAGTAATAAATATGTACAAACATATATACATGTATACAGGTGCTGTGGGGAAGGGAAGGAGGTAAGATGGGGGGGATGGAGAGGGGGACGAGGGGGAGGGGAAGGAAGGGGCTCAGTCTGGGAAGGCCTCCTGGAGGAGGTGAGCTCTCAGTAGGGCCTTGAAGGAAGGAAGAGAGCTAGCTTGGCAGATGGGCAGAGGGAGGGCATTCCAGGCCCGGGGGATGATGTGAGCCGGGGATCGATGGCGGGACAGGCAAGAACGAGGCACGGTGAGGAGGTTAGTGGCGGCAGAGGAGCGGAGGGTGCGGGGTGGGCTGTAGAAGGAGAGAAGGGAGGTGAGGTAGGAGGGGGCGAGGTGATGGACAGCCTTGAAGCCGAGGGTGAGGAGTTTCTGCCTGATGCGCAGATTGATTGGTAGCCACTGGAGATTTTTGAGGAGGGGAGTAACATGCCCAGAGCGTTTCTGGACAAAGACAGTCCGGGCAGCAGCATGAAGTATGGATTGAAGTGGGGAGAGACATGAGGATGAGAGATCAGAGAGAAGGCTGATACAGTAGTCCAGACGGGATAGGATGAGAGCTTGAACGAGCAGGGTAGCAGCTTGGATGGAGAGGAAAGGGCGGATCTTGGCAATGTTGCGGATCTCAGACCGGCAGGTTTTGGTGACGGCTTGGATGTGAGGGGTGAATGAGAGAGCGGAGTCGAGGATGACACCAAGGTTGCAGACTTGTGAGACAGGACGGATGGTAGTGCCGTCAACAGAGATGGGAAAGTCAGGGAGAGGGCAGGGTTTGGGAGGGAAGACAAGGAGTTCAGTCTTGGAGTTCAGTCAGTACTGAAGGAGTTCAGTCAGTACTTTATATAAGGTGTTTACAGCTGCATCCAGGGAATCAGGCCTTGGAAAAATGGAGAGGGCTAACCAGTACGAGGGGGCTTTTTATAAGCAACCCACAGGAATGCTACACTACAAGGTTGCAGAGCGGGAACTGTTCCCAATCAGATACAAATGCTGGGAAAATAGCCCGCTCACCCAGAGGGATGAGACAGCATTCTAGGAATGTATATTAAGAAGCAGAACATGGAAGTGTTGGTCGGGGCTGGGGCATTACCACTACACTCCACCTCTCCCACCCAGCTCGTACAATCCAGTGCACAGTTTGTTGGGGGTCCAGCTGATGCTCACCACGGGGTGTGGGCACCGGACCCCGGACGACATGTTCAGACAAGTGGTGGGGTCCACTGTTTGTTCCCAACACAGGGGAGTCATTGTTGCCAGCTGCCCTGAAGCTGCGGTGACCCATATTAGCCCCACCCAGATCTGGTGGAGGCCGACGATGCACATTGCATTGAACAGACCCTGTGTTCGCCGACGGGCCTCATGACGTGTCTGATTCTTATAGTCTCTTCGTAGTTAGGGAAATTTCTCCTGCATCCCTGGAACGTATGCATGTCTTGAGACAGGGTTCTTGGCCCCCATGGGAGGTAGTCCTATTTGGCACATCAGACAAAGAAAAGTTACACAGACACAGAATAGACAGGCATGACCAGTCTCGAAGTTAACCCTAAAAGGGCTCACCAAAAGAAAGGTGCTCTTTATTGTTAGCGCCAGCTTTTTAAAGGTTTACACCTTTAGGTTGAACCTCAATCATTCACTGGGGTTAATGGTGTTGCCATGGAGCCAATGGAGACTTCAGGAAGTTCCGCCCACAGGTTCTCATTATCCTAAAAGAAGGCAGAATTTCTTATTTACATCTAATTATCAACGTCACCTCAACCGCAATGTTCGAGTTTCATTCAAGGTAACTTGTTCCACACATGAGCTGGGAGATAAGCAAGCTAGGGCTCAGGGATTAGCTGAGACTCACTCTGATACCTCGGGGTTTAGTGCATCCTTACCAAATTCCGATTCAGCATCTTGTCATGAAGATAAGCACATTAGGGCTCAGGGATTCGCTGAGGCTCACATGATTTTTTTTTTTCTCCAACATCCACCCCTTTGACTCTAGGAGACAAAAAGGCACTGCAGGGTCATTTCAAGATTTGAAATTTTACGTCGAGGCCATCTTGTATTCCCTGGGCCTCTTCCTCAGTCATCAGGAGCATTTGCAAGGGGATAAGTTCTTACACTCACCACTTCGTGCACTGCAGGAAACAGCCTAGAATACAAAATACAGTCGTAATGGGGACCAATGGCAGCAGGGGGGCTGTAACCCCTTCCATCATTTCCCTTCCCATCACCCTTCTCCCATTTCCTCCCCTTCTCCCACAGTGCACATCCAATTCCTTCAACCATTGTATCGTCTCTTTCTCCTTCACATACACTTCCTCTAACCTTCATACACATACAATTTCCTTCAATCATCATTCCCCCCTTTAGCAGGGAGGTTCGCACAGGGCACAAATCACTGTCCTTCATGGGGAGTTGCTTGAACAGTGCCTCATAAGGGAAAAACATGACATCCGCGTGTGGCCTGGTGCAAATCTGGAACGGGACTAGAGGTGAGCGAGGAAAGAACAACCTTGTAGCTCCTCCGGCTAACCTTAACCCATTCTCTTCGAGTACAATGATCTTGCGTGAGGTTGCACTTAAATACAACACTGCTTCGAGGACTTCCCTATGGGTACTGCAAGAAAGAAATCCTGTACTTCTGTCTGGAAGTCAGGCAATCCTAAGCAGAGAATTGTGAGGTAGACAAGTACCCGGGAGCGTCATATGGCCAGATACGATTGATAAAGTTTGAAATAATAGCCTTTTCCTAATAACATTTAACAATTATTTTTAACTCATTCTTAAAAGTATTAATGACAATTTAACAATCTTCCCAATTATTATCCTTCTGTTGCTTTCCAAATCCTGGGGATATGATGACTAAACCTTCCCAGTCTCTTAAAAGGAAAATCGTAAAGAAAAAGTAGACATCCAAATCTGTATATATGTATGATACCGAATGACATACATCTGTTTTTAGCCCCTTTAGCTAGGTTATAGCAGAAACATCTCACAGAACTTGTATTGTTAACCCTTAACATAATGGAAATTTTATATTAAAGACCACTTGAACTAATTTAACAAACAAGGATGAACAATCAATGCCCATTTTTGACACATTCAATTTGTAATATTTAGCAATTATAAATCTGTACTTTGTGGGCAGTTGTCCCCTTATTAGACTCTCTAAGATCAATGGCTGACAAATTTCTCATCCTACCTCTATTTTAGTTACTTCTTAGAATCCACTTAAGGAGAGGACAACTCCAGATTCAATTTTCATTCCAAGTTTTCCCTCCCAATTTTTACTACCTTTACCCCAACAATATTCCTTTATACCAAATCTTTATATTCCAGTTTATTCAAAATTATACAAAGGACCACATGTCTTCCATACATTTTCTTTTCACCACAAATTTGGTTAATTCCATAATGAACCTATCGAGGCTAGCTTCCTTATTCAAATCATCACACTGATACCAGTCAGATATATGTATTCTAAATATATCTAAATGACATTTTGCATTTTATTTACTTATATACCTCTTTTACCATTTTAGCAAGATCTACTGCAGTAGAATTTCAGAAACAATGATTAAATCACCACCCCTACAGTTATTCCTAGGCTGAGAGCACCCTGGTAAATTCACTCCCAATTAGTTTCTAGAGGGAGGTGTCTTAGATTGAGGAGGGCAATCATTCACTTGAGGGAGGCAACCCTTTCCTAGAGGGAGGTGCCTTCTCTCAAAGGAATTTCCTTTGATCTTGCAAACTGATAGCTCTGACCCTGAAGGCAAATTAGTTAAATTTCCTACCCCCATGTCTTTACTGCAGTATGTCTGCTGCCAGAATATACTCCGGTTTGGGGGAGATGTACACCTAATATGGTGCCCGGGCTAGGAGGCAGATCTTGAGGGTCAATGTCACCACCTTAACCATGATGGCAGTCCCACCACATCCGTCAATAGCTGTTACGGGCCTCTGAAAGTGGGACTTCAGCCCCATGTCTACTAAAGCTAAAACGCGCTGCTTGTTGGTACAGGACCAGTAAATCACTAGCTCCACGTGAGGCTTCCAGTCACCCACCAGGGCCCACACTTGGGGGAGACATTGGCTTATCTCCTAGGGGAGGGGTCAGGATGGGGTCCACCCTCTAAGGTCTTCCGCCTCTGCCCTGTTGCCCTTCAGCATCATCACTATCCTCCCCCTCCTCCTAGGGGCTCCATGTTTTTGCGTTCCACTCTGGTAAGGAGATAATGGTGTGCACTTCTTGCCAGGGCATTCGTCGGCTCCTAGTCTCACAAAGCAGCATGCAAAATGCCCCAACCTCTGTCTCTGTTCCTCCATCTCCTTCTTCTGCTCTTCCAGGTGGTCTGACAGCCCAGAAGCCAATAGTGTAGATGAGGTCCGGACATCCCATTTCCGGGCCATTTCATTCTCTGGACTCTGGAGGTGGGCTTCTGCCCTTAACTGTGCATTGATCACCAAGCAGGCAGCCCAGAGGAGGAGCTAGACTACCGCTGCCACCCACCATTTCCAGCCACCCCGGAATTTTCTCCACCACAGTCCCTTTCCCCATACCTCCTTCCTCGGAATCCTGCTGACTACGTCAATTGTTCTGGCAAATCCTGCCCAATGCCATCCCTGCATAACGGGACGGCCCAGGAATTCCAAAGAAGGAGGCAGACTATGCCAGTTTTGCTGATTTGTAGAGGTGCATTTTGGGGAAGTATACTCACAGACCAGCCCTGGGTGGCTGCAAAGCCCCAAACAGCACACCACAACCCCCGCCGCTACTGGCGGGGTTTATATAGCCCCCGCAGACTATGAACTCACTACAGTATCTTATATAAAGTGTTTACAGGTACATCCAGAGAATCAGGTCTTGGGAAAATGGTGAGGGCTAACGGGTACGAGGGGGCTTCATACAAGCAACACACAGCAAGGCTACATTACAAGGTTGCTGAGTGGGAACTGTTCCCAATCAGATAGACATCCTGGGAAAATGGCCCTCTTGCCCAGAGGGATGAGACAGCATTCTAGGAATGTATACTAAGAAGAAGAACATGGAAGAGCGGGTTGGAGCCGGGACATTACCACTACATGGAGAAAGGTGGTCTGTCATATATGAACAGCGGGAGAGTGCCAGGCCAGAAGGAAGATGTGGGCAAGGGGTCGGCAACAAGATTAAGGTTGAGTATGTTGGCTTTGGAGGAGCAAAACATATGGGATGAGTTGTAGGAGGTAATCAACAAGGTAAGATAGGAGGAAGTGAGCTGAATAAATTCTCTAAAGCTAATGGTAAAGGGTTTCTATTTGATGCTGAGGAATATTTCAGGAGTCGGGACACCACCTAATCTTTTTTCAGAGAAATGATCTGGGCAGTAGAGTGACGTATGCATTGGATTGAAGAGAGATCAGATCAGGAGATCAGAGAGGAGGCTGATGCAACAGTCAAGGAGGGATATGATAAGTGCTCGGATCAGTGTAGCAGTAGTTTGGATGGAGAAAAAGGAGCAGATTCTAGAGATGTTGAGAAGGTAGAATCACCAGCTTTGGGTGACAAGTTTTTCCCAACAATATCTCAAGAGGAGATTTCCCATGTCCTCTCAAAATCTACTGGCTCTACCAAGACCTCTGACCCCATCACTTTGAACCTTATTAAAACACTTGCCCCCACTCTTTTCCCTCCCTGACCACAATCTTTGATGGTTCCCTCTCTAATGGCTTCTTCCCCACTGCTTTCAAACATGCTCATGTCTCCATTATTCTAAAAAAAACCCCCCAAAACCCTTCCTGAACCCCAACCTCACTCCACTTATCTCCCCATCTCCCTCCTTCCATTCCTCTCCATTCTTCTTCCGTTTAGAAACCAGGAATGTCCTGGAAAAGGCCCTAGTGCAAACCTAATACCTTCATTAGCATCATCACTATCAGCAGAATCAAGATGTCAAACAGGAACAGGCCATCTGGAGTTGGGTAAATTATTTATAAATGTTTGATAGTTTGGTCATTGTATTGTGTTAATTGAAGCATGAGTGAGCTCTGGCAAGTTTCTCTTTCAGTTGGAGGTGAATTTTCATAGACAAAAAGAGAACTCAAAAGGGAACACTTAGTCTCATGTCTCTTGAGAGTCCAAACAGTTGTTGAAAAAGGCCTAATGAATTCTGCAAGCAAAACTCACGTTGTCTATTTGGGAAGAGACTGAGTCACACAACAAGACAGAGAAATAACTCAGAGATGACAGGAAATTTATAGAAATTTAAAACTAAATGTCATCCCAAGTTTGGCACAGAAGTGGGGAATTTCCACTTTGAAAACTAAATGAAGGAAATGACCAATCCAAAAAACAGTTTGGAGAGCAATTAACATTTGCTTAGTGTTGCTTAATGCCAAGCCTGTGGGAAACCAATTATGTTTGAATTGTTTAAGAATAAGTCTTCATTATTCAGCCTAGGATTTACTACTGGTGAATAAATCAGATTGCCCCAGAACTTGGATTGATAAAGTTGGAGCTTTTTCTATAAGGACTATCGATTCTGGAACTATGGCTCTGTAGGACTTTTTCAGTGTGAAGATTAGTCAATCAATTGATTAATCAATCAATCAACAGCTTTTGCTGAGCATTTACTATGTGCCAAACACTGTAGTAAGCACTTGGAGAGTACAGTACAATAGAGCTGAAACATCAATTTTGTTCTTTATGGCATTCAAACTGCAGTTTTGAGGATTTGGACTCTTTTCTCTCCAGCACTTTCACAATGACACCAATATAATTCAGTTCACTCCTCTTTGCCTCAAAAGGACTGATAATTATTTTAAAACACTTCCTGCCTAATCGAAGGTTGTGGTGTAGTGGATACAGCAAGGGCCTGGGAATCAGAAGGTCATGGGTTCTAATCCTAGTTCCACCATTTGTCTGCTGTGACCTTGGGCAAGTCACCACACTTATCTGTGCTTCAGTTCTCTCATCTGCAAAATAGGGATTGAGACTGTGAGCCCAATGTGGGACAAGGACTGTGTCCAACCTGAATTGTTTGCATCTACCCTGGTGCTTAATGCAGTGTACATAGTAAGCACTTAACAAATGCCACAATTATTATTATTATTAACAGTTCTAGATTCCTGTTTTGGCAAGATATTAGGGTGTGCTAGCTTTGCTCTGAGAACCTGACTTCCTTTTCGTTTGGGAAAGTTTTCAAGAGACATCTACCTGATTGTTCTTTGCATACCTTTGGCTCCCCCTATAAGGAGAATCAATCAATCCATCAATCAATCATATTTATTGAGTGCTTACTGTGTGCAAAGCATATTTATCTAGTGCTTACTGCATGCAGAGCACTGTACTAAGCACTTGGGAGAGTACAGTATAGCAGAATTGGTAGACATGTTCCCTGCCCACATGGAGATTACAGTCTAGATGGGGAGCCAGACATCAATGTTGCTGTGAAGCAGTATTGCATAGTGGTTAGATCATGGACCCAGGAGTCAGAAGATAATGGGTTCTAATCCTGGCTCCACCACTTGTCTGCTGTATGACCTTGGACAAGTCAATTCACTCCTCTGGCCTCAGTTACCTCAACTGTAAAATGGGAATTAAGATTGTGAGTCCCACATGGGACAGAGACAGTGTCCAACCCGATTTGCTTGTATCCACCCCAGTGCTTAGCACAGTGCTTGGCATATATTAAGTGCTTATCAAATGTCATTATCATTATTATTATAAATAAATTACAGATATGCACGAAAGGGATGTGGGGCTAAAGGAAGGGTGGATAAAGGGTGCAAATCTACATGCAAGGGTGATGCAGAAGGGAATGGGAGAAGAGGAAATGAAGGCCTAGTCCAGGAAGACCTCCAGGAGGAGATGTGTCTTCAGTAAGGCTTTGAAGGTAGAGAGAGAGTGATTTGTCTGACAGCTATGAAGAGGGCAGGTATTCTAGGCCAAAGGCAGGACATGGGCAAGAGATTAGTGGCGAGATAGATGAGAGTGCAATATATTAGAGTTGGTAGACACGTTTCCTGCTCACAATGAACTTGTGGTCTGAACTGCTGTTAAAATAGAAGACACGACTAAGATGAGAAGGAAGGTCAGAACTAACCCCTTTTTCAGCAGAAGAGGTTGAAATGCCTGCTATTGGTCTATAGCTACTGAACGCTTTTTAGAGGTCACCAACGAAAATTCCACCTCGATTCTGGAAGAATATTCAAATTTGCATAAATCCTAGGATTAATGCTTGAGATTGCTAAGGAGCTCCCATAGCTAATGAGTTCCTTAAAACCTTGGGAACTCATGAAGCATCTTTGTGATATCCAGAATTCAAATAACAATGGTCTTTATTGAGTGCTTACTTTGCATCAAGGACTGTTCTAAGTGCTAGGGTAGGTAAAAGATAATCAAATTAGACACACGCCCTGTTTCTCATTGGGGCCAAAGTCGAAATGGAAGGGAAAACAGGTATTTTATCCCCGTTTTAAAGAAGAGGAATCTGAAGCTCTGAGAGGTTAACTGATTTGCCCAGAGTCACATAATGAACAATTGGCAGACCCAAAACTAGATTCCCAGTCTAAACACATTTCCTTTCCTCTAGGCCCCACTGCCAATCAATCCGTGCTTTCACTGTCATTATTTTGGTTTATCCTCTCAACAAGTGTAAGGAGAGGCAGGTCTTATTGTCTCCATTTTAAAAAGAGAAGCATCATGGTCTAGTGGATAGAACCCGTCCTGGGAGTCAGGAGGACCTGGGTTCTAATGTCGGCTCTGCAACTTGTCTGCTATATGACCTTGGGTAAGCCCTTTAACTTCTCTGTCCCTCAGTTACCTCATCTGCAAAATGGGGATTAAGACTGTGAGCACTTAATGTGAGACAGAGACTGTGTCCAACCCAATTACCTTGTATCTATCCTAGCGCTTAGTACTGTGCCTGGTGCATATAAGCACTAAAAACCACCACTATTATAATTATTATTAAAAAGAAGAAATTGTGGCCCACAGAGATGAAACATCTGCTCCACAGTCACACATCAGGCCGGCGGCAGAGTGGAATCCTAATACAGCCCTCTTGATTTCCCAACCTTTGCTCTTTCCAGGAGACCACGATGACTCATTTTGACTTTGAAGTCCATTACCAGGAGCCTTACGCCATAAATTGTGGATCTCCATTCACTTCAAGAACAATCACCGGACTGAATCTACTGTACCTACCTAATGCTGCTGCAGATCCCTTCTAGCTGTGTTCAAGAGAAAGTTGGATAAAGCTTGGAATCCACAACACACCAGAAGAATTTTCACCAAAACAATCAAATAGACAAACCTCCAAAATTTACAACTGAGAGAAGAGAAAAATTCTCCTAAGAAAACAACCCCCAATGAAAACACCAATTTACTTCTCTGCCGGGCTGAATGTGGCCATGGAAATAGCTGGTCCACCCATATCCTTCAAGTAGGTCTTGAGACTAATTGCCACGGGACAACAAACAAACAAATCCAGAACAAAAGGTCCTTTCCAGTAACAGTGCAAGAGACAACTATTGGCACGCTGTGTGGAAATGTGGTATCTACAGTTGTATGGCCAAAGGGGGAGTGAATCAAAACTTGGAGTTTTGCAGACTCCAATGTAGCCTTCAGAGTCCTGAATGAAGTTAATTTTTGTTAGGAAACACAAGCAAACAAAACGACAGTACATGTAGGCTGCCCAGCTGGCCAGGGTTTTGTAGGCAAATCTGGAAAAACATCTAAATGATGCAGAATCGAGCTGTCATTTAACTTGGTGCTTTTACCTTTCCTCTGACCCCAAGCTGCTCTTGGTTCTTTTTAATGTTTGAATTTCCACATCCAGTCTGGAGTATGCCCTGATCTTTCTCCTTCTCTGCGATTTCACATTTTGTCCTGCCTCCAGGACATCCCTACTTGGATATCCCGCCAACACCTCAAACTTGCCATGGCCAAAACAGAACTTTTTATCGACCCACTCAAACGCTGACCTCGAAGTGACTTTCCATGACTGTAGACCACACCAATCAATCAATCTATCAATCGTATTTATTGAGCGCTTACTATGTGCAGAGCACTGTACTAAGCACTTGGGAAGTACAAATTGGCAACACATAGAGGCAGTCCCTACCCAACAGTGGGCTCACAGTCTAAAAGGGGGAGACAGAGAACAGAACCAAACATACCAACAAAAAAACCACCATCCTCCCCGTCTCGCAAGCTTGTAATCTTGGTATTAGCCTCCACTCATCTCTCTCATTCAAACAAGATATATAATCTGTTACCGAATCCTGTCGGTTCTACTTCTACATACACGTCATTGCTAAAATCCACCCTTTCTTCTCCATCCAAACTACTACTTCATTGATCCAAGCATCTATCCTATCCTGCCTTGATTACTGCATCAGCCTCCTTGCTGATTTCCCTGCCTCCTGTCTCTCCCAACTCCAGTTCATATTTCACTCTGCTGCCTAGATCATTTTTCTAAAAACAGTTCAGTCGGTGTTTCTCCACTCCTCAGGAAGCTCCAGATTGGTACTCATCCACCTCTGCATCAGACAGAAACTCCTTACCATGGGCTTTAAAGCACTCAATCCCCTTGCCCCCTGTCATCTTACCTAGCTGATTTCCCACTACAACCCAGAACATTCACTTCGCTTCTCTAACATCAGTCTGTTCATGTACCTTGATCTTGTCTCTCTTATCCCCATCAACTTGCCCATATCTTGCCTTTGGCCTAGAACTCCCACCTACTTTGAAGAAAACAGACCACCACTTTCCCCATTTTCAAAGCCTTATTCATTCATTCAATCCAGTCATTCAATCGTATTTATTGAACGCTTACTGTGTACAGAGCACTGTACTAAGCACTTGGGAAGTACCATTGGCAAGATATAGAGACGGTCCCTGCCCAACAGTGGACTCACAGTCTAGAAGGGGGAGACAGAGAACAAAACAAAACATATTAACAAAATAAAATAAATAGAATAAATACGTACAAATAAAATAGAGTAATAAATATGTACAAACGTATACATATATACAGGTGCTGTTGGGAGGGGAAGGAGGTAAGTCAGGAGGGATGAGGAGGGGGAGGAGGGGGAAAGGAAGGAGGGGCTCAGTCTGGGAAGACCTCCTGGAGGAGGTGAGCTCTCACATCTCCTCCAAGAGGCCTTCTCTAACTAAGCCCTCATTTCCCCTATTCCCTCTCCCTTCTATGTCACCCACCTGTCCCTCCGGTGACCCCCGGCCCATGTCATCCCCCGGGCCTGGAATGCCCTCCCTCCTCACATCTGCCAAACTCGCTCTCTTCCTCCCTTCAAAGTCCTACTCAGAGCTCACCTCCTCCAGGAGGCTTTCCCAGACTGAGCCCCCCTTTTCCTCTGCTCTTCCTCCCCTCCCCATCACCCCTACTCCCTCTCTCTGCTCTACTCCCTTCCCCGCCCCACAGCACTTGTGTATATTTGTACATATTTATTATTCTATTTATTTTATTGATGATGTGTATATATATCTATAATTCTATGTATGTATTTTGATGCTATTGATGCCTGTCTACTTGTTTTGTTTTGTTGTCTGTCTCCCCCTTCTAGACCGTGAGCCCGTTGTTGGGTAGGGATTGTCTCTAACTGTTGCAGAATTGTACTTTCCAAGCACTTAGACAGTGCTCTGCACACAGTAAGCACTCAATTATTATGACTGAATGAATGACTGAATGAATGAATGAATGAATTGTATTTGTATCTTTAATTTACACCCCGCTCAGCCCACAGTATTTATGTACTGATCAGAAGTTCATTTTAAGTAGCACGGCCTAGTGGCAAGAGCACAGGCTTGAGAGTCAGAGGATATGGGTTCTAATACCTGCTTCACCTCTTGTTTGCTGTGTGACCTTGGGCAAGTCACTTCTCTGTGCTTCAGTTCCCTCATCTGAAAAATGGGGATTAAGACTGTGAGCCCCATCTGGGACAGGGATTCTGTCCAACCTGTTTACCTCTTATCAACCCCAGTGCTTAGAACAGTGCGTGGCACATTGTAAGGGCTTAACAAAATACCATAATTATAAATACCATAATTATCTCTCCTATTAGACTGTAAGTTCCTTGTGGGCAGGGACCCTCTCTACCAACTCTGCTATATGACTTGTACTTCCCAAGCTCTTAGTACAGTGCTCTTTACAAAGTAAGCACTCAATAAATATGATTGAATGAATTATAGTTTTACAAATGCTTAGTGCAATTCCCTCCACACAGTAAGCACTCAGTAAGTACAATTGATTGATTGAGTCCCTGTTGTAATAATTGCCAGGAGGGGAAGGGACACTGTAACATTCACTCCTCCATTTGATTTAAGAATCTTGAAAGCAGAGATTGTTTTTATGTCAGTGTTTTGCAAAAAGTAGGTTCAAAGTAAATGCCAATGATAATCTTCGAGTTTTCAAGTGAAGTAGTATGTCATTTCCCAATTTTCAATAAAAATTATATTGTCAGGTAAATGAGTCTAGGCACTCAGAACTGACAAATTTAAAGGACAGGTCAAAGTGTCTAAAAGGTTATTAAAACACAAGGACCCAAACAAATTTCCACTGCAGTAGTCCCTGGAGTAAAATCCTGAAGTTGCCAAATCTCTGGGACCATATCTCTATTCTTGTAGGGCAAGTTACACCTAAGATTTCAGAAAAATGGAGTTTCCACCCCTAACTCCTAATGGTCCCCAACTCTAAAGATCTAGACTGTAGGCTGCAATTTCTATACTGTAAGCTTGTTGTGGGCATGTCTGTTCATTGTTATAGTGTACTCTCCCAAGCACCTAGTCCAGTGCTTTGCACACAATAAGTGCTCAATAAATATGATTAAATGAATGAATGAATAAAAGATCTCAATTAAAAGAACCCAAAATAATGGACTTTTTAACATGGCTGAATAATATCTTCAGAGAAGTCATCTATTCCAGCTTTCTCAGGGAATCTCAGAGAGATTACTGGATAATAATAATAATAACTAGTGTTTCTTAAGCACTTACTATGTGTCAAGCACTGTGTCAAGGCCTGGGATAGATGCAAGACAAAAAGTTGGGCACAGTCCCTGTCCCACACAGGGCTCCCAATATAAGGAAGAGGAAGGACAGGTATGGAATCCCCATTTTACAGGTGACGAAACTGAGGCACAGAGAAATGAGGTTTTCTCAAGGTCACAGACCAGGCAAGTGGCATTTTTGAGCTTAGCTCTCCAGACTGCAGGCTCATTTTGAGCCAGAAGTGTGTCTGGAAACTGTGGTGTTCTATTTTCCCAAGGGCTTAATATGATGTTCTGCACATAGTAAGCACTCAATAAATACTCAATAAATTGAATGAATTAGAACTCAAGTCCTCTTCCTTGCAAGCCTCTAGTCTTTCCATTGGGTTATATTTCCTCTGGCTCCCTTAGAGACCCCCCATAGAGATTCCATTTAATATTTCATCTAGTCAAAATTTATTCTATCTTCAAATGACATCATTATTATGGATGATATATGCATAGAAAGAGTATTAAAAGAGGCCCACAAGAATACAAAGATGAGGAATCTATGGTTTCAGGGTACAAAAAAATGCACTCTACAGCCACCATCAAGGCAGATCAAGAGTTCATTTTTAAAGAATCCAACACAACGTTTTTTTTTTTCAGATCATGTTTTCTATCCAAATCCCCAGTGATCTTATTAGGCAGTGCAAAACCTTGGTGATAGTTATTTGGCACCATGTTTTGGTTTGATTAAATGCAGCGCTCTCTGATGATGAGGGGCAGCCGTTGGACCTCTATGTCTTAGAGTTGAGAATTCCTTGAATTGCGATGATTGCTTTTCAAATGAAAATAAGTCCCACTTCCTAATTTTATTTAGTAAGGGGAAAACACTTGTGCAGTGGTCTTCATACAGCTGCAAGGGGCTGAAGGCCCCAGCCATGGACCATCACGGAGAGAGGTCCACAAATTGAACCACTTCCTTAACAGGTAGACGAGACTCAATCCTGTGTCCAGTGATCTCGGATTAAGCATATATCACATTCCTTTCAAAAGCACCTTTGAAGGTGTTACAACCGACTGGCAAATCTTCTTTTTCTGCAACAAATTCCCCCTCGCTGTAGCTTTTTTTTTGAAGAAACTCCTTCCATCGGCTTTAATGCATTGAATCACCTTGTCCCCCTCATACCTTACCTCACTGAGCCCAACTCACCCATTTTGCTCTTCTAATACCAGCTTGTTCACTGTGCCCTGTCTCATCCATCTCACCATCTTTCCCATGTCATCCCTCTGGCCTTACACTCCCTCCCTCTCTATATATTCCAGATGGCCACCCTCCCCACCTTCAAAGCTTTATCAAAGTCACATCTCCTCCAAGAAGCCTTCCCCAATTAAGCCCTCTTTCCCCTGGTTCCCTCACCCTTCTGTGTCAACTATGAACTGTGAATTTTGGTCTCTTAAATTTACCTCACCCTCAACCCCAAAGGACTTATGTACAAATCTTTAAATTGCATATTATAAATTACAGATTACTTACTTATATTAATAGCTGTCTGCCCCTAGACTGGAAGCATGTGATGGACAGAGAACGTGTTTGCCAACTCTGTTGTTCTATACTCACCCACGTGCTTAGTACAGTGCTCTGCACATAGGAAATGTTCAATAAATACTACTGATAACGATGATGATGAAATCTGTAATTTATTTATTCATTTATTTATAGTAATGTCTGCCTCTCCCTCTAGACTGTAAGCTTTTTGTGGTCAGGGAATGTGCCTTCCAACTTTGTTGTATTGAACCCTACCAAGCGCTTAGTACAGTGCTCTGCACATGATAAGAAGTCAATATATTCTATTGATTGACTGATTGATAGATCGACTGATACAGAGTTTGAGATCTGCAGGTCACTAGCAATTGTTAAGAACGTCTATTCTTGGAAACGAACACTAAAATTGCCATGTCACATCATTTCTTTTCATCTTTCCTCAGATGTTCAATTTTCTAGTACCTGTTTATCTTTACACCTCTACTCCAAGCCCGGTCTTAAAGTATTCACTTCCCTCTTTGGGCACAGTAGTTTAGTAAGAGTCTAGTATGGTACCACACATTTTTTGGGAACTCAGATACTTTTTGATTGTCAAAATATCTGACCAGCACTCATTACACAAATGCTCTGTTCATGTTGAGCAATTAAAATTAATAATGATTGCTATATTAATTAATCAATCAATGGCATTTATTGAGTATTTACCATGTGCAGAGAACTATACTAAGTGCTTGGGAGAATATAATATAACAGAGGTGGTATACACATTCCCCGTTCACAATGAGCTTACAGTCTAGAGAGAGAGACAGACATTAAATAGATAAATGAATGTCTCCCCCTCTAGCCTGTAAGATCCTTGTGGGCAGGGAATATGTCTTGTATGTTGTTACACTGTACTCTCCCCAGTGCTTCATACAGTACTCTGCACACAGTAAGTGCTCAGTAAATATGATTGACTGACTAAATGAATAAACAAATAACTTGACAAGCACTGTATTTAGCTTTGAGACTCAAGATAATCATTTCTGACACTGTCTGTGCTCCATAACAGCTCACCGTCTAAGGAGGAGGGATTAAAAGTACGAAATAATCCCCATTTTGCAGATGAAGAAACTGAGGTACCGAGAAATTAAATTAATTCCCCGAGGTCACCCAGCAGGAAAGCAACAGAAGGGAGATTAAAATTTTGTTCTTATGATTCCCATGCCGGTGCTCTTTTCAGGAGGCTCTTCTGCTTCTTATGGACTGACTGCCTAACTATAATTCAAGAGTTTCCAAATGTTTTTTCTTCACATTTTTTCATTTCACTTGACACTTCCCAGGAAGCCCTTGTTGGGTAGGGATTGTCTCTATCTGTTGCCGAATTGTACTTTCCAAATGCTTAGCACAGTGCTCTGCACACAGTAAGGGCTCAATAAATACCATCGAATGAATGAATGAATGAAAAATAACATAATAATAATAAAGCAAGGAAGCCTTAAAAATAAGAGGATCAGTAGGTCACTCAGAGGGTATTGGTAAAAAAAATTATCCAAGTAATACAGTCACAGAAAAACACACTACTTGAAATGAGATATGGAAAATTCTTATTAAGCATTGAAGAGGTCTTGAGGTGGGTGTGTGCAGTCTGAATTTCCTCCAGGCCATTGCAGGGGTGACTCAGGGGTCACTGGCATCTCCACCAAGCCCTCCTATAATGCCCAGTTCTGACAGACCCTCTTCCAGATTGGGGCTTTGAACTGCCATAGCCTCATCATGAGGGAGGAGGGAAAAGGACCTGGTAAAGTTTTCAGTTCTGAGACTCCATCATTAAATGCAGTTTGGATTCAGGCTTTGAAGGAGTAGGTTATATTTCCTATTTAGAGTGGTTAATCACATTAGCAATGTTTCTGACTTCGGGTGGTCCCTAGTTACCACCTCTCCAAACTGTTGCCCCAAAAGGAGACCCTAATTTCAAATGTGTTTTTGGAGTCAAGATTCAATCAATCAAGCAAGCCATCATATTTATTGAGTGCTTACTATATGCAAAGCACAGTACTGAGTGCTAGGGAGGGTATACTATAACAATATAATCAAGTTGGTCGACACATTCCCTGCTCACAATGCGCTTACACAGTGCTTTGCACATAATAAGCACTTAACAAATGCCATCATTATTATTGAGGATTTCAAAAGATTCCAAAAGAGGAGTCCCTATTTACAGTAGTGTATCCATAGACTTTTCTTGGTAAAAGTCTGGAAGGGTTTATCATTGCCCTCTTCCATGCAGTAAACTTGAATCTCTGCCCTCGACTCTTTCCCATGTTGCTGCTGCCCAGCCAGGTGAGCTTTGACTTGTAGCAAATTGCCTTCCACTTGCTAGCCACTGGCCAAGCTAGGAATGGAATGGGTAGGCCTCTGCCTAACTCTCCCTCTCATAGCTGAGACTGGTAGAGTACTGGAAACTCTCCAGGTGCCATCCTGAGAGGACTTCATTGCCTACTAAACTATTTAAATGAGCTCTATATCAGCTCTTACCCAAGGCCTTCCAGCTGGCTTTGAAACTCCGATACTGATACAGATCTTACCACAATTCAGTGTTTAGCAACACAGTCAAATGCCTTCTTCTTTAAAGAAAGACTCAGCATATCTAAATCTGGGCACTCGCTACGTTAGTATTTTAAGCATAAGGTTAGTCATTGTGGTTAAACTTTACCATTTCCCCACTTTCTTCCAAATCATTTTGTTCTGAAACTGAGCAGAGGCAAAGCTCAAATTCACTTTGTTCTGAAAATGAGCAGGGGCATTTGGATCTCCCAGTGACTGGCTTCAAAGCTCACTAAGCTCACCTGGACTCTGTCTATTCAGGCTAGGTCTAACTTCTGAAAGGGGATTTTCAGCACAGAAGCCCACTTTTATCCAATTCACTGCAGGATAAAAAATGTTGGCTGCACAGATTATTCGGAAGATTTGGTTCAAACGTACTGAAGTAACATCTTCTGGACTTAGTAGTAATAATAATAATAATAATAATAATAATAATAATTGTGGTATTTGTTAAGCACTTACTATGTGCCAAGCTCAGTAGTTAACACTGGGATACACACAAGCTCATAAGGTCCTATATGGGGCTCACACTGTAAATAGGAGGAAGAACAGGTAGTGAATCCTCATTTTGCAGATGAGGGAACTAAGGCACAGAGAAGTTAAATGATTTGCCCAAGGTCCCACAACAAATAAGTAGCAGAGGCAAGATTAGAACTCAGATCCTCTGACTCCCAGGACAATGCTTTTTCTACTAGGCCACTCTGCTTCTTCTAGTAGCATTAAAAGACTACCTTTTCTCTCATTCCGATACTTCTAATGGCAGCTAACATGAAAACACTGTGGTCTTTTCCATCCCCAAAGCTTATCACTCCATCCTGCCCCATTCCTGGGGGACTGAAGATATCCCTGGAATCCAGACAGGCTAGTGAACAGCTTACTGAACACACCTCTGGACAGTAGTTGTCACTGATTATACCTCCAGTTTCATGGACAAATCCTTGCTCTGTGTCAAACATTTTTCCAAGTGCCAGGGTAGGTACAAGTTAATTAGGTCTGAAACAGTCAGTGTCCCACATGGGGCTCACAGTTTAGGAAGAGGGAGGCCAGATATTTAATACCCATTTTACAGTTGAGGAAACTGAGGCACAGAGGAGTTAAATGACTTGTCCAAGGTCACACAGCAAGCAGTTGGCAGAGCCTGTGTTAGAACCCAGTTCCTTTGACTCCTAAGTCCCTTTTCTTTCTGCAAGGCCACGCTACTTCTTCTGGTAGCATTAAGAAGACTTGTCTTGTAAGAGGTTCTGGTAGTCTTCTCACCGGTGTAGAAGGGAGGATGCATTCTGGGGTTTGTAGTCATACATGTGAAGGCTACCTATGCAGCCATAATTATCTGCCAGCCGTTTGGAGGAGTTACAGTCTCATTTTAAATGTGGGTTTAAACTTGGGACAGAGAGTCAGAAATAGACCATGGTGGGAAGAAAGAGAGAAAATGATAAAAAGACGAGAAGGATAGAGGGGAGAAGGAGTTGAGAGGGAAAGACAGAGAAGGGAATGAGACCAAGCAGAGAAGGGAATGAGACCAAGTGCAGCGCCTGGGATTCAGAAGAACTGGTTTCTAATACCAGCTCTGTCACTTACCTGCTGCGTGACCTGGGACGAGTCACTTAACGGCTTCCTGCCTCAGTTTCATCTGTATAATAGGCATTCAATACTAGTTCTCCCTCTTACTTAGACTATGAAGCTCATGTGGGACAAGGACTGTGTCAGTCCTGCTTATTTTATATCTACCCCAGAATTTAGGACAGTGCTAATACCACAATTATTATTACTACAGAGTAGCTGCATCCACGAGAGAAACAGTCTTCTCAATAGGAAAGAAATTGGCTGATCGAAAAGTGCAAGGTTATCTTGGTGGAAGAGATCAAAAGATGATGATTCTTGATTCTTGATTCTAAGAAATAAAGGAGAGGAAGGAGGAAAAACTCATCAAGGCTAGGAAAATGATCCTTTCAAAGCACATTTTAATTAGCCAGTCCCTCTCTAAAGGGAAGAACTCAATGGAAAGAGAGGCTTTGGGGAAAAAAAAGATGAGAACAAACTGTTTGACCAACACCAGAATGATAGGATATTGGTTCTTTCATTTTTGGTCACAATTTAGTGATGGAGTGTACCCTCAAGGACAAATGGAAGAGCCTTGACCCCGAGTCTAAAAAACAGAAAACCTGTACAGAAGAATTGATTACAGGATGGTTTGGGTAGGGCCACTTTGGCCTGTCACTCCTAAAAGGTTCAACATGGACCTTTCAAAAACATTTTGCACCATCAACAGATCAGATCTCTGGTAACGGCCAAGCAAAATTGGCTATCCTAAGTGTATCAAAATCCCTGGACTGTTTTTTAATGGTGTAATCAGGAAAGTTGGAGTTGAAGGTGCTCTCTGTGATCCATTACTCTCTCCCACTGGAGTTAAGTAGGGCTGTGCAGAAGGCTCAGTGCTGTTCAACCATTTCTATGTTGCCATGCTGGTGGGGATGATGGGGGGTTTGGGGAAATTGAGTTAGAATAGCTCTCTGTCCCATTGGAAAACTCTTCAAACAAAACAGGCTACAAGCATCATCATCCAGCTCTGAAACAATAATCCAACAACTGCTGCATAATGGCAATTTTTGTCATGAGCCACATGCACAAGACATGCGAATGATTATGAATCATTTTGCACAGCTGGCAAAGTGTTCTAGATGGATACCAAGGTTATGTATCACCCTACACCCAGGAGATTTTACACACAAACTAATTTTTTTTTTTAACCATACATTTTCCCTGCTGGGGAGGCAGGGATACAATTTTGTAGAGTGAATGCACAGGGTTTTGCGTGCAAGACCCAATCATGACCAAAATGACTATAGTGCAGTGTCAATGCCAAGCAGAAGTGTCCTTGTCCAAGCCGATGGTTGCATTGGTATCTACTGTGGCTTTGGCTGCCCATGTTAGCAAGCTGTATTCTGGGATTCTTGCTGGATCTGCCCACTTCAGAGAACACTCTACATTCTGTTTTGGTCAGAAATACTCACCTCTGATGATTTAGCCCCAATAAGGCTAGCAGAGCCAGGACTAGAACTCAGATCTCCTATTCCCTTTTCACTGGATGAAGAGCAGGGCTAGTAAACAATTTAGTACAGAAGGACTAAAACAGAAAATGTTGGGCTAGAGCATTGAGTGGGTTTAAGGTTGAATTGGGTCTTCAGGTGGATTCCCCGATTCATGAGGAAGACCACCCCAATTAACTGGACTTTTGGAGGAATTTCATCTCTTATTCTGCCTATTCTCTCGAGAATCCAACAGGATTCTGGGTACTTTCCTGAGGTCAATTTTTTTTAATGGTATTTGTTAAGTGCTTACTTATGTTCAAGGCACTGTACTAAGCACTGGGGTAGATACAAGCTAACCATGTTGGACACAGTCCATGTTCCACATAGGTTTCACATCACTTCTCTATTTTTCCAAAAAACGAATCTGGCAGAGAAGGAAAATGACTTCTCGCTCCAGTGGTGGAGACTAGCTCTCATGGTTCACACTGACAGTGGGGAGTTGAACAATGAGGGGGATTACCAGTAAGGACATTCTGGCCCCAATAATCTTCCTTCTTAGACCCCACCCATCATGGTTTTGCAGGCCTTGGTGCCATTCCTAATTTCTAGTTTGCTGCCCTAGAATTAAACTCCATCCCTTAAAATTAATTTTTATATCGCCTGAATTTAGAATGGGTGCCCTTTATGGTTTAATTCAATTCTTTTTGGGAATCTACTGCTCTGACATGGAAGAGTAGTGCCTGTTTTTTAATTTTAATTTATCTTGAAATAGAATTAAACATAGTATTAAAAAGCTGATGACATAGCAAAAACCGGCATTCCTGTATTAATTCATGGTCCAGTATGGACATTATTCTTACATTTTCTTTCAAAGGAGTATCAGTGTAAATTCAGCAAATGGCCAAATGCTGCTGCTATTTCTTGTGGTATATTTGACTGCGCCATTATTACAAATAACACATATATATGACTATATTAACTGACATGGAAATTCAGTACATATACATAATAGAAGATTCAAGAGAGTTCAATAATCATTTTGGTTTTCTTTTTAATCAGTGATTCCTTGATTGGAGAATGATGGGTAAATGCTGAGCATTTTACCTGAAGAGCAGTGTGGCCTAAGAAAAAGGGTATAGGCCTGGGTTATTGATGCCTGTCTACTTGTTTTTGTTTTGTTGTCTGTCTCCCCGTTCTAGACTGTAAGCCCAATGTTGGATAGAGATTGTGTCTATCTGTTGCTGAATTGTACTTTCCAAGCGCTTAGTACAGTGCCCTGCACACAGTAAGCGCTGAATAAATACGATTGAATGAATGAATGAATAAATAAGTGAATGAATGAGTCAGAGGACCTGGGTTCCAATTCAGGCTCCTCCACTTTCCTGCTCTGTTCATTCATTCATTCATTCATTCATTCATTCAATTATATTTACTGAGCGCTTACTGTGTGCCAAGCACTCTATTTGGGAGAGCACAATATAACAACAGACACATTCCCTGTCTACAGTGAGCTCACAGTCTAGACCTTGCCAAAGTCACAGCTGCTGTGTATTTCAGTTTCCTCATCTGTAAAATGTTTATTCAATACCTGTTACCTTCTGACTTAAACTGTGAGACCCATGTGGGACAGAGACTGTGTCCAACCTAATTATTTTGTTTCTACCCCAGCACTTAGTACAGTTTTTGGTAAGCATTTAATAAATACCATAAAAAAGGGGAGGTAGAGGGTCTTCGGAGTGGTAGGAATGGGGAGTGCCAGGCTTCAAAGAAGTAATGGACTCATAAACCTTCATCTTGAGTCTTTTCAGCCTGATAAAGTTCTAGACATTGTCACAGAGCTGGGACGAGTGAGGATGAGGTTTCAGTTCTAGAGCTGTGGCAGTTATTGCTCACTCCATAGAGTTGCCACCAAAGGGGCAATGTTACATTGCCATTTCAGTGGAATGCTTCCCTGTGTTCAGGCTGAAAATACCCAAAGGTGTTTGCAATGCATGGTGGCTACACAAAGAGAGTTTCTTGCTGTGCTGATGTGTTTGCCCCATACCACTGTCTCTTTTTGGAAGAATTCTTCTTGATGTCCTGATCTTGAAGTCTCCATTCTAATCCTCTCCTAAGATGCCATCAACCCCTTCAATCTGTGTGCTGCTCTGGATTCCCAACAGCTAACCATTAAGTCCCATTGCTTGAGATGTTGCTTCATCGTGTCTTTAAATCACTCATTCCACCCTTTGGTTCACCATATGGCACTTAGCATGAGAAGCAGCATGGCTTAGTGGAAAGAGAACGGGTTTGGGAGTCAGAGGATGTGGGTTCTAATTCCGGCTCTGCCACCCATCTGCTGTGTGACCTTGGGCAAGCCACTTAACTTCTCTGGGCCTCAGTTATCTCACCTGGAAAATGGGGCTGAAGACTGTGAGCCCCACATGGGACAACCTGATTACCTTGTACCTTCCCCAGCGCTTAGAACAGTGCTTGGCACAAAATAAGTGCTTAACAAATGCCATCATTATTAACATCCATTCGCCTTACAATTCCACCCAGCACAGCTGTGTTGCATTGAGCCTTGTCTTAATGCTGGTGAACTGACTGTGTGCCAGGATCTCATTAATGGTAATCTTACCCTGTCATTTGATTGTGAGTATTGCTTGTATAGAACACTGGTGAACCTTCTCAAAAAGTCAGTCTTAAAGCCATATAGAATGTCAGAAGCCATAACAGCCTTGTCATTCTTCAACTTTGCCCAAAGATTGATGTCCCACAGTTTCCAAACTTTGTCAGAGGTCACGCTGGCCCCTTTCGATTCTGTTTTCTATTTCTTTTTCTAGCAGGACATCATAGAAAGGAAAATCCAGTAAGTCTTAAATTTTGTCTGGTTGAATAAAAAAAAACAAAGCAAACTCTCCTGGGTTTAGGCTGATACATGACCTTGGTTTTCTTCAGATTTGTCAGTCTAGAGTGCTGTGCCAATTCTGCAAAGTGATTTATAATCATATGCATTCCTTCTTGTGTATGTGGCTCAAAACAAAAATTGCAACTATATAGCAGTTATAGGATTACTATTTCATAGCTGGATGATGATACTTGTAGTCTCTTTTGTTGGAAGAGTTTTGCACTGGGACAGAGGGCTAGTCTAACTCCATTTCCCAAAACCCCCCATTACCCTCTCCAGTATGGCAACATAGAAATCACTGAACAGCACTGAGTCTTCCACATAGTCCCATTTTACTCCAGGGGGAGTATATAATGGGTCACAGAGAGCACCTTTAATTTCAACTTTCCAGATCACACCATTAAGAAGAAGCAGTGTGGCTCAGTTGAAAAAGCATGGGCTTGGAAATCAGAGATCATGGGTTCTAATCCCAGTTCTGCCAGTTGCATTCATTCATTCATTCATTCATTCAATTGTATTTATTGAGTGCTTACTGTGTGCAGATCACTGTACCAAGCGCTTGGGAAGTATAAATCAACAACATATAGAGGCAGTCCCTACCCAACAACAGGCTCACAGTCTATAAGAGGGAGACAAACAACAAAACAAAACAAGTAGACTGGTGTCAATAACATCAGAAGAAATAGAATTGTAGCTATATACATATCTTTAAAAAAATAGAGTAATACATATGTACAAATAAAATAGAGTAATAAATACATACAAACATATACAAGTGCCGTGGGGAGGGGAAGGGGGTAGGGCAGAAGGAGGGAGGGAGGTGGGTGATGGGGAGGGGAGGAGGAGGAGAAGGAGAGGAAAAAGAGGGGCTCATTTTGGGAAGGCCTCCTGGAGGAGGTGAGCTCCCAGTAGGGCTTTGAAGGGAGGAAGAGAGCTAGTTTGGTGGATGTGAGGAGGGAGGGCATTGCAGGCCAGAGGTAGGACGTGGGCCAGGGGTTGATGGCGGGACAGGCAAGAATGAGGCCCAGTGAGGGCGTTAGCGGTAGAGGAGCGGAGTGTGCAGGCTGGGCTGTAGAAGGAGAGAAGGGAGGTTTGGTAGGAGGGGTGAGGTGATGGAGAACCTTGAAGCCAAGAATGAGGAGTTTTTGGACTTGTCAGCTGTATGACTTTGAGCAAGTCACTTAACTTCTCTGTGCCTCAGTTAACTTATCTGTAAAATGGGGATTGAGACTGTGAGCCCCACATGGGACAACCTGATCACCTTGTATCCCCCCAGCGCTTAGAACGGTGCTTAGCACGTAGTAAGTACTTAACAAATACCATCATTATTATTGTTAGTATTTTTATTAAGAAGCAGTCTAGGGATTTTGATATATTTCTTAGGATAGCCAAATTTGCTTAACAATTGCCAGAGCTCTTTGAGAGTTTTTGAGAGGTCCATGTTCTATTTTAGGGTCAGAGACCATGTCTAACTCTTACCAGTATATTTGTTCCCAGTACTTAATACAGTGCTTTGCACACAGTAATATCTTTATAAATATACTACTGCTACTGCTACTACTATTTGTACTGGGGCAGATCATCTTTCCCTCTGGCAGGAGGGAAAATAGAGTAATGATGATAATAATTGCATCAGTAGGTGTAATAGGCATATGCAGATTGATCAGTTGATCTTTTATAGTTTAGGAAGTCAGAGACTCAAAACGGCCTGATGACAAATCTGACCCCCTAGAAATATTGTTCTTTAGAGGGGAGGCCTCAATTTACTCTTGAAGCACTGCCTGATGATTTCTAACCTTTAATCTTATAAAGAACATTGTAATAAATCTAATTCTGAGTTCTAATCCTGACTTTGGGCACTTGTCTGCTGTGTGACCTTGGTCAAGTCGCCTAACTTCTTTGGGCCTCAGTTTCCTCATCTGCAAAATGTTGATTCAGTACTCGTTCTCCCTCCTACTTAGATTGTAATCCTCAGGTGGGGCCTGATTATCTTGTAATCTACCACAGAGCTTGACACATAGTAAGTGTTAAATTATGAGAGGCGGCATGGTCGAGTGGAAAGAACATGGTCCCGGGAGCCACAGCACCTTGGGTTCTAATTTTGGCTCTGCAGCTTGTCTCCTGTATCACTTCGGTCAAGTCACTTCACTTCTCTGGGCCTCAGTTATGTCATCTGTAAAATGAGGATTAAGACTGTGAGACTGTGTTCTACCTGATTACTTGGATCTACCCCAGCACTTAGTACTATGACTGGCACGTAGTAAGTATTTAACAAATGCCATGAATAAAATAAATAAAATTATGCCACCCAACCTACCTACCCCTGCCATTGCTCTTTGTGTCTTGAGATCTACAGCTGGGTTTCTTTTTACCTTGAATGTGTTCCCAGATGGTTTTGAAAGAGTAAGAATAAGACTATTTCCCCCCTCCACTGACCTCATTGTTGTAAGTTGTTTGGGGGTGGTCATAGTGAAGGGGCTTGAGAGTCATATAGACATGGGCAAAGACATCAGTAGGTAATAAACGGAGACCCAGAAGAAGAGAGGGAAGGGGAACTGTGGGATTTCCCAAGTAATTATAATAATAATAATAATTGTGGCATCTGTTAAGCACTTACTATGTGCCAGGCACTGTATTAAGCACTAGAGTGCATACAGGGAAATCAGGTTGGACACAAACCCTGCCCCACATGGGGCTCACAGTCTTAATCCCCATTGTAAAGATGACATAACAGAGGCCCAGAGAAGTTAAGTGCCTTGCCCAAGGTCATGCAGCAGACATGTGGCGGAGTCAGATGTGGGCGAGGGGTTGGCCTGAAGATAGTTCTTCACTGGGCTAGGGAAAAGGGTGAAACGGAGACAGCAAGGGGCAAGCTGCTGCTGCTGCTTTGTTAAAACCCTTTTCCCAGAGGGCCATGTGTAGGAAGGGGCCCCAACCTAGAGATATTTCAAGACCCTCTAAGTCCCACAGCCCTCAGCTCTGCGGGAGCAAACTGCCTGAGAACTTTGGCAGCGATGCTGTTCATTTTGGCTCTCAATCCTCTATATTCCTGAGTCTGGGAAGTGCCTGGAATCCCCCAAACCTCACAATCTTGGCCCCATGCTTAATCATTCCCCAAATTAGATAATCTCCAATTGAAAATTGACTGAACTTTCTGGTAGGTTGGGGCCCTGAAACCCGACTTTGAAATCTGAGATTTATAGCTGATAACCTCAAATCCAAATAGAACCCAGAAACAGAGGTCCAAAGTATCTTTTAATTTTTTTTCTGGATCAAAGCTACATTTCAGCCTTAGCTCATATTGGTTTAGCATGGTGAATTTTGGCAACAATCTGTCTTTATGCATTTCTTGCAAAATCCATTTTCATGCACACGGGTCATAAAAAAATCTTATTTTTTTAGGCTCTGAAACACAGAATCGTAAAGTTATCCAGACGTTCAGTGTTATGGTGCAACTCTACAGCACTTCCATGCAGCACAGAAAAACTGTCCAGGTCAACACCCCAAAAGTAACACACATCAAAGAATTCAGGGCTCTGGTTGTCATTAGAGTTCCCTCCTTCCCCCTGATACCATGTTCGCTATCAGACTTTGAGAACACCAAGCTGTCAGATGTCATCACTTTGGGCAGAGTCAAGAAAGTATTCCCGGCTGAGAATTACTGCCTGGCTCTTCTCTTCACTTCATTCTAATCCCTGTGAAAGTACCCTCAGTTCTGCCAGACCCAATTTTGGCTAGAATGCTACAGTTGAATTGGAGAATGTTCTTCTGACAATACAAACCTGGTCTGAGCTGGAAAGAGCATGTTACAATACTAGAAGAAATGGTTGTGTGCCTGTGTGTGGTGTTGGATTCAGTGAGTGCTTGTCTTGTTTTATGACATTGAGTTGTTTCAACCCATAGCAACATCACAGACACATCTCTCCCAGAATGCCTCGCTCTCCATCTGCAATCATTCTGCTAGTGTATCCACAGATTTTTCTTGGTAAAAATATGGAATTGGTTTACAATTGCCACCTTCTGCGCAGTAAACTCGAGTCTCTGCCCTCTACTCTCTCCCATTCTGCTGCTGCCCAGCATGGGTGAGTTTTGACTCGTAGCCCATTGCCTTCCACTGGTTAGCCACTGGCCAAGCTAGGAATGGAATGGGTAGGCCTCTGCTTGACTCTTCCTCCTGTAGCCAAGACTAGTAGAGTACTGGAAACTCTCCAGGTGCAACCCTGAGAGGGGACAGTGAGTACTACAATATGAGTTTTCCTTAGCACAAGTTTCTGCGGGGATGCAACTTCATCATCACAGGAGAACTGAGAGCACGGACATTATTGTTATAAGGGCTTAGAGGTGATCTCCATCGTCACCATATTGGCTTTCAGGCTGGGAGGTCACTCCATGGAATAAAATGTGAGAATCCCACTCATAATTTGGTCTAGCTCATTGACACATCCAAACACTGGCAATTTCTTCTCCAGTTGGATTGAGTTAAAATAATAGAATGTTATAGTTAACTAAATTGAACTCATTTCCATTTGACTTAATTTGAAACACATTTTCACTAGGCTTGGTGCATGAGACTTAGTTCTAGCTGAGTTACCACAGAATTTGTTTTTCTTTTCAACATGCCCTATTACTACACTGTTAGGAAGGAAATGTCTCAGTGTTAAGCAGCATGGCCTAGGTGGAAAGAGCACGGGCCATGGTTCTAATTTGGCACTACCACTTGCCTGTTGTGTGACTTTTCCAATCACTTAATTTCTCTGTGCCTCAGTCTCCTCAACTGTAAAATGGGGATTCAATACCTGTTTTCCCTCCCCTCTAGATTGTGAGCCCCATGTGGGTCAGGGACCGAGTTTGAGCTGATTAACTTGCATATGTGCCAGGGCTTAGAACAGTTAAGTAAGCACTTAGAAAATACTGTTATTATCATCACCATCATCATCATTATTATTCTTGTGTTGTTTGTCTTTCGAGTATCAGGAGAAGTTGTGTTATTACAAATCTGAAGACAGCATTTCACAGTAATAGAAATTCATTGTGATGGTATCAGAACAGAACCTTTTACAGAGGGTCGTATTCTTTGATTATGTGGACAATTTGCTTTTGTCATAATGTTGGATTGCCAATATAAGTCAAGGCCATTAAGATATGCCAATTGATAGCAGGTTAGCAATTCAAGGATTTTGACTTAGTAATTGTGGTATTTATTAAGCACTTACTATTTGCTGAGCACTGTACTAAGCACCGGTTCAGATACAATATAAGCAGGTCAGAACCAGTCCTTCTCCCACATAGGGCTCACAGTCTAAGGAGGAGGAAGAAAATGAACAGGAATCTTATCCCCATTTTTATTAGATGAGGAAACTGAGACAAGGAGAAGTTAAATGACTTGCCCCATATCATTTAACAGGCAAGTAATCTAGTCAGTCAGTCAATCCATCAAATGTAATTATTGTGTGGCTTAGTGGAAAGAGCATGGGCTTGGAAGTCATAGTAATCGTGGGTTCGAATCCTGGCTCTGCCACTTGTCAGCTGTGTGACTTTGGATAAGTCACTTAACTTCTCTGTGCCTCAGTTATCTCACCTGTAAAATGGGGACTAAGACTGTGAGCTCCATGTGGGAAAGCTCGATAATCTTGTATCTACTCCCTATTTGATAATAGGTAGATAATCTTGTATCTACCCCATCTTTGATGGCATTGACACCTGTCCACCCATTTTGTTTTGTTGTCTGTCTTCTCCCTCTAGACTGTGAGCCCATTGTTGGGGCCATTGTCTCTATCAGTTGCCAAATTGTACTTTACAAGTGCTTAGTACAGTGCTCTCTACAAAGTAAGCACTCAATAAATATGATTGAGTGAATGAATGAATGAATACCCCTGCACTTAGAACAGTACTTGCAACATAGTAAGTGCTAAATGCCATCATTATTATTACTACTATGTACAAAGTGCAGTATTAAGTACTTGGAGAGTACACTATAACAATGTAAAAGACATATTTCCTGTCCACAGTGAGCTTACATTCTAGAGGGGGAGACAGATGTAAATATAAATAAATAAAATTACAGATATGTCCATAAGTGCTTAGGGGCTGGGAGGGGATGTGAATAAAGGGAGCAAGTCAGGGTGATGCAGAAGGCAGTGATAGAAATAGTAGTGTCAAGCAGTGTCACTCCAACACTGGGATTTGGATCTTAAAGTCATTCAGAGATTTACCCAGAGACAGGTAAAATGCCACACCAACATAATAGACCAAATCAGTTATTCATTCAATGGTATTTATTGAGTGCTTACTATGTGCAGAGCACTGTACTAAGCTCTTGGGGGAGTACAATACAATAATAAACACACATTCTCTGCCCACAGCGAGCTTACAATCTAGATGGGCAGGGAGGAGACAGACATCAATATAAATAATAATTATGGTATTTGTTAAACACTTATTATGTGTCAAGCACTGTTTCAATAATAATAATAATAATAATAATAATGGTATTTATTAAGCACTTACTATCTGCAAAGCTCTGTTCTAAGCACTGAAGCACTGGAGTAGATACAAGGTAATCAGGTTGTCCCACGTGGGGCTCACAGTCTTCATCCCTATTTTCCAAATGAGGTAACTGAGGCACAGAGAAGTTAAGTGGTTTGCCCAAGGTCACACAGCAGACAAGTGGTGGAATCGGGATTAAAGCCCACCTCTTCTGACTCCCAAGCCCATTCTCTCTCCACTAAGCCACACTGCTTCTCTTCACTTAGTCAGAGAAGTCCTCCTGGAGGAGATGTGCCTTCAGTAAGGCTTTGAAGTGGGGAAAGTAATTGTCAGATTTGAGGAGGGAGAGTATTACAGGCCAGAAGCAGGATGTGGGCCAGGGGTCGGTGGTGAGATAGGTGAGATTGAGGCACAATGAGAAGGTTAACATTAGAGGAGAGAAGTGCGTGAGCTGGGTTGTAGTAGGAGAGAAGTGAGGTAAGGTAGGAGGGGGATGGGGTTGATGGAGTGCTTTAAAGTCAATGGTGAGGAGATTTTGTTTGATATGGAGGTGGATGGGCAACCACTGGAGTTTTTTGAGGAGTAGGGTGAAATGTCCCGAGCATTTTCTTAGAAAAATGATCCAGGCAGCAGAGTGAAGTGTGGATTTGAGTGGAGAGAGGGATGAGGCTGGGACATGGGCAAGGAGGCTGATATACATCAAGCTAGAGGCTATAAGAGGGCATCTAATTAGAGGTGTCTCAGAGGCAAGAGGAAATGCCTTCAAGATGTAGATGTAGATTTCAAGATCAAGATGTAGATTTGGGTATCACCTGCATAGAGGTGGTAGTTGAAGCCAAGCTCGTGGTGGACAGGGAATGTGTCCATTCATTGTTGTATTGTACACACTAAGCCCTCAGTAAAATGATCGACTGAATGAAAGAGCGAATGAGTTCTCCAGGGGATTGCATGTAGATGGAGAATAGAAGAGGACCCAGAACTGAACTTTGAGTAACCTGTACAGTTAAGGTGTGAGAGGCAGAAGAGGAGCCCATGAAGAGAACTAAGAATGAACAGCCAGAGAGAGAAGAGAATGAAGAGAGGACTGAATCAATGAATACAAGGTTGGATAACATTTCCGGGAGAAGAGGGCTGTCCACAGTTTGGAAGGTAGCTGAGAGTTCGAGGAGGATTAGGATAAAGTAGAGGCCATCACATTTGGCAAGAAGGAGATCACAGTTGACCTCAGAGAGGCTGGTTTCCGTGTAGTGAAGGGGACCAAAGCTATTTTGGAAGAGGTCAAGGAGAGAATTGGAGAGGAATTTGAGACAGAGGGTGTAGATCACTAGCTCAGTAAGGTTGGAGAGGAATAGTACTAGGGAGATGGGACAATGACTGGAGGGAGCAGTGGGGTCACAGAAGGGTTTTTTAGGGTATGGAAGACATGGGCATGGTTGAAAGCAGTGGGGAAGAAGCCACTGGAGAGCAAAGTTGAAGATGGCTGTTAGGGAGGGAAGAAGGTAAGAGGCAAGAGTTTTGATAAGGTTTGAAGGAATGGGGTGGGATGCATAGGTGGAGGGGGTGGATTCTGAGAGGAGGAAGGAGATATTCTCTAGAGGTATAGCTGGGAAAGATGGGAGAATTGAAGAGGGGACCAAAAGGGGGAGGGACTGAGGAGGGACGGGGTGATTTTAGGGAGCTCACACCTGATAATGTTAATTTTTTTAGTAAAGTAGATGGACAGGTCATTGGGGGCAAGGGATAGGGAAGGAGGAGGGACAGGAGGTCTGAGGAGGGAGTTACATCTCTGAAATAACTGTCAAGGACAATGGGCATAGGTGTCAATAAAGGTGGAGAAATAATTTTGCCGGGAAGAGGAGAAGGCAGCGTTAAAGCATGCAAGGATAAACTTGAAGTGGATTAAGTCAGCCTGATATTTAGATATCCTCCAGCAGCACTCTGCGGCTAGAGCACAAGAGTGAAGGAGGTACACTATGCAGGTGATCCAGACCTGTGTTAGTGGTATGAGATCGATGAAGGGTTAGAGCAACAAGTGAGTTGAGTTCCTTTAGAGAGGGTTATGTTGAGAGAATCTATTTGATCATCAAGGGAAGGTGGTTTGGGTATGGAGGCTAAGTGGCGTGTGATGAGTTGAGAAAATCAGATGGCATCCAAAGATCGCAGGTCTCTGTGGGGGAATAGTACAGATTTACGGGGAGGAGGTGTGTGGGAGAGGAGGCAAGCGAGGAGGTTGTGGTCAGATAGAGGGATTTCAAAGTTGGTGAGGGTGGAGATGATGAAATTGAGTGTGTATACAAGTTGGTGAGTGGGCAAGGTCGAGTGGAGCAGGAGGTCAATGGAGTTGAGGAGTGATAGAAGACAGCAGAAGGGTCATCAGGAGCATCTACATTGATATTGAAGTCGTCAAGGATCAATGTGAGCATGGAGAAAGAGAGAAGAAATGTTAGAAGGATCAAAATGGTTATGCAAGAAGCACAGTAATGTTTCTTCACACAAATCACAATTTATTTGGTCCGTTCCTTCTCTATTAGCATATGCTTCCCTAATACGGTTTCAGACATACATGACCTCTCATAGTTTTAGCTGACCAGGCTAAGGGCAAGATGGTGATCTGAAGCTGAGAAACCACTGCTCATGGGAGGTCAAATGATGGTGTCTCAATCTCAGTCTGTATGCAAAGGTCTCATTCCATATTCACTTTTTCTATATTGTACTTGTCTATGAGCTCTCAATATGCTTATGCACCAAAAGTTCATTTTATCTCTTCTTACCTTATCTTTCTCTGGAATGAACTGGTACAGTTCCTGCTGGCCTTCAGATACGCTGTACTTCTCTGTGAATGTATCAAAATGTCAGGGAGAGTTACCAATACCATTCTGCTGTCCAAACTCCTCCTCTGGGTGTTTATCCAGGAATTTTTCGCAGTCAGCACATACAGATATACGCGTGGCTACATTTTCCTCTGAGAGCCTTTCCTTTAAGGAATTCCTGAATTAAGGCCCATTGTTCTCCAGGGCTGTGTTGATGGGGCCTCAGTTTCAGAATTAAGTTTTAATCGATCGATCAATTGATCAAATTTCGTGACCACTTTGCGCTTGCAGAGCACTGCACTAAGGGTTTCATTGTGGTACAATATATCGGAGTTGGTAGACACATTCCCTGACCACCAGGAGCTTAAAGTCTGGAGTGGGGAGACACATTAAAATAAATTATGGATACACCCATAAGGGCTGTGGGGCTGAGGGTGGGGTGAATATCAAGCCCTACTGAGAGCTCACCTCCTCCAAGAGGCCTTCCCAGACTGAACCCCCTTTTTCCTCTCCTCCTCTCCATCCCCCTGCCCTACCTCCCTTCCCCTCCCCACAGCACCTGTATATATGTTTGTACAGATTTATTACTCTATTTATTTTACTTGTACATATTTACTGTTCTATTTATTTTGTTAATGATGTGGATTTTACTTCAATTCTTTTTGTTCTGACGACTTGACACCTCTCCACATGTTTTATTTTGTTGTCTATC
Source organism: Tachyglossus aculeatus (assembly GCF_015852505.1). Taxonomy (NCBI): domain Eukaryota; kingdom Metazoa; phylum Chordata; class Mammalia; order Monotremata; family Tachyglossidae; genus Tachyglossus; species Tachyglossus aculeatus. The sequence continues at coordinate 90,693,464 of NC_052066.1, forward strand.
TCCCCCTTCTTGACTGTGAGCCCGTTGTTGGGTAGGGACCGTCTCTGTATGTTGCCAACTTGAACTTCCCAAGTGCTTAGCACAGTGCTCTGCACACAGTAAGCACTAAATATAAATGAATGAATGAATGAATGAAAATGCTTCAGGGGTAGGTACAAATCCAAACACATAGGCAACAAAGATGGGAAAGGGAGTAGGGGAAACAAGTACTTGGGGAAGGCCTCTTGGAGATGTGATTTTCAGAAGGATTTGAAAGTGGGAAGAGTGGTTTTGCTGTTTGACTCTGGAGTTGGCAGTTAAACAAGAATCCACACAACAAGAAAGAGAACTGCCCACCCGTAACCCCAGCCAGGATGTGGTTATGCCTGTTAACAATCTCTCCTTGAAGCATCTGGTGAGCCAGCTGTAGTGTGCTTCTTGGACAGCAACATTTTGAAAGTTAATGAGTGCATCACAAGAAGGGACTGTGGTCTGTCGCCTATATCCTGACTGGGATATTAGTACAGTGCTCTGCACACAGCAAGCTCTCAATAAATACGATTGAATGATTGAATGAATTATTTTCATGTTTACCTCTAAGGCTACTCCACAGTATCTCTAGGTTTTCAGTTCTTAATCCTTCTTCCCCCTTCCTCTAAGCAACAAGACCATGAGCTTGTTGTGGGTAGGGAATGTGTCTTTTTATTGTTCCACTGTACTCTCCCAAGCATTTAATACAGTGCTCTGCACACAGTAAGCACTCAATAAATATGAATGAATGAATGAATGGTTTTCCCATTTTCTCTATTTTTTAAACCCTTCCTTTCAGCTTTGTTCTTTCCTCTCACCTCCATCTGAGTCTACCTGGCTTCTTCAGATCCCTGAGGTGAACTCTAGCAGCTACTACCGATGAATAAGTCAGAATGGTCCAGACAAATCTTAATTTAAAAAAGGCCATTGTCAGAAATAGTAGCACACTCAAGAGAGTTTAGGGTAATTTCCTGGATATAAGGTTTATATGCGTTTAGCTGAGGGAAAGTAAGAGATGAAGAGAGTAAAATTTGGAATCTCAAATGGTGCATCCCTAGACTGCGAGCCCATTGCTGGGTAGGGACCGTCTCTTTATGTTGCCGACTTGTACTTCCCAAGTGCTTAGCACAGTACTCTGCGCACAGTAAGCCTTCAATAAATACGATTGAATGAATGAATGAATCCCTAACTATAGGGAAGGATGTCAAGAAGGGCAGCCATCAAACATTTTGTCCAAGCAGTCTATTGCCATTTGTAGCAAGAATACCGAGTGGAATGACCATTTATCTGATCAAGTAATGTCGTTCTGTCTAGTCTTATATTCTCTTCTTGACACTCTTCACAGAACCATTAATTCATCGCATGAATTGATACTGACACACAGCTATTTCAACCATTGTGCTAGCAAGGTTTAATTCTGATACAGCCAGACTTAATTCACTTGATAGCTTTGGCTGATGGCTTGTTATATAGATTGGTTGAGTCTATTTTTGGCAGCTAAAGAAAAAGAAATTCATTATACATGTCTAGCATTTCAATCAAAAGAAGTTTCCATTTATACATCTAATTGACTTGCTTTTAAATCTATTTGACTTGTCTTCAATATCAAAAGCCAAATTTATCAAACACTTACATACGTAGGATGTTGGACTAAGTGCTTGAGGGACAAACAGAAAGAGTGAAAGATGCATGGCCTAGTAGCAAGAGCATGGGCTTGAGAGTCAGTGGTCATGGGTTCTAATTTCGGCTCCGCCTCTTGTCTGCTGTGTGACCTTGGGCAAGTTACTTCTCTTCTCTGGGCTTCAGTTAACTCATTTGTAAAATGGCAATTTGAGACTGTGAGCCCCAGCTGGGACAGTGACAGTGTCCAACCCGATTTGCTGTATCCACCCCAGCACTTAGTAGAGTGACTGGCACATAGTCAGTGCATAACAAATATCATTATTATTATTATTATTATTATGCAATCCCTGCCTTCAAGAAGCAAAGTATAATTAATCAATCATATTTATTGAGTGCTTACTAAGTGCTTGAGAGAGTAGAATATGACAGAGTTAGTAGACACATTTTCTGCCCACAATGAGCTTACAGTCTAGAGGGAGAGACAAACATTAACATAAATAAATAAACTATGGATAAGCATATAAATGCTGTGGGGCTTAGGGAGGGGTGAATAAAGGGCACAAATTCAAGTGAGAAGCAGCATGGCATAGTGGATAGAGCACAGGCCTTGGAGTCAGAAGGTCATGGGTTCCAATCCGGGCTCCGGCACTTGTCTACTGTGTGACTTTGGGCAAGTCACTTAGCTTTTCTGTGCCTCAGTTACCTCATCTGCAAAATGGGGATTAAGACTATGAGCCCCACATGGGACAGGGACTGTGTCCATGCTGATTTGCTTGTATCTACCCCAGCACTTAGTACAGTGCCTGGCACAAAGTAAGCACTTAGAAACAACAAAAAAAGTATTAGGGTGACACAGAAGGGAGTGGGAACGGAAACTAAACCAATTTTAACCGTCAGATTTGTCTCTTTTAACTCCCATATGTTTAGCATAAGTCTTGGTACAGAGACAGGGCTTAATATATAACAACTCAATTAACTATTGAGCATGAAGTAGAAAGCAATTTCATATGAAATTGAAAGAAAGAAAGAAATTTCATATGACAAGATCTTGTCTTCACTCTCTGCTCAACATTAGCAGCTTTTAAGGTGATATAATCATTTACTGCTTTATTGGTTGTCTTATGTAGGTAGGAACAAACTCTTATTTTTCTAAATATATCAATATATATTTATCACGCTGAGAAGCAGCGTGGCTCAGTGGAAAGAACACGGGCTTTGGAGTCAGAGGTCATGGGTTCAAATCCCGGCTCTGCCAATTGTCAGCTGTGTGACTTTGGGCAAGTCACTTAACTTCCCTATGCCTCAGTTACCTCCTCTGTAAAATGGGGATTGTGAGCCCCACGTGGGACTTATTAAGTGCTTACTATGTGCAAAGCACTGTTCTAAGCTCTGGGGAGGTTACAAGGTGATCAGCTTGTCCCATGGGGGGCAGGGAGTGGGAGTGGAAACTAAACCAATTTTAACCAATTCAGATTTGTCTCTTGTAACTTCCATATGTTTAGCATAAGTCTTGTTACGGAGACAGGGCTTAATATATAACTTAACTATTGAGCACCAAGTAGAAAGCATTTCATATGACAAGATCTTGTCTTCACTCTCTGTTCAACATTAGCAGCTTTTAAAGTGATATAATCATTTACTGTTTTATTGGTTGTCTTACGTAGGTAGGAACAAACTCTTATTTTTCTAAATATAGCAATATATATTTATCACGCTGAGAAGCAGCATGGCTCAGTGGGAAGAACACAGGCTTTGGAGTCAGAGGTCATGGGTTTAAATCCCGGCTCTTCCAATTATCAGCCATGTGACTTTGGGCAAGTCACTTAACTTCTCTGTGCCTCAGTTACCTCATCTGTAAAATGGGGAGTGTGAGCCCCACATAGGACAACCTGATCACCTTGTATCCTCCACAGCACTTAGAACAGTAATTTGCACATAGTAAGTGATTAATAAATGCCATTATTATTATTATTATTTTTGTAAAAATTGGGTCAATGGGGAGAGTAAATTTTGCCACGAAACTGGCCATTTCTGAAAGTAGATTCATTTTTTGCAAACACATTCACAGTGTCAGGACAATATAAGGGACTGTGAAGTGTGACTAATAAGAAAATAACAACCTCCTCACTAACCTCCTCACTGTACCTTGTTCTCGCCTGTCCTGCCGTCGACCCCCGGCCCACATCCTCCCCCTGGCCTGGAATGCCCACCCTCCACACATCCGCCAAGCTAGCTCTCTTCTTCCCTTCAAAGCCCTACTGAGAGCTCACTTCCTCCAGGAGGCCTTCCCAGACTGAGCCCCCTCTTTCCTCTCCCCCTCCTCCCCCTCCCCATCCCCCGCCTTACCTCCTTCCCCTCCCCACAGCACCTGTATACATGTATATATATTTATACATATATATTACTCTATTTATTTTACTTGTACATATATATTCTATTTATTTTATTTTGTTACTATGTTTTGCTTTGTTGTCTGTCTCCTCTTCTAGACTATGAGCCCGCTATTGGGTAGGAACCGTCTCTATATGTTGCCAACTTGTACTTTCCAAGCGCTTAGTACAGTGCTCTGCACACAGTAAGCGCTCAATAAATACAAATGAATGAATGAATGAACAATGCAGTATTATATAATAGTTTATTATTATTATTGTATTTGTTAAGTGCTTATTAAATGCCAAGCACTGTACTAAGCATTAGTGTAGATTCAAGATAGTTGGATCGGACACAAGTCAGTGTCCCACATAAGGCTCACAATCTACTTTGGAGGGACAATATATATAGAATCCCCATTTTGCAGATGAGCAAACCCAGGTACAGAGAAGTTAGGTGACTTACCCAAGCTCACACAGCAGGCAAATGGTTGAGCTGGAATTAGAACACAGATCCTTTGACTCCTGGGCCTTGACTCCTCTTTCCACTAGGTCCCACTGTTCCTAGAAGTTTGATACTTAAACATTCAGTGCCTTATCATGTTCGAGATTTAATATGAGGAGGGGGAAAATGGACTTAAGTTACACAGCATATATTTAGGTTGCATTATCCCTGACTCTCCATCCAAACCACTACTGTGTTAGTACAGTGACTCATCCTATCCTGACTGGATCGTGGCTCACTGGAAAGAACAGGGGCTTGGGAGTCAGAGGTCATGGGTTCTAATCCCAGCTCCGCCACTTGTCAGCTGTGTGACTTTGGGCAAGTCACTTCAATTCTGTGGACCTCAGTTACCTCATCTGTAAAATGGGGATTAAGTCTGTGAGCCCCACGTGGGACAACCTGATTACCTTGTATCCCCCGCAGTGCTTAAAACAGTGCTTGGCACATAGTAAGCGCGTAACAAATGCCATCATTATTATTACTGCATCAGCCTCCTTTCTGACCTCCCAACCTCTTACCTCTCCCCACTACAGTCCGCACTTCACTCTGCTGCCTGGATTAGCTTTCTACAGAAACGTTCAGGGCATGTCATCCCCCTCCTCAAAAATCTCCAGTGGTTGTCTATCAACCTCTGGATCGAACAAAAACTCCCCACCATTGGCTTCAAAGTTCTCCAGCAACTTGCCCCTTCTTACCTCACCTCCCTCGTTCCTTCTACATCCCAGCCCACACATTCTGCTCCTCTGGTGCTAACCTTCTCTCTGTGCCTCAATCTTACCTGTCCCTCCGTCGACCCCGGCCCACATCCTACCTCTGGCCTGGAATGCCTTCCCTCCTCAAATCCACTAAACAATCTCTCTTCCCCACTTCAAAGCCCTACTGAAGGCTTACCTTCTCCAAGAGGCCTTCCCAGACTAAGCCCCTTTTTCCTCAGCTCCCCCTCCCTTTCATATCACTTCGACTCACTCCCTTTGCTCTTCCCCCCTCTAACCACCCCACAACACGTATGTATATATCTGTATATCTAGTTATTTATATTGATATCTGTTTACTTGTTTTGATATGTGTATAAAGTGTTATTTATTTATATTGATGCCTGTTTGATGACAGACTTTGATGTCTGTCTCACCCCTTCTAGGCTGTAAGCCCGGTGTGGGCAGGGATAGTCTCTCTTTATTGGTTAACTGTACCTTCCAAGCACTTAGTACAGTGCTCTGCACACAGTAAGCACTCAACAACTACAATTGAATGAATTAATAAATGACTCAGTTGTTAAAATATTTTTGTTGTCAGGTTGTTTCTCCTATAATGGGAAAGACAAATTTTTAAGAACTTTGTGGAAAAATTGTGTTTAGCATTGGCTGTTTTTGAGAAAAGGCAGGTCATTACTGATGAGAAAGAAGATAAGTTCATGCTGAAAATCCCTGAACTCCCATAAAGTCCAAAGATTGGAACCATGAATTCAACTTTTGATTTTATAGAGCTGAAAGAGGAGGAGGCTTCATGGAAAGTCTCCCGAAAGGCTTCAAGTCTGCTAGACTTTGGCCCTGCTGATGGACAAAATTGGGGCAAAGACCCAAGATTCCTGGGGTTGCGCAAGTTTGAGAAGAGGCTGAGTCTGGATTTCTCTAGGTGGTGGAGGGGAATGGGGAAGACAGACAGGATGTCTTCCCATTAATCCTCCATCCTGTCTGTCTTCATCATACCTGAACCACACAAATCCCAGAAACCCACAGGCCACACCCAGTCTTCTTCAGTCAGTCTGGTGTCAACATTCAGCCCATTGCTTATCTGATAACTAGGCTCAGTAGGAGTTAGTTTTCACACTCCATTACTGGGTAATTCAAGTCATCACAGTTAATTAACCACTTTGTGCCTCTGTTGAACTTTCTGTATGATAAATAGCATTGCTTAGTGGATAGAACATAGCCCTGGAAGTCAGAAGGACCTGGGTTCTTATCCCAGCACTACTACACATAATGCTGGCTCAGAAGAAGCAGCATGGCTCAGTGGAAAGAGCACGGGCTTTGGAGTCAGAGATCATGGGTTTGAATCCCGACTCCACCACATGTCTGCTGTGTGACCTTGGGCAAGTCACTTAGCTTCTCTGAGCCTCAGTTACCTCATCTGTAAAATGGGGATTAAGACTGTGAGCCCCATGTGGGACAACTTGATCACCTTGTATCCCCCCCAGTGCTTAGAACAGTGCTCTGCACATAGTAAGCACTTAACAAATGCCATCATTATTATTATTATTATTATCATTATACACATCTGCTGTGTGACCTTGGGCAAGTCATTTCACTTATCTGTGCCTCAATTACCTCATCTGTAAAATGGGGATTGAGTGTCAGCCCCACGTGGGACAGGGAATGTGTCCAGTCTGATCAACTTTTATCTACCCCAGCTCTTAGAACAGTGCTTGGCACACAGTAAGTGCTTAAGAAGTACCATAATAATAATTATTATGATCATTATCATTTTTATTACTGTGATGTTATGAGAAGGAACTATTAGACTGTAAATTCCTCCACTAGATTGTAAGTACCTTGATGGCAGGGATCCTATCTGGTGAATCTTTTGCATTGCACTCTCTAAAGTGTTTAGTACAGCACTCTGCATGGAGAACACACACAGTAACTACTATGAGCTTGTCTTCCTGGCTCAAACACAAATGGTACTTGTAATGGCACTTACTATGTGCCAAGCACTGTTCTAAGTGCTGAGGTAGATACACGTTAATTGGGTTGGACCCAGTCCCTACCCCATGTGGGGCTCACAGTCTTAATCCCTATTTACAATCCCCTTCCCCTTCCCCTTCCCCACACCACTTGTATATATTTTTACATATTTATTACTCTATCACGTGGGGCTCACAGTCTTAATTCCCATTTATAACCCCCTTCCCCTTCCCCACACCACCTGTATATATTTTTACATATTTATTACTCTATTTTGTTTGTACATTTTTTTACTCTATTTTATTAATAATGTGTGTATAGCTAGAATTCTATTTATTCTGATGGTATTGACATCACAGTCTTAATCCCCATTTACAATCCCCTTCCCCTTCCCCACACCACTTGTATATATTTTTACATATTTATTACTCTATCACTTGGGGCTCACAGTCTTAATCCCCATTTACAACCCCCTTCCCCTTCCCCACACCACCTGTATATATTTTTACATATTTATTACTCTATTTTATTTGTACATTTTTTACTCTGTTTTATTAATAATGTATATATAGCTAGAATTCTATTTATTCTGATGGTATTGAAGCTCGTCTACTTGTTTTGTTCTGTTGTCTGTCTCCCCCTTCTAGACTGTGAGCCCGCTGTTGGGTCAGGACCTTCTCTATATGTTGCTGATTTGTACTTCACTAGCGCTTAGTACAGTGCTCTGCACACAGTAAGTGCTCAATAAATACGATTGAATGAATGAATGAATTTACAAATGAGGTAACTGAGGCTCAGAGAAGTGAAGTGACTTGCCCAAAGTCACACAGCAAACACGTGACAGAGCCGGGATTAGAATCCAGGTCCTTTTTGGTGCACTTGCACTAGCTTGTGTGTGTGTTTGATGTAGTGCATCCCCCAAGACCTGTCCACCTGCCCCTCTGCTTTCTGGAGAGGTCTGATTTCTATCTAGCTTTATTTCTATCTAGCCTTATTTCTATTTATTCTGACGCCTTGACACCTGTACACATGCTTTGTTTTTTTGTCTGTCTCCCCATTCTAGACTGTGAACCCATTGTTGGGTAGGGACCATCTCTATATGTTGCCAACTTGTACTTCCCAAGCGCTTAGTACAGTGCTCTGCACACAGTAAATGCTCAATAAATACGATTGAGTGAATGAATGAATGAATATCACAGTAGGCAGGGTGGTTACAGAGTAAGCAGGACGAACGCAGGGCTTCTGGAACCACCAGGCACCAGCTGGCAAGAAGCAGCCCGATTTAATGGAAAGAGGACAGGTTTGGGAGTCAGAGGACTTGGGTTCTAATCCTCGCTCTGCCACTTGTCTGCTGGGTGACCTTAACTTCTCTGTGCTTCAGTTCCCTCATCTGTAAAATGGGTATTAAGACTGTAAGCCCCATATGGGACAATCTGATCACCCTGTATTCACCCCAGTGTTTAGAACAGTGTTTGGTGCATAGAAAGAGAAGCAGCATGGCTCAGTGGCAAGAGCACGGGCTTCAGAGTCCAAGGTCATGGGTTCTAATCCCGGCTCCTCCACTTGTCAGCTGTGTTACTTTGGGCAAGTCACTTCACTTCTCTGTGCCTCCATTACCTCATCTGTAAAATGGGGATGAAGACTGTAAGCCCCACGTAGGACAACCTGATAATCTTGTATCCCCCCCAGTGTTTAGAACAGTGCCTCACACATAGTAAGCGCTTAACAAATGCCATCATTATTATTATTACAAATACTATTATTATTATTATTATTATTATCATTAATCATTCAGGCTCACTAGGAGTACTGCAAGAGAGCACAACCCAGGGGCTCCCCACTGTACCTTCCCAAGGTCTACCTCTCTGTTCAGATTCCCACCATACACACAAGAAGCAAATCCCTCCGGCGAATGTCAGCTAACAAATCGGATCACATTAACTGAGAAACAAATAAGGACTGTGAGCAATATTCAACCTTGAGAAGCAGTGTGGCTCAGTGGAAAGAGCACAGGCTTTGGTTTCAGAGGACATGGGTTCAAATCCCGGCTCCATCAATTGTCAGCTGTGTGAGTTTGGGCAAGTCACTTCACTTCTCTGTGCCTCAGTTCCCTTATCTGTAAAATGGGGATTAAGACGGTGAGCCCCCCGTGGGACAACCTGATCACCTTGTAACCTCCCCAGATCTTAGAACACTGCTTTGCACATTTTAAGCACTTAATAAATGCCATTAAAAAAACTCTTGCATCAGTTATCTTTGGCGACTACAGAAATAGGCATTCTCTAGAGAGATCAGAACACCAGACCCTACCTTGATGACATAGAAAACCTTTCATTTAGAGTTGGATGGACAGATTTCACAGAGTCCAGTCCTTTTTTATTTTTGGTACTTGTTAAGCACTCACTATGTGTCAAGCATTGTTCTAAGTGCTGAGGTAGCGACAAATCAATCAAGCCAAATACAGTTACTGTCCCACAAAGGACTCACAGTCTAAGTAGGAGGGAGATCAGGTATTGAATCCCCACCAGCACTTAGAACAGTGCTTTGCACATAATAAGCACTTAATAAATGCCATTATTATTGTTATTATTATTATTTTACAAATGAGGCAACTGAGGCATAGAGGAATTTAGTGACTTGCCCAAGGTCATACAAGCAGGCAAATGGCGGAGCTGGGATTGGAACCCAGGTCCTCTGGTTCCCAGGCGCGTGCTTTATCCACTAGGCCATACCGCTTCCTCCTTAGAAGCTCCAGGTTGCTGAAACTGTCCAAATTTTGTGTGGCAAAATGCCAACCCTTTTACTATTATCTGTACATTTGGAGTACAAAACAAAGCAGAGTTATAGCCAAATGACCACGTGGATCTACTGAATGCTTATGTAAACTGATGAAACTTACAGATTCACCAGCATAACCTGCCAGCTTTAGTATTAATTCAACACTCCTTGCCAGTTTCAGCTGGATGTTACAATATTTTGAACTGTCGAATGACTGAGATTTATAAAATATGTGACATCATGATAACTGGGATTTTTGGACATATAAGGTGAAACTCATGGAAGGCAAATCAATCAATCAGTGGTATTCACTGAGCACTTACACGCATAAGGTACAGTACTAAGTGCTTTGGAGAGTTCAATACGTTAGAACTGGTAGTCATGATTTCTACTCTCAAGGTACTTGCAGTCTATAGGGGGGCACTTACAATCTCATGGAATAATTGTGGTATTTGTTTGGTGCTTGCTATATCCAGTGCACCAGGGACAATATGATACAATCAGATCAGACACAATCTCTGTCCCACATGGGGTTCATAGTCCAAGGTGGAGGGAGAATAGATCAGTCAGTCATTCAATCATATTTATTGAGTACTTACTGTGTGCAGACCACTGTACTAAGCACATGGGAGAGTTGTTTTCGTTGTACGCTGTCGAATCATGTCTGATCCATAGCAACACCATGGACACATCTCTCCCAGAACGCCCCACTTCCACCTGCAATCGTTCTGGTAGCATTCTCCCCCTTTTAGACTGTGAGCCCACTGTTGGGTAGGGTCTCTATATGTTGCCAACTTGTACTTCCCAAGCGCTTAGTACAGTGCTCTGCACACAGTAAGCGCTCAATAAATACGATTGATGATGATGATGATGATGATGATGATGATGATGATATCCATAGAGTTTTCTTGGTAAAAATATAGACGTGGTTTACCACTGCCTCCTTCCACCCAGTAAACAAGTCTCTGCCCTCGACTCTCTCCCAAACCTCTGCTGCCCAACACTGGAGAGGTTTGACTTGTAAACAGATTGCCTTCCACTCACTAGCCACTGCCCAAGCTAGGAATGGAATGGCTATGCTTCTGCTTGACTCTTCCTCCTGTAGTAGAGATTGGTAGAGTACTGGAAATTCTCCAGGTGCGACCCTGAGATGCTACTTGAGAGAGTACAATATAACCATACAACAGACACAAACCCATTTTAAAAATGGGAAATGAATGCAAATGTGAAAGATGGGTAATTTGTATTTCTTCTGCCTCTTTCTTTTCTCATCCCTTGATATGAATTAATATTCATTCATTCATTCAATCAAATTATTGAGTGCTTACTGTGTGCAAAGCACTCTACTAAGCACTTGAAAAGTACAATACAGCAACAAAGAGAGACAATCCCTGCCCACAATGGGCTAACAGCATAGAGAGGGGAGACAGACATCAAAACAAGTTAATAGGCCTCAATATATAAAAATAGAATTGTAGATATATACATATATACATAAGTGCTGTGCAGGGACAGAAGAGGGGAATAGCAAAGGCAGTGAGTCGAGGAGAAGGGAGGAGGAGCTACATTTTGGGGGTGAAATGCTGACATACCTGTAAACACTCTGGTCAGATTCTCTTTCCCACTCCTATTCCCAAACTCCTAGCATGTGTGAAATGGAGCTTCTTCCATTGTTAAGTAAATTGCCCCAGTTTGGAAGCAAAGAGAAAACATACCTCTCCTTTGGGTCCTGAGGTATGGGCCGGGGTGCTATCGCAATTAGAATTGCTTCTGTGTTTCAATAAATGGTAAGTTTACAGATGGCCCCTGATGTAGGGCTAGTCTATTGGTCTCCCCAAAAGAGTTGGGAAAATGTGGGACAGGAATTTGACTGGACACTAGAAGCAGAAGAAATGAGAAAGCTTAGTCTTTTCTGAAAAGACAATTCAGTCTACCCCAGCATGGATGACCCCTGGAGGCCTGGAAAAGTACCAGAGAAATTGGATGAAAAACATCCTGCATTCGGGATGAGAAAATACTAGAAAAGTTCGGGGCAAACTCGTTGTGACTGGCCTTTCGCCAAGACAAATGCAAGCCAGTGATGGAGGGGGGACATTTAGTGCCACTGGGGCTTGCAGTCTTTTCCTTCGAGGTTTAAACCATTTTCCCATGGCTACTTGCCCATACAGGCCTTCAGTGAGTGGCCTCAGCCCAGGAACATGCTGTTCGTGATGGTGTGGCATAAAATGTTAAACCTGATTTTGATTCTATTACATCTGGAAGTTGTGTGTGTGTTTGTGTGTGTGTGTGTGTGTGTGTGTGTGTGTGTGTGTGTGTGTGTGTGTGTGTGTGTAAGAGAGAGAGAGAGAGAGAGAGAGAGAGCCTCTTCCAGTAGGAAAACCTGGACCCTTGGGAGATTCATAGTTACAGAGAATCCTGACCCAAGACACAGAGTTGTCTGTGACTCAGTTTCCTCATTTGTAAAATGGGGATTAAATCCTTGTTGGCCCTCCTAACTTATCCTGCAAGCCCTATATAGGATAGGAACTATGTCCAATCAGATTATTTTGAATCTACTACAGAACCTAATACAGCGTTTGGCACAAATTAAGTGCTTAACAAATATGATTATTATTATTGTTGTTATTATTATTCCATAGCATTGGGGACAAAAGGAAACAGAAAGATAACTCCTTCAAAAAGATAACTGAACTGATTTGAACATACAGACTACACTGCTTGGCTTACTACAGGAAGATCAGATAACCTAGGGGAGTAGGATATTCAGAGAATTCATGAATACGGACAAAGCACCTTTGTTCCGATGGAAAGACTTACAGCATTGTCTGACAACTATTATGGTTTGCTCTTTGAAATGAGACTTTTCAGTTCATTTCCTTGTGGGTAAATCTGTTCACAACCTGTAATCCACATAGCAGCTGGGTCTGCTTAGGGCCAGGTGTGTTTTTTGAACAGCATTTGGCAAGAGACAATTTTCTTTTGGGCCCCATTCTACACAGGACCACCTTGATGCCAGTCTTCAGGGTAATGGTATCTTGTGAGAAACAGTGTGGCTCTATTGGGTAGAGCACGGGCCTGAGAGTCAGAAGGACTTGGGTTCCCATCCCGGCTCCACCACGCATCTGCTTTGTGACTTCGGGCAAGTCACTTGAATTCTCTGGGCCTCCATTATCTCATCTGTAAAATCTTAATCCCCGTTTTTCAGATGAAGTAACTGAGGCACAGAAAGTTAAATGACTTGCCCAGAGTCACACAACTTGTCCTATCCATGCACTTAGTCCAGTGCTCTGCACGCAGTAAGCGCTCAATAAATATGATTGAATGAATGAATTTATTACTCTATTTATTTCTTTATTTTACTTGTACATATTTATTCTATTTATTTTACTCTGTTAATATGTTTTGTTGCGCTTAGTACAGTGTTCTGCACACAGTAAGTGCTCAATAAATACGGTTGATTGATTGGTTTTGTTGTCTGTCTCCCCCTTCTAGACTGTGAGCCCGCTGCTGGGTAGGGACCGTCTCTATCTGTTGCCAACTTGTGCTTCCCAAGCTCTTGGTGCAGTGCTCTGCACACAGTGAGTGCTCAATAAATACGATTGATTGATTGATTTTGTTCTCTATCTCCCCCTTTTAGACTGTGAGCCCGCTGTTGGGTAGGGACCGTCTCTATATGTTGCCAACTTGTCCTTCCCAAGTGCTTAATACAGTGCTCTGCAGACAGTAAGCGCTCAATAAATACAATTGATTGATTGATTGATTAACTTTGTTGTCTGTCTCCCCCTTCTAGACTGTGAGCCCGCTGTTGTGTCGGGACCGTCTCTATCTGTTGCCAACTTGTCCTTCCCAAGCGTTTAGTACAGTGCTCTGCACACAGTAAGTGCTCAATAAATACAATTGATTGATTGATTGATTGTAAAATGGAGGTAAGATTGTGAACCTCATGTGGGTCAGGGACTGTGTTCAGCCTGAGTAACTTGTATCTACCCCATCGCTTAGAACAGTGCTTGGTACATAGTAAGTGCTCAACAAGTACCATTTGTGTTTGAGCCAGGAAGACAAGGCTAATAGTAGTTTTGGAACCAGTCCTATCTCTGGGTTTGCTCAGGGAGCCCCGGTGTCAGCATGCCTGCCCCATTGCCATAAGGGAAGTTTGGGATTTGTCATCTTTTCAGGGCTACTTTACTCTCCCATTCTGAGTAACTCGGGGACCGCCTCTAGAATCCAGGCAGATTGACCACAGGGGCACAGAGTCACTGAGCCAGTCAGGAGGATTGCTTCCATACATAAGCTCAGCAAACCAGCATCTCACCCTTCCCTCTGAGCCCATTGGAAGCAGCAGGGTGGATAGAGCATAAGCCTGAGAGTCAGATGGTCATAGGTTCTAATCCTGCCCCCGCCACTTGTTTCCTGCGTGACCTTGGGCAAGTCACTTAACTTCTTTGGGCCTCAGTTTTCTTATCTGTAAAATGGGGATTGAGACTGTGAGCTCTACATGGGATAGGGCCTGTGTACAATCTGATTTGCTTGTATCCACCTCAGTGGTTAGTGCAGTACCTGGCATACGGTAAGTGCTTACCAAAAACCAGAATTATTATTATTATTTGCCCTACTGACTTTACCATCCCAGTTCAAAACACTACCTCCCAGCAGTTTCCACCTTGGTGTCTCTATCTGACCTCTATATGACCACAACCTTTTCACCTGCCTTCTCTCTCACACATCTTCCCATAAATCTGTACTGTTCCCCCACAGAGACCTCCGATCTTTTGATCTCATCCAATGTTCTCAAGTCATAATGCCCCATTTAGCCTCCATACCCAAACTACCTTCCCTTGTTGACCAGAGTGATTCTCTCAACACCACCCTCTCTACTGAACTCAACTCACTCGCTCCCCTATCCCTTCATCGCTCTTGTACCACTAACGCACAACCCTGGATCACCTCTACAGTCCACCTCTTTCGCTCCTGTGCATGAGCTGCAGAGCACTGATGGCAGAAATATAAATATCAGGCCGAGTTCATCCACTTCAAGTTTATCCTTGCATGCTTTAACTCCTCTGCCTGTCAAAATTATTTCTCTACCCTTATCAACTTCACCAGTTGATCTAGACATTTAACTTCCTCCTAAGACCCCTGACACCCTCCTCCCCCATCCCTTGCCTCCAATGACCTGGCCACGTAATCAACAAAATTGACACTAGCAGGCGTGATCTCCTGAAAAATCTCCCCTCCCTTCTCCAGTCCCTCCCCTCTCCTGTCCCTTCTTTAACTCGCTCATCTTTCCCAGCACTGTCTCCGGAGGAAATCTCCTGCCCTCTGTCAAAATCCACCCCCTCCATCTGTGCATTCGATCCTATTCCTTCGCACCTCATCAAAACACTTGCCCCCTTAACACTTTCCCCCTTCCTCCTTCCCTCCCTATCATCTTCGATTGATCACTCTCCGATGGCTTCTTCCCCAGTGCTTTTAAACATGTCCATATCTCCCTTATTCTAAAAAAGCCCTCCCTTGACCCCATGGCTTCCTGCAGTTATCACTCCATCTCCCTCCTACAATTTCTCTCCAAAATCCTAGAGCAAGCTGTCTTCACCTGGTGCCTCAAGTTCTTCTACTGTCACTGTTCTAAACACTGGGTAGATACAAGTTAATCAGGTTGGACACAGTCCCTGTCTCACATGGGGCTCACAGTCTAAGTAGGAGGGAGTGGGATTCGATCCCTAGTTTACAGATGAGGTAACTGAGGCTCAGAGAAGTTAAGCGACATGCCCAAGGTTACGTAGCAGACAACTGCTGCTCAGATACTCGGTAACTACTCCTTCAGTGCTCAGTTAACGCTCAATATTACTCTATTTATTTGTTTATCTCACATACATATTTATTCTATTTATTTTATTCTGTTAATATGTTTTGTTTTGTTCTCTGACTCCCCCTTCTAGACTGTTGAGCCCACGGTTGGGTAGGGACTGTCTCTATATGTTGCCAACTTGTACTTCCCAAGTGCTTAGTACAGTGCTCTGCACACAGTAAGCACTCAATAAATATGATTGATTGATTGATTGATTGACCCCTTCCAATCTGGCTTCCATCTTCTCAACTCCACAGAAGCCATCCTCTCTAAGGTCATCTCCTTCTTGACAACCAATGGCCTCTACTCCATCCCAATCCTCCTTGAAATCTCGTCTGTCTTTGACCCTGTCGACTACTCCCTTCTCCTAGAAACATTACCCATCCTTGGCTTCACTGACACTGTCCTCTCTGCCAAATGCTTGCTGTGTGACCTTGGGAGAGTCCCTTAACTTATCTGTGCCTCAGTTCTCCTGTTCTCCTTCCTACTTAGACTGTGAGCCCCATATGGTACAGGGACCATATCCAATCTAATTCACTTGTATCTACCCCAGCGCTTAGAACAGCATTTGACATATAGCAAGCGCTTAGCAAGTACCATAAAAAATGTAAATCTGATTCTGAGAGACATGTCAAGTCCATGACAGCGTACATGTGCACTGCGTGTATTTGTGAATCTGAAGGTGTATTACCTCATCTGTAAAATGGGGATTAAGACTGTGAGCCCCACGTGGGACAACCTGATCACCTTGTATCTACCCCAGGGCTTAGAACAGTGCTTGGTACATAGTAAACGCTTAACAAATACCATCATTATTATATATGTCTGCCTTTCATTTCAGAGATGATACAACTGAAAGTATGATATTCTCTGTGCATGCTATTGTGGCTGTAAAGACTGTTGTATGATTAACATTCCTTTCTGCTCTGTTTCCACATAAAGGTAGATCCTTATTCAGCTAATTCATTCAAACTATACAAGGGACAAGGGTTTTGTATGGGTTACTGGACAGTGAGCTCTAGGACTCCTCCATTGCCCCTGAGAAGAACAGCATGGTAACTGCTCCTTCCCTCCCACCATGAAGGGTCCCTTCTCCCATCATGGTTCGTGCTGCTTCTGGGCACTGTCATATCCCTCTATTTCTGCTGAGAAAAGCATTGCACTACGCCGTAGTGGATACAGCACGGTCCTGGGAGTCAGAAGGTCATAGGTTCTAATCCCAGCTCTGCCACTTGTCTATTTTGTAACCTTGGGCAAGTCACTTCACTTCTCTAGGCCTCAGTTACCTCATCTGTAAAATGGGGATTAAGACTGTGTACCCCATGTGGGACAGAGACTGTGTCCAACTTGATTAACTTGTATCTACCCCAGTGCTTAGTACAGTGCCTGGACATAGTAAGCGCTTAACAAATACCACAGCTATTATTATCTGCTGCCTTCAGCATGGCTCAGTGGAAAGAGCCCGGGCTTTGGAGTCAGAGGACATGGGCTCAAATCCTGGCTCCGCCAACTGTCAGCTGTATGACTTTGGGCAAGTCACTTCAGTTCTCCGGGCCTCAGTTCCCTCATCTGGAAAATGGGGATTAAGACTGTGAGCCCCCCAAGGGACAACCTGATCACCTTGTAACCTCCCCAGTGCTTAGAACAGTGCTTTGCACATAGTAAGCACTTAACAAATACCAACACTATTATTATTATTATTCCTGCCACCAAAGGTCACTGCTCCTTTTTTATGGCATTTGTTAAGGGCTTTCTATGTGCCAGGCACTGCGCTAAGTGCTGGGGTAGATACAGGCTAATCAGGTTGTACACAGTCCATGTCCCACATGGGGTTCAGAATCTTAATCCCCACTTTACAGATGAAGTAACTGAGGCACAGGGAAGTGAAGTGACTTGGTCAAGGTAACACAGCAGGCAAGTGGCAGAGCCAGGATTAGAACGCAGGTTCTTCTGACTCTCAGGCCTGTGCTCTATCCACTTCGCCACGTTGCTTCTCATGCTCCTGGCAAGCTTCTGAGTGCTTTCGGGCTCCTCCATCACCACCAAGGCTTTGAGCTTATTTTTGTATTTGTTTGTGTTGAATTAATAATGTTTCATCACTCCTCACAGGTCTATCTCCAATCCTTTCTCCCCCTTAAACCTGAAACTGTGAGCCCCAGAGGGTCAGGAACTGGGTTCAATTCCTCCTTCTAGTTCTCTCTCCCATTGCTTAGTACACAGCTCTGCACACAGTAATTGCATAATGAATATTATTACTACTACTGAAAAATAAAGTTCACTTGTTTTTCTGGTGAGCCAGTTTTTAGTCTGGGGAAGCAGACAATGTTAGGGCACGTTTTTCTAGCTTCTCTCCCCATATGGTCCTAAATCAGGCATTCAAAATTGAATAAGATTAGTGTTTCACAAAAGGAAGGGAGGTATTCCATATTGTAAACACATCATCATCATCATCAATCGTATTTATTGAGCGCTTACTTTGTGCAGAGCATGGCATAGTGAATAGAGCACGGGCATGGGAGTCTGAAGGTCTTGGGTTCAAATTCTGGCTCCATCCATGGTGTGCTGTGTGACCTTGGGCAATTTACGCCACTTCTCTGTGCCTCAGCTACCTCATCTGTAAAATGGGGATTAAGATTGTGAGCCCCATGTGGGGCAGGGACTGTGTCCAACTCAATTTATTTGTATCCACCCTAGCACTTAATACAGTGCCTGGCACATAATAAGTGCTTAGCAAATGCCACAATTATTATTATTACTATTATTATTATTATAAGAATAACCTCAAGATTTTAGTTTGTGTCAGTGAAGCAGTGTGTCCTAAAGAAGCAGTATGGCCTAGTAGAAAGAGCACGAGCCTGGGAATTAGAGGATCTGGGTTCCAATAACAATTCTGCCACTTGTCTGCTGTGTGACCAGGGACAAATCACTTAACTTCTCTGGCCTTCATTGACCTCATCTGTAAAATGGGACTGTGTCCCACCTGATTATCTTGGATCTATCCCAGCACTTAGTACAGTGCCTGGCACATAGTAAGCACTTAGCAAATACAATTAAATAAGTGATGGAATAAGATGAAATTGAACTCAAAGGTGTGTGGCCTAGTGGAAAAAGCAGGGGCTGGGAGTCAGAGGACCTGAGTTCTAACTCTGACTCTGCCATTTGCTTGCTGTGTGGCCTTAGGCAAGTCACTTAACTTCTCTATGTCTCTGTTTCCTCAACTGTAAAATGGGGACGACACACCTGTTCTACCTCCTATTTATCATGTGAGCCCAGTGTGGGGCAAAAGTAACTGTGTCTAACCTAATTAACTTGTATGTACCCCCATTGCTTTGAATAGTGCTTGAAACATAGTAAGTGCTTAACAAGTATAATAAAACCAAAAAAAACCCCAAACAAAAACCTTTAAGCAATGGTATTTTTGGCTCCTCACCTTTAGAATGGTGTGTTCTGAATTTTGAAAATCTTGAACATCAGGTAAAGGAAACAGGTTTTCATAGCTCCTTTCTTTTAGTTCATTCAATTAAACTTAATCTTCTTAAGCTATATGTTTGACTGTGGGAAAGTCATGTGAGAGAAAGTGTGCTTCTATTCTACAGAACTTAGTAAAGAGCAGAAAGGCTCTGTCTTCGGTGCTGATTCCATTTGAACATTCTGTTTAATTGGCAAAACAAAGAAAAGTTGTAGAACGAGTTGTGAAATTGAAGCCTTCTGGTGTTTTAGCATGATGCTGAGCCAATTGATAAATATTTATCATCTGCTTAAAGTGACCTGAGTCACACGAAAAAAAAAAATGTGGGTGAGTCAACGGTACGTTTTTTTGTGGGGAAAACAGAAAGCACCATATCATCCTCTGTTAAATGAGTCAGGCACTCATGTGGCTTTCAAAAAAACATCAAAAGGAAAGCTCCATTTTGCTATCAATGGATCTCCCTTTTCACTGTTTCAGGATGTGATTTTAGCTTTAGACTTGAATATTTATGATTGACCTGTTTAAAAGATTTTTTATTTTGCTTATGCTTGAACATTTTGTATCTTTTTATTATTTGTTATTCCTGCCATTTAATCTTGATCAGAGAATTTCATAAAAGCCATACAAGGGAAGAAAGATATTCCACTTGCATTTATTTGAGATGCAATCTTACAGCATGGAGTTGAATCGTTTCTTTGTTAGCCTTGGAGTGTACACAGAAGGATAAAGTAAATCTAAACCTGCAAACCTAATGTTGTGCAAGAACAGTGAGGAAATCTGACAAGGGAATTATTCTGGAAAGAAGATGGGGTATGGTTTGGGACATTTTACCCTTGTCCCTGCTGGCGGGGGCACTAATGATTTTTGGTGATATTTCAATCAATCAATGCTATTTACTGAGGGATTAGTATACACAGAGCACTGTACTAAGCATTTGAGAGAGTACAATCAATCAATCAATTAAATTTATTGAGTGCTCATTGTGTGCAGAGCACTGCACTATGCATTCAGAAAGTACAATCAATTATATTTATTGAGTGCTTATTGTTCATTCATTTATGTATTTATTCAGTTGTATTTATTAGGCACTTACCATAGGCAGAGCACTGTACTAGGATCTTGGAAAAGTACAATATAACAGAGTTTGTAGACACATTCCCCGCTACAGCAAGTTTACAACACGGGTAGTAGATGCAAATCCTGTCCACAAAAGGTTTACAATCTTTGACGGACATAAACATTCACAGGCAGCAGCATGCTTTAGTGGAAAGAACTTTTAGACTGTGAGACCCTCCTAGACTGTGAGCCCACTGTTGGGTAGGGACCGTCTCTATATGTTGCCAACTTGTACTTCCCAAGCGCTTAGTACAGTGCTCTGCACACAGTAAGCGCTCAATAAATATGATTGATTGATTGATTGATGTGCCTGGGAGTCACATGACATGGATTCTAATCCCAGCTCTGCCACTACTGTCCTCTCCTGGATCTCCTCCTATCACTCTGCTCATTCTCAGTCTCTTTCATAGGCTCCTCATCTGCCTTCCACCCTCTAACTGTGCGGGTTCCTCAAGGCTCACTTCTGGTTCCCCTTCTATTTTCCATCTACTCCCACGCTTTTGGAGAACTCATTCGCTCCTATGGCTTCAACTACCATCTCTATGCAGGTAATTCCCAAATATACCTTTCTGGCCTTGATCTCTCTCCTTCTCTGTAGTCTTACTATTCCTCCTGACTTCAGGACATCTCTACTTGGATGACTTGCCAACCCCTCAAACTCGTTATGTATGAAACAACTCCTAATCAGGTGCTCTCCCCTACTTCAAAACATTATTGAAGGGACATCTCTTCCAAGAAGTCTTCCCTGACTAAGACCTCCTCTCCTCTTCTCCCACTCCCTTTTGTGCTGCCCTTACTTACTCCTTCATTCATCCTCCCTCTCATCTCCATGGCACATATGTATATATCTTTAATCTATTTATTTACTTATTCATTTATTTATATTAATATCAGTCTCTCCCTCCAGACTGTGGGCTCATTGTGGGCAGGAATGTATCTGTTTGTTGTTATATTGTACTCTTCCAAGCACTTAGTACAGTGCTTTGCACACAGTAAGTGCTCAATAAATATGACTGACTGAATGAATGAATTTATCCAGCTGGGGAAACTAAGGTACAGAGAAATTAAATGATTTGACCAAAGTCACACTGAAAGAACTGAGATTAGAATCCAGGTCCTCTGACTCCCAAGCCCACATTCTTTCCAGTAGGCCATTCTGCTGCCTCCATATTTGACAGACCACCACTCTCCCCATCTTTAAAGCATTTTAAAAATCATACTCCTCAACTACGCCCTCATTTCCCCTACTTCCTAGTACTTGGATTTGTAACTTTTACTAACTTGATATTTACCCCACCCTTAGCCCTACAATACTTATGTACATATTCACAATTTGAATATCTCCCCCTCTAGAATGTATACTCCCTGTGGGCAGGGAATGTATCTACCAACTCTTGAATTGCACTCTCCTAAGCACTTAGAACAGTGTTTGGCATATAGTAAGTGCTCAATAAATACGATTGATTGATTGACTGATTGATGTCTGATGAGTCACTCCAGGAAGCTCAGTAATTCTCCCTAAAACAAAGGACACCTTGCACTCTATGCATTATCATCATCAATCGTATTTATTGAGCGCTTACTATGTGCAGAGCACTGTACTAAGCGCTTGGGAAGTACAAATTGGCAACATATAGAGGCAGTCCCTACCCAACAGTGGGCTCACAGTCTAAAAGACAGTGGGCTCACAGTCACACATTCTCAACCATCTTCATTGTTCTGACTGGCCTTCTCCCCAATAGATGGACATTTCACTGACAACTCAGCTTGACATGTTCTTTAGCAGAAGCCTGTGGGATATTTTCCACTTTTCAGAGTCCTGGAAAAATGACTTCAGTCCTATGACCGCTCCCCTCTAGAGTGTAAACTCATTGCAGGCAAGGGAACATGTTTGCTAACTCTGCGGTAAAAACTCTGCGGTATTTTACTCTCCCCAGTACTTAGTACAGTGCTCTGCACATAGGAAGCATTCAATAAATATGATTGATCGACTGATGACTGAAAATGATCCTTAAGTTTGTGTTTGTTTTTAATGCTTTAACTCCCAACTGGAGTGATTTCCTCAGAAAATTAAAAAAGCATATGATGAAGACTCAGAAGAATGACTTTAGAAAACCTGATGAACTTTAAGGAAGATTATGAACACTGTTCTGGATAGTTGTGTTTTTTTAAATAGTATTTATTCAACATGTATTCATTCATTCAATTGTATTTATTGTTTTCTGTGTGCAGAGCACTGTACTAAGTGCTTGGAAAGTACAATTTGGCAACAAATAGAGACAATCTCTACTCTACAATGGGCTCACAGTCAACACTTACCAAGTTCCAGGTACTGCACTGTACTAAGCGCTTGGAAAGTACAATTTGGCAACAAATAGAGATGATCCCTACCCAACAACACACAGGCTCACAGTCAACACTTACCAAATTCCAGGTACTGGGGTAAATACAAGGTAATCAGGTTGAACACAGTCCCTGTCCCACATAGGATCGCAGTCTTAATCCCCATTTTACAGATGAGGTAACTACAGGCACAGGGAAGCTAAGTGACTTGTTCAAGGCCACACAGCAGGCAAGTGGCAGAGCAGAGATTAGAACTCAGGAGCTCTGATTCCCTGTTACTGTTGAGTGTTCTTTAGGAACAAACATACTCTTATGCAAGTTAAACCCTTGTTTTCTTCTGAGTTCCAATAGCTAGCCCTAACCCCAACCCCAGCTGAATCTAGATTCGGATATGATCCCCAAACTCTTTTCTTTTTATCCAATTTTCCCATCCTGGAAAGTGTTGGAATGTGACCAGCTCCACCAAAAGTGAGGGGAATTTTCCAACAATGCATATTTTGAGGAAATTAAGACCAGTTCTTAATCATTTCTTTCTTAACTCATTAAATGATGTTTATTAAGAACTGTTCCCACTCCAGAGACTGGGAAGCTGTACTTTGCCAAGAGTTAGGAAACTGGAATGCCAGGGGAGTGTCAAGTTCAAGAGGAAATGAAAACCCACTGTTGAGAATGCCCCCAACTTGGCGAAGCCTGATGTTTTGGAAAAGAGTAATCACTTCTTTCAAGAATGATATACTTGACACCTAAACCAGTTGTTTAAAAGGCAGAATTGTCTCGGGGAAGGCCAGGTTGAGTCACACGAGTGAAGTAGCGAAGAGACCTTGGAAAATAATTTGATTTTGCCATGCTTTTTTGCACTTTTGTTAAGTATGAAAGGTAAATACTAATGACCAGCTTAATTTGAACTGTTTTTCAATGGCTGACAAAAAAAATTCAAACCAGTACCATTCAAACTGTTCAACCTTTACAGCATTGCTAAAATCTGGGCTCTCCATCCAAACTGCAATGTTTATCTAAGCACTTATCCTATCCTGCCTTGATTACGGCATCAGCCTTCTTGCTGACCTTCCTGCCTCCTGTCTCTCTCCAATACAGTCCATACTTCACTCTGCTGCCTGGATCATTGTTCTACAAAAGAATTCAGTTAATATTTTCCCATTCCTCAAGAACCTCCAGTGGTGGCCCACCCCCCTTCACATCAAACAGAAATTCCTTAATTTTAGTGCTTCCTTTAAAGCACTCAATCACCTTGCCACCCCTACCTTACCTTTTTGATTTCCTATCACAACCCAGCTTGCACACTCAGCTCCTCTAATGCCAACATACCTTGATCACAATTATCTCACTTCTGACCTCTCGCCCACATCCTGGCCTGGAATACCCTCCCTCTTTACATCTGACAGACTATCACTCTCCCCACCTTCAAAAACCTCTTAAAAGCACATCTCTTTCAAGAGGCTTTCCCCAACTAAGCCCTCATTTGCCTCTTATCCTACTCCCTTCTGTGTTGCCCTTGTATTTGGATTTGCACTCTTTATTCACCCCTCCCTTAGCCCCATGGCACTTACCTTCATAGCCATAACTTATTCATTCATAGTAATGCCTGTAACCCCTCTAGACTGTAGGCTCATTTTTATCTATATGTTGCCAACTTGTACTTCCCAAGCATATAGTACAGTGCTCTGCACACAGTAAGCATAAATACGATTGAATGAATGAATCAGGGAATGTGTCTACCAATTTTGTTATGTTGTACTTTCCCAACTATTGATTGACTGGCTGAAACTTTCCTCGTCTCATTGTATACATTGGCTGGATATGGACAGTGATGATGGAGTCTACTTTCTAGAACAATGGATGGAAGAGGCCTGGTCCTAAAAGGACAAAGAAGTGTGCAGAGGACTTGATTATAGTAATAGTGGCTTGTCAATCATTGGACACACACTTTCTCATCCCTGTCAATCGTGTCTTCTCTGAGACATGGACAGCAACAAGCAAGTAGAAGGGGGGCGGGGGGGTATAGGTGCAAAGTGAAGGGTTTAATTTACAATTTGAGAAGCGGCATGGCCTGATGGTTAGAGTATGGGCCTTGGAATCAGAAGGAAGGACCTGGGTTCTTGTGGCTCTGTCACTTGTCTGCTCTTTGACCTAGGGTAGATCATTTCATTTCTCCGTGCCTAGGTTACCACATCCGTAAAATGGGAATTCAGACTATGGGCCCAATGTGGGACAGCAACTGTGTCCAACCTGATTATCTTGTATCAATCCCAGCTCTTAATACAGTGCCTGGCACACATTAAGTACTTAACAAATACCATACAAATGTCTAGACTGTAAGTTCATAGTGGGCAGGGAATGTATCTGTCTATTATTGTATTGTATTCTCCCAATAACAGTAATAATAATAGCATTTATTAAGTGCTTACTATGTGCAAAGCACTGTTCTAAGCGCTGGGGAGGTTACAAGGTGATCAGGTTGTCCCATGGGGGGCTCACAGTCTTCATCCCCATTTTACAGATGAGGTAACTGAGGCACAGAGAAGTTAAGTGACTTGCCCAAAGTCATACAGCTGACAGTTGGCAGGGTCGGGACCTGAACCCATGACCTCTGACTCCAAAGCCTATGCTCTTTCCACTGAGCCTCACTGCTCCCAAGCACTTAGTACAGTGCTGTGCAGACAGTAAGTGCTCAGTAAATGTGATTGAATGAATGAATGAACCTATTAATGAACCACATTCCCTCACTGGTTCCTTTAGACAGGATCTGATTCACTGGGAAAGTCTGGCAATCATTTGACACAACCTGACACAGATGGAGGTGCGGGGTTGGGTGTCTTGGCAATTTCTCCCCAGACCTCACACTTTTCCACGGGCCTCATAGTAAAATATTCCAGTTCCTCGAGTGTGTGGTGGGGAGGGTTAACCCCACAAGCCACAAAATGCTGATTTCCAGTCCCGCCAGGAGGTATTTGGGGAGTGGATTATCCCATGAGACTCACAATGCTACATCCTGGTTCTTCCAGGGGGGTGTCGTGTCTGTCCCCATAAGCCTGGCCCATGCAGCCCCCACCCTTCTGGAGGACAGAGAAGGTTCCAAGAATTCAACAAAGGTTGTGCCGCCACCTCCGCTCCTCCAGAGGACAAGGGGTCAGGGGAGACTTTGAGCAGTGGCAGGAGGGTAAGAACAGGGAATCATGAAATGTTCCCCCTTCCCTCTCTCCTGGCTCCACCTCCTTGTTGCTAGACGGGTGATTATGTAGTTTAAACTAGCTAGACAATGGATGAGACATTTGCCCCCTATGCTCCATGGAACCCTCCATTTCTAAGGTCATCAATTGACCTCCTCTTGCCAAATCCAATGGCCTCTCCTCCATCTTTATCCTCCTTGACCTCTCAGCTACCTTTGATTCTGTAGACCATCCCTCTCTTCTGGAATCATGATCCAACCTTGGCTCCACTGGTACTGTCTTCTGCCTTTTCTCCTATATCTCTGGCTGCACATTCTCAGTCTCTTTCACAACCTCCTCCTCTGACTCCCACCCTCTACACTTGGTAGTCCTCAAGGATCAGTTCTGGTACCCTTCTATTTTCCATCTGCACCTACCCCTATGGAAAAATCATTCTTTGCCAACTATCCTCTCAATGTTGATGTATCCCGAATCTACCTCTCCACCCTGACCTCTCTCCTTGTCTGCAGTCTCACATTTCCTCCTGCCTTCACTACTTACTCAAATTTAACATGCTCGAAACAGAACTCTGTATCTCAGCTCTCTCTCTCCTACTTTACTTCTCTGATTTGCTACTACAACCCAGTTCACACTCACTGCTTCTCTAACTCCAACCTCAATCTTGTCTATCTCACTGCCAATCCCTTGACCAGGGGAGGGTCACCTGGCCTAGTAGATAGAGCATGGGTCTAAGAGTCAGAAGGTCATGGGTTCTGCCTTACCTCCTTCCCATCCCCACAGCACCAGTATATGTATATATGTTTGTACATATTTATTACTCCATTTATTTATTTTACTTGTACATATCTATTCTATTTATTTTATTTTGTTAATATGTTTGGTTTTGTTCTCTGTCTCCCCCTTCTAGACTGTGAGCCCACTGGGTAGGGACCGTCTCTATATGTTGCCAACTTGTACTTCCCAAGCGCTTAGTACAGTGCTCTGCACACAGTAAGTGCTCAATAAATACTATTGATTGATTGATTGATTCTAATCCTGCTCCACCACTTGTCTGCTGTGTAACCTTGGGAAAGTCACTTCACTTCTCTGGGCCTCAGTTCTCTCATCTGTAAAAAGAGGATTGAGAGCGTGAGCCCCTAATGGGATAGGAACTGGGTCCAACCCGATTTGCTTGTATCAACCTCAGTGCTTAGAACAGTGCCTGGCACAGAGTAAGCGCTTAACAAATACCACAGTTATTATTATTATTCAACAACTAATGAAGGGTCAGTTGTCTGGAACCCCCTCCCCCTCCATATTCAAGAGTCCACCACCCTCCCCACCTACAAAGCCTGACCAATATCCCATCTTCTCCAAGAGTCCTTACCTGAAGAAGCCCACATTCCCCCATTCCTACTTCCTTCTTTGACACCTATGCACTTAGATTTGTATCTTTAAGCACTTGATTTTCACTCCATTCTCAACACCACAGCACTTATATAAAAATTGGTAATTTATTTTGATGCTTTTCTCTTTGTGGGCTGGGAACACGTCTACTAACTCTGTTTTATTGCACTTTCCCAGTGTTTTGCACACAGTGCATGCTCAATAAACAAATACCATATATTGATTGGCATTTTTTATGGTCTTTGTTAATAGCTTACTATGTACCAGGCACTGTTCTAAGTGCTGGGGTAGGCCCAAGATAATCAGGTTGGAGACAGTCCCTGTCCCCCATGGGGCTCACAGTCTTAATCAATCAATCAATCATATTTATTGAGCACTTACTGTGTGCAGAACACTGTACTAAGCACTTGGAAAGTACAAGTTGGCAACATATAGAGACAGTCCCTACCCCCATTTTACAGATAACTGAGGCACAGAGAAGTGAAGTCAGTCAATCACAAAATACAACACTAAGTGTTTGGGAGAGTTCAACATAACAATATAACAGACACATTCCCTGCCCACACGAATTTATAGTCTAGAGAGTCCTAGGCTCCTTCTCTCTTCTGTGTCATCTATGCACTTGGATCTGTGACCTTAGGACATCTGATATTCACCCCAACATCAACCCCAAAGCACTTATGGATACAGGCCTGGGATTCAGAAAGTCCTGGGTTTTAATCCCAGCTCTGCCATTTGTCTGCTGTGTGACCTTGAGCAAGTCACTTAACTTCTCTGTGCCTCAGTAACCTCATCTGTAAAATGTGGATTAAGACTGTAAGCCCTATGGGGGAGAGGGACGGTTTCCAATCTGATTTGCATGAATTCACCCCAGTGCTTTGTACAGTGCCTGACAGATAGTAAGCACTTAACAAATGCCATAACTATCATTATTATTACTATTAATAATTGTAACATTATATAGTATACATTATTTATTTAAATTAATGTTTGTCTTCCCCTCTAGGCTGCAAACTCATTTTGGGCAGAGAATGTATCTGCCAACTCTGTTCTACTGTACTCCCCCAAATCACTTAGTACAATGCTCTGCACATAGTAAGCAGTTAATAAATACCATTGATGATGATGATGAAGATGGTTTTGTTATTGAGAGAGCTCCTATAAGAGGCACAAGTCCGAGGAATGTCCACTTAAAATGCCACTTGGTTATAGAAACACAGAGGCACCAATGCCTTCTTGTTTGCTAAAAACAAGTTCTGCTCTGTCACTTTCTCTAAATAATTTAATGCCATTGCCTGGTACTGCTGATTCAGAGACAAGCCATATATCCATTGGAAAAAAAAGGGAAAACTAAGGTTGACTTATATCCTTTTTGCCATAATCGAATCGTTAGAAAAGGTTAGTTTGTGCTTTAAACCAAGGGGAAAAAAACTATGCTTAACAATTTCTTCTGTTGTTCAGCATCAATCAATAAATGGTACTTATTTAGCACTTTCTGTCTGCAGAGCACTGTACTAAGCACTTGGAAGAGTACAGTACAATGGAGTTAGTAGATACATTCCCTGCCCACAGTGAGCTTACAGCCTAGAGGGAGAAACAGATATCATATAAAAAATCATTTATAATATATAATTTATAGGTGTGTACGTAAATGCAGCAGCTAGAAAAAAGTTCAACTGTTGTTCATTACTGGTCTGGAACATTGCCACTGTAAATCAGTATGAAGCTGTACAGCTGATTCATTATTTAAAGGGTGAAATATAGTGTAGAAAAAGGTCAGTGGTTCAAGAACCTGCCAAAACGTTTCCTTCCTCACTAGATCACTTGTCATTTTTTGAAGGATTGATGTTTTTCTCCCCCTCCACTTCCTGCCAGATTTACTGTTGGCTCCTCTTTCTCTCTGCCTTTCATCTTTTCTTTGGCTCTAATAGGTTTCATTCCCCTGCTCTTCATCCCGGTCCGGGCACCAGGAATGTGTCTGACATTGCTGGATTTCCCCATCATCCATCATCTTCTTTGCTCAGATCCCCCTCAGCTTCTCTCCCTCTTTTCACAGGCTAGGGGTTCATATACCAGACCCAAAACTTTGCTGCCATTAAATATTAATTGTTCCAATCAATTGCAGTGAAACAAAGACAAGTGCAAGTTAGCCAAATGTGTTCAATTGGAGTTTGAATGTGCTGTTTTTAATGAGCTAGCAGCTGTAGATGAATTCTATTCAGAAAACCTGGGGGCGTGGGGGGTGGTATTTCTTTCAGGAAATATGAAATGATACATCCAGAGAGGAGAAGAAATATGTCAACAGAATCCTAAGTAGATATTATTATTTAATGAGGGATAACATATTTTATTAATCAATCACAGCGCTTAGAACAGTACTCAGTGCTTAGAATTTTGTTAGTGTTTTGCCCATAGTAAGCACTTAACAAATACCATCATTATTATTGAGCACTTACTGTGCGTAGAGCACTAGAGTTGGTAGCCATGATCCCTACCCACAAGAAGCTACAATCTACAAGAGGTTACAGACTTTAAAATAAATTGAAGATAGGGGAAATTTGTAGATGCCAACTGCCTGAGGTACTACCATTTGCTCTCTATAGACACAGTGTCATCTGAGACATGAAAGACATGTTTAAGTTATGCAGGGTAAGAAACTGTCACTCATCAGTTCCTCTATGCAGATTTTTTGATCCTGAGACTTGACCCTGTCATTCAAGACAGGAGACTCCCTCAAAAAACTTGTGATAATCATGTAAATAATATATTAAAGTAATTTTTATTCTTGTCTTATCATTCTTCAGCTATGTTTGTGCCTGTGTATCCTTTTTTTATATGCATGTGTGGTCTGTTTTTTATTCTTAAGCTTCTAGAGGATGTCGCGGTCTAGTGGAAAAAGCATAGCCCTGGGAGTCAGAGGACCTGGGTTCTAATCTCGCTCTGCTATTTGCTTGCTCTATGACCTTGGGAAGTCACTTAACTTCTCTGTGCCTCAGTTTCCTGAACTATAAAAAGTGATTAAATACGTGGTCTCCCTCATACTCAGACTGCGAGCCATATATGGGATAGGAATTGTGTCTGACCTGATTAACTTGTAACTAAACCAGTTCTTAGAACAGTCCTTGACACATAATAAGTACGCAACAAATACCAGAATTATTTAGAAGCAAAACATAATCCATAAAGTCTCCGGCACCTTCCTGAATTTCCCATTCACTTCCTATCTGTCTCACCCCAACTCCCCATCTTCAAAATCCTTCTGAAATCATCCTTCCTCCAGGAAACCTTCTCTGATTAGAGTCCCCACTTCCCTGGTTTAATTCCAAGTATGATCTGAGAAATTTCCTTGACACATACACTTATGTACTCACAACCACATGGAGAACTTTTGCACAAATGCTATTTCTTAGGCACTCACCTAAATGTCCACTTTCCTTTTTCTTTCTTTCCCTAAATAACTTAGTATCTATCTTTCAGGCTAGATTGTAAACTCCTCGAAGGCAGAGATTGTGTCTGTTGACTCTAATATACTCTCCCAAACACTCAGAACTGTGCTGTGCCTACCAGAAGGGCTCAATAAATGAAATAATAATAACAATAATAATAATTATGGTACTTGTTAAGTACTTACTATGTGCTAGGCAGTGTACTTGGCACTGTATAAGTGCTAGGCACTTATTTATTTATTTAATTTGTACATATTTATTCTATTTATTTTATTTTGTTAATATGTTTTATTTTGTTCTCAGTCTCCCCCTTCTAGACTGTGAGCCCACTGTTGGGTAGGGACCATCTCTATATGTTGCAATCTTGTACTTTCCAAGCGCTTAGTACAGTGCTCTGCACACAGTAAGTGCTCAATAAATACAACTGAATGAATGAATGAATGTACTAAGTGCTGGGGTGGATACAAGCAATCAGGGTGGACACAGTCCCTGTCCCACCTGGGGCTCACAGCCTCATTCCCCATTGACAGATGAGGTAACTGGGGCCCAGAAAAGTTAAGTGACTTGCCCAAGGTCACACAGCAGACCTGGGGTGGAACCAGAATTAGAACCCTGGTCCTTCTGACTCTCAGGCTGGTGCTATATCCACTAAGCCACACTGCTTCTATGACTGATTGACTGATTATAGTAGCAGTGGCTTCTGTTGCATATCACACAGCCTACAGATTTCAGCTCATTCATTCATTCATTCATTCATTCATTCAATTGCATTTATGATAATAACAATAATAATAATAATAATAATAATGACATTTATTAAGCACTTTCTATTTGTAAAGCACTGTTCTAGGCACTGGGGAGGTTACAAGGTGATCAGGTTGTCCCACGTGGGTTCACACCCTTAATCCCCATTTTATAGATGAGGAAACTGAGGCTCAGAGTAGTGAAGTGACTTGCCCAAAGTCACACAGCTGACAAGTGGCGGAGTAGGGATTTGAACCCATGACTCCAAAGCCCGGGCTCTTTCCACTGAGCCATGCTGCTTCTTTATGGAGCACTTACTGTGTGCACAGCACTAAACTAAGTGTTTGGAAGAGTACAATACAATAAAAATAATTATGATGTTATCTGTAAAGTGATTACTATGTGCCAGGCACTTCACTAAGCTCTGGGGTGGATGCAAGCAAATCAATCAATCAATCAATCAATCAATCATATTTATTGAGCGCTTACTGTGTGCAGAGCACTGTACTAATGGGAAGTACAAGTTGGCAACATATAGAGACAGTCCCTACCCAACAGTGGGCTCACAGTCTAAAAGGGGGAGACAGAGAACAAAATCAAACATACTAACAAAATAAAATAAATAGAACAGATATGTACAAGTAAAATTAATAAATAAATAGGGTCGGACACAAATCGGGTTGGACACAGTCCCTGTCCTTCCTGGGGCTCACAGGCTCAATCCTCATTTGACAGATGAGGTAAGTGAGGTAAAGAGAAGTGAAGTGACTTGCTCAAGGTCACAGCAGACATGTGGTGGGACCAGGATTAGAATCCGTACACAAGGCACGCTGCAATACATTACCAGAGGAGCATACCAGGTGATCCCCACAGAATCCTAGGACAGGCTGTATCATCATCATCAGTTGTATTTATTGAGCGCTTACTGTGTGCAGAGCACTGTACTAAGCACTTGGGAAGTCCAAGTTGGCAACATATAGAGACAGTCCCTACCCAACAGTGGGCTCACAGTCTAAAAGGGGGAGACAGAGAACAAAACCAAACATACCAACAGAATAAAATAAATAGAATAGATACGTACAAGTAAAATAAATAAGTAGAGTAATAAATATGTACAAACATATATACATATATACAGGCTGTAGACCACATTCTATCAGCTGAGGGAAAGGCGAGCAGAGGACAACCCCTGCCCCTTCTAGGTCTGGGGAATGGCAGTCGGCAACCAAGAGACTACAGCCCCTGTCTGGCCCAGGCCCATGGAAGTGGTGAAATTGCTAATCACCAACCTAATTATCTTGTGTCAATCCATCAATCATATTTATTGAGCACTTATTTTGTGCAGAGCGCTGTACTTCACCCTTAGGAGGGTAGAGAAGCAGCGTGGCTCACTGGAAAGAGCGTGGGCTTGGGAGTCAGAGGTCGTGGGTTCTAATGCCGGCTCTGTCACTTGTCAGCTGTGTGACTTTGGGCAAGTCACTTAATTTATCTGTGCCTCAGTTGCCTCATCTGTAAAATGGGGATTATGATTGTGAGCCCTACGTGGGACAATCTGATTAGCTTGTATCTACTCCAGTGCTTAGAACAGTGCTTTGAACATAGTAAGCACTTAACAAATTCCATAATAATAATAATAATAATAATGATTATTATTATTATTACAAGCAAATCAGGTTGGACACACTCCCTGTCCCTCGTGGGGTTCACGGTCTCAATCCCCATTTTACAATGAGGTAACTGAGGCACAGAGAAGTGAAGTGACTTACTCTAAAGTGACTTACCCAGGGTCACACAGCAGACAAATGGTCAAGGCAGGATTAAAATCCATGACCTACTGATTATCAGGTCCAAGCTCTATCCACTACACCACGTGGCCATGTACTGATCTTCCTGCCTTTTTTTTCTGTGACAAGACATCGTGCACATGTCTACGGGAGAATATGAGGCAGCCATTATAGCTATCTTCAAGCTCTCCTTCAGTTCCCTAGGGTCCTTGATGTTTCCCTCCATCCTACTATGAATTTATCTTCTCCTTTCCTACTCGCATCCCATTCTGTTGTTTACATTTCTGCTTTCCCATTCCTTCACTCTATCACTTTCTCTCAGAAAATGATTGAAATAAATCTTCCCTCAGAGGAAATACAACAGATTGAAGGGAAAGGACAAGGAAGCAGTGGAGGAGAAAAAGAGACCACCCAGCACCCTGATGGGCAGGAAACAAATGACAAATGAGCATGATTTTTAGATTAACCTGGGTTTTCTCATTCTAATGGAAAAATATCTGCAGTGTTAAAAACCACAGATTACCCAGGAACTTTGGGGATTGTGAAGACACAAGTCAGATGGGGTGATTTTGCCACTGACTTAGCATTTCATGCTGTGCAAGTGTCTAATGAGGCTATCACTGTCTGTCTAGAAAAGCAAGTAAAAATGATGAAAGGGATTGTGCAAATTAAACACATTTAATGTACTGTCATGTGGTCTGCACCTGGATGTCTCAGCTTTCAGTGCTCTGTACTTATAAAAAAATAATTTAAAATGGAATTAAGGGACAAAAATGACCTGGACCCTGTCCCAGCTGGGCCATCAGTTCCAAATCTAAGTCAGGAACTAGAGTTCTTGGGTGAGATCAAAGTTTAGAAACACCTTGGGCTTATTCTGTCCCCTCAGCTTTCCACACAGCAGCCTACTGAAACAGAGACAGGGGCTAGCAATCCTATTTTACAGAAGCATAAAGTAAAGCGTTGACAGGATCCACAGGTTGCCCAAGTGAAACAACCAGTTTCAGCATGGATATTAGAGAGCAGTCTTCCTGGCTGCCAGCCTTGGGATTTTCCTTCTAGACCACACACCCTCTTTGTACATCTGACCACTGTCCCAGAGTTATTAACTCAATCAGTCACGATGGACCACCTGGAGTTCCTAAGACCCCCAAAGAATGAACCAACCCTGACTCTTTTCTTTTATCTCAGACATCTTTCTGGGCCAAGGCTGGGGTACACTGCTAGATTACTTATGATGTGGTTTTCCCATCATCTAGAAGCTCTAATATGGTCAGTATGCCACTACTTTTGCCAGTTCATATCAATCTCACACATTATTCCACTACAAAATATCCAGGAACATCTAATAAAACTATAATGACAGGGAGATATTACAACTGAAATCACATGTCCTCCAGAGGCCTTTCCAGTTTAATCTCATTTTACCTTGCGGACAGGAAACATGTCTACCAACTCTCTTGAATTATACTCTCCCATGCACTAAGTACAGTGCTCTGCACACAGTAAGTGCTCAATAAATTTGATTGATTGATTATTTCACCACTACTGTAACATCAGCACTTCCTAGTCACTTTAAACAGTTGGGAAGTAACTCTCCCACATACTCTATCCCACATGACATAAGCACTTACATACTCATATTTAAGCTTCCCTCTACTTGTAATTTATTTTAGCGCCTTTCTCCTCCACTAGGCTGTAAACTCCTTGAGGGAAGAGATTGTGTCCACTTATACCTCTGTACTCTCCCATAATAAATAAAAATAAAATAATAAATAGCAATAATTGTGATATTTTAAAACACTGTGTGCCAGGCAACGTATGGGGTGGAGACAAGCGAATTGGGTTGGACACACAGTCCCTGTCCCACATGGGGCTTCCTGTCTTAATCCCCATTTTACAGATGAGGGAATGGAGGCAAGTTAAGTGATTTACCCAAGGCCACACAGTGGACAGGTGGCAGGGTCAGGATTAGAACCCATAACCTTCTGCCTCCCAAACCCAAGCTCTAACCACTATACCCTGCTGCTTTGATTGATTAATTGAAGGGGACACCTCTATAAACTAAACTAGGAAATCATTTTCAGATAGATATGATCTAGGGATTACCTCCACCCTTTCCAAGTTCACAGCTTCCAGATGAAAACAAATCTTATCTCAGCTTCTGCTCAAGACTGTTAAGCCTTTAGTAGTAGGTGTTGAAAAGAGGGAGTCGGGAGGCAGATTAATTGATAAATTTTCATAGCAATAATGGGATTTGAAAGATTATATTACTATGCCCTTCACCATGGGCTGACTGCTATCTTTGCACTTAATACTCTTCAGACAACAACAGAATTGAAAGAGTATTGGAACAGAGACAAGAGGACATGTTTTAGAAAATTCTCATAGTTTTTATAAACACGGGAAGCAGGGGAGCCCAGTGTAAAGAGCATGGGCCTGGGAAGCAGAGGACCTGGGCTCTAATCATGGCTCTGCCAATTACTTGCTGTGTAATCCTGGGCAAGTCACTTAACTTCTCTGGGCCTCAGTTTCCTCAACTTTAAAATGGGGATTAAATACCTGTTCTCCCTCCTACTTAGATTATGAGACCCACGTGGGACAGGGACTGTGTCCAACTTGATTAGCGTGTATCTACCCCAGTGCCTAGAATAGTGCTTGTCACATACTCCTCACTTAACAAATATAATAATAATGATGATGATGATGATAAAAACACAACTAGGAGCCAACACAAACACAATTATACACATATAGCCTTCCCCAAACGCAAACACACACTACTATTGCTAATATTTTATCAGTTTATATATGCAGGGCTGGTTTAAAGAGAGGGACTGATGGAGCATGGGCCTAGGTGTCAGAAGGTCATGGGTTCTAATCCTGTCTCCTCCACTTTGCTGTGTGACCTTGGGCAAGTCAGTTCACTTCTCTGGACCTCAGAGGACTTATTTGTAAAATGGGGATTGAGACTATGAGCCCCACGTGGGACAGGTGACCAAACTGATTTTCTCGTATCCACTCCAATGCTTAGTACAGTGCTTGACAGATAGCAAGCGCTTAACAAATATCATTATTATTATTATTATTTTTCAGCACCAACCAACTACTTGGAGCAAAATGAGCAATGTGTAAACAACATCTTGCAGGTCCTCACAACCCTTCCAGGAAAAATGTTTCTCAGAGGCTGTGTCTCCAGGAAGTATGCAAGAAAAATAGTGGGACTTCACAACTGAAGAGATGCAAGACTAAGCAGAGGGTCAGGGACTGTCTCAAATTCCCTTCTGTGTATTCTTTCCCACTGCTTAGTACAGAGCTCTGCACACAGTAAGCACTTACTAAATGCTATTACTGCTGCTACTACTATTGCTACTACTACTACTAGAGAAGCAGGGTAGCTTAGTGGAAAGAGCCCGGGCTTGGGAGTCAGAGGTCGTAGGTTTTAATCTTGGCTCCACCCATTGTCAGCTGTGTGACTTTGGCAAGTCACTTCTCTGTGCCTCAGTTCCCTCATCTGTAAAATGGGGATGAAGACTGTGAGCCCCACGTTGGACAACCTCATTACCTTGTAACTACCCCAGCGCTTAGAACAGTGCTTTGCACATAGTAAGTGATTAACAAATGCTGTCATTATTATTATTATTACTATAAACATAGCATTATACACAGACTGCAGAAGATTAAAGATGGTTAACCTCCATACACTCTATCTCTCCCTTTTAGAGTGTAAACTTCTTATGGGCAGTTAGGCATTCATTCAGTGATTTGCACATAGTAAGCACTTAATAAATGCCGTTATTATTATTATTATTATTATTCTTATATTCAGGCAGAGAGCATTTCCAAGTTCCAGATTTGTTTCTTGGCTCTGTTACCAGTGTCCCAGAGGGTCACTGGGCATATGGCAAGCCAGCAGCATAATAATAACAGCAAGATGCCAGCACAGAGTCCACAGCAATCTGATTGCCCACAATCTAGTCATCTCTCGACCTGCTCAAGGAGAAGATTCATGCATACCAACTTCAAAATAACGATCTCTCAAGGAAAGGTTTTCCGCATACTATCATCAAAAGGCAAAGGGATCAGTAAGTACTGGTCACAGTATCAGAAGAGGAATTTATATTGAGAAAGGGTTCCGTCATGTTCCTGCACATATCTTCTAAAGAAAAGAGGAATTTGCTCATGATGCAGGACTCTTTGATGAAGTATTGGAAGCATTTGGGAATCTGGAGATCTTGAGCTATCACAGGCACAAATGTAAATGCGTGCCTCTACCAGATGATGCTGGGATGGCCTACCCTGGCATGGCAGGGGGCTGGCGTTGTTGTTGTTAATGGTATTTGTTAAGCACTTACTATGTTCCCGGCACTGTACTTACCATTGGGGAAGAAACAAGCTAACCAGGTTGGACACAGTCCACGCCCCATGTGGAGCTCACAGTCTTAATCCCCATTTTATAGATGAGGTAACTGAAACACAGAGAAATTAAGTGACTTGCCCAAGGGCACACAGCAGACAACTGGCAGAGACAGGATTAGAATACAGGTGAGTTGCTTTAAGAAAGGGGATCTGTCATAAACCCTGATCCTGGTGTATGGTCCCTTTTTCATTCAATTGTATTTATTGAGCACTTACTGTGTGCAGAGCACTGTCCCTTGGGTAATGGTTGCCTAGTGGGACAACTCTGTTACTCAAATGGGTCAATGGTATCAGATTCAAATACACAAAATAGTAGTAAATTACTACACTAGTAGCACCAGTAACAGTTGTAGTAATAGCCCACTGTTGGGTAGGGACCGTCTCTATATGTTGCCAACTTGTACATCCCAAGCGCTTAGTACAGTGCTCTGCACACAGTAAGCGCTCAATAAATACGATTGAATGAATGAATGAATAATAGTAGTAAAAGTAGAAGTAGCAATGGTAGTTGTAACATTTGTTCAGGACTCACTTGGTGCAGTGCACTGTAGTAGGGAAGTAGCATGGCCTAGTGGAAAGTGCAAGAGCCTCGGAGTCACAGGACGTGGGTTCCAATTCCAATTCTGCCACACGTCTGCTGTATGACTTTGGACAAGTCATTTCACTTCTCTGTACTTCTGGTACCTTGTCTGTAAAATGCAGATTAAGACAATGAGCCCCATGTAGGACAGAGACTGTGTCCAACCTGATTACTTGTATCTACCCCAGAGGTTAGATCAGTGCTTGGCACATAGTAAGTGCTTAACAAATACCGCTATTATTATTATTATTAGGTTCTTGGAAAGTACAGAATAATGAAATGATACATTTCCTGTCTTCAAGGAGCTTATACTTGTTTATCATCATCATCATCAATCATATTTATTGAGCGCTTACTATGTGCAGAGCACTGTACCAAGCGATAGGGAAGTACAAATTGGCAACATATAGAGACAGTCTCTACCCAACAGTGGGCTCACAGTCTAAAAGGGGAGACAGAGAATAAAACCAAACATACTAACAAAATAAAATAAATAGAATAGATATGTACAAATAAAATAAATAGAGTAATAAATATGTACAAACATATATACATATATACAGGTGCTGTGGGGAAGGGAAGGAGGTAAAATGGGGGGATGGAGAGGGGGACGAGGGGGAGAGGAAGGAAGGGGCTCAGTCTGGGAAGGCCTCCTGGAGCAGGTGAGCTCTCAGCAGGGCCTTGAAGGGAGGAAGAGAGCTAGCTTGGCGGATGGGCAGAGGGAGGGCATTTCAGGCCCGGGGGATGACGTGGGCCGGGGGTCGATGGCGGGACAGGTGAGAGCGAGGTATGGTGAGGAGATTAGTGGTGGAGGAGCGGAGGGTGCGGGCTGGGCTGTAGAAGGAGAGAAGGGAGGTGAGGTAGGAGGGGGCGAGGTGATGGACAGCCTTGAAGCCGAGGGTGAGGAGTTTCTGCCTGATGCGCAGATTGATTGGTAGCCACTGGAGATTTTTGAGGAGGAGAGTAATATGCCCAGAGCGTTTCTGGACAAAGATAATCCAGGCAGCAGCATGAAGTATGGATTGAAGTGGAGAGAGACACAAGGATGGGAGATAGGAGAGAAGGCTGGTGCAGTAGTCCAGACGGGATAGGATGAGAGCTTGAATGAGCAGGGTAGTGGTTGGGATGGAGAGGAAAGGGTGGATCTTGGCAATGTTGTGGAGCTGAGACCGGCAGGTTTTGGTCACAGCTTGGATGTGAGGGGTGAATGAGAGAGCGGAGTCGAGGATGACACCAAGGTTGCGGGCTTCTGAGATGGGAAGGATGGTAGTGCTGTCAACAGAGATGGGAAAGTCAGGGAGAGGGCAAGGTTTGGGAGGGAAGACAAGGAGTTCAGTCTTCGACATGTTGAGCTTTAGGTGGTGGGCAGACATCCAAATGGAGATGTCCTGAAGGCAGGAGGAGATGCGAGCCTGGAGAGAGGGGGGAGAGAGCAGGGGCAGAGATGTAGATCTGGGTGTCATCAGCGTAGAGATGATAGTTGAAGCCGTAGGAGCGAATGAGGTCACCAAGGGAGTGAGTGTAGATTGAGAACAGAAGGGGACCAAGCACTGAACCTTGGGGAACCCCCACAGTAAGAGGATGGGAGGGGGAGGAGGAGCCTGCAAAAGAGACTGAGAAAGAACGACCGGAGAGATAAGAGGAGAACCAGGAGAGGACGGAGTCTGTGAAGCCAAGGTCAGATAGCGTGTTGAGAAGAAGGGGGTGGTCCACAGTGTCAAAGGCAGCTGAGAGGTCGAGGAGGATTAGGGCAGAGTATGAGACGTTGGATTTGGCAAGCAGGAGGTCATTGGTGACCTTTGAGAGGGCAGTTTCCGTGGAATGTAGGGGACGGAAACCAGACTGGAGGAGGTCGAGGAGAGAGTTGTTGTTGAGGAATTCTAGGCAGCGAGTGTAGACAACTCGTTCAAGGAGTTTGGAAAGGAATGGTAGGAGGGATATGGGGTGATAACTAGAAGGTGAGGTGGGGTCAAGAGAGGGTTTTTTTAGGATGGGAGAGACATGGGCATGTTTGAAGGCAGAGGGGAAGGAACCAGTGGAGAGTGAGCTGTTGAAGATGGAAGTTAAGGAGGGGAGAAAGGATGGAGCGAGAGATTTAATGAGATGAGAGGGAATGGGGTCAGAAGCACAGGTGGCCGGAGTAGCACTTGAGAGGAGGGAGGCTCCCTATGCTATGTTTATGCCTATACAACTGTACATTCAATTATTTCTTTTGATTGGTACTCCAAATCATTTTACATTTATCTCCCCCACTTAGAGTGTAAGCTCTTTATGGACAGGGAACATATCACTTATTTATTTTACTTTTCCCAAGCACCTATCACAGTATACTGCGTCAAGTAGACACTTAATAAGCCCTACTACTAGTACTACTACAATTAATACTTCTACAAGAGTTCTGCGAGTGAGTATTAATAGGTTCATAAGTGTTAAAGTTATTGGGGCTGGCTTGTTGGAGTTGCTGGGATTTTAAAAGGGCTTTTAATGTGGTGATCCGTGGTGTACTAAATTCGGGGAGAGAATAGTGGTAGCTGTATCATTATCCCCCCGTGGGACAACCTGATCACCTTGTAACCTCCCCAGCGCTTAGAACAGTGCTTTGCACATAGTAAGTGCTTAATAAATGCCATCATCATTATTATTATTATCATTGCTAATAGCCCTTTCTATGTATATTATTGGAAGACCAGCCCAACAGTCCTGTTACTGGGGTTCTTGAATCATTTGAAATAATTCTCATTTTTGAATGTGACCTTTCTGCTGATGAGACCGTGACAGAAAATACCAACATAATCTTTCCTTCTAGCTTCGAAGGAGATTTTGCTCATCTAATGGCAACGACATAGTGACATAGGGACTGTACGTGCAGTGTGGGTAGGGAATATGTCTGTTATATTGTACTCTTCTGAGCACTTAGTACAGTGCTTTGCACACAGTATGCACTCAATAAATATGATTGATTGACTGAATGACAAGTCGTTGAACCAAAGCATTCAGTTCTGTTTCAGGATTTTTTCTACTTACATCACTTTCCTCCCCACACTCCCGTGCTTCTTCATGCTACTGAGGAATCTCCATTCCCTCCTGTCTTCCATCACCCTGGCAGCAAAAGAAAATCACCCGTAGCCTGAGGTCTCCACAAATCTTCAGGAAGCCTGATGGCTGTTGTGGCAATTGCTGCAGTGGCCTCTGTGGTCACTGCTGTGAGGACCACTGGAGCTATGGGTGTGCCCTGGACTCTGAGCCTGACCTTTTTCTCTTCTAGTCACAGCCCCCAGCTAATTTTTGTCCTTACTTTGTTTATTTGTCTGTGTTAGGTTTTTTGTGATGTTTGTTAAACATGTACTACACCTGTCTACATGTTTTGTTTTGTTTTGTTGTCTGTCTCCCCCTTCTAGACTGTGAGCCTGTTGTTGGGTAGGGACCGTCTCTATATGTTTCAGACTTGTACTTCTCAAGCACTTAGTACAGGGCTCTGCACACAGTAAGTGCTCAATAAATATGATTGAATGAATTAATTTACTCTGAGTCAGGCACTGCTCTAAGCTCTGTGTTGTGTTTTAATGTCTCATCATTCCTGATGGGTCTGTCTCCAGTCCCTTATCCCCACTTAAATCCTTAAATTATAAGCTCCCTAAGGGACAGAGCCCTTGGCTAATTCCCACCTGTATATTCTCTCCCCGGGCTTAGTACAGTGCTCATGCAAACAGTAAGCACTTGATAAATAGCATTACTACTACTATTACTGTTACTCTAAGCACTTAATAAATGCTCTTACTACTACTACTCTACAGCTACTACTACTAAAACACTGCAAATTCCCACAATAGCTTCATTGCAATTATTGTCCATGTTCTTTGTTTCAATTGATTTAAATATGATGTTGAAAAAAGCACTGTACTTATTCAGTCTCTCATCCTATCCCGACTGGATTACTGCATCAGCTTCCTTACTGATCTATCATCCTCCTGTCTCTCTGCTTCAGTCTATATTTCACTCTGCTGCCCAGATTATCTCTGTACAGAAACGCTCTGGGCATATCACTCCCTTCCTCAAAAATCTCCAGGCTGCCCATGAATATACGAATCAAGCAAAAACTCTTCACCCTCGGCTTCGAGGCTGTCCATCACCTCACCCCCTCCTACCTCACCTCCCTTCTCTCCTTCTACAGCCCAGCCCACACTCTCCTCTTCTCTGCTGCTAACCTCCTCACTGTGCCTCAGTCTCAACTGTCCCGCTGTCGACCCCTGGCCCACATCCTTCCCCTGGCCTGGAATGCCCTCCCTCCACACACCCGCCAAACTAGTTCTCTTCCTCCCTTCAAAGCCCTATTGAGAGCTCACCTTCTCCAGGAGGACTTCCCAGACTGAGCCCCCCCGTTTTTTCTCTCCTCCTCCCCTCCCCATCGCCCCCCCACTCTAGCCCCTTCCCCTCCCAACAGCACCTGTATATATTTGTACATATTTATTACTTCATTTATTTTACTTGTGCACATTTGCTACTCTATTCTAATAATGATGTGCATTTAGCTATAATTCTATTTATTCTGATGGGTTTGACACCTGTCTATTTGTTTTGTTGTCTGTCTCCCCCTTCTAGACTGTGAGCCCATTGTTGGGTAGGGACCGTCTGTACATGGTGCTGACATGTACTTTCCAAGCACTTAGTACAGTGCTCTGCACATAATAAGTGCTCAATAAATACGATTGAATGAATGAATGAAAGTAATCAATAATTAACAATTATGGTACATGTTAAGTACTTACTATGTGCCAAGCAAGTTAATCAGCTTGGGCACAGTCCCTGTCTCACATGGGGCTCACACACTTATCACCCACTGCTTAGGGAAGCAGCGTGGCTCAGTGGAAAGGGCACAGGCTTTGGAGCCAGAGGTCATGGGTTCAAATCCCAGCTCCACCCATTGTCAGCTGTATGACTTTGGGCAAGTCACTTAACTTCTCTGTGCCTCAGTGACCTCATCTGTAAGATGGGGATGAATACTGTGAGCCTGCCGTGGGACAACCTGATAACCTTGTAACCTCCCCAGTGCTTAGAACAGTGCTTTGCACATAGTAAGTGCTTAATAAATGCCATCATCATTATTATTATTATCCCCATTTGACAGATGAGGTAACTGAGGCCCAGAGAAGTGAAGTGACTTGCCCAGGTTCACACAGCAGGCATGTGTCGGAGCTGGAATTAGACTGTGATCCCATTATAAGCAGGGATTCTCTCTATTTGCTGCTGAATTGTACTTTCCTAGCACTCAGTACAGTGCTCTGCACACAGTAAGCACTCAATAAATATGATTGAATGAATGAATGAATGAAAACCCAGACCCTTCTGACTCCCAGACTTGTGCCCAATCCACTAAGCCATGTTGCTTATCTACTAAACCACAGGGCTTCTCTGTCTCTTCTGAAAAACCCATTAGATCCAGTGCAGAGGGGAAAAAAAAAACAGTAAACAGACGTTTCCTCAAGATCTTGCAGGTTTTGATTGATGGGCTTTAATAATAATAATGATGGCATTTATTAAGTGCCCATTATGTGCAAAGCACTGTTCTTCCTTCACAGGCAATGTTCAATCTCTTTGATGAAACTTGGTTCTATAATTCCCTTGCTGGTTTTTAGGCATCTGTAACAATATTTTAAAATATGTGTTCTGACCAACACTTCCCAATAGATGCAATAATCTGCTCTAGAGAATTTATGGAAGCTGTAATGTCTGTTAATGGGTTTTACAACATGTAGTTAATTGCATTTACTCAAAATCAAACATCAAACCAATCAATCAGTGGCATTTATTGTATGTTTACTGTGTGCTTACTGTACTAAGTGCTTGGGAGAGTAGGCTACAATAGAGTTGGTACTTACAATCCCTGTCATCACAGAGTTTAAGGTCAAGTGGGGGAGGCAAACATTAAAATAAATTACAAATTAGGAAACATCAGAATATAAGGATATGTACATAAAGTGCCATGGGGTGAATATCAAAGTACTTAAGGGGTACAAGCCCA
The DNA here is from genome assembly GCF_015852505.1 of Tachyglossus aculeatus. Lineage (NCBI taxonomy): Eukaryota > Metazoa > Chordata > Mammalia > Monotremata > Tachyglossidae > Tachyglossus > Tachyglossus aculeatus. The sequence continues at coordinate 90,737,768 of NC_052066.1, forward strand.
AGTGCATAAGTGTTGCAGAGGGGAGAACAAATAGGGTGGGAAAATGAGAGGTTAGTCATGGAAATCCCCTCTCAGGGTCACATCTGGAGAATTTCTAGTAGTCTACAAGTCTTGACTATGGGAGGGAGAGTCAAGCAGAGGACTATCCATTCCTTTCCTAGCTTGGGCAGTGGCTAGTGAGTGGAACACAATCTGCTACAAGTCAAAACTCCCGTGTGCTGGGCAACAGCAGCACGGGAGAGAGTTGATGGCGGAGACTCGAGTTTACTGTGCGGAAGTGGGCAATGATAAACCACTTCTGTATTTTTTACCAAGAAAAGTCTATGGATCCACTACCAGAACAATTGCAGATGGAGGTGGGGCGTTCTGGGAGAGATGCGTCCGTGGCATCGCTATGGGTTGGAGACCACTCGACGGAATAAATCATGGAAAGCCACTTGGAGATAAGATGATTTTAGGAGAACTTGAAGATGGGGAAAGTGGCAGTCTGTCAGATATAAATGGGGAGGGACATCCTTGCCAGGGGTGGGAACTGGGCCAGGATCGGAAGTGAGGCAGACAAAATTGAAATACAGAGAATAGATTGGTGTTAGAAGAGTGAAGTGTGTGGGCTGTGCTCTGCTCACAGTAATATTGCTGTTACTAGTGGATCAATGAGGTGAGGTAAGAGCAGACAAGGTGATTAAGTACTTGAAAGCCAATGGTAAGGAGTTTGTGTTTATTTATTTATAATAATAATAATTTTGGTATTTTTTAAGAGTTTACTATGTGCCAAACACTGTTCTAAGCACCGGGGTAGATACAAGGCAATCAGGTTGTCCCACATGGGGCTCACAGTTTTATTCCCCATTTTCCAGATGAGGTAACTGAGGCACAGAGAAGTGAAGTGACTTGCCCAAAGCCACACAGCTGATAAGTGGCAGAGTCAGAATTAGAACCCATGATCTCTGACTCCCAAGCCTGTGCTCTTTCCACTGAGCCACGATGCTTCAAATAATGACAATATTTGCTAAGTACTAACTATGTACCAAGCACTGTTTTAAGCACTAGGGGGGATAGAAGGTAATCAGGTTGTCCCATGTGGGGCTAACAGTCTTATTCTCCATTTTACAGATGAAGTAACTGAGGCACAGAGAAGTTTAAGTGGCTTGCCCAAAGTCACATAGCTGGCAAGTGGCAGAGTTGAGATTAGAACACATGACTTCTGACTCCTAAGGCCATGCCTTTTCCACTGAGCCACGCTGCTTCTCTAATAATTATAATGGTATTAGCTACGTGCTTACTATGTGCTAAGCACAGTTCCAAGTGCTGGGGTAGATAGAAGATAATCAGGGTGTCCCACGTGGGGCTCACAGTCTTCATCCCCATTTTATAGATGAGGTAACTGAGGCACAGAGAAGTTAAATGACTTGCCCAAAGTCACACAACGGATAAGTGAAGAGAAGCAGCATGGCTCAGTGGAAAGAGCACAGGCTTTGGAGTCAGAGGTCATGGGTTAGAATCCCAGCTCCACCACATGTCTGCTGTGTGACCTTGGGCAAGTCACTTAACTTCTCTGAGCCTCAGTTACCTCATCTGTAAAATGGGGATTAAGACTGTGAGCCCCACATGGGACAACTTGATCACCTTGTATCCCCCCCAGTGCTTAGAACAGTGCTCTGCACTTAGCAAGCGCTTGACAAATGCCATCATTATAACTATTATTATTATTATTAAGTGGCGGAGCCGGGATGAGAACCCATGACCTCTGAGTCCCAAGCACAGGCTTTTTCCACTAAGCCTTGCTGCTGAATGTTTGTCTCCCCCTCTAGACTGTGAGCTCGTGGGAAGGAATGTGTCTGTTATATTGTACTCTCCCAAGCACTTAGTATATTGCTCTGCACACAGTAAGCACTCAATAAATACAATTGAATGGATGAATGAATGAATGAATGAATGAGGAGATGGATGAGTAAACACTGGAGGGCCTTGAGGAGTGGGGAAACATGGCCTGAATGTTTCTAAAGAAAAATGATCTGGGCAGCAGAGTGAACTATGGACTGGAATTGGGAGAGAAAGGAGGTTGGAAAGTCAGCAAGGAAGCTGAAGCAGTAATCAAAGACAGGATAGGATAGATGCTTGGATCAGTATGGTGGCAGTTTGGCTAGAGAGAAAAGGGCAGATTTTAGCGATGTGGTGAAGGTAGAACAGACAGGATTTTGTGACTGACTATGTGGGTAGAATAGAGAAATTTGAAAGTTTCCATATTTCTAACTAAAAGCCTTGGCACACAGCTGGATAAGAGACTACAGGAACTGTCTTTCTTCATTTCACTCAGCAGCCTGTAAATTTCTCCTGTTTGATACCTCAAAGTCTACTTACAACTTTGATCTGACTTTCCCATCCCTTGTGACTTAAAGCTGGAGAGCCAATTGCCTGGGGAGTGTGGCCCTTCTGAGATTTCTAGCAAAACCGTTTCTACCTAATTAGCTAACACACAAGAACTACTATGACTTCCTCTAAAGGGAACTGTCCCCAGACTGAATGTACGCCACAGTTCTTGAGAACAGTTCAGTCTGCTAAAATATTTAAGACCTCACTGACTGAATCCAAATTGATCAGAGGTGAGTGTTTGTAACTGTCCACTTTTGCCCTGAAAATGTGATTGAACTGCTTCTAAAGTGGTTTATCACTGTGAAGAAAATTCACAATTTTGAATAGCTGACAGGCTATTCTTCTCTGTGATTTTTCACACAGCCCAGACAGGTATGGATTTCTGGTTCTTTGACAAAGTCAACTACTGGAGAAACTTGAAAACCAATGACTTTTAAAGTCATTGCAGAAACAGGTTTATGTAGCTCTTTTTGTGGATTGGGTGACACAGAAAAAAATTTTGTACAACAGAAAAAAACCAGGGATTCATAATGACACTTTTTAAAATTGCTATTTGTTAGTATGTGCCAGACACTGAGCTAAGGACTGGGGTAGATACAGACTAATCATATTGGACACAATCCATGTTATACATGGGGCTCACCGTCTTAATTTTCGCAGCACCTGCCAACTCTGAAGAATTGTGCTCTCCCAAGTGTTTAGTACCTTGCTTTTCACACAATAAGCACTCAATAAATTTGATCGATTATTTAATTGCAGACAATGAAATATAAAGAATAAGCACTGAAGGGAGTAAATAAGATGCTCTGAAGTTTATTTTGTAATCTGGCTTACCCTCCTCTGTATCCCACGTTTTTACTTGTCATAAGTTATTTATTTATATTAATGTCTGTCTCCTCCTTTGGACTATAAGCTCGCAGTAGGTAAAGAACATGTTTACCAACTCTGTTGAATTGTATTCATCTATCTCACTACCAACCCCTGGCCCACATCCTGCCTCTGGCCTGGAACACCCTCCCTCCTCAAATCTGACAGACAATTACTCTCCCCACATTCAAAGTTTTATTGAGAGCACGTCTCCTTCCCAAGAGGCCTTCCCTTTCCTCTTCTCACACTCCCTTCTGCGTCTTCTAGACTGTGAGCCTGTTGTTGAGTAGGGACTGTCTCTATCTGTTGCCAAATTGTACTTTCCAAGCACTTAGTACAGTGCTCTGCACACAGTAAGCACTCAATAAATATGATTGAATGAATGAATCACCCTTAGACCCTTTATTCATCTCCCCATCCCAGCCCCTCAGCACTTCTGTACATATATGTAATTTATTTATATTAATGTCTGTCTCTCCCTCTAGACTAAGCTCACTGTGGGCAGGGAATGTGTCTGTTAATTGTTTTATTTTACTCTCCCAGTTGATTAGTACACTGCTCTGCACACAGTAAACACTCAATAAATATGATCGATGGAATAAATGCTCTCCCAAGCCCTTAGTATAGTGCTCTACACACTGTAAGCATTCAATAAGTACAATTGATTGATTGATGCATTATCACTTCCTTTACCTCTCATCTCTTTAATCATTGGTTTCAATTAATCAAGCAATAAATTAATCATATTTGTTGAACGCTTACTATGCATTGAGCACTGTATTTAGTGCTCAGGGGCTAGAACACGGGCCTGGGAGTTAAAAAGACCTGGGTACTAATTCTGGCTCTGCTATATGTCTGCTGTGTGACCCTGGGCAAGTCACTTACCTTCTCTGTGCTTCAGTTATCTCATTTGTAAAATGGGGATTAAGACTGTGAGCCCCACATGGGACAAAGTGATTACCTCGTTTCTACCCCAGCGCTTAGAAAAGTGCTTGCTACACAGTAAGACCTTAACAAATACCATAATCATTATTAATTATCATTATTATCATCTGTAAAATTGTGATAAGAGTGTGAGCCCCATGTAGGACAGAGACGGTGTCCGACCTGATTAACTTGAATCTACCGCAGTGCTTAGTAACAGTGCTTGGCACATAGTAAATGCTTAACAAGTGTCATAGTAGTAATGATTGTTATCACAACATAACAGAGTTGGTAGACACATTCCCTGCCCACAGCATGATTACAGTCTAGTCTAAATTAACCATATTTAGGTCCTCCAATGCAATACCTGTTAATCCATGCCCAGTTGTATCTCGGATTGAAAAGAAATCAAGAAAGCATTCATAGATCCTTACATTCTCAACCTTACTAATTGTTACAAAATGAAAGACAATTTGTAATTACTTCCTGTGACTTTTAAGCATGAATTCAAAATCACTGAATACTATTTTGCCCCCAGTGCGCTGTCGAGAATGCTTTGCTTTACTCTCAGACAATAATTGCATGAATTCATTCTGTATGCTTTTTCCCAGATCATCTGATTGCAATTTAATTTTTCCCTTCTTTCTCTGATTTATTAGTCACCTCATATGATCTTCCGCATCCCTATCAAATTTTGCTATCTTCTATAATGGTTGTAGAAAATTACAATAAATTAGATCATAAACTTGATCTTAATAACAATAATTGTGAAATTCATTAAACATTCTCTAAGGTACCAAGCACTGTAGTAAGTACTGGAGTAGATATAAGATAATCAGTTCAGACACAGTCCTTTTCCTTTATGGAGTTCACAGTTAGCTCCCCAAAATTCTAAGCATTGTATAGCAAGATATGTCACTGCTTCCACAATCCACATTAAAATCTTATGCCAGCACCTCTTTTCATATTCAAGGGAATATAGCTGAAAGGAATAAAAACAAATGAGAAGCAGCAAGACCTAGTACAAAGAACACAGATCCGGGCATCAGAGGACCTGGGTTCTAATCCCAGCTCTGTCCTAGTCTACTGTGTGACTTCAACCATGTCACTTAACTTCTCTGTGCCTCAGTTACCTAATTTGTAAAATGGGAATTATGACTATGAGCCTCTTGAGGGAGATGGACTGTGTCCAAACTGATTATCTGATATCTTCCCCAGTGCTTAGTACAGTGTGAGGCACATAGTAAATACTTAACAAATACCATTAAAACATGTGTAAGAACTCCCCAAACTAAAAGTAGTATGTCGGATAAAAGAGTTACATTGGTAGTATAAATAGTAGGGATTAAAATCATTTTTAACTTTTTCAGAGTTTGCATCCTTCCTCCACATTCAAAAAATACCATTTGCTGTTTTCAAACTGTTTCAGAACTCTACCTAAATTTCTCCCATTAGAAAAGCCATTTCTCCTAGGCTACTGTCTTCATGTTTAAATAATTTGGAGCCTGCATTTCTGCATTACTATCTCCTCATGTTTTCTCATCATTTGGCTATAATCTTCTGTAATGTGTAATCATGAAACATTTTCATTCAACATTCATGGGGGAGCTAAAATCTTAAGGATGGACAGATTTCCTTAATCAAAGGTATATACTGAACACTTTCAGGGAACAGAGCACTGTACTCAGCTCTTGGGAAAGTACAATGAAATTAAGTTGGTAGATACGAACCCTGACAACAAGAAGCTTATAGTCTATGACTTGACATTACGGTGGACCAGGAAGCAGGATCATCAGAACTTTTAGCTGAGTACAAAATTGTATCTTAGTGATCTGTAGTGACTTGTACACAACAGGCGGGATGGTCCAGTGGAAAGAGCATAGGCTTGAGAGATTTGAGACCCAGGCCCTAGTCCAGGCTCTGCAATTTGCCAATTGTGTGACAATAGGCAAATCATTTCAATTATTTGTGTTTTAGTTTCTTCATTTTTAAATGAGAGATTTAAAAACCTCTTCTCCCTCCCTCTGAAACTGTGAATCCACTGTGGGACAGTGTATATTTCGGGCTTTTTTAAATATATATGGTATTTAACACATCTCCTGTGTGACCTTGTGCAAATTGTTTGATTCTCTGTGCCTATTTCCTCATCTGCAAAATGAGGATTCAGTACTTGTTCTTCCTTCTTAGACCATGAGCCCCACGTGGGTTCTGATTATCTTGTATCTTCTCCAGTAGATACAACGCAGTGCTGGGCAGATAGTACTTGACAAATACCATTATTGTTGCTATTATTATTATTATTATTATTTTCTGTGATCCCCATTCTCCCTACCAGCCACTGCAGAATGTACGCTGCTGAGCACAGCAGTGCTAGGGGAGAGAATGTGGATGGCTCAAGGCAAATCATCATTGCTACTTTATAATAATAATGGTATTTCTTAAGCACATTCTGTATGTCAAACACTATACAGTAAATGTATTTACTTAATTATAATCGGATCAGACACTGTGCCTATCCCACATGGGAGTAATGGTTTAATGGGGAAGAAGAACAAGTATTTCTTCCGCATTTTAGAGTAGAGGAAACTGAGCCACATCAAGTTAAGAGACTTTGTCCAGACCAATGAAGCAGAGTGACCTAGTGGATAGAAAAGAGGCCTAGGAGTTATAAGAATCTGATTTTAATGTGGCTCTGCAACTTGTCTGCTCTGTGACCTTGGGCAAGTCACTTAAACTTTTCTGTGCCACAGTTACCTCATTTGTAAAATGGGAATTAAGACTGAGAGATCCATGGGGCACATGAACTGTATCCAACCTGATTAGCTTGTATGGGCCCCAACACTTATTTTTTTTAATGGCATTTATTAAGCATTTACTATGTGCAAAGCACTGTCCTAAGAGCTGGGGAGGTTACAAGGTGATCAGGTTGTCCCATGGGGGGCTCACAGTCTTCATCCCCATTTTACAGATGCGGGAACTGAGGCCCAGAGAAGTGAAGTGACGTGCCCAAAGTCACACAGCTGACAATTGGCGGAGCCGGGATTCGAACCCATGACCTCTGACTCCAAAGCCCATGCTCGTTCCACTGTACCACAATGCTTCTCCTAGTACGATGCCTAGCACATAGTAATTGATTAATACAGTTGAAAACAAAAAAGGCAATGACAGGTCTAGAACCTCTGCACCCAGCAAGAGCTCAATAAATATGATTGAATTAATGAACCCCAGTCCTCTGATTTCCAGGCCCATATGCTCTCTTCACTAAGCCATGCTGCTTCCTTCCTCAAAACCCCTTAAGGGCAGGTACCGCTGATGCTAGGACAACCCACTCCTTTTTAACCAGTGGCATCTGAGCAACATTTATCCTAATGGAAGCAGTGTAGCTCAGTGGAAAGAGCACAGGCTTGGGAGTCAGAGGTCATGGGTTCTAATTCCAGCTCCGCCACTTGTCGGCTGTGTGACTTTGGGCAAGTCACCTAACTTCTCTGTGCCACAGTTACCTCATCTGTCAAATGGGAATTACGATTGTGAGCCCCACGTGGGACAACCTGATCACCTTATATCCCCCCAGCGCTTAGAACAGTGCTTTGCACTTAGCAAGTGCTTAACAAATACCATTATTATTATTATTATTATTAAGAGTCCAGAAAAGATGCATTACTGTATTTCCATGTACAAAGTGACCAAGTACATAAGAGATTCTCTCTCAAGGACAGTCAGACTCCTCCGTGGGTGCAGTGCCACTGTCCGTTCCCTAACCTTCAAACCAGAAGACAACATTACTAATAAATGTATTTATATTGTTATAGTCAGTTTTTCTCCTCTCAGGAACACACCAGGCACTTCACATTTTCTCCAGTGGGAAACTATGGTTGATTCAGTGCTCCTTCACTTAACCCTCTATTAATAAATATGATTGAATGAATGAATCATGGAGTCAATTACATGTTCTCACCAGAGTCCCTGTACTTTGTTTTTGTATATGAACTCCTCAGAGCCTTGTGGAATCTACTGGCATTTTGGAGCTGCATGATTTACACAAGGTTCCAAGTCCAGGTGCTTTACTAGTTGTTCAGTGAAGAAGAGGACTCAGTTTTCTTCGAACTAGGGAATACAATCCTGATGTATCCTGATGTATCCTGCTCTAGACTGTGAGCCCACTGTTGGGTAGGGACCGTCTCTATATGTTGCCAACTTGTACTACCTAAGTGCTTAGTACAGTGTGCTGCATACAGTAAGCGCTAAATAAATACGATTGAATGAATGAATGAACCGCACATTAAGGAAAATCTGTGTTAGTGCCTCAGTCACTGCAGCTTATCCATGCACAGCTGTTTCTCCCAAAATGGCATCACAGTCTATCCATACAGGTGTGTGTTGTCTGTTCCTTCAATCCCTAACAAAATCCAGGCTCTGCCAATTTCAGCTGTGTGACTTTGGGCAAGTCACTTCACTTCACTTCTTCTAGACAGTCTTCTAGACTGTGAGCCCCCTGTTGGGTAGGGACCATCTCTATATGTTGCCAACTTGTACTTCCCAGTGCTTAGTACAGTGCTCTGCACACAGTGAGCGCTCAATGAATACGATTGATTGATTGATTGATTCACTGGGTCTCACTTACCTCATCTGTAAAATGGGGATTAAGACTGTGAGCCCCCCGTGGTACAACCTGATCACGTTGTAACCTCCCCAGCGCTTAGAACAGTGCTTTGCACATAGTAAGCGCTTAATAAATGCCATTATTATTATTATTATTATTATTATTATTATTATTAAAATGGTACCCTAAATGTGCAGGGAAAACCCATGCTATGGGAGAACGAAGTGTATTTCTCTTCATGCTTTTTGAATCTGTGTCAGGTAAGCACTGGGGGATGGTGGTGAAGGGGAGTGGTCACTCTGGGGTTAATTAAGGCTCCTGACAATGTTCAGCATGGACCAAGTGGATAGAGCCCAGACTTGGGAATCAGAAGGACCTGGGTTCTAATCCTGGCTGTACCACTTGTCTGCTGTGTGACCTTGAGCAACTCAATTCATTGGGCATCAATCATCTCATCTGTAAAATGGGGAATTGTTATTAAAATAATAATATCGTTATTAAAATAATTATTAAAGTAACAACAATAATAATAATTGTACTTGTTAAGTACTTACTGTGTGCCAAGCACTGTTCTAAGGGCTGGGGTAGATACAAGACACTCAGCTTGGATACAGTCCCTGTCCCACATAGGGCTCACAGTCTTAATCCCCATTTTACAGATGAGGTGACTGAGACCCAGAGAAGAGAAATGACTTACCCAAGGTCACATAGCAGACATGGGGTGGAGCAGGATTAGAACCCATGACCTTCTGACTTGCAGGCCCATGCTCTCTCCACTAAGCTGCGCTGGGGATGAAGACTATGAGTCCTATGTGCGAAAGGGACATGTTTAATCTGACTAGTTTATATCTATCCAAACGCTTAGTACAGTGCCTGGAACACAGTAAGTACCTAACAAATATCATAAAGAAAAAAATACAAAACACTCATCCCATCACAACATAAGCTTCAGTGACATTAGCCTCTCAGCCTTTGCCTCAAGCATGAGGCAAGCTAAACCTCTTGTCAGTCAGAGAAGCAGGGTGGCTCAGTGGAAAGAGCCCGGGCTTTGGAGTCGGAGGTCATTGGTACAAATTCTGACTCCGCCAATTGTCAGCTGTGTGACTTTGGGCAAGTCACTTAGCTTCTCTGGGCCTCAGTTACCTCATCTGTAAAATGGAGATTAAGACTGTGAGCCCCCCGTGGGACAACCTGATCACCTTGTAACCTCCCCGGCGCTTAGAACAGTGCTTTGCATGCAGTAAGCACTTAATAAATGCCATCGTTATCATTATTATTATTATTAACCCTGTGTGGAAGCCCCAAGAAGTTCATGCTGGGCCCAGGGTCCAGATGTCCTAGTGGGGAGTGGGGGGGTTCACGCCTCCCATGAGGCTTGCCGATCACAAAATGCCACTCAAGGTGGACTTGGCAAAACCAATTACATCCATGGCCAGACCCATAGTCAGATGATATGTGGGGAAATTGGGGCCCTTCACCCTCCTGCTCCCTTCCAACACTGTTCAACTGCCCAAATGGTAACCAGGCCAGTTCCACAACACTGAATCCCTAGTCCGGTCCCTGAATTGAGCATGCCTGGAATACAGAAACCCAGTCAGTGGGTGGTGACCCTCCTGTGGTGAGTCCTGACCCCCAGTAAGTCAGCACAGTGTTGGCTTAGTGGGGCGGGGGTGGGGAGGGGGTGGGTGTTGGGAGGGGCTAGATGACGAGGGTCATAACAACGCTTGGCAGTTTAGAACATTGGGAGGCTATAGCCTTGGCAGTTAGCGGCCGCTGCCACTTTGACGGTTGGACTCTGAGCCGTGAAGAGCCCTAAACCCTGCTCCCCTCTCCATAGACCCCAGCTTCTCTTCTCGTCGTTATCGGCTGTGTTTACCCTTACCCTTGACTCTTAGGTTGCCATCAGCTGCCAGCCTCTCTTGGCCCATTATTCTGAGACCTAAAGCCCCCTCAAGTTCCCAGACTGTGTTGAATTCTCAGCCTTGTATTATTTCACAGCACTTAGTATAGAGCTGTGCACACAGTAGGAGTTTCAGGAAAATGATTACTACGCTTTTGCAGTTCTGGCTCTTACCTTCTCGTGCTTCAAACAGCGCTTGACATATAGTAAGCACTTTACATCCCAGTGAGCTTGGCACTTTGCTCAGTCTGAACTGTCAACCACAGGCCATCAACCCCCTCCCTACCAGTCTGCTGCCTTTCACTTGAAGCCCGCCGATAGCTCTACCATAGAGCACCCATCTGGACATTAGGAAGGTCCTGGATGGGCTTTTGGCCAAATAACAATGATCAAATGATCCTAAAGAAACCCAACCCAGCAGCAAATCCCTCCTCTGGGCCAGAGCTCAGTTGTAAAGGGATGTCCAGGAGTACGAGTGGAAGTCTCCAGTCCCCTAAGCTCAGGGATATCGACGCTATATGAATGCGTTGCTGGCTCATGGATGCCAAGCCTCCACCCAAAAATCCCTTTTGCGCCTCTAAAGAGACATTTCTTCCTCTTGTTTCAAATGTCGGATCACGGACTTGTCACACCATGCACCCGCACACAGAAACATGAATCCCTAGGCCAACTAAGCCAGTGTGCTTTAAAGGCCTCAAGCGTATTATTCATTTTGGTTCAAAGGTGACCAGATAAGATATAGCTGGTCTTCCTTACAGACCAAGCCAACACATGTCATGATGTCACTGGGGCTACAAGGAGGCACTGGGAGGAAGAATTAACCTCATAAAGAAACAACAGGGAAGAAATTATTGATAAAAAAGGCAGATTTTGTTTTTTGGTTCTGGTGTCACGTCAGCATTTACTGAACACTTTCTGTGTGTTGGGTGGAGGGTGAACTCTCCTTAATAAATAAATTACCTAAAAATAACAGGAGGAGGCTAGACGTTAGCCGATGAACATGGCAAATGTTAATAGTAAGGAAATAAGCAAAAACAAGCTATGAGATAAATCAATTACAGATAAACTGATAATGCTGAAAGATGAAATGCCTAGTGGGATATCAAGGCAGGGAATATGGGGAAATCAAGGAAAGCCTACAGGAGGAGACTTTCTTAGCAGGGATTTTTAGGGAGGAGAGTGTGGCCTTAGGGAAAGTCTCTAGTACTTGGAGTCGGGGGCCTGGGTTCTAGATACGGTGATGCCACTGTCCTGCTGTTTGACTTTGGACAAGTCATTTACCTTCTCTGGGCTTCAGTTTCCCCATGAGCAAAATAGGGATAAGATAGATAATTAGCTCTGCATGGGACAGGGACTTTGTCTGAGGTCTGATAACTCTGGTTCCTCCTCAGTGCTTATCACATATAGGAAGTGCTTAAGAAATGTCATAATTATGATTATTGGAAGAGTAGTAGATACTAAACAAATGCCATTATAATGACTATTACTAGGACTGCTACTACAGATATTATTATGATTAACAGTATGTTTACCTTGACTACTACTCTTAATGCTACCACTCCTACCACGATTATGATTAATACTACTACTATAACTATTAGACCTGTAGAAAGAGCACTGCTCTGGGACTCAGTAGATCTGGGTTCTGTTCTTCGTTTCACCCACCACCAGGATGAAGTTTTCTGGCTAAAGAACTAGCGAAGGTATCCTGGGAGGTGGACAGATCCAAAAGGAATGCCCAAAATAAGCCGGCTAACACCAACGGCAATGACAAACTCCAGAGGGGTCGGCCCCCGATTTTGCATGTTCCACACCCGTGTGCTGCACCCTTGCCCACAGGCTCTTTGGTTGCACCCTGTGCCCCAGAGGAAACCTGTCTGGCAAGGAAGAGAGAGTGCGAGTGGTGTTGCACTCTCCACCATTCCTGTAATCAATTCCCTGACTCGAGTTCTCGGTCCTCAAGTCTCAGGACTGTGGTTCATCCTTTGCTCTCAATGGGAGACTCCAACATTACTGGTACGGCTTGAGATGGGGGTGGTAGGGAGTTTCCAGGAACAGGTAGGATGCGAGCAGTGGGTTAGATGTGGGAGAGGACCAAATGTGGTTGGCTTCACAGAGGTGCAGAGCAGTAACTGGGATGTAGTTGGGAGAAGGGAGCCAACATGTTTAGAGGGAGCTGACTGATGGAGTTTCTTAGGGACATTAGGGAGCAACTCCATCAATTGCTATGTTTATTATAAATGTACATGTGTGGGAAGCTTTTTTTTAGGAACTGAGATAGATGTTCAGTTAGGAGGGTGTTAGTCTTTTCCACTTTAAATTTTTAGGAGAGGGGGACACTTCAATTAAAGTCATATTTACCACAGAAAAAGCAGAGATATCAGAAAGCTTTCATGTGGCTTTCTGTGAGCCCCATGTGGGGCAGGAACTGTGTCCAACCTGATAAACTTGTATTTACCACCAGCACATAAAATGGGGCTTGATAAGGAAGCACATAGTACCATAAAAAAAGTCACTAGCTATCATCAACTTCCCACATACTCTTCCCACCTTTCACGGTTAACTTTTCCCAGTCACTGGGAATCATCCTCCCACCACTCTCCACCGCAACCTGGACCCTTTCCACCACCTCTAGATAGACAACAAATCCTATTTCCTGGAGGTGATGATTGCTTCCTTCTGCTCCTCACCATCCCCTGCCCCATGCAACCCGCTCCATCTCCAGTGTTTCTAAGCAGAGTGAGAAAACTGGATTCTGTGCCTGGGGTCATAAAAGTAGTTGCAAGAGTTTGTAGTATTTATTGAGAATACAGTCAGTGAAGTAGTGGGTACACGATAGGTTTGCAGCTTGCTATTGGATGATTCTCTCCATGAATGACAGCTTTCCAGACAACCTTTGTTGTTCCGTTTCCTCTGATTAAAACACTGGTTTACCATCCTTCCCCTCTTTGATTTTTTTCTCCAGACAGGATTTGATTGATGGCAAATCTGCCCATTGAGTACTCCGGAACAGAACCTGGGGAGGTGGGTATGGTGGGTGCGGTGGTCACTGAGCACTCTCCATATCTTGCTTCTTATAGCAGCAGGTATGCTGTATCCCAGGTCTCCTGACCAACGGTCTTGTGCTCTTTCTGCAGCAAAAGTAAAAATTCTGGGAAGAGGGATAGCAGAAACTGTCGGGGTAGGGCAGAGTGGTTGGAATGCGATCGCTGGATTTTGGGGTGGAAGGGAGAGAATGTGGCAGAGTTTCAAAATCTTCTGAAGCCCGATAATAAACTGCAAACAAGAGGGAGGGGCAGTGGAAAATGTTATTTTCTTCTGCAGCTTTTCTCCTGCTTCCCTGTGAATCCCCATGATAAACAATGGCTTTCTTCCATGCTAGGAGCAGGGGGTGGGGAGACCAGGGGGAGGCATACATGTCACCAAGACCAGATATTCAGGTCCGGGAAAATTGGGGGAAATTGGGGATCTTGGGGGTAAGAGAGGTGGTGGTTGGACCCAGGTTCCAGCAGGAGGACCCTAGGAGAAGTTTCCTGCAGCTTTTCTTTTGCTTGTCCACGAATCCGGCAAAAACCTGGGAAGGACCCTGCTCCACCCTGCTTCCTCCCTCCATCCCAATCCCTCTTCTCTAGCAATGTCAAAATGGAGCCTCAGTGCCCTTGAGAAAGGGATTAGTCATTTTGATTAACCACCTCTAAAATGATCAGTCTTGGGGACATTTGCCAAAGATGAGATTCCCTGTCCATAAAGTCGAACTGGCTTCATGGCACCCACTCTACTAGGGTCTGGGAAAGAACAGAATAAAGAAGTGACATCTTCCCTGCCCATAAGGTGCTTTCTCTAATGGCAGAGACAAGCACCTAAAAACATTACAGGAGTAGTCAAAATAAATAATTGAATGTATGAAAGAATAAACATAGATGCAAAAGTGAGAATATGGATCTAAATAGATTCATAAACGTGAGCGTTGGCTGATGGATTAATGTGGCTTAGGATACAGGGGAATTAACCAGAGCTGGGAACTCTGGCAAGCCCAAACCTCAGCTCAGACCAGCTGGGTGGGCTCCTGTAGCCCTGCTTCTTGCCCCTCGCCCTTGAGCTCTGGCACCTGTTGCTTCCCACCTCTCAAACTGGCCCAGGACAACAGTCATTTTGCTAGGAAAGGGCACAGGCTGCCCCTCAACCAAGGCCCTCTCCACACTCCCCTGTCTTGTACACTCTGAAGGTCTTAGCCAGAGGAGCTCGGCCCCAGAACCCCGATGAGACAGAGAGGCAGGATATTACCAGAAGAGCCTGAAAAGCAGCAGGCCTCGCTTTCTGGTTGCTGCTGGCTGCTTCCCCCACAAACGCTCGTGCCCACTGGATCTGCGACCGCCATGTCCGGCCCTGGCAGGGACCCCATCTCAGTCCTCATGCCCCAGTCTCTCGCTGAAGGAAACACAGGCCAAGACTGCGTAGGCTATGTGGTTTTTTACTCCAGCTCCATCCTGTTCCCACCATCCCAGACATCCGAAGTCAGAGTGTAGCCCCCAGCCTAGCCTCCCTGCTCCCATGGGTGGCCAGAGCAGGGAGTGAGTGGGGGCCTTGCCTCTTCACTCTCCTTCCAGCTCCTGCCCCATTGCTGCATCCCAAGCTCCAACGTGGCCCCAGAATTGCACTGCCTGGGGTCAGATCCCCTCCCACTTCCAGGACCCTGGGACCATGGTGCATCATCCTCTGTGAGCCTGAGGACCAGTGAGGCATCATGTCTGGTCTCTGCCACTCCTTGTCCTTGTCTTCTTCCTCTTCTCACTCAGGCTGGGACCTGGCTCTGCTCCTCTATCTTCTGCTCCTTACTCACCAGGTGGGAGGTTCTAAATACTCAGATCCCAACTGAGGGGGTCCTTTTTCAACTCTTCAAATTCTGAGGGGAAAACCTTATGAGACCCAGCACAGTTCAGCCCTGTCACCCCCCAGTTTCCGACTTCAAACTGGGACCTGTGGAGAAACTTCTCCTCTTCCCTTCACCTTCTCTTCACTCTCTTCCCCTTGTCTCCCTTCTGGCCAGGCCATAAAAGGCCAAGAGCTTGGGAAGAGAGAGAGAGAGAGAAGAGAAAGAGGAGAGAGAGAGAGAGAGAGAGAGAGAGAGAGAGAGAGAGAGAGAGAGAGAGAGAGAGAGAGAGAGAGAGAGAGAGAGAGGATGAACTGGGGGAGGAGAGAGGTAGAAACTTGGATCTCAAATACCAGGAAAGAGAGACCCTGAGAGACAAGAAAAAGAGGACAGACCAAGGCAAAGAAGTCCACAGGAGAAAATAGAGAGAGGGCATAGGGAGACAGATGAGTGAGGAACGATGGGGAAAGGGAGACAGAGGGGAAGCTTGGAAAGGGTCTCCCTCTGGAAGAGGAGTTCCAAGTGTCTCCTGAAAGCCACTCTTTGACCAGATTGGAGGAGTAGTGAACCCTGGGGAAAAGAAAACAAATAAAGAAGCCGCCATTTCTCCATCCATCTGTCCAACCACCCATCTCACAAACCCAGGACCTGCAGGCCTGGAGCATTGGGTGGCAGGTTGAAAGGAGCTGGGGGAGCCTCTCCTGGGTCCGGGATGAGTGTGTGAGGCCATCACAGCTATTAGTCCTGCAGCTACAGAACCCTACAGCTGCCCACCACATCTCTGGCTGGGGCTGGTGACAGAGCCCAGAGCCAAGACAGGAAGATGGGACAACTGTCCACAAAGCTGTTCATCTGGGGATGATGAGAGGGAGAGGGAAACCCCCAGACCAGGGATGCCTGCCCACTTCTAGAGCCCTCCTCCAGCCCCTTTCCCCTCTACCCCAGTGGACCGCAGATTACTGGGCCCTTTCTCTGGCCCTGGTCTGCAGGCAGGCACTCCTCCACTGTCTGGGACTTGCTCACAACGGCCAGCTAGATGCTGTACCGGCCCACCAGCTCTTCCCTGCTCCCCACTGAGATGTTCCATCACTGCCTGCCCTAGGCTCTGGGCTAGGTGCTGGGCAAGGGACAGGAAGGTGTATCTGGCTTTGTGAGAATGGGGGGCCTAAGTGGGATTGGTCCCAAGGGGAGAAAGCCCAGGATAAAGTGCTGAGAGAGGGGCACCCGGTGGGGAAGGGGAGGGAAAGGCAGGGACCACAGACTGGAGGAGACTCACTTTCCACGGGGCAGAATCTTCATGTTTTATGTGGATGAGGATGGGGAGGAGAAAAAAGGAAGATCAGCTTGTGCTGGAAAGCGAGCTGGCTCCCCCCCTCCTGCCCTGCCATGCCATTGGCCGAGACTCCCAGGAGATCCAGAGAAGTGGCACACATTTGGCGCCCTTCTGGTAGGACACTGGTGCTGTGGTATAGACATGGGTGGGGCGACTTAAGGCAGGGGCAGGGAGACAGAAGTAGGCTGCACATCAGGGAAGGAATAGGGACCTTGTGGGCAAGGACAATTTTGGGGATAGAGGGCATGGGAGATGGTGGAGAGGGTGAGGGGGAACAGAGGGCAAATGGGGCTCACTGCTCATTGTAGGATGAAGGGATGCGACAGAGAAGGGACACCAAGCCCCTAAGCCCTGGATCTGAGGGATTGGCATCCTCAGAGGTTAGGCACAGCTGGGGCCCCATCTCAGAAAGGGGTTAAAAGGTCCCAGCCTCCTGGCACAAGGGCCACCCCACAGACCATCCCTCAGGGCACTAAAATGGGGATATTTAGTCTATGAGCCCCAAGTGGAACAGGGACTGTGACCAGCCTGATTATCTTATATCTTCCCCATTGTTTATTACAGTGCTTGGCATGTAGTGAACACTTAACAAATACTGCCATTATTCTCATTATTTAGACTTCAGGTCCAGAAAGGAGCCCAGAGTGAGGACAATGTCCTGACTCAGACTTCAAGTCTCTTCTGGCTCAGGCTGCGTGTCATCAATGTTACAGTGGCTATGGCAACCCGGACCCCTTCCTTGTCCTTCTGGTAAAAGTCTTCCAGGGGAGATGGGAGGTGAGCCTGGAGCAGTGGCACCTGAGGAGACTAGAGAGGGTCATCGGGAGAGGTAGAGTTGTGGTCTCCCCAGAGATAGAGTCACTTGCCCCATCAAACCCTGGGATTCTATTCCGCAGACTCAACCCCCTTTTTCGGACCCAGTTCCGCAGGGAGTCTTTTCCTGCCCTGCAGCCCCCACCCCCATATGGACCAGTCCCGGGGAGCTCTCTGAGAGTCAGGCTCTGAGTGTCCCTGTCCCTGCTCCCTGGATCTAGCATGCATGGCCTCAGCCCCTCGGCTTCTCAGTTTTCGGGGGAAGCTATTGAGGGCCCACTAGCTGATGACTCACACCACAGGATCAGGGCCCTCCAAGCAGGCCAGAAAGACTCCAGGTCTCATGGTCCAGGCCCAAACTCAAGTTGGGGTTCCAGGTGAACGGCCAAGAAACAGTGTGTATGGCTGGACTGTGAGGGGAGGCAGATCCATGTTCTCGGAGAAGGGGAACAAGGACTCGCAGAGACAGGAGACACCGATGGCTAGGGGAGGCCCGTCTGTGATGGGGGTGGCTAGGGAAATGGACCGGCTCTTCCCAGCTCTTCCCAGCCCCTCTCAATCCTTAGCTCTTCCCAGGACTCCCTCCTTCCCATGGGCCTCTCCCACTGTATCTCCCAGGGCCCAGGGATCCATGGTCCCTGACCTGTAATGATGGCCCCACTCTTGGCATGATAACTGTCTCCATGGGACCCTCGGCATCCTCTCCTCAGTTAAGAGCCTCACTGACACTCTCTCTCTCTCCACTCCTTTAGGACCAACCTCAGCAGGGAACTTTCCACTACTCTCAGGGGCAGCCCAGGACCGAGGACCTGTTCTGGACCAGGGTCCTGAGCAAGGTGGCACAGCCAGACTAAGCACAGGGGGTAGCCAGGGGCCCCTGGGCTAGGGAAAAGGGTATGGGGGAGGGAGATGGAAGCAGAAGAGCTTCCTGATGAGGCTTACCCCAGCCTCAGCTCCAGCCCTCCCCAGTAACTGGCCAGCTGGACCACGGCTCCCTGCGGGGCCTCAGGGAGGAAGGAGAGGACAGGAACCAGCCTCCCTGCAGGTCCAGGGTCTTGAGTGGCACCGGGTGGCCCTGAGTGGAGAGGATCCCCTTCAGTGCCTCCAGAGACCTCCTGAGGAGCAGCCAAGGGGCTGGAGGGGGATGGTGAGGGGAGACCAGGTGTCAGTCAAGCGGAGTTGGGGCAGTCAAGGGAGAAACTCTTAACGATGTCGGACTCTCCTGGTCTGAGGCCTGGGAAGCATCAGAGCTAGCCCTGGGGTTCCCACAGCTTCACTGACCCCCAATTGCCAAACCTGGCCATGCTCAGACCCAGCACTAGCAGATAGTGGACCTGGGTGATGATGGCCAGAAGGAGCTGGGAGAAGAACTGGGCCATGGCCTCTCTGTACACCAAGCATGAGTAGTTCATATACGGTGCTTGTGGTCCACGGGAGTTCTGCCTGGACTTCCCCATCTCCCCCCATCCCTCGCCACCCTGCCCTCTCTGAGAGATGCATCCTGACTCCTCCCACCTCTCCCTCTGACCCCGACTGAGGCCCCTCTGCAGTCCCAGGCCCAGGGGAAATGTGGGGCTCACCCTCCCACCAGAAACAGCTTCATGGTCAGGCCAGTGACCTGACCGAGGGAGTCAGAGGGGTGGGCTCAGGCTGCAGGGTCTCCAGGAGAAGGGCCCTTCTGCATGAATGAATGAGCTGGAAAAGGGGCCGGGGAACAGAATGGGGGCAAGGGGTGGGTCAGGCAAGGCCCACACATGCGGGAGAAAGGAACCTGGGGGTGGAAGCCCCTGAGACAAATGGGAGAACGGTGAAGGGGAGAGGAAAGCTGGGGGTCGGGGAGTGGACAGAGGGAAGCTGTGAGTTGAAGGGTGAGCAGAGAGAAGCTGGGGGCTGGGGGTGGGTGGAAGAAAGGTACTGGTCAGGGGTGGGCGGAGAAAAGTTGCAGGTCCTCCCTGCCAACACTCCCTCACTCTAGGGTCCCTTGGGTGGGGACTCCCGACAATGGAGCTAGGGCCGTGCCAGTCCCAGGCAGCCCCTCATAGTTGCTGTCCTCTAGCACCGGTTGCTCCAGCATCCTGAATATTGGCAGGCCGAGCCTGTGGGAGGAGAGGTGGGCATCGGCTCCTAAGCCTTTCCAGACTTCGAGGGTCTGTATGAGAGGGCCACCACCCGGAATCAGCCTCTCCTGGGCCCCCGGATCCAGCCCCAGAGACCGAGAAATGGCGGAGTGGGTCAGGGGATGCATGGAGGCTAGCGAGTCCTAATGAGTTAGGGGCCCTAGGAAAGCCTGACTTCTCTGATCCAGGTTGGGGAATGCACGGGTCTGAAGGCCCCTACCTCAGAGTCATGGGCCCTGGGAAAGCCTGATCGCTGACCTCAGAAATCAGCTCCTCCCTCCCAGGGCCAGACCCTATTAGGGGAGAAGCCAAGCTGAGACCTTGGACTCCAGCCCCTCCCTGGAGAGTGGGGCAGTGCATGTCTGCATGGGAGCAGCAACTGCTTCAGGAAGACCAGCACCATGGCCGGAAGATGAAGTCAGTCCTCCCAGGGTCAGGGCCTCTCACGAGGAATGTCTTCCCTGCCAAGGTGAGGGAGGAGGGAGGTATTGATGTACATGCTTCCCGAGGTCGGCTACCTGGAGTGCAAACAGGGTGACAGAGGGTCAAATTTGGTCCGACTCTGCTCCCTGCCCAACACATCCTCCACTCAGCCCCTTCCAGAACCCCCTGCCCAGACCTGCCCTTGTGCCCCAGCGGCACAGGAGAGAGGGGCCTGGGACTTCATGGGACAGGGTGAGTTGGGTCCAGTTTGCCAAAGATTCCTTGAAGAAAGACGAGAAATGCTGGTAGACTCAGCAGGGAAAAGCCGTGGAAGAGAGCATGAGAGAACCGTAATTTGTTCAGAGTTTGACAGGTGGAATAACAAGGACTTAGCTGTTTCGTTAAACATGCTGACATTGGTTTGCTCGGCAGTGAAGACACACATTAAGTAATTAGGATGAGTTGAGGATGGACAAGTGGGTTCGTGAGTAAGGAAAGATCCCAGGTTAAACATGGAATAAGGAACAGACCTGGTGATTTAAAGCTCATTAGGTATGCTGTTCTTGCCTGGGAAAGGTTTATCTAAGAGTTTGACTTGGTTCTGTGAGCAAGGAGACTGAATAAGAGCCATGGCAAAACAGTGCTAGAGGCATATAGTATTAACCTCAAGGGAAAAATGAAGAACTTCTTGAATTCAAGATGCAAGGACTAATTGGGAAAGCAGTCCTCTACGCTGTAATCTTGGGGTGGGCAGGGAACTTGTCCAACTCTGATATATTATACTCTCCAAAGTATAATACATACAATTGATTGATTTGTAATGAAAGCCAAGACATGTGCCTCACACCCCGTGGGGTTTGGAGCCTTTGGGACTGACCTGATATATAAAAAGTGATCATTATGTTATCCTAGGGTGAGAGGAGAGTTTAGGTGAAACGTCAGGAATCACTTGTCCCTGTCAATGCATCTCTGAGGTTCTAGGAAGATGTTTCTGGAAGAATGGAGGAGGTTGACCAGCCATACAGTACACCATTTGGAAGTGGTTGATTTACAGGCTGTCAGAGAGGCTACCTTCTGCTTCTGAACTTTTTGTGATAGAGGTCCACAAACAGTGGATGTTCTAGAAGGTCCAAATATGCCCATTGGTGGCCTGCTGATTTAGTGAGCCTCTCCAGAGGAGCATAATAAGTGACCTGAACAACCAAAATGGAAATATGAGGCACAAGTTGTGAAACTGAATGAAAGCCAGTTTGCATTCCCATTGGAGGAACTTTCTTATTTAGGGGCAATCTATTGGCAGTTAGCGTCAAAAAGGATCCCCACCAAGTCCTGGTGATCAACACGACTGTTTCAGGGGATGAAGCTTTGGGAACATTTGACATTACTGGAAAGGAATGTGACTGGTCCAAGAAACAAGACATTTAAGGTTTTGTCAACTCTATTGTGTTTCCAGCAACAATGTATGGATCCAAAAGCTGGACAGTGAAAAAACAGGTTAGAAAGAACATCAATTCTTTTGAAATGTGGTGTTGGAGAAAACTTTTGCAAATACCATGGACTGCCAGAAAAACGAACAAATGGATTTTGGAGCAAATTAAACAGAAGCGGTCTTTGGAAGGCCAAATGACTCCTCTTAGATTAGCATATTTTGGGCACATAATCAGGAGAACTTGTCCTCCGGAGAAGACATTAATGCTAGGAAAAGTCCACAGAAAACTTAGAAGCGGCAGACTGGCAGCTTATACGGATAGAGACCATAACAACGATAATGGAAGAACCATTAGAAAGCTTGCAGATTCTGGCAGGATAGGGTGTTCTGGGGAAAGTATATCGATGGAGTCACAATGAATCGGAAAAGACTCAACAGTACTTAATAATACTAATAACCAAGAGAAAAGAAAATCCCAAAGGCTTTGTGAGGAATATCCGCATAAAGTTTGACTGTTTGCAAATGATGATTAAGAGTACAAAGTTTTAGCCGTGAGGGAGCTGAAAATGATACTCAGGCAGAAATGTTGGTTGTAGAGGAGACTGATCACATACATGTTCCCATCACCCATAAACTACAAATGAAACCTTCTCTGGATCACCCTGCAGCCTCCCGTTATTCCTCCATCATCTCTTTGTTCCCTCTCCTGTCCAAAGTCCTTGAACAGGCTGTCCACTCCTTGAACTGCAGTCCTTCCCATCCACCATTTTATCTTGATCCAAGACGATCTGGTTTGCACCCCCTTTGACTTCCCCACAACTCTGTTTAGGAGGGTCTCCAGTGACTTCCTAGCAGCTAAGAATAGGGAGCTCTAGTCCGTCAGATTGGTTGAGGCTGCTCCGTTCTCCAGCATCTCTAACATGGTTTGGACAAACCCCAGTGGAGGGATTAGGGAATGTTCTTCCCATCCCACAAGTCTGTTCAGGTGTCATGTGATTCCCAAGTGGGCACAAGTGGATTTGATATTAGAAGAAACATTTGTACAAAAAGTTCATCACATTGGTCAAGGTGTCGAGCTGCTATAGTTCCCTTCCCTCAGCCTCTCTGTTCTGTATCTAACTGGAGAGTGCTTTGGGTTTCTTTGCATTTGACAACTTTACCAACAAATTTGTTAATAACTGTAAGAAAGTAATTTGTGTCAAAAACATGTGAGTCCTAGGGATCTCTTTAAACCATTTACCACTAATCCCTGAATCCCGTGGAATCTGTGGGTACTATTTTGTGATTTTCCTATAGTGTGAAATTCTTCATGAATTCAACCCCTGCATTATAGGAGAACTTCCTGTGTTTAGTTTGAGGGGACTCTCAGGAAATGGTTTGGATGAACCTAGGGTGTCGTTCCAGTAGTTTCCTATCCCTACCTTTGGCCAGTAGACAGGCCTGAGTTTGCTAGCCACTGGGAGAGGAAGCTTACCCGGAAGGCCACTGTCCCTGTCCTTGATCAGCTTGCTCTCCCACAGCCCCCACCCCAAGCTTTGGCTTCCACAGCCTCCATGCACCAGGACCCAGTGGGAACTCCCAGTATCCCAAAGGGCTCCAAACTGCTCTCTGCCATTCTCTGCCATTTCCAGCCGCTTCTACGTGCTCCCAGCCACCCACAACCCTCTTCCCCCTAGGGCTCCTACCCGATCTGATCTGCATAGTTCTGGAAGTCTGAAGCAGGACGGGGAGAATCCTGACCACGTGGTTCACCTTGGCCAAGGTGGAGCTCTTTAATCCAGCTAGGAACTTTTTGGGTGAGGTCGCTACTCCTGTACTGCTGACAGTTGCTTGGCCAAAGCCTGGAGAGAGAAGAGCCAGAGCATGGGGAGCCGGGGGCTGTCCCTGTCAAAAGTCTCTAACTCTATCTGGAACCCACCACTCCCTTCTCCACTCACTCCGCAGCAGGCACTGTCCTTGCCACCTGGAGAAGTTCTCTTCTCTCCAGCTCTACTGAGATCCCTGCTGCAAGAGCCTTTCTGTCCCCAGAAAGTTACCTCATGGGAGACCTCTCCCAACCCATGGCTGCCAGACTCCTTATCAGACACAACTGTCACCGGGCATTTCTTCCCACCCCTTCTTAAAAGCCTCCAGGTGAATGCTGCACTTCAGGCCCCGCTCTCATCAAAACAAAACCTCTGAGCCTTGAATTCAGGATTTTCTATCAGCAGGGTCTTTACTGTTCTGATCTCCCCGGCTAGCCTTCTGTTCACCCTCTTCCCTCCTCCTAAGTGAACCTCCTGGCTGAGCCTCAGTCTTTCCTTCACTGATTTTTTTGACTCATCGTTTATGCTCGTGCCCCTGCCTGAAGCACCCTCCCTCTACTCCCACTCACATTAACCAAGCCAGGCCACTCCCCAGATCAAAAGCCCTCCTAAAAAAATCAACTCCTCCAGGAAGTCATTCTGGATTTAACCCCGCCTCCCCAACCAGTTAATCCCCATGGCCACCCTGAGCACTTTAGTATAAATTAATTAATTTATTGCCTATATTTACTGGCATTTTTTGCTGATGTTTGTTGCACACGTTTTATCTACGGTGTCCCTTCTGTATAATATCTGTGCTTGCCTCTATCCCCCATTCGATTATAAGCTCCCCCAGGGCATTGGCCTTGATGGTTCATAATCAAGGAGTATTTTGCCTTGGAAGAGGCTCAACAGTATTGATGATGATGACAGCCCACGAAGCCCTCTAGGCCCTGGATTGCCCCAAGCTTCATAGGAAGACTAGATCTGGGTAGGGGGGGAGTGTGTTCTCACCTGAAACTTGCCTCGGGTGCTCATCATCAAGGATGAGCTGGAACCACAGTTCTGGAAAGAAGAAGCCCCATGGAGGACTGGTTCAAAAGAAGGTGTCTCTCCCCAGCACACCCTGACCTCTCTGGGGAATCCTGGGGCTGGGGCTACTCCTGGGCCTTGCCCCTCCTTTCTCCTCATCCCTGGCTCCTCACCTCTGCTTGGTTTTTCCTGATAGATTTCTGCCTCACCTGGAATGACCTGAATGGAGTGTATGAACGTCATTTCTCCTTCTCTTTCTGAAGCAGTCTAAGTAATTCCCCTCCCTGAGAGTCTTGCTCATGGGAAAAATTTTCCTTGAGGACAGAAAGAACAGGTAGTTAGGGAAGAGACAGGACAGAGGGAGGTTTCTGGGGCAGAAGGCCACCTGAGCCACCTCTCTAATCCCTTTTCTTCTACTCAGTCAGTCAAGAATGGGTCAGACTGTCGCCGTCTCTACCGCTACCTGTCCCTGCCATCCTCCCTCACCTCCTCCATTTTCGCACTCATCCTCTGAATCCCTTCACAGTGTGGGCCTGATCCAGTCCAGGCCCTTCACCTGGATATCTGTGTTTCCTTCCTCCTCCTCCATGGCCCTCCCAGCCTACATACAGGATCCTGGCTCTCAGACAGAAGAGCAAAGTGGATAGCTGAGGCGAGACACCTCTGTTGACCTGTGCCATGATGTCTCCTCACCTCAGCCTACTCTGTCTAAAGCCCCCATCCCTCTCTCAACCACCAAAGACCAACCCCCACAAAAACCCAACCACCTCACACAACACTGTCCCTCCAACAACCTCCCCAAATGCCCTGCCTAAACTGAAAACAAAGCCCTCCTCTCTCACACTCTGGACAAAAGAATCCACAACTAAACCACCACTAGTCATTAGTCAGTAGTTACCAACCCTCCTCCTCCCCTCTCTCTGACCACCAGCACTCCTCAAATGCTCCCACCGCCCCCCCTGACCCAGTCATGCAGACTCTTCCTGCCTGGTTGTGACATTGTTGAGGCACAGTGGTAGGCCGCTGGCAGAACCAAGCCATATCTCTGAACACTCACAGCTGGCTGATGGACCGGTCAGCTGAGCAGGGGACAGACCCCGACGACAGCCTCCCGAGGCATCTCTGACCTGCAAACTTCATTCTTGGGGCCTGAGGATCTTCCCTTGACTCTCTGGATGTTCGTGGGTCCATGACCCCTTCCCCGCACCTCACCTCTCCCAAAGGGCTGTAGTGCAAACCCACCAGCTCTGGCTCTCTGCCAAATGGGTGAGGATGGTCTCGTGGGTAGAACCTACAATGAGGATGGAAAAGCCCCTCTGCCCCTCTTCCTCCCTCTCCTTATATCAGGGGAGTCCCAGAGCATTCTGGAAGTCTGTAGTCCTGTCTCAGGGGACCCCAGGGAATGGCTGATCCATGCTGGTGCTGCCTGAGCTGGTGCTTGTTTTCCTTGTACTCAGGAATTTTGGAAAGAAGAGCTCAGTAGAAAGATAGAATTGCAATATTCATATTTTCCGGATTCACTGGATCGTTTCACATTTGATTCAGCCATTATGGACGGGCAGCTGCAGATAGGGGGTTCCCTTTTATCCACATCTCTCTCCCCTCCTATCTCTTTTTCTATGTCCCATCTTTACTTCACTAGTCTACCCTCACAAGCTGCAGGCTCCTTAACACGTCGACTCCTTCTTTGGGTACCTGCTGGATTGTGGGGCTGGGGAGGGAAGTCCCATCAGTATGTTGTCTGTGGAAGGCAGTGGGTTTCCTTGTTCATAATGAGAAAGCTCCGCTCCTGTGGGGGCAGAGACAAGCTTTCAGGGAAAAGAGAAGTGAGTCAGCTGATGCTACTGTCACTTCTCCAATCCAAAGAGCTCTTTAAGAGGAAATGCATTTCTCTTAACCCAGGTTATATTTGGGAAAAATAAGAAAGTAAAGGGGGTTAATTTAGTTGTTATTTTAGTTCCAGGGTGATCTTATACTCAACCCTGCATCTTCTAGCCTTTTACCTAATAATAATAATAATGATAGTATTTGTTAAGCACTTACTCTGTGCCAGGCACTGTAATAAGCACTAGGGTGGAAACAAGCAAATCACGCTGGACACAGTCCCTTGTCTTACATGGAAATCACAGTCTCATTTTACAGATGAGGTAACTGAGGCACAGAGAAGTGAAGTGACTTACCCAAGGTTACACAGCAGACAAGTGGCAGAGCCAGCATTAGAACCTAAGATTTGCACATGACTATTTATTCTTGGGAATCGAATCTCCAACTTAACCCTGACAGTCTTAAACTTCAGAGGATGCAAACGTTGCCTCACAATCTTTGTCTTCCATATTTTCTGTTGTGATCTTTCCCCATTTTGTGTCACCAGTTAAATCCTGACTGACCTTATCTGGTTTGGGAGTTTAGTTCAGTTATGGCCACTGAGCTATTGGATCCTGAATGGCATTATTATTTCCATATCTACCTTCAGTGGTTCTAAATACAGAATGACTCACAATTGCCATATGTAAGGTTATCAGTCAAGTCATTGGTGTTTATCAAATGCTTACTGTGTGCCAAGCATGGTACTAAGCTCTTGGGAGAGTACAATACAACTGAGTTGGTAGACACATTCCTTGCCTACAATGAGCTTGGAGAGACAACAGTCTGGGGGGTGAAGGGAGAGATTAGACAGTAAAGCTGCTTCAATTAGACAATTACAATCTCCAGAGGAAATATCCCATTAGATCCTAATTGTGGGGTTTGAGGAAGGTTTGTAACATGGGGAGAACTGCTGTGGTCTGTCAGATTTCGGTGGGGGAAGGAGTTTTCAAGCTGAAGGAACAGCACAGATGAGGGGATGGAGATGGGAGAGTGGAGAAAGAAGGTTTGAAAGAAAGTTAGAAGGTTAGATCCTAAAATTATGAATAAAGCTGCCAAGGCCAATATCAAGGCAAGAGCAGAATTTCCTGGCGTGTGAAGGCTGCCAGGGTCAATGCAGTGACTTGCATTATGAATCTGTGATTAAATTGAAATAAAACAGGACTCTTGATATGTTTGTCTCCCAGAACTTTCTCATGTTTCTGGCTTGTTAAGGCTATGGAAGTCCATTCGAGCCTACAGTGGTGGGGTAATGTATCAGGAGATTGAAAATAGGCTCAGACCTCTGCCCATTTTCCATTCTGAGTTGCCGCAGTCTGCAGATCCTGGAAATCAAATACAAATACTTAGTGGAAAGTGGGTTGATTTGCCAAGCAGTGCTGCCACTAACCAATGCTCAGCTCACTTCAGGCAGGCTGTGTCTCTTATTCTCCCTCCAAACTCACTCCTTGACTCCACTCTCTGATTCATCCCACACATCCAATCCATCACCAAAACCTGCCAGTCTCACCTCCACAACATCGCCAAGATCCGCCCTTTCCATCCAAACCACTACCTTGCTGTTTCAATTTCTCATCCTATCCTGACTGGATTACTGCATCAGCCTCCTCCCTGATCTCCTGCCTCTCCCTGTTTCAGTCTATACTTCACTCTGCTGCTGGATTATCTTTGTACAGAAACGCTCTGGGCATGTCATTCACCTCCTCAAATATCTCCAGTGGTTGCCTGTCAACCTACGAATCTAACAAAAACTCCTCACCCTTGGCTTCAAGGCTCTCCATTACCTTGCCCCCTCCTACCTCACCTCCCTTCTCTCCTTTTACAGCCCAGCCCACACTCTCCGCTCCTCTGCACCAACCTCCTCACTGGGCCTCGTTCTCTCCTGTCCTGCCATCGACCCCTTGCCCACATCCTTCCCCTGGCCTGGAATGCCCTCCCTCCACACATCCGCCAAACTAGCTCTCTTTCTCCCTTCAAAACCCTACTGAGAGCTCACCTCCTCCAGGAGGCCTTCCCAGACTGAGCCCCCTTTTTCCTCTCCTCCTCCCCTCCCCATCACCCCCCTGCCCTATCCCCTTTCCCTCCCCATGGCACTTGTATATATTTGTACATATTTATTACTCTATTTTACTTGTACATATTTACTACTCTATTTTATTAATGATGTGCATATAGATATAATTCTATTCTGATGTTTTTGACACCTGTCTACATGTTTTGTTTTGTTGCCTGTCTCCCCCTTCTAGACTGTGAGCCCGCTGTTGGGTAAGGACTGTCTCTCTGTGTTACCAACTTGTACTTCTTAAGTGCTTAGTACAGTGCTCTGCACACAGTAAGTGCTCAATAAAAATGACTGAATGACTGAATATCAGCTTCAAGGCTCTCCACAAACTCTCCCTCTTACATTTCTGCTCTTCATTGATTCAACTGTATTTATTGAGTGCTTACTGTGTGCAGAACACTGTACTGAGCACTTGAGAAAGTACAACAAAGTGTTTTTGTCACCCACGAGTTCCTAGCTCATTCTCTCCATTCCTCCCAGACTCATCTTCTAACTGTACCTCACTTCCAAGTCCCCCACCTCCATCCCCTCTCCTTCCACTCAAAAAACAACTGACAACTCACCAAAGCATACTTCTGACTTTTCCAGTGGACTCATGGTGCATGACACCGCAGTAATGAGAACGGGGTTTTCAGGCATCTTAATTAACTGTTACCTTATTTAATGGAAAGCTAAATGAAATCTTGTCTCTAAATCATAATGAGGTTGCTAGTGGTGTTGATAACAGACTTCTGATCCCCCCACAGAACTAATGTAACAGCCCTGATTTTCCAGCTGGTGTCAGCACAGACAAAAAACTTTTCTGTTTAATAAGCCTATTTAGCTTTCCAGAAATGTTCTAAAGTGATATTTTCTTGGCTTCTAAAGGAAATCAACCAACAAAGAAGCCTCATATATTGCATTTTTAGTTGCAGAACTCAATGACATAAACATTACCTCTGAGAGCATCCTGCAAAGCAGTATAACAACAATGAAAAGGAAAAAGGAAACTTAAGGAAGAAAAAAACTAATTGTGCATTCATTCGAGGAAAGCAATAAACAAAAGAAAAAGCATCTTGCTCACCTAGATGTTATTTCATCTAAACACAAAGAAAAAAATAATCCTGCAATACTTTCCATTTAAAGTGAAACATCAACGAAACTGATAAATTCACCTTACAAGTTTAATTTCAACTTTTTTTCTAGATTTTTTTAAGAAGAAAAGATGTAGAATGACATAATTTTGCATGTGTGCCCTCAATTTATTTTTATGTTCTGCCCCTAATATCAACTATTCCCTCAGAACATCTACTGAAACCTTGATGAAAGCATATTTGGAATTTGAACCGTCCCTTGAGGATTTCAAAGACTGAGACAGTGGCATAAGGAGGAAAAGAAAGTAAACAAAAAAAAATTGGTCAGCCACAAGTTGATTTTACACTTCAAGTTGAAGGAAACAATTAGGCCACCATCAGGTCATATTCTAATTTTCTGGTGCTATAAGATCTTTAACTTTAAGATATAACTTTAAGATCCTCACAAAAAAGTATAGCCTTATATCTAGACTGTTAGTTATTGTGTTCCGAGCACTGTATTAAGCACTGCAGTAGATACAAGATAAAGAAGTTCATTATGGGCATGGAATGTGTCTGCTAATTCTGCTGAACTGTACTCTCCCAGATGCTAAGCATAGTGGTTGGCACATAGTAAGAGCTAAATAAATACCACTGATTGACTGATCGTTAATAAATACCATTGATTGATTGATGGGTACTGTTTATTCTCTGTCCCAAAGAACTTGCTGCCAAAGTACTAGACCAGATTTATGAACTGGCTAGTGACTGAAATGATTAAGATTTCCCTAGCAGTAGAGATTTGCGATCTACCATTAGTGTTTCAGAGACACACTCTTTCTCTGGTCTTATTTAAGAAATGGAAATTTGACTAGGTGTTTCTTGTTTCATCATTTGTAGGCCTTTGCAAACTCGGTGTTTTTCAGAAGGGCTTTCAGGGTGATTTGATCTATATGGGCAAAGAGGAGAGTGAAACAGTACCTGTAGAATTTGAACAATGTAAAGGGAAAGCCAGATTTTGCAGGAATCTTTGGAAGCAATTTTTCAGAGACGAATTATCCAAATAATTGCAACTTTTATGGCATGCTTAATTCAACCGTGATATTTCCAGAGTTCATCTTCCTGTCTTACTCTGGCTCTCTGGTGATCTTTCTAATAAGAATTCTCCTACTATAAATATTGGGCTTTGCAATCCACCTTCTCTGATTAATTTGATTGATTTGATTGGATACTAAATCAAAATGCCAGTATTGAAGAGACGTGCACTTTTTATAGAGATAAAAACTTTGGAGGAGCATTGCATGATGAGATATTTAAATGAAGCCCAAAGATATCCATTTGGATCCTAATCCTCCTCAACCTCCCAGCTGCCTTCAACACTGTGGACCACCCCCTTCTCCTCAACACGCTATCCAACCTTGGCTTCACAGACTCCGTCCTCTCCTGGTTCTCCTCTTATCTCTACGGTCATTCATTCTCAGTCACTTTTGCGGGCTCCTCCTCCCCCTCCCATCCCCTTACTGTGGGGGTTCCCCAAGGCTCAGTTCTTGGTCCCCTTCTGTTCTCGATCTACACTCACTCCCTTGGGTGACCTCATTCGCTCCCACGGCTTCAACTATCATCTCTATGCTGATGACACCCAGATCCACATCTCTGCCCCTGCTCTCTCCCCCTCCCTCCTGGCTCGCATCTCCTCCTGCCTTCAGGACATCTCCATCTGGATGTCTGCCCGCCACCTTAAACTCAACATGTCCAAGACTGAACTCCCTGTCTTCCCTCCCAAACCCTGCCTTCTCCCTGACTTTCCCATCACTGTTGATGGCACTACCATCCTTCCCATCTCACAAGCCCGCAACCTTGGTGTCCTCCTCGACTCCGCTCTCTCATTCACCCCTCACATCCAAGCCGTCACCAAAACCTGCCGGTCTCAGCTCTGCAACATTGCCAAGATCCGCCCTGTCCTCTCCATCCAAAACTGCTACCCTGCTCATTCAAGCTCTCATCCAACCCATCTGGACTACTATATCAGCCTTCTCTCTGATCTCCCATCCTCGTGTCTCTCTCCACTGCAATCCATACTTCATGCTGCTGCCTGGATTGTCTTTGTCCAGAAACGCTCTGGGCATGTTACTCCCCTCCTAAAAAATTTCCAGTGGCTACCAATCAATCTGAGCATCAGGCAGAAACTCCTCACC
This sequence comes from Tachyglossus aculeatus, assembly GCF_015852505.1. NCBI lineage: Eukaryota > Metazoa > Chordata > Mammalia > Monotremata > Tachyglossidae > Tachyglossus > Tachyglossus aculeatus. Next base: position 90,769,405 of record NC_052066.1, read on the forward strand.
CTGGGCTTCAAGGCTGTCCATCACCTCGCCCCCTCCTACCTCACCTGCCTTCTCTCCTTCTCCAGCCCAGTCCGCACCCTCCACTCCTCTGCCGCTAATCTCCTCACCGTTAGGCCTCGTTCTCGCCTGTCCTGCCGTTGACCCCAGCCCACGTCATCCCCCTGGCCTGGAATGCCCTCCCTCTGCCCATCCGCCAAGCTAGCTCTCTTCCTCCCTTCAAGGCCCTACTGAGAGCTCACCTCCTCCAGGAGGCCTTCCCAGATTGAGCCCCCTCCTTCCTCTCTCCCTCATCCCTCTCTCCATCCCCCATCTTACCTCCTTCCCTTCCCCACAGCACCTGTATATATGTATATATGTTTGTACATATTTATTACTCTATTTATTTATTTATTTTACTTGTACATATCTATTCTATTTATTTTATTTTGTTAATATGTTTGGTTTTGTTCTCTGTCTCCCCCTTCTAGACTGTGAGCCCACTGTTGGGTAGGGACCGTCTCTATATGTTGCCAACTTGTACTTCCCAAGCGCTTAGTACAGTGCTCTGCACACAGCAAGCGCTCAATAAATATGATTGATTGATTGATTTCCCTTTCCTCTTCTCCCACTCCCTCCTGTATCACCCTGACTTGCTCTCTTTTTTCTCCCCCCTCCCAGCCCCACAGCACTTATGTACACTCTGTAATTTATTTATTTATATTAATGTCTTCTCCCCTGCTCTAAACTGTCTGTAAGCTCATTGAACATGGAGAATGTGTCTGTTTACTGTTGTATTGTACTCTCCCAAGCACCTAGTACAGTGCTTTGCACACAGTAAGAGCTCAATAAATACAGTTGAATGAATGAATCTTATGTTTGTCTTGACTGTATCCACTTGCCTGCTCTGTGACCTTGGGCAAGTCAGTTAACTTCTCTGAGCCTCAATCACCTCATCAGTAAAATGGGGATTAAGACTGTGAGCCCCACATGAGACACAGACTGTCCAATGTTTTGCTTTTATCTACCATAGTGCTTGATACAGTACCTGGCATATAGTGAATGGTTAACAAATACCATTAAAAAACAAACAAAATCCTTTACTGTTCAGTTTCCTCATCCATAAAATGTGCATTAAATTCTCCTTCCCTCATTCACTCTCAGCCTGATAATAATAATGATAATAATAACAATAATGATGGCATTTATTAAGTGCTTACTATGTGGAAAGCTCTGTTCTAAGTGCTGGGGAGGATACAAGGTGATCAGGTTGTCTCATGTGGGGCTCTCAATCTTCATCCCCATTTTACAGATGAGGTCACTGAGGCACAGAGAAGTTAAGTGATTTGTCCAAAGTCACACAGCTGACAAGTGTCCAAGATGGGGTTAGAACCCATGACCTCTGACTCCCAAGCCTGTGCTCTTTCCACTGAGCCACACGGCTTCTCTGACAGGGACTGAGACAGGGACTGTGTCCAACCTATATCTTGTATTTTTCTTGTATTTATCCAAGCACTCTGAACAGTGCTCAGCACCTAGTAAGTAAACATTTAACACCAGTAAGTAAACACGTAACAATAATAACGATGGTATTTGTTAAGCGCTTACTATGTGCAAAGCACTGTTCTAAGCACTGGGGAGGTTATAAGGTGATCAGGTTGTCCCACGTGGGGCTCACAGTTTTAATCCCCATTTTACAGATGAGGTAACCGAGGCATAGAGAAGTTAATTGACTTGCCCAAAGTCACACAGCTGACAGTTGGCGGAGCTGGGATTTGAACCCATGACCTCTGACTCCAAAGTCCGTGCTCTTTCCACTGAACCACGCTGCTCACTGTGAGCCTGTTGTTGGGTAGGGCCCGTCTCTATATGTTGCCGACTTGTACTTCCCAAGCGCTTAATACAGTTCTCTGCACACAGTAAGTGCTCAATAAATATGACTGACTGAATGAATGAATGATTTCTTTTTCTTTTTTTCTATAGCATTTGTTAAGTGTTTACTATGTGCAGGCATTTTACTAAGCACTGGGGTATATTCAAGCTAATCAGCTTGATCACAATCACTGTCCCTCATGGGGCTCATAAGTCTTTACCCCCATTTTACAGATGGGAGAACTGAGGCACATATAAGTGAGTTGCTCAAGGTTGCAAAGCAGACAAGTGCTGGAGCTAGGTTTAGAACCCAGGCTCTTCTGACTTCCAAGCCTGTGCTTTATCCACTCGGCCACCCTGATACCCATCTGCTGCTCTGTTTGTTCTGTGACAAATATCACAACCCACAAACCTTCTTTTCCCCCTTCCCTTTTCCTCCGATAAATGAAAGTATTTCTTCGGGAAGCCTTCCCCTATTAATTTTCAACAACCCAATGGGGTTGATGCTCCCAATCCACTCGAGTATATTATTTCTATCAACCACACTCATGAGAATTTGTATTTCTTTACCTATTTTGTTCATATATTTATCTGTATATTTAGTTATGTGGTCTGCTGTCTCACCCATGCTTTATTTTTCTCTACCTCCTGATTTCATTATTGGCAAATATCTTTTTTGTCAGTTTCCCCTAGTCAATTTCAGGTTCCTTTAAGGGCAAACCAGGTTTCTTGCTACTGCAGTAGGCTCCGAGTACTTAGCATAGTGCACAGAGCTCAGAGAGTGTTCACATTGACTGAATGATTGATTGAATAGCCGACATAAAAAAAATGGGTGCCGGGAAGTGTATTACTTCAGGCCCAATCCCCATCAAGATCATTCCCTTTTCACCTTGACAGCATAAGCCCTGGGTGTACACTTCTAAATCAATCAGTCAATCAATCAATCAATCATATTTATTGAGTGCTTACTGTATGCAGAGCACTGTACTAAGCACTTGGGAAGTACAAGTTGGCAACATATGGAGACGGTCCCCACCCAACAGTGGGCTCACAGTCTAGAAGAGTAGGCTCACAGTCTAGAATCAAAGTAGAGAAGTAGTGTGGCCTGTGGAAAGAGCATGGACCTGGCAATCAGAGGATCTGGGTTCTAATCTTCGCTCTGCCACGTACCAGCTGTGTGACCTTGAGCAAGTCATTTAACTTTTCTGTGCCACAAGTCCCATATCTGTGGGACATGGACTGTGTCTGATTTGATTAGCTTGTATCTACCCCAGCACTTAGTATGGTGGCCGGCTCAAACTAAGCACTTAATAAATACCATAAAAAAAATTCCGTGGAGCACAACTGTATCAAACTTGGTGAGGGTGACTTGGACAAGGTCTTCTCTTACATCTGGATGCAATAATCTCTCTCTGCAAGTGCTGCATGGTCAATGGACCGAGTTGTCTGCATCCCCACTGGGTGATTCTAAGCACAGTTCTGGGATTTGCAGAACAACAGATCCAAAGAATCACCTATGCCAATACTAGTTGATAGGAACTGGACCAAAATGCCAAATAAGACATTTGTTTTTTCTTTTGCAATCACTCCAGGAAAGGGTTTGGGGCAAGGGCAGAGAACATACACAACAAACCTTTGGAGAAATTTACTCGTGATGCAGGTGAAGCATGGGCTCTGAACTGAACAAATAGAATGTCAAATTTGGAACTGATTTTCTTCAATCTTTGACAATGCTGAGAAAGGGGAATGGGCCTTGGGACAATCAACCCTGGGCTAATGCAATGCATGGACCATGTGAGTCATGGCCCCTAATGAGGCTGTCTATTACCTTTTCTGAAATTCAATCGCTGAAAGAAATCTCGGAGGCCTGTCGTGTGACAAACTGATGAACGATTTCATGAAAGTGAGGCACAAAACCATTCAGCTCCATTTCCATTGATTCCAAAGAGTCCTTTTAATATCTTCAGAAAAACAACAAAGGGAAGAAATTTGGGTGATAAGCTGGAAGCCAGGGAGAGGGGTATGGGATGATTGTGCAGAGTGGGGGGAGATGAATTCATTCATGAATAGAATTTCTTTCTCTTTGCCCTTCTCAGATGCTATGGATAAAACTATTTAATGAGTAAACTAAGCCTGGTTTCAATCTAATTATTCTTTACCAAACATGGTATTTGACTAGACGAAATAATAATAATAATAATAATAATAACGTTGGTAATAATAACAAAATCAATTATATTTATTGAGCCCTTACTTTGTGCAGATCACTGTACTAAACACTTGGGAGAATACAATACAGCAGAGTTGATAGATGAGCTCCCTGTCCTGCCCATAAGTAAGAGAGAAGTTTTAGAGAAGCAGCAAGCTTAGTGGAATGAACATGGGCTTGGGAGTCAGAGGTCGTGGATTCTAATCCTGTCATCGCCACTTTGTCTGCTGTGTGACTTTGGGCAAGTCATTTCACTTTTCTGTGCCTTAGTTACCTCATCTGTAAAATGGAGATTAAGACTGTGAGCCCCACGTGGGACAACCTGATCACCTTGTATCTACCCAGGTACTTAGAACAGTGCTTGGCACGTAGTAGGCACTCAACAAATACCATAATCATTTTTACTATTATGAGGAGCTTAAGTCTGGAGAGCGAGACAGATGCTAAAATGAATTATGGATATTCATTCATTCATTCAATCATATATATTGAGCGTTTACTGTGTGCAGAGCACTGTACTAAGCTCTTGGAAAATACAATTTGGCAAAAGATAGAGACAGTCTCTACCCAACAACGGGCTCACAGTCTAGAAGGATATGTACATAAGTGCTGGGGCAGGGAAGAGGGGAGTGAATATCAAGTGGAGAAGCAGCACGGCGCAGTGGAAAGAGCCCGTAGGAGTCAGAGTTCATGGTTTCAAATCCCGGCTCCGCCAATTGTCAGCTGCGTGACTTTGGGCAAGTCACTTCACTTCTCTGTGCCCCAGTTACTTCATCTATAAAATGGGGATCAAGACTGTGAGCCCCCTGTGGGACAACCTGATCACCTTGTAACCTCCCCAGTGCATAGAACAGTGCTTTGCACATAATAAGCACTTAATAAATGCCATTATTATTAGTAAGTGCAGATACAAGTGTAGGTACAGATCCAAGTGCAATGGAAACGGAGGGGAGGGGAATCACAAGAGGTGAATGGATGAGAACAGAATTCCCAGACAGCTGATGCATGCTGAGTAAACTGAAAGCAAGAAGGATAAAAGAAACACTTTAAGGATAAAATGTAACAAAGATTCAGATGATGCTGCATCCCTGCAGAAAACAGAGTGCCATTTGCTGCGGATAGACCTGCATGGCACAAAGCAATCAAGAAGGAACTGCTCTTTCTAAGCAGTAACTTCGTTAGGATTGTAAAGCAAGGAAAGAAAAGTAAAATAAAAAGTGGAATGCACTCAAAGCAGTAAACCTGACAGTCTATGTGCTTGCTCAGGTTGGCTGATATAGTACAGTACTCTGTACACAGTAAATGCTCAAAAAATATCACTGATTGATTGTTTCATCTCCTCATGTCATGTAGGGACAGAAGAATTATCTAGTGGTTTACTAGCTTTATATTCTCTTCATTCATTCATTTTCATTCAATCGTATTTATTGAGTGCTTACTGTGTGTAAAGCACTGTACTAAGCGCTTGGGAAGTACAAATCGGCAACATATAGAGACGATCCCTACCCAACAACGGGCTCACAGTCTAGAAGGGGGAGTCAAACAACAAAACTAAACAAGTAGATAAGTGTCAACACCATCAGAATAAATATAAATTATAGCTATATACACATCATAAATAAAATAAATATAGTAAATATGTACAATTTAGGATGTGTTGTAGAGCCCCTTTTCTGGTCAATATGTTGACCACCCTTTTCAATGGTAAGTTCTATTTGAAGACCAAATCTGGAGATCAATACTATCTCTATTCAACAGACTGGACAATACAGTGTGGTTACATCCAAATGTGGCCACATACTGCATTACTGTGGCTTGGGAGATCCAGTGACAGAGCAAAGCGGCTGTCCAGCAATACTTGGACTGCGAGCCCCATGCAGGATTGGGATTGTGTCCAGCCTGATTATCTTGTATGTACCCCAGTGCTTAGAACAGTGTTTAGCACATAGTGAGTGTTAAAAAATACCATTAAAAAATACATTGCTGGAGAGGACTGGAGGGATGAAGAGAAGACAGGTTATGCCTCAGGGATCTGCCGGTTCCGGAGGGCCCACTCTAGTTAATTATGGAATTTGTTAAGCACGTACTTTGTGCTAGATACTGTTCCATGGGGTGGGTTCATTCATTCATTCAATAGTATTTATTGAGCACTTGGGGAAGCGGCGTGGCTCAGTGTAAAGAGCCTGGGCTTTGGAGTCAGAGGTCATGGGTTCAAATCCCAGCTCCGCCACTTGTCAGCTGTGTGACTTTGGGCAAGTCACTTAACTTCTCTGGGCCTCAGTGACCTCATCTGTAAAATGGGGATTAAGATTGTGAGCCCCACATGGGACAACCTGATCACCTTGTAGCCTCCCCAGAACTTAGAACAGTGCTTTGCACATAGTAAGCACTTAACAAATACCAAAATTATTATTATTATTATTACTTACTGTGTGCAAAGCACTGTACTAAGTGCTTGGTACAAGTCGGCAACATATAGAGACAGTCCCTACCCAACAAACATATCAGGTTGGACACAGTCCCTGTCCCATGTAGGGCTCACAGTCTCAATCCCCATTTTACAGATGCAGGAACTGAGGCCCAGAGAAGTGAAGTGACTTGCCCAAGGTCACACAGCAGACAGGTGGCAGAGACGGCAGTAGAACCCATGACCTTCTGATTCCCAAACATCTGCTCAATCCACTACACCGTGCTAGTTTATCCTACTTATCTGTGTGGCCCATTCCCAAACAACATAACACACTACTTGGGAAAGCAGTATGGCCCAGTGGCTAGAGCATAGGCCAGGGAATCAGAAGGACCTGGATTCTAATCCCAATCTAATCTGCCACTTGTCTGCTGTGTGACCTTGGGCAAGTCACTTCACTTCTCTATGCCTCAGTTGCCTCATCTATCAAATGAGGAATAAGACTGCAAACCCTATGTGGGACGTGGACTGTACCCAACGAGATTACCTTCTATCTACCCCAGCACTTAGAACACAGCCTGACACACAGTAAGAACTTAACAAATACCATTAAAAAATTAAAAAATGAAGGCAAGCGAGCAGTGCTGACTAGTGCTAGTAAAATGTTTGACTCTCAGAGTATGGAGGAAGGGAGGTATCAGGCTGCAGATCACACTGAAAGTCTACATTGATATATTACTGCACAATGTTCTCTATGACTGTGGTGAAATCTGGGCCCCACACAGATGCCATATCTGCCACTGATCAGTTCAGTTCCATCTGTGTCATTTATGGATTATCCTCCCTATTTGTTAAGCACTCACTATGTGCCAGGTGTTGTACTAAGCGCTGGGGTGGAAACAAGCCAGTTGGGTCAGGTATAGTCCCTGTCCCACGTGGGGTTCACAGTCTCAATCCTCATTTTGAAGATGAGGTAACAGGCATAGAGAGGTAAAAGTGACTTACCCAAGGTCACACAGCACAGAAGTGGTGGAGTTGGGATTAACTAGGGTATTTGTTAAGAGTTTATTATGTGTCAAGCACTGTTCCAAGTGCTGGGGTAGATACAACCTAAACAGGTTGGACACAGTCCCTGTCCCACATGGGGCTCACAATCTAATCCCCATTTTACAGATGAGGTAACTGAGGCCTGGAGAAGTTAAGTGACTTGCCTAAGGTCATACAGCAGACAAGTGGTGTAGCCGGGATTAGAACCCATGACCAGTCAACTCCCGGGCCCATGCCCTAACCACTACATCATGCTGCTTCTCCATATCAAAAAGCTAGATACAATTAAAAGCAACAAAATTCTGGAACCTAGCCTCCTAAAATCAAAGCTATGCTTAATTTAACATAGCTATGCTAGGTGGGATATGTGAGGAAAATAAACAACAGCAGGATGCCTAAACTGTTGCTCTAAGGAGACCTGAAATTGGAAGAGCTTAGTGTAGTATTCTGCATGCAGTAAGTGCTCAGTGAATACGATCCACCGACTGCATAAAATAATGAAATAAAAAGCAAGGAGAGCAGAGTAAATGTTTTAACAGCACTACAAAATAAAACCTCAGACCATCAATCAGTCGATTGATCAATGGTAATTATTGAGTGCTACTGTGTGCAAAGCACTGTACTTAGCACTGGAGAGAGCATGATACAACACCCACCCCACAAGGAACTCACAGTCTAGAAGGCAAGACAGACATTAATAAATTATGGATATGTTCATAGGTTCTGTGGGGTTGAGGGTGGGATGAATATCAAATGTTTAAACAGTAGGTAGACAAGATCTCTGCCCACAAGAAGCTTACAAACTAGAGGGAGAAACAGAGGGCTATTTACAGATACATTTCAGATTACAGATGGCTATTGTATATAAGTGATCTGGGTGTGAGTGAAAAGGTTAAAGGCTAACCTTTAACCTTTTAACCTTTGGGCTTAAAGGTTACCAAGCCCAAGTTCATAGACAATGCAAAAGGGAAGACAAATAGGGGAAATGAGAGCTTAAACATTTCATGCATTCATTCATTCAATTGCATTTATAGAGCACATACTGTGTGCAGAGCACTGTACTAAGCACTTGGGAAAGTACAGTACAACAATAAACAGTGACGTTCCCTGTCCACAATGAGCTCACACTCTAGAGTGGGGGAAGCATTTATTCATTAATTCAGTTGTATTTTTTGAGCACTGTACAAGGTGCTTGGGAAGAACAAATCGGCAACATATAGAGACAGTCCCCACCCAACAAAGGGCTCACAGTCTAGAAGGGGGAGAGAGACAACAAAACAAAACAGGTAGACAGGTGTCAATACCATCAGAATAAATAGAATTATGGCTATATACAATTATAGCTATAGATACATAATAAAATAGAGTAATAAAAATGTGCAAATAAAATAGAGAAATAAATATGTGCAAATATGTACCCAGTAACGGGCTCTAGACTGCGAGTCCGGTGTTGGGTAGGGACCATCTCCTACATGTTGCCAACTTGTACTTCCCAAGCACTTAGTACAGTGCTCTGCACACAGTTAGCGCTCAATAAATATGATTAATTGAATGAATGAATGAATGAGGAGGAGCCCGCGAAGGAGACTGAGAAGCAGGCATCAATACTAATAAAATTACACATAAGTACGTAAATGCTTAGGGGCTGGGAGTGGGGAAGAGCAAAGGGATAAATAAAATTACAGATATATGCATAGATTCTTGGGAGCAGGGGGGTGGGGAGAGCAAAGGAAGCAACTCAGGATGATGCGGAAGGGAGTCAGAGATGAGGAAAAGTGGGGCTTAGCCTGGGAAGGCCTCTTCGAGGAGGGAAAGCCATTTGGAAGAGATGTGATTTTAGTAGAGATCTGAAGATGAGAAGAATGGTGGTCTGCCAGATTGGAAAGGGGAGGGAGATTCAGGCCAAAGGAAAGACATAGACAAGGCCATTAGGGGCAAGAGATGGAGGGAGGCAGGGGGAGAGGGGGTATGAGGAGGGAGTTAAAAAAAGACTGAAACCATTGGTTCAGGAAATAGGCATGGGAGTCAGTAAAAATGGAGTATTGTTTCTGGGCAGAAGAGAGGGCAGAGTTATGACAGCTGAGAATGAGTTTGAGATGGATGGGGTCGGCCTGTTGTCTCTATCTCTGCCAGCATTGGAGGAAATGCACCATTTTCTGGACAGTAGCTAGGAAGTTAATACCTTCTCAGAGGTGCACTATTTTGTTAAACAACCAATATTTCCTAGTGCCATTTTGGGCATTTATATTTCCATGAAACCAAAACTGATGTCTGCACACAGTAAGTGTTCAATAAGCAGCAGGCTCTGCTCAGTGGGCAACTGAGAGATCACTGGTTTGCTTTTGACAATTCTGAGCAGGAGACAAAGATGTCTGTGCTCAAGGTTCTTCGATCCATTATAGCTCTCCTCTCTCTCTCTCCGAACTTGCAGGGAACTCTTCCCACATAATATCCATATCCACATATGTGGGACTCATTCCAGATTTCAGGTGGAAAACAGTTTCATTATTTTACCTAACTCTTCACAACACTTCACTTCCCATCAATATAAATGGTATCATCCTCCTCCCAGTAGCCTGTACTTAGTCCTGCAGCTGGCTGATGGAAAGGGTACAGCTCAGGAAGACAGGAGACCTGGGTTCTAATTAGTAATAATTAATAGAGGTATTTGTTAAGCATGTACAATGTGGCAAGCCCTGTGCTAAACATAAAAGAGGTGAGAAGTGATAAAAATCCCAATCATTTTTCTTCATCTCTTTCTTCTGCCTCTTATGGGTAAAGAACGTGTCTACCAACTCTTTTATATTGTAGTTTCCCAAATGTTTAGTATAACGCTCTGCACACAGTAACCACTCAATAAATATAATTGATTGATTCACTGATGGATGTTCAAAAGATAATAGTGTTATCTGTTAAATGCTGTGTACCCACTGCTGGGACAGATTCAAGATAATCAGGTTGGACACAGCCCCTGTCTCACATGAGACTCACAGTATAGGTGGGAGGGAGAACAGTTATTGATTTCCCATTTTTATGGTATTTGTTAAACTCTTACTATATGCCAAGTGCCGTATTAAACACAGGAGTAGATACAAGCTAATTGTTATTATTATTATTATTATTATTATTATTATTATCATTATTACGATATTTGTGCTTACTATGTGCCAGGCACTGTACTAAGTGCTGGGGTGGATACAAACAAATAGGGTTGGACACAGTCCTTCTTCCACATAGGGCTCACAGTCTTAATCCCCATTTTATAGACGAGGTAACTGAGTCATGGAGAAGTGAGATGACTTGCCTTAGATCACACAGCAGACACATGATGGAGCGGAGATTAGAACCCATGGCCTTCTGACAACCAGGCCCATGTTCTATTCACTACGCCATGCTGCTTTAATAAATGAGGAAACTGAGGCACAGAGAAAAGTGACTTGCCCAAAGTCACACAACAAGCTATTGGTAGAACCAAGATTAGACCTGTGCTTTTTTCCACTGGGCTATGCTGCTACTCCTGGGACGGTGTCCACAGGGGTGAAGCTTTCTGACCAAAGAACCACCTACGGAATTCCATAAATATCACTGGCCTAGGAGGAATCTTGGAAAAAAAATGGCTATCAGGGGCAGCACAGACCATAGCAGCTTCTGAGACAATCACCTGACTGGTCATAGCGCTAAGGCACAATAATAACAGTATATTGCAGTACCTTTGGCCATAAATGAGTCCTCAGTCACTCAATACTACTTATTGAGCACCTACTGCGCAAAAAGCACCACGCTAAGCTCTTGGGAAAGTACAATACAAAAGAGTCTGACATTTGTTTAACGCTTACTATATGCTCTGTACTGAATTAAACATTAGGGTAGATACAAGATAATCAGGGGCTATATTTTTTTTTAAATGGTATTTTTTTAATGGTGTTTGTTAATTGCTTACTGTGTGCCAGGCACTGTATTAAACTCTGAGGTAGATTCAATCTAATCGAGTTAGACACAGTCCCTGTCCCACATGGCTCTCACAGTCTTAATCCCCATTTTACATATGTGGTAACTGAGGCCCAGAGAAGTGAAATGAATTGCCCAAATGGCAGTGCCGGGATTAGGATCCAAGTACTTCTAACTCCCAGGCCTGTGCTTTATCCATTAGGTCAAGCTGCTTTCTGTAAGGGATCATAGGAGACACAGTCCATGCTCACGAGGAGATTACCATCTACATGGGTGACAGACATTAAAATAAATAACATATAGAGGAAATGTCAGAGTGTGAGGAAATGTACATAAATGCTGTGGGATGGGGTGAGTATCAAAGTGCTTAAGGGGAATACAGCTGAGTGCATTGGTGACACAGAGAGAAGTACTTGTCTTTTGCCGTCGAGTCGACTCCGACCCATAGCGATGCCATGGACACATCTCTCCCAGAACATCCCACCTCCATCTGCAATCATTCTGGAAGTATAGCCATAGAGTTTTCTTGGTAAAAATATGGAAACGGTTTAACATTGCCTCCTTCTGTGCAGTAAACTTGAGTCTCCACCCTTGACTCTCTCCCATGACACTGCTGCCCAGCACAGGTGAGTTTTGACTTGTAACAGCTTGTCTTCCACCTGCTAGCTACTGACCAAGCTAGGAATGGATTGGGTATGCCTCTGCTTGACTCTCCCTTTGGCAGCCGAAACTGGTAGAGAACTGGAAACTCTCCAGGTGTGCCCCTGAGAGGGGAAAGAGGAGGACAGATAAGTGAAATAAGTGCTTAGTCAGGGAAGGCCTACATGTAAAAGTAGCCCAAACCCTCAAATCCTCTAGATTTTAAGCTCCTTATAGGCAGGGAATGTGACTGTTAATTCCTTTGCACTTTCCCAAACATTAAGTATTTCTATTTATTAACATTTATTTATTAACATTTCTATTTATTTTATTTTGTTAGTATGTTTGGTTTTGTTCTCTGTCTCCCCCTTTTAGACTGTGAGCCCACTGTTGGGTAGGGACTGTCTATATATGTTGCCAACCTGTACTTCCCAAGTACTTAGTACAGTGCTCTGCACACAGTATGTGCTCAATAAATACGATTGATTGATTGATTGATTAGTATAGTATTCTACACATAGAGAGCGCTCAATAAATACCACTGATTGATTGTGTTGCATTCTACTTGCCTACTCACTTGCTAAGCCCCAGTGGGCTATGACTGGCCAAGAACAGAGAGTTTGAGTGGTGCCACTCAAAACAGTATCACTGTAATCAATTCTGGGCCTGGGAGACAGAAGGACATGGGTTCTAATCCCTGCTCTGTCACTTGTCTGCTGTGTGACCTTGGGTAAATCACTTAACTTCTGTGTGTCTCAGGTCCCTCATCTGTAAAATGGGCATTAAGACTGGGATCCCCATGTGGGGCATGAATGGTGTCCAACCTGATTAGCTTGTATCTACCCTAGAATTTAGTACAGTGCCTGTCACATAGTAAGCATTTAACAAACATTACTAAAAAAAATTGGCTCATTCTTTGGAGAATTATATTGGGGTATGGGATTCAGGCTTTTGGAGAGTTCTCTCCCAGGAACCCGGGCACATTGGCATTAGAGGATGGTTGCTGACAACCCAAAGGATGGTATGTTTTCCATTCATGTGTTCATTACAGGGAGTAAAATTGTCTCCATCCGAGCCCAGTTCTTAATAATAATAGTGCTATTGGTTAAGTGCTTACAAAGTTACAAACACAGTGCTAAGAAATGGGGTAAATATAAGATAATCAAGTCAGATACAGTCCCTGTCCCACATGGGGTTCATAGTCTAAGTAGGATAAGTCAGAGAGAGAGAACAGCTATTGAGTCCCCATTTTACTGAGGAAGAAACTGAGGCGCAGATAATTTAAGTGAATTTCCCAAGGTCACACAGCAGTCGAAGGAGGAACTGGTATTAGAACCCAGGTGTTCTGATTCCCAAATCTATGTTCTTTTCACTAGGTCCCACTTCTTACTGGAATATGGATCTGGATATATAGTGTCCCCAGGTTTGAGGGTTGGAGACTGGTCTGCAGTAGGTTTCTTGTGCAGGAGGCATTGATAGGAGCTGCCAGCTTTCTAATGAAGGTTCACTTGAAATGCTTATGACGAGCCAATTCTCCGGGAAAAGAGCTGGGGAAGGTGAAGGGTGAGCAGAGGGATATATTTCTTGATTTTTTTCTGGGCTTCAGACACTTGTTCATGTAACTCTGGCTGCCACCCCTTTCACTTGCCATCTAGACCAAGAGAGCATCTGAAATGTCTGAAAACAAGGAGTGAGTGGATTAAGGCCGAAGCCACTTTCTGTGGAGACTGACACTTGCATAGAAAGATCACACCTACGTATCAGGTCCCTCCATTCATTCATTAAATTGTATTTATTGAGCGCTTACTGTATGCAGAGCATTGTACTAAGTGCTTGGGAAGTACAAGTTGGCAACATATAGAGACGGTCCCTACCCAACAGCGGGCTCACAGTCTAGAAGGGGGAGACAGACAACAAACAAAACATATTAACAAAATTAAATAGAATAAATATGTACAAATAGAGTAATAAATATGTATAAACATATACATATATACAGGTGCTGTGGAGAGGGGAAGGAGGTAAGGTGGGGTGATGGGGAGGGGGAGGAGGGGGAGAGGAAGGAGGGAGCTCAGTCTGGGAAGGTCTCCTGGAGGAGGTGAGCTCTCAGTAGGGCTTTGAAGGGAGGAAGAGAGCTAGCTCGCCGGATGGGCAGAGGGAGGGCATTCCAGGCCCGGGGGATGACGTGGGCTGGGGGTCGACGGCGGGACAGGCGAGAACGAGGCACTGTGAGGAGATTAGCGGCAGAGGAGTAGAGGGTGCGGGCTGGGCTGTAGAAGGAGATAAGGGAGGTGAGGTGGGAGGGGGCGAGGTGATGGACAGCCTTGAAGCCGAGGGTGAGGAGTTTTTTCCTGATGTGTAGGTTGATTGGTAGCCACTGGAGAGTTTTGAGGAGGGGAGTAACATGCCCAGAGCGTTTCTGCACAGAGATGATCCGGACAGCGGCATGAAGTATGGATTGAAGTCAGGGGGGACAGGAGGATTGGAGATCGGAGAGGAGGCTGATGCAGTAATCCAGTCGGGATAGGATGAGAGATTGAACAAGCAGGGTAGCAGGCTGAATGGAGAGGAAAGGGCAGATCTTGGCAATGTTGCGGATTTGAGACCGGCAGGTTTTGGTGACGGATTGGATGTGAGGGGTGAACAAAAGAGCGGAGTCGAGGATGACACCACGTTTGTGGGCTTGTGAGACGGGAAGGATGGTAGTGCCGTCAACAGTGATGGGAAAGTCAGGGAGAGGGCAGGGTTTGGGAGGGAAGATAAGGAGTTCAGTCTTCGACATGTTGAGTTTTAGATGGCGGGCATGGAGATGTCCTGAAGGCAGGAGTAGATGCGAGCCTGGAGGGAGGGAGAGAGAGCAGGGGCAGAGATACAGATTTGGGTGTCATCAGTGTAGAGAAGATAGTTGAAGCCATGGGAGTGACTGAGTTCACCGAGTGAGTGTAGATAGAGAACAAAAGGGTACCAAGAACTGACCATTGAAGAACCCCTACAGTAAGGGGATGGGAGGGGGAGGAGGAGCCCGCAAAAGAGACTGAGAATGAAGGGCCAGAGAGATAAGAGGAGAACCAGGAGAGGACAGAGTCTGTGAAGCCAAAGTTGGATAGACTATACTATACTAGACTAGACTAGACTATAAGCTCCTTTTGTGCAGGAAAAGTGTCTACCAACTCTGTTTTGTGGTACTGTCTCAAGAGCTTAGTACAGTGCTTTGTACAAATGAGCACTCAATTAATGTGTTGCTCTGCAAACAGTAAGCGCTTAGTAAATATGATCGATGGATCACTTGGCCCTCGCAAAGCCACATAAATCATTGCTCTCAGACAGTACTTCATTTTTTGTCTTCGCGCCATTAGAAAATTTAGTCTTCCTTTGTCCATCACCTTGACATATATTTTCATAAATAAATGGGTCTCTTTCATTTAGGCTACCAAACTTAGACGTCCTGATTATAGAGAATGTTTGAATTGAATCATCACATATAGGCACTGAAGCCTCACCTGTGGTAGTACATAGTCTTTTATAGCTTATGTATATTTTAAAAAGTGTGTATGTGTGTTTGGTCCTTGAAATAATTGATTTCCTGGAATACAGACTACAAACCTATGGGCAGGGAATGTGTATGCGAACTCTTGTTGCACTGTACCATTATTATACTGTCCCAAGCATTAGTACAGTGCTCTGCACCCAGTAAGCGCTCAATAAATAAGATTGATTGATTTGCAGGGCAATAGTGATACAAGTTATTCAACTGAGCTTACGTTTGACTTAGGGGAGATGTAGAGTTGGTGGGGAGCACAACAGCTGGGCGTTTGGGAAGTGGGAGGGCAGTACAGAGGGTGAAAAATTAGAATACACTACCCATCAGACGCAATACCTGTTTGAACAGGAAGTGGAGGACCGGGGAGAAGAGCTCTAGGATTGAGGATTCAAACTGACTTCTGAACTATGCCACTCTACTATCCTGTGACCATCCCCATAAGCCAATTAAGCTGTATGGAAAAGGAGGGGTCTGGTAGGGGGAGGGGATCAAGCATTTGGAACTAATCTTGCCTGTCAACAACATGGAAAGCTTCAGTGTCCATTCCGGGTGAGGCTGTCATTCTAGTGTGACACCTACTTTTAGGGCTATTCTTATTTTTGATTGTTTCCTCTTTCCATGGTGAATCTTTCTCCACTCAAAGTCATGGGATAATGTAGTCATTTCCTCCAAGAAAGAGGACTCTTCTAGTCACATAACACCCAGCACAATGTATGCAACCATGAAAACCATGCTATTTGGAGTGAGAGCTGTAAATTTGGGTGATAGTTTTGTTTATATCATACCAGTAAGTCTTTGACTCATTTTTTTAAACATAAATGTAAATAAGACTGACCAAAATGGTAGGTCAGATTTCCATTTTTAAGATTGAATCCTATCCCCTTAAGGATGTTTGATTTTTTAAAAAGTTGAATAGATTATCAGTCTGCTGGTTTTCCAAGATTTCCAATTAGAGAAGACACATTCGATCCAGGAATATATCAATGGAACTAGTTTTGAGAGCCACCAGCTTTCTTTTAATCCATTTCCTCTAGCCATGCCTTCAAAGGAGGGGGAGAAGAAGGAAAACTGTATAGCTTCCTCTGCAGAAGCCCTGTGTATGAGGAACATTGACAGATATTTGGTGTTCTGGCTCCAACCTTTCTTTCCTCCCAGTTTTTTGGATTGATGCAAACTCATTCAGGGACATTACCCTTGTATTCTAAAGTCCAAATGAGTTTCAGGGCCACTGGAGTCGGTCTTCTCCCACTCCCATCTGCATTGCCCGGATTTGCTGTCTTTATTCACCCCCACCCGCCGAGCACATACGTACACACCCATAATTTATTTATTTTATATTAATGTCTGTCTCATCTGCTACCCTGTAAGCTCCTTGTAGGCAGGGGATATGTCTACCAACTCTGTTTTCTTATACTGTTCCAAGCATTTAGTACGGTGCTCAGCACACAGTAAGCTCTCAATAAATATGATTGATTGATCAATCTAGCTGAACTAGATCCCAGGAGGAAACCCTGCCTCAAGTTCCCTGGAATGTCTCCTGGAGGAATTCTTCCCAGTTACTAGTTTACATTTGGGGTAAAGATGAAGGCCAAAAAAAAAAAAAACTCCGAAGATCACTAAACTACTTCACCTATTCATTGTGGCCTTTATCAGTCTTCTTTTTCACCCACGGCTATTTAATTTCATCGCATACTAAATTATTCACAGAAAATTTCTTCTGAAGCCAGATCAGGTCACTCCGTTACACAACAAAGCCATATTCTCTTTGAAAGATAAATGGAGGACTTTGTTTCTTCTCTCTGTGCTCTTTTCATCAGCTAGGGGCCTGGACACATTCCAACAGGATGGAGGACTTACAACAAGGAGTTGGCATGTGGTCGGTACTCAACATAAATTCAGCCAGCAATGCAATAATGTGAGTCTGCCGGAATGCCGTGGGAGGTGCAGGCTAACCCTTTTATTTTTGTTTAAAACCAGGTTATTGGTATGCCATTTCAAGTCAGTGTTCTTCCCCTTCCATTTTGGGGACTATGAGAGTGGGAAAGGGAGGGATGTAGAAATAGGAGGGAGAGGAAGAGAGGCAAAAAGAACACCTCCAAATTATAAACCCAGAAAGCTGTGGGATATGAACCGAGCATTGCCCTGCCGGGATAAGGAAGTTCAACTCTTTAAAGTGAGTAAGAGCAGCTGGGGGGCTGTGGGGGAAGCCTGGCCAGGTCATCAAGGATCATCCTAATACTGGGACATTTGTTATTTTTTCCAGACAAAGAGCTAGGACTATCCCAGCTCAACTAAGGCATCTTCTCAGCCTAGGGAATAGTGGTGGCAGTGAAGTTAGAGTGTAAGCTCCATGTGAGCAAAGATTGAGTCATTTGGTTATTCTGTACTTCCCAAGCATCTAGTACCATGCACCTCACCAAATAGTCCCTCAATAAATTCTGAAGCCACTCTTACCACTACTACAATTACTACTGCAAGAAGTAGCATGGTATAGTGGTTAGAGCATGAGCCTGGGAGTCAGAAGGTCATGGGTTCTAATCTTGGCTCCTCCACTTATCTGCTATGTGACCTTGGGCAAGTCACTTCACTTCTCCATACCTCACCTGTAAACTGGGGATTAAGATTGTAAACCCAATTTAGGACATGGACTATGTCCAACACTGTTTGCTTGATCCACCCCAGTGCTTTGAACAGTGCCTGGCACATAGTAAGTGCTTAACAAATACCATAATTACTCCCCTCTTCAAAGAGCTCCTGTGGCTGCCTGTCAACCTACGCATCAAGCTAAAACTCCTCACTCTTAGTTTCAAGGCTATCACCTCGCCCCCTCTTACCTCACCTTCCTTCTCTACTTCTCCAACCCAGCCTGCACCCTCTGCTCCTCTGCTGCTAACCTCCTCACTGTACCTCGTTCTCGCCTGTCCCGCCGTCGACCCCCGGCCCACGTCTTCCCCCTGGCCTGGAATGCCTTCCCTCCACTCATCTGCCAAGATAGCTCTCTTCTTCCCTGGAAAGCCCTACTGAGAGCTCACCTCCTCCAAGAGGCCTTCCCAGACTGAGCCCCCCTTTTCCTCTCCTCCTCCCCATCTCCCCGCCCTACCACCTTCCCCTCCCCACAGCACCTGTATATATGTTTGTACAGATTTATTACTCTTATTTTACTTGTACATATTTACTATTCTATTTATTTTGTTAATGATGTGCATTTAGCTTTAATTCCATTTGTTCTGATGACTTGACACCTGTCCACATGTTTTGTTTTGTTGTCTGTCTCCCCCTTCTGGACTGTGAGCCCGTTATTGGGTAGGGACCATCTCTATATGTTGCCAACTTGTACTTCCCAAGTGCTTAGTACAGTGCTCTGCACACAGTAAGCGCTCAATAAATACAATTGAATGAATGAATGAATAATAATTATTGTTATTACTACTACTAGTACTACTGCTGCACTATTTTTGATGGCATCTGTTAAGCACCTATTGTGTCCCAAGCACTGTATTAAGCACTGCAGCAGATACAAGATAAAGAAGCTGGGCACATGCCCTGTCTCACGTAAGGCTCAGTCTTAATCCCCATTTTACAGATGAGGTTACTAAAACACAGTAGAGTTAAGCGACTTGCCCCAAGGTTACACAGAAAACAAGTTGCAGAAGCAGCATTAGAACCCAGGTCCTTCTGATTACCAGGCCCATGCTCTGTCCACTAGGCCATGCTTCTTCTCCACACTGCTTCTCACTATTTAAATCTTTTTCAAAAGATAATTCATTTATAGGCATAAACAATCTATTTGGAAACAGTGGGGAATTTTAATTTTGCATACATTAGAGAAAGTAGGGAGGGGATGGTCCTGTCATGATGAATTCACATTCTAATGATGGATATATGAGCTCCACGTGAGCTGGCTCTGCCTGCTGTTACACACTGGAGGTGCCTACTAGCTATTGTTTGAGGAAAGCAGAAGTTGGGAAATCTCCTACCTATTTCTTAGTTGCTTCCCATCTATAATTTATTTAAATGCCTCTTCTAGTAGATTGCTTTCCACCATCCTTTTGGGAAACAGAAAAGCACCTGCAACATGAGACCTTATATGACCTTGAGAAGTCTAGTAGCCTTGGTAGCCATCACTATGAGTGTGAGTAGTCTGAAATCTTGCTTGCCTAGGCATAGCACCCTATTGACTCTTGTTTTTATTCTGTGAATTGCATATTTCTGTCCTATATGCTGTTTTAGTGTGTTATTGTCTCTTTGATCCAGATGTGTCTAACTCCAGTCCTCTCCGCTACCTTTATCCATAGATATTCATAGTGCTGTTCAACAAATATGATTGAGGCTGTGAGCCTCTTAAGGAACAAAGTCCATGTCTGATGCTATACTGTACAGCTTAGTACAGTGCTTTGCACACAGTAAGTGCTCAATAAGTACGATTGAATGAATGTCTAATTCCCACCTGCATATTCTTTCGCAGAGTTTAGTACAGTGCTCTGCACAAAGTAAGCCCTTAATAAATACAATTCCTACTATTACAACTAGATGGTAAAGGACTACGTCTACTTACTCTGTTGTACTTTCCCCAGAGAATAGTGCAATTCTCTGAACATAGTAAGTGATCAGTACACACCGATGCTTTACCTGAAATCCCGAGTCCGAACTCTGTTGTCCTTTTCAGTATCCCATTTAAAGATGCAACAAGGCCTAGTGGAAAGAGGATGGGCCTGGGAATCGGGAGACCTGGGTTTTGATTCCTGCTCCATCATTTATCTGCTGCGTGACTCTGGACAAATCACTTAATTTGTGTCTCAGTTTCCTCATGTGTAAAATGAGTACTAAATACCTGTTCTTCCTCTCATTTAGACTGTGAGCCCCATGTGGGACAGAGACTGTGTGTGACCTGATTATACTGCATTTACCCCAGAACCTAATTAAATACTTGGTGTAGAATCAGTGCTTAACAAATACCACAATTATTATTATTGTAATTACCTAGTTTCCTGCCAAATTGGAAATATTTTGCTATTTCCTCTTTTGCTTCAGTGTGGTAAATATGTGAATTTAGGAAGTTGCCTTGATAAGGTCCATAAGAGGGAGTTGCTTTGATAAGGTCCATAAGAGGAAGTTGTGTAGCTTGAAAAGGTCACTGGATTCAAGATCAGTTTGGATCAATGAATGGATTGTACTTCCCAAGTGCTTAGTACAGTGCTCTGTACACAGTAAGCGCTCAATAAATACGATTGAATGAACAAATGATAAGAACATCCATTTTGGGTCACAAGAGAAAAAGTTAGGGATCTTGGGGAAATTGCTAGGAATGTTAGATGATCCATCCCTAGCCACTGGGATGGATGTTAAGGAACAGAAACAACTTAGCTGTTATCGGATGGTAAGTCTTTATTTGCATGCAGCTCAAGGATCCATGAGTTATTTTCAGACCGAATATGAAAAGCTATTGTTCCTTCCAGTAAATGCCCCACCAATGTTCTTCTCACTTGTGTGACACATTTGTAGTATTTCTTAATTATGGGCACGAATCAGAGTCACAGATTCCCTCAAAATCTCTTAGTAATCCTTTCCTTGCTTGTAATTTAGTCTCATGCTCTCCAGCAGGCTAACTTCCAGAATATGATCCATAGCAGGCGCTTCTCCCCAAGTCCCTCAGATTAGGAAAGAGGAAATGAATCTAGGGACTGGGCTAGGGAGGAGTAGCTCCTTATGTGTTAAGCCCTTAGTAGGTGACAAGCACTACAGTAAATGCTAAGCTAAATGTAAGATAACCAGTTTAGGCACAGTAGAGGAGGGCTGCATAATTGGAGAAGAGATGAAACACCTTCCAAAGCATAGGTCCATTGGTTTCCATGTATTAAGTCTCATCCCATTTGGACTGGTTGTTAGCATGTGGCACGCTCAACAAACCAAGGCTCTGGAAATTGCTAAGCACAGAGGGTGATTCTGCAAAATTCCCCAGAATCCTTGGGCTTTTCCTCACAGAGTAGTTGAAGGAATTCTCTAAGAGCCTTTACCCATCAATGTTGGAGTGAAGCAGGACATTGTGGTCCCTCCTGTGCTGGGAACAACATTTTCCTCTTTTCTTTTGAGGTTGGTTGGCAATGAGAGATGTGTAAGTGTAAATAAGTGTCTGTGACTATATTAAGTGCTTGGGAAATATAGCACTAGTCAATGTTTTGGGCGGAAGTTGCATTTGGTAAGCTGCAGTTGAATCAGGAATCTACAGAAATAATAATAATAATGATATTATATTTGTTAAGACTGTCCTTAGCTCTGGGGTAGATACAAATAATAAATAATAATGATAAGGGTATTTGTTAAGCACTTACTATGTGCCAAGCACTGTTCTAAGTGCTGGGGTAGAAACAAGGTGATCAGGTTGTTCCATGTGGGGCTTATAGTCTTATTTCCCATTTTCAGATGAGGTAACTGAAGCACAGAGAAGTGAAGTGACTTGCCCAAAATCACACAGCTGACAAGTAGCGAGGCCAGGATTAGAACCCATGACCTCTGACTCCAAGGCCCATGCTCTTTCCACTAAGCCATGTCACATTCTAAGTAAGAAGGAACACGGTGTGGCCTAGCAGATAGAGCACAGGCCTGAGAGTCAGAGGGACCTGGGATCTAATCTTGACTCTGCCACTTGTCTGCTATGTGACTTTGGACAAGTCACTTCACTTCTCTGTGCCTCAGTTTTCTCATCTGTGAAATGGGAATTAAGACTGTGAGCTCTATGTTGGACTGGGACTGTGTCCAATCTGATTAGCTTGTATCTACACCATCGCTTTGAACACTGCCTGGCACGTAGTAAGTTCTTACGCATACCACAGTTATTCTTATCATCATCATCATTATTAATGTTATTATTATTGTTTTGTAGATGGGGGAACCTAGGCACAGAGAAGTTGAGTGACTTGTCTAAATTTACACAGCAGGTAAGTGGCAGAGCCGGGATTAGGACCCGGCTCCTCTAACTCCCACGCCTTTGCTCCTTTCTCTAGACTAAGCTGCTTCCCTCTACTTGTCCTGGAATTCAGAATTGAAGACTGGGAGAAAGATTCACTCCCTTAAGGAACCCATCCACTCCCTTAGCTTCAACTACTCCCAAATCTACCTTGCTAGCTCTGACCACATACCTTCTCTGCTATCTCACATTTCCTACCACTTCCCGGAAGTCTTTACATGGTTGTCCTGCCAGCACCCTATAATCAATATGTCCCAAAGCAAACTCTGCATTTTCCTTCTCAAATCCTTTCCTTTCTTAACCTTCCCATCACAATTGAGAGCACCACAAGTGACAACAACATCACTGTCTACCCCATCTCTGGAGCCTACAATTTTGACATTTTCAAGGCCATGAATCAGAGTCATGGAATCCCTCAAGTCTCTTAGTAATACCTTCCTTGTTTGTAGCTTACTCTCATCTTCTCCAAAAAGCTAATTTCCAGAGCATGATCCATAGCAGGCATTTTTTCCAGAACCCTTATGTTTCATTCCGTATCAACTACTGTCCAGGCATGTCATATCCAACCAGTCAATCAGTGCTATCGGTTGAGTACGTACTATATGCAGAACACTGTTCTAAGTACTTAGAAAGTACAATACAATAGAGTTGGTAGACATGATCCCTACTCTCAAGGGGCTTACAGTCTAGTGGGTACTGGATCCCTGCTTAATATTAATAATAATAATGATAATGGTACTTGTTAAGCTCTTACTATATGCCAAGCACTGTTCTAAGCGCTGGGTAGATACAGGTTAATCAGCTTAGACACATTCCCTGTCCCACATGGGGCTCACACTCTTAACTATTGGATCAACCTATTAACTGTTCCCCTGCCTCCAGTCTCTCCCCTGTTCAGTTTGCTGCCTGGATCATTTTTCCAAAATGTTGTTCTGCACACACCCCCACTCCTCAAAAATATCCAGTGGTTACCCAGTCCTCTTGGCATCAGCCGGAAAATCTTGACCATTGGCTTTAAGGATTTCAATCAGTTCTCACCATCCTACTTATCCATTTTCTTTTTTGCTTTGATTCATTTTATTGTATTATGGTATTTAGTAAGCACATACTGTGTGTCCGGTGCTTAATAATATTATTATTATTACTGCCATTCTAACCTCAACTTGACCAGGTTGGACACAGTCCCTGTTCCACATGGGGCTCACTGTTGAACTCTTCATTCTTCTAAAGAATGAAGTAGGGTGGTCTAGTGTATAGAGCACAGGCCTAGGAATCAGAACAACCTGGATTCTAGTCCCTACTTTGCCTTTTATCTGCTGTGTGACCTTGGGCAAGTCATTTAACTTCTCTGGGCCTCTGTAAAATAGGGATAATCAATCAATCGTATTTATTGAGCACTTACTGTGTGCAGAGCACTGTACTAAGACCGTCAGCCCCATGTGGGACATCGATCGAGTCTAACCTGATTAGTTTATATCTACTCTAGCACTTAGTACAGTGCCTGGCACATTTTAGGCACCGAACAAATGCCATCAAAAAATAACCTACTCACTGTCCCTCATTCTCATTTCTTCCATTGTCAACCTTTAGCTCTTGTCCTTCTCCCTTTCTGAAATTTCCCTTCCACCTCAAATACAACAGACCATAGCTCTATCCATCTTCAAAGTCCTTCTTTAATCACATCTCCTTTAGGAGGCCTTACCTAATCAATTCTTAATCTGCACAAGTTATATCCCCTCCGACAACTACTGAGTTGGCATTTTTTCATCACTTACATCCTTGTGTACTCACAATGGTCTATAGCACTTAGATTTATATCTTACATACCTTTTTTCTCAAGCACTGACTCATACTCATATCTCCCCCACTTGTCTGTTGTGTGACCTTGGGCAAGTCAATTCACTTCTCTGGGCCTCAGTTATCTCATCTGTAAAATGGGGATTAAGACTGTGAGCCCCACGTGGGACAACCTGATTACCTTGTATCTACCACAGTGCTTATGACAGTGCTTGGCACATAGTAAGCTCTTAACAAATACCATTATTATTATTATTATAAATCACTTTATTAGGGCAGGGATCATATATAACACATTAAAGAAAGTTTTAAAGGTATGTTGTAAACTACTCTAAGGCAGGGATCATGCCTATCAATTTGACTGTATTCTTCCAAGAACATAGTACAGTACTCTTTACCCATTAGGCACTCAAATGCCAATGATGGATTTATTGAAGAAGAATGGGGATTGTATAGATAATTCTTTGGGATTCTGTAAGGCAACATGGTTCAGTGGGATGTCCTGTCTCTTAGAATTTGGGGAACTTAAGAATGAAAAAAATGTAAAATTTCTGTACTCCATAACTTTAGTTGGTTTTCTGGAAAGCTGATTTTTGCTTTTACAGGTATTTATCCATTGACTTGTGGTTCATATCTCATAAGTGAAAATAATGCAAGGACTGCACTAGATTTTAACAATACATCATTGAAAGGCTTGGCTCATGAATCTGTGCTTGACTCCTCAGAGGTATATGATTCAGTGCTTATTTACTGTTGAAACCATTTTCAAATTCTGTCCTTGAAAGGCAGATGAAAAATAGATGAAAATGATTTGCTGCTTTTACTCTTCTCAATATTATCAACATCCCTGGGCATGTTTAATGTGTTGACTGTGTGGATGAAAAAATAAAGTCATCATTGAAAATGCAGTCTTCCCCTCTGGGGCCCGAATTCCAGAGATGGGGGTGGGTGGCACTGAACGCAGAAAACACAAGGAAGAACCCACAGAGACAAAGTCTGCCAAGGCTGGAAAAGAAAAGGAAGTGTTCACATAGAGCTAAATGTAGAGCTGAACAGAAATGGACAATTATAATTTAGAAGTCTGGCCCAACATAGCAAATGATATAATAAGCAAATACAAGGCATACTATACATTGTCACCTACTCCTAACTCCCCATCCTTCAAAAATGTTCAAGTTGGCACACAATAATCATCTTCAATTGCGACAAACAGAAACATTTTCTGTAATGCAATCAGTAAAATGGAACTCTTGTAATAATTTAGTGGTGATATGTATTTTTAAAGAAAATATGACAGCTATGAGAGTGTGGCTCAGTGGAAAAGACCACGGGCTTGGGAGTCAAAGGTCATGGGTTCAAATCCCGGCTCCGCCACTTGTCAGCTGTGTGACTTTGGGCAAGTTACTTCACTTCTCTGTGCCTCAGTGACCTCATCTGTAAAATGGGGATGAAGACTGTGAGCCCCCTGTGGGACAACCTCATCACCTTATAACCTCCCTAGTGTTCAGAACAGTGCTTTGCACATAGTAAGCACTTAATAAATGTCATTATTATTATTATTATTATTATTATTATTTGAAAATAATTACATTGTTCCACATACTTTGGGTCCCTGTGAAGAAAACAGAAATGAACCAAAGTATGCAACTCCAGGATTTGACTGGGCTGAAAATTCTCCATAGAAACCTGTGAGCCAAATGATGGAAACTGGAAACTCATTCATTAGAGCAGATAGCTTTTGGGGGGGTTTATGGTATTTTTTAAAGTGCTTGCTATGTGCCAGGCCCTGTTCTAAGCACTGGGGTCGAGACACGATAATCGGTTTGGACACAGTCCCTATCCCACAGGGGGCTCACAGTCTTAATCCCCACTTTGCAAATGAGGTAACTAAGGCTCGAAGAAGTTAAGTCACTTGTCCAAGGTCACGCAGATGACAAGTGGTGGATCTGGTGCTAGAACATAGGTCTTTCTGATCTTCAGGCCTGTGCTCTATCCATTAGGCACACAATCAATTAATGGTATTAATTAACTTACAATTACCGACTTACTGTGTGCAGAGCTCTGTACTAAGTGCTTGAGGAAGTCGAACACAATAGAATTGGTATACACAGTCCCTGCTCTCAAGGAGTTTACACTCTATCAGTCCGTGGGGTGAGATTGCACTGTATATCATTTTCCTTCTTATTTATAAATCTTTATATGATCAATTGTTCATTTTAGTAGGACTATCCTCTAAGTAGATTTGTTTTTAAAATTAGCACAAAACTAAACCTGAATTTCAAATTTTCGTACCAAGATGATAGATCCCCACTCTATTTTCCCTACTTACTGCCTCACCCATGCACTCGGTCTCACCCCCAAGGCACTTGGGTACTTACTTTGGAGAAGCAGCGTGGCTCAGTGGATAGAGCATGGGCTTTGGGGTCAGAGGTCATGGGTTCAAATCCCAGCTCTGCCACATGTCTGCTGTGTGACCTTGGGCAAGTCGCTTAACTTCTCTGAGCCTCAGTTACTTCATCTGTAAAATGAGGATTAAGACTGTAAGCCCCACGTGGGACAACCTGATCATCTTGTATGCCCAACAGTGCTTTGCACATAGTAAGTACTTAACAGATGTCATCATTATTATTATTATTAGTACTTCCCCCCACCCCAGCCCACCCACAGTATTTACATATCCAATACTCGGTTGTTACCCCTATCTGTAATTTATTTTAATGTCTGTCTTTCCCACTAGACTATAAACTGCTTGCTGGAAGGGAATGTGTCTCCCAACTCTATTGTATTGTACTCTCCCAAGAGTTTAGGACAGTGCTCTGCACACAGTAAGCACTCATATACCACTGATTGATGTATGATTCATTTCTTAATTTAAAAAAGGTGGCACTTGGATTCCTGTTTTCCAAGGTATCAGAGAAATAGCACTGCCTAGTGGAAACAGCACAGGCCTGGAGTCAGTGGACCTGGGTACTGATCCTGGCTCTGCCGTTTGCGTGCAGTGTGACCTTGGGCGCACAGATTTTTTTTTTTTTAAGATTTATTTTTTAAAGATTATTTTTGTGGACTGGGGCGGGAGTCTCCCCGTCCCCCTCCCTCCTTCCCTCCCCCCCCGTCCCCATCCCACCCCCGTGGGCCCAGAGTCGCGAATGCCCTCCCTCTGCCCATCCGCCAAGCTAGCTCTCTTCCTCCCTTCAAGGCCCTACTGAGAGCTCACCTCCTCCAGGAGGCCTTCCCAGACTGAGCCCCTTCCTTCCTCTCCCCCTCGTCCCCCTCTCCATCCCCCCAATCTTACCTCCTTTCCTTCCCCACAGCACCTGTATATATGTATATATGTTTGTACATATTCATTACTGTATTTATTTATTTATTTTACTTGTACATATCTATTCTATTTATTTTATTTTGTTAGTATGTTTGGTTTTGTTCTCTGTCTCCCCCTTTCAGACTGTGAGCCCACTGTTGGGTAGGGACTGTCTCTAGATGTTGCCAACTTGTACTTCCCAAGCGCTTAGTACAGTGCTCTGCACACAGTAAGCACTCAATAAATACGATTAATTGGTTGATTGATTGATGCTCAGTGCCTCATGTGCCAAATTCAATGCCTGTGTACACCGAATCTGAGCCCCATATGGGACCTGATTATCTTGTATATAACCCAGCA
The DNA here is from genome assembly GCF_015852505.1 of Tachyglossus aculeatus. Taxonomy (NCBI): domain Eukaryota; kingdom Metazoa; phylum Chordata; class Mammalia; order Monotremata; family Tachyglossidae; genus Tachyglossus; species Tachyglossus aculeatus. The sequence continues at coordinate 90,797,466 of NC_052066.1, forward strand.
CTTAATACAGTGCTTGACACATAGGAAGTGCTTAACAACTATTACAAGTTATTATTAGTATTAGTATTGATAAGCCTTCAAGCAGCTTCCAGTCACAGGGGAAGATAACCTTTGGTGCTCACTTCATCAGTAACTGGCCTTCTCCAGGTCTTAGATTAGATTAGAACTGGGGTCTAATCCTGACTTCCCTGTAGGTCTGCCTGGTGACCTGGGCCAAATCAATTAACTTCTCTGCCTCCATTTCCTCATCTGTACAATGGGCATTTAATACCTGAGGTGATAGTGTTCTATCCAGAAATTTTACTTCTATCTTACATTTCCCAAGGGTCTAATACAGAAATTTGCTCACAACAGACACTGAATAAATGCTCTAACTCAACAAAAGCATTTATTGACCACACATATACAGATTCTGCCAAATGAGGTTTTTCACCTAGTCATTCTAAGTCTCATGCTTTTCTCTTAAATAAGAATAATTATGACTGTAGTGTTTTGTTAAGTGCCAAGCACTGTATTAAGCACTGGAGTAGACTGTAAGCTCATTGTGGGCAGAGAATATGTCTGTTCTACTGTAATTTCCCAAGTTCATTCATTCAATTGTATTTATTGAGCACTTACTGTGTGCAGAGTACTGTACTAAGCACTTGGGAAGTACAAGTTGGCAACAAATAGAGATGGTCCATACCCACCCATGGGCTCATGGTCTAGAAGGGGGAGACAGACAACAAAACATGTAGACAGGTGTCAAAATAGAACAAATAGAATTAAAGCTATATGCACATCATTAACAAAATGAATAGTAAATATATACAAGTAAAATAAATAGAGCAATAAATTCATTCATTCAATCCTATTTATTGAGCGCTTACTGTGTGCAATCAATCAATCAATCATATTTATTGAGCACTTACTGTGTGCAGAGCACTGTACTAAGCGCTTGGGAAGTACAAGTTGGCAACGTATAGAGATGGTCCCTACCCAACAGTGGGCTCACAGTCTAAAAGTAATAAATCTGTACAAATATATATACAGGTGCCATGGGGAGAGGAAGGAGGTAGGGCAGGGGTGTTGGGGAGGAGGAGAGGAAAAAGGGGTCTTATTGTGGGAAGGCCTCCTGAGTTCTTAGTACAGTGCTCTGTACCCAGTAAGTGCTCAATAAATACAATTGACTGATTGGAGTAGATACCAGATAATCAGTTTAAGCATGGTCCTGGACCCACAAGGAGCTCACAGTATAAGCAAGAGGGAAAACAGGTATTGAACACCATTTGTACAGATGAGAAAATGGAAACACAGAGGAGTTAAGAGGAGCAACTTGGCCTAGTGGCAAGAGCATGGCTTTGGATTCAGAGATCATGGGTTCTAATCCCAGTTCTGCCACTTGTCCGCTGTGTGACCTTGGGCAGATCACTTAGCTCCTCTGCCTCAGTTACCACATCTGTAAAATGAGGATTGAAACTGTGAGCCCCACATGGGATAATCTGATTACCTTGTATTTACCCCAGTGCTTAGAACAGTGCTTGGCACAGAGTAAGCACTTAACAAACACCACAATTATTATTATTATTATTTGGCCAAGGTCACCCAGTAGGAAAATGGGGAAGTTAGAATTAGAACCGAGGTCCTCTGATTCCCAGGCCGCTGCTCTGCCCACTCTTTTCTGACTCTCCGTCCCCACTATAACCATCCAGTAGCATTACTTAATACAACTCATTCCTACTTTCCACATCCTTCCTGATTGTGGAGGCTTAAATCATCCCCCCTCTCAACCAATACCTTTCTAGCCTGAAGAGACCTAATTTCTTCCATCTCACCTCATTCAGAACCTCTTAACTTCCTGTTGCTGCTACCTGAAGCAGTTTAGGTTCCAAAGGTCTGCCTGATGAACTCATCACAGCTGTGGGTTGTTATAATGAAGCCCACCAATCCTCACCTTAGCTGTGTATTGTGAAAAAAACGCCAATCCTGTTTCTCTTCCCTCTTTTGGTGTAATAATCAGCGAGCCATGTTTTAGACATTAGAGAACTTCACTAGGAAAAGCCATGGCCTCTATGCCTTCATCTTTTACTTGCACATGGGGGAGAAGAAGAACTGCTATTGTCTTGTGTTTTCTTATGCCGTTGAGTTGTTTCTGATCCATAGCGACACCTCGGATACATCTCTCCCAGAATGCCCCGCTCTCCATCTGCAATCATTCTGGTAGTGTTGTACAACTCTGATATAATTAATCAATTAGTGATATTTATTGAGTGTTTATTGAGTGCAGAGCACTGTATTAAGAGCTGGGGAGAGTACACTATCACAGACTTGGTAGACATGTACCCTGCCCATTTATAGAGGAACTTGGAGCAGACCTAAGGAAGCACAACTGAAGTTTACTAAAGGTTGAAATCTGTTAGCATAGAAGAAAGAGATGGAGCAGGTGTGCATTTCAATGAGCTTTTCATTGGGTAACAGTTGATCTTCAATTGGGCAGCCCAGGCAGCTGGATGAAATTTTGGGTGAATGAGATTTCTCAAGGCTTAGAAGAAGAGGCTTAAAATTATTTCGAGGTATTGGGTTGTGGGGACAGTGGCCTAGGTAGCACGGTCACAGGCCTGACATAAGGATAGTTTTCCTCTACTGGAATCATTTGGATCAGTCTGGTCTCCTCTGGTACTAGTGGGAAAGTCCACTGAGAGTGGATGGAAGGGAAATCTGTGAGGTGTCCCTACCCAGCTCCTCTTCAGATGAGGATTCATGTGGTAAGTGTACATCTCTCTACCTAAGTTGTATCTGTGGTGAAAAGAAAAAAGCTAGGTTAATTCAGTCATTATCTTCATTTAGGAGTTGATTCTTGATTTCCTCCTCCTTTACACTGTAAGGTTGTTGTGGGCAGGGAATGTGTGAGCTCGTCCTCTAGACTGTGAGCTTGTTATGGGTAGGGATTGTTACTGTTCACTGTTGCATTGTACTTTTGCGAGCACTTAGTACAGTGCTCTAAGAAACAGCGTGGCTTAGTGGAAAGAGCATGGGTTTGGGAGTCAGCGGTCATGGGTTCTAATCCCAGCTCTGCCACTTATCAGCTGTGTGACTTTGGGCAAGTCACTTAACTTCTCTGGGCCTCAGTTACCTCATTTGTAAAATGGGGATTAATAATAATAGTAATAATGGCATTTACTAAGTGCTTAATATGTGCAAAGCACTGTTCTAAGCGCTGGAGGGGATACAAGGTAATTAGGCTGTCCCACATGGGGCTCACAGTCTTAATCCTCATTTTACAGATGAGGTAACTAAGGCACAGAGAAGTGAAGTGACTTGCCCAAAGTCACACAGCTGACAAGTTGCAGAGCCGGGATTAGAACCCATGACCTCTGACTCCCAAGCCTGGGCTCTTTCCACTGAGCCACACTGCTTCAGACTAAGCAGTGTGAACCCCACTGTGAAGACTATGACTGATTAAGATTAAGACTGTGAACCCCACGTGGGACAACATTGATTACCTGTACCCGCCCCCCAGCTCTTAGGACAGTGCTTGGCACCTAGTAAGTGCTTAACAAATACCATCATAATAATAATAATTATTATTAATATATACAATTGAATGAATAGCATTATTAGGTACTCTTTCAAGCACTTATAGTTCTCTGCACACAGTAAATGTTCAATAAATATGAATGAATGACTTCTGGAATTTTGTGTCTGCTCGTTTCCCATTTGTATGACTCATGAAATCCTGATGTTTGAAATCGTTATCTTTGTTTGAGAGTCTGGTTTTGTCATGGTCCTTGGGGCTTCCACAAGACTTCCAGCTGCAATCTAGAGGGAGTTCTAAATCCTTGTTCTTCCTATGGTGATCCTAAATGTCTAGGCTCTGCTTTGCAGTTAAATAGCAAAGCAGTCCTAATTTCAGGTTGTCTATAAAAGTAGGCTAGTCTTTGAAGTAGCAGAAGCAGTGTTGCCACGTGGATAGACCGTGAGCCTGGGAGTCGGAAGAACTTGGGTTCTAATCCTGTCTCCACCACTTGTCTGCTGTGTGACCTTTGGCGCTTAACTTCTCTGTGCATCAGTTTCCGCATCTGTAAAATGGGGATTAAGACTGTGAGTCCCACATGGGTCAGGCACTGTGTCCAACCTGCTAATCTTGTATCTGTCCCAGGGTTTAGAATAGTGCTTGGCACATAGTAAGTGCTTAATAAGTACTAGTATTATCATTATTATTAGTGGAGGGGGTGGGCTTTTAGCTGGTCCATCCCTTGTCTGGTATGGATCTAGTCCTGGATGTCCTATGTCTGGTAGTTTTACTTTTACTTCCACAAATAATCTTCTTGTGTATGTTCTTACATAGCTGTTATTATGTCTGTTACCTGTGGAGAGCTGAATGGGATGGCAGATATGAGTTTCTAAACAAAAAACTCGTTAATGTCATCAGGGCTGGACAGAAGTATCAACACTACTAGTTCCAATGAAGTAAATGCACACTGGCGCTCCATTTTGATACCTTTCAGTGTTATTCATTGAGAAATGTTCATTCATTCACTCATTCAATTGTATTTATTGAGCACTTACTGTGTGCAGAGCACTGTACTAAGCGCTTGGGAAGTACAAGTTGGCAACATATAGACATGGTCCCTACCCGACAACAGGCTCAAAGTCTAGAAGGGGGAGACAGACAACAAAACAAAACATGTGGACAGGTGTCAAGTTGTCAGAACAAATAGAAATAGAGCTAAATGCACATCATTAACAAAACAGAATAGTAAATATGTACAAGTAAAATAAATAGAGTAATAAATCTGCACAAACATATATACAGGTGCTGTGGGGAGGGGAAGGAGATAGGGTGGGGGGATGGGGATGGGGGGAAAGGGGGCTCAATCTGGGAAGGCCTGTTGGTGGAGGTAAGCTCTCAGTAGGGCTTTGAAGGGAGGAAGAGAGCTAGTTTGGTGGATGTGTGGAGGGAGGGCATTCCAGGCCAGGGGGATGACGTGGACTGGGGGTCGACAGCGGGACAGGCGAGAACGAGGCACAGTGAGGAGATTAGCGGCAGAGGAGCAGAGGGTGCAGGCTGGGCTGGAGAAGGAGAGAAAGGAAGTGAGGTAGGAGGGGGCGAGGTGATGGACAGCCTTGAAGCCAAGAGTGAGGAGTTTTTGCTTGATGAGTGGGTTGACAGGCAGCCACTGGAGATTCTTGAGGAGAGGACCAACACGCCCAGAGCATTTCTGCACAAAGATGATCTGGGCGCAGCATGCAGTATAGACTGAAGTGGGGAGAGACAGGAAGATGGGAGATCAGAGAGGAGGTTGATGCAGTAATCCAGTCGGGATAAGATGAGAGATTGAACCACCAAGATAGAGGTTTGGATGGAGAGGAAAGGGCGGATCTTGGCGATGTTGTAGAGGTGAGACCAGCAGGTTTTGGTGATGGATTGGATGTGAGGGGTGAACGAGAGAGCAGAGTTGAGATTGACACCAAGGTTGCGGGTTTGTGAGACGGGAAGGACGGTAGTGCCATCTTCAGTGATGGGAAAGTCAGAGAGAGGGCAGGGTTTCGGAGGGAAGAATGTGTGGGGAGAACTTGGCAAAGAGACATCCAGTGGTGGTCACTGTAGCTGCCAGAGAGGCCTGCCAGAGTTGATTTATCAACACCGCTTCCTCTTCTCTCCGAACTTTCCTCCACTGGGCCACCAGCCTTGGACTAGAAGAAAGGAGAGAGAGTGGGGGGAGGTTTCAGAACGGGATTGAAGCATGCTCTGTGGAGGTCAGAGAAAGGGTGAACTTCAGCCAGGGTGCCCGGAGCCTTTAACTGATCTGGGTGCAAGAACTGAAGAAAAACAGGAAGTGGGTAGACAGTGAGTTGGATCAATCCTCCAAACTGCAAAGTTTCCAATCCAAGCTTTCTGGTTAACTTCAGTGGGGCAGTTTGTGGTCCTATCCATAGACTCTACATAAAATGAAAGATAAACCATAAACGATGAATATTGTGGGTTTTTTTAATAAAGTTACCAACTTATTTCTAACAGTGTACTTGGTGAACAGTATCCTATTTTAAATTTGAAGCATAAGAGAATGAAAGAAATTAGGCAAAGGTTAGAGAAAATCAGACTGGAAAAAAAGGAAAATGGGAGAAGCAGCGTAGCTCAGTGGAAAGAGTCCTGGCTTTGGAGTCAGAGGTCATGTGTTCAAATCCCGGCTCTGCCAATTGTCAGCTGTGTGACTTTGGGCAAGTCACTTCACTTCTCTGGGCCTCAGTTACCTCATCTATAATATGGGGATTAAGACTGTGAGACCCCTGTGGGACAACCTGATTAACTTGTAACCTCCCCAGCGCTTTGCACATAGTAAGCGCTTAATAATTCTTTTAGACTGTGAGCCCACTGTTGGGTAGGGACTGTCTCTATATGTTGCCAACTTGTACTTCCCAAGTGCTTAGTACAGTGCTCTGCACACAGTAAGCACTCAATAAATACGATTGATTGATTGAATAAATGCTATTTTTAAAAAAATACTGGCACTGCCCCCATAGGGCATGGCTGCTCAAAATAGGAAAGTGGTCACATCAGGCAGCTATCAGAGCTGGCAATTACTCTCCCTCCTTTCAAAACCTTATTGAAAGCACGTCTCCGCCAAGAGGACTCCTCAGACTAAGCCCCACTTTTCTTCATCTCCCACCCTCTTCTGCATCACCCTGACTTGCTCCCTTTGCTCTTTCCTCCTCATAGCCACACAGCACTTTATGTATGTACCTGTAATTTTATTTATTAGGCAACTATCATCTATCAACTATCAACTATCATCTCTACGCTGATGACACCCAGATCTACATCTCTGCCCCTGCTCTCTCCCCCTCTCTCCAGGCTCGCATCTCCTCCTGCCTTCAGGACATCTCCATTTGGATGTCTGCCCGCCACCTAAAGCTCAACATGTCGAAGACTGAACTCCTTGTCTTCCCTCCCAAACCTTGCCCTCTCCCTGACTTTCCCATCCCTGTTGACGGCACTACCATCCTTCCCGTCTCACAAGCCCCCAACCTTGGTGTCATCCTCGACTCCGCTCTCTCATTCACCCCTCACATCCAAGCCGTCACCAAAACCTGCCGGTCTCAGCTCCACAACATTGCCAAGATCCGCCCTTTCCTCTCCATCCCAACCTCTACCTTGCTCATTCAAGCTCTCATCCTATCCCGTCTGGACTACTGCATCAGCTTTCTCTCTGATCTCCCATCCTCGTGTCTCTCTCCACTTCAATCCATACTTCATGCTGCTGCCCAGATTATCTTTGTCCACAAACGCTCTGGGCATATTACTCCCCTCCTCAAAAATCTCCAGTGGCTACCAATCAATCTGCGCATCAGGCAGAAACTCCTCACCCTGGGCTTCAAGGCTGTCCATCACCTCGCCCCCTCCTACCTCACCTCCCTTCTCTCCTTCTACAGCCCAGTCCGCACCCTCCGCTCCTCCGCCGCTGATCTCCTCACCGTACCTCGCTCTCGCCTGTCCCGCCATCGACCCCTGGCCCACGTCATCCCCCGGGCCTGGAATGCCCTCCCTCTGCCCATACACCAAGCTAGCTCTCTTCCTCCCTTCAAGGCCCTGCTGAGAGTTCACCTCCTCCAGGAGGCCTTCCCAGACGGAGCCCCTTCCTTCCTCTCCCCCTCGTTCCCCTCTCCATCCCCCCATCTTACCTCCTTCCCTTCCCCACAGCACCTGTATATATGTATATATGTTTGTACATATTTATTACTCTATTTATTTATTTATTTATTTTATTTGTACATATCTATTCTATTTATTTTATTTTGTTGGTATGTTTGGTTTTGTTCTCTGTCTCCCCCTTTTAGACTGTGAGCCCACTGTTGGGTAGGGACTGTCTCTATATGTTGCCAATTTGTACTTCCCAAGCGCTTAGTACAGTGCTCTGCACATAGTAAGCGCTCAATAAATACAATTGATGATGATGATTTATTTGTATTGATGTTTGTCTTACCCACTCTAGACTGTAAGCCTATTGTGGGCAGGGATTGTGACTGTTTATTGCTGTATTGTACTCTCCCAAGCGTTTATACTGTGCTCTGTACACAGTAAGCACTCAATAAATATGATCAAATGAGTGAGCAGCTTTTATCGGGCCACTGGCACATGTGGAAAGGGCAAGTGAATACTTGAGTGAAGCAGCATGTCCTAGTGGAAAGAGCATGGATTTGGGAGTCAGAGGACCTGGGTTCTAATCCCAGTCCTTCCATTTGTCTGCTGTGTGACCTGCTGCAGGTCATTTCTCTGTGCCTCAGCTACCTCGTCTGCAAAATGGGGATTAAGATTGTGAGCCCTATCTGGGCATATAATCACATAGGTGTATTGCTCAATAAGTGCAATTGATTGGATGATTAACATACAAAATGAATCATGGATGTGGGTATAAGTGCTGTGAGGCTGAGGGTGGGGTGAATATCTTGGCTTAGTGGATAGAGCGCAGGCCTGGGAGACAGAAGGTCATGGGTTCTAATCCTGCTCTGCTACTTGTCTACCGTGTGACCTTGAGCAAGTCACTTATCCGTGCCTCAGTTGCCTCATCTATATAATGGGGATCAAGACTGGGAGCCCATGTGGGGCAGGGATTGTGTGCAACCTGATTTGCTTATATTCACCCCAATGCTTGGTACAGTGCCTAGCACATAGTAAGCCCTTAAATACCACAATTATTATCAATTATCATCATGTCCTTAAATGGTCATGCTCTTAAATAGAGAAACAGCGTGGCTCAGTGGAAACAGCAAGGGCTTTGGAGTCAGAGGTCATGGGTTCAAATCCCAGCTCTGCCAATCTTCAGCTGTGTGACTTTGGGCAAGTCACTTATCTGTGTCTCAGTTACCTCATCTGTAAAATGAGGATTAAGACTGTGAGCCCCACGTGGGACAACCTAATCACCTTGTAACCTCCCCAGTGCTTAGAACAATGCTTTTCACATAGTAAGCACTTAATAAATGCCATTAAAAAAATGGTCCCTATCCAAGTCCTTAGCCAATGCAGAGGGTAGGAGAAATGAGGCCTTAGTCAGTAAAGGCCTCTTGGAGAAGATGTGAATTTAGTAAGGCTTTGAAAGTGGGGAGAGTGGTGGTTTGTCGTAAAAATGGAGACAGCTTTTGTGGTATAGTTTTATTAGGTAACCCTGTTTCTTGTTCCTGTCAAATTGAAATTGGTTCATCCATTTTTTTCCTTTTTTCCCCCTTGTTTAAGTGCTTCCTATGTGCCAGTCACCGTACTAAGTGGTGGAGTAGATACAAGTTAATCAGATTGGATGCAGTCTATGTCCCAGATGGGGCTCACAGTCTTAATTCTTATTGTACAGATGAGGGAAATGTGGCACAGAGAATCGAAGTGATTTCCCCAAGGTCACACAACAGATAAGTGGAAAAACTGGGATTAGAACCCTGGTTCTCTGATTCCCAGGCCTGTGTTCTTTCTACTAGGACACAATGCTTCCTCAGGACAATTGTATGTTGTGATATGATGGAATCAATTAATATTTACATTCATTTTTGAGAATATGAATTTAGCCTTTAATCCTCTTAATTCAATCTGTGTGTAGATTAAATTTTGCTACATTTATCGTTGTCATTTGGCAAATCATCTCATTTTTAACTAGCAACCCAGAAAGGGTTTGCTACTGGGGTTGTCTACATAGCACACAAACTTCAGTACCAGCTACAATTACTCTTTTTACCCAGAGCCCGATAAAATCTAAAAAATTAAAACTGAAGTCAGACTAAAGACTTTATATTCTGTCTGCAAAGCAGTATACTTTGGTTAAATCAAAGTTTCTGTGGAAAGGGGGAAAATAACATTTTTATCTTCCCTATAAGGTATCTCAAGAGATCAACTTCATTAATTTTTGAAGGATTGAAAGTTGCAGCTGTGCATATTTCAGGTTGGCTTTTCCCAGCCCACAGCTTTTGATAGCTTTGGCTATGACAATGTTCTTAAAAAAAAAAAAAGGAAAACAGTTTAATTGACTTGTAGAAGTAAAATAAAACATGATAAAGTAATGAAAAAAGCACCTTTAGTCAATGCTACAGTTCAGTTTTAGGGAAAATGATTCCTCTATGCAAAGACAGAAGAAAAAACTGATGGGAATCATGCTTTCTGACACTTCAAATTGAGTCATGAAATAGCAAAAATAAGCTTCAAAAGAGGTCTTGCAACCTACCAGATGTGTCCAATGTGTTGCGTATGTCATATTAAAGCTGTCCTGAAAAGTTTCTATTTAGAACTGAACAACAAAACAGTTGGCAACCAAATGTCTAAAGACAAATCATCAACAAATCCGTCAAATCTTCTGTCCTCAGTAGTAGCAATTCCTAACTGGCACTTTTTCAACATGTTCATTTGGTATTGGAAAGAAAAGTATAGGGGTCGTCTACTTTTTCTTCTCTCTTTCTGCCACCACCCCCTCCACTGCAGATGGCTCTGCTTATTTATGGAATTAACGGGGCCAGAGCTAACCTCCCATCTTCCTGCTTCCAACTCCTTCCCCTTTCGATCGTTACTCTACGCTGTTAGTCAGGTCACCTTCCTGAAACACAACTCAGCACACGGTCTCCACTCCTCAAATACCTCCAATCGCTGTCCATCTCCCTCCACATCAAACAAAAATCTCTACCATTGGTTTGAAGGATCTTCACCAGTTTTTCCTTTCCATATCATCTTTCTTCACCCAGTACAGCCCAGTTCCCACTCTTTCCCACTCCCATATTCCACTCCTGCTTTGTCCACCTTCAACCCCTTGCTCACACTGTTCTCCTGGTCTGGAACTTCCTTCCCACTGAAATCCTCCAGACTTCAAACCTTGCCGCCTTCAAAGCCCTCCTGCAATCCCACCATCTCTGAAAAGCTTTCTCTGATGAATGCCTAACACCTCAAATCAAATTAACCTAACAGCCATACCTAGCACTTGTGTATTTGTGTAGAAAAGCAGCGTGGATCAGTGGAAAGAGCCTGGGCTTTTGAGTCAGAGGTCATGGGTTCAAATCTCGGCTCTGCCACTTGTCAGCTGTGTGACTTTGGGGCAGTCACTTAACTTCTCTGTGCCTCAGTAACCTCATTTGTAAAATGGGGATTAAGACTGTGAGCCCCCAGTGGGACATCCTGATCACTTTGTAACCTCCCCAGTGCTTAGAATAGTGCTTTGCACATAGTAAGCACTTAATAAATGTCATTATTATTATTATTATCATTTATGTATAGCTATCCCTGGTACTTGTGTGTGTGTATGTATTGCACATTCAGTGAAGTATTCTGATTCTACTATCTACACATCACAAGTAGTTTTCATGGGAGAGGCTGGAGGTAGGGAAGCTGATTTTAAAACTGTTGTACCAGAGTGGTAGGTGTTTGGGTTCAAAATGTGGGGCAAGATCTGGGAGATGTTGTGTAGGAAAACCCGCAGGGTTTGTTGGTAGATCGAGAGTTGAAAGAGGGTGAAGAGTCAAGGATGATGCCAAGGTTGTTGGATTGAGTCAGAGGTCATGGGTTCAAGTCCCGGCTTATTGGATTGGATGGTGGTGACCTTACTGACTGAGGTAATGAATTTAGGGAAAAAATGAGGGAAGATGAGTAGTTCAATTTTACACGTTAGACTGTCTAGACTGTAAGCTTGTGGTCAGGGAATGTGTCTACCAACTCTGTAGCATTGTACTCTCCCAAGCGCTTAGTAGAGTGCTCTGAGCATAGTAACTGTCCAATAAGTATGATGGATTGATTAAGTTTTAGGTGCCAGAGTGACATTCAACAGAGATGCTCTAGAGGCCAAAGGCAATGCAGGATTGCAGGTATGATGAACAGTCAACATGAGTGGTTCAGTCATACACATAGAGGTGATAGTTGAAGCCACAAAAGCATCATGGCCTAGTGACTAGAGCATGGGCCAGGGATTCATAAGGACCTGGGTTCTAATTCTGGCTCCATCACTTATCTGCTGAGTGACCTTGTGCAAGTTACTTCACTTCTGTGTGCCTCAGTTCTCTCACCTGTAAAATGGGGATTAAGTCTGTGAGCTCTATGTGGGATAGGGACTATGTCCAAACTGATTACCTTGGAGGTGCTGGGCCTTCACTAGGGCTCTGAAGGCAGGGAGAGTAAGCAGCGTGGCTCAGTGGAAACAGCACGGGCTCTGGAGTCAGAGGTCATGGGTTCAAATCCTGGCTCTGCCAATTGTCAGCTGTGTGACTTTGGGCAAGTCACTTAAATTCTCTGTGCCTCAGTTACCTCATCTGTAAAATGGGGATGAAGACTGTGAGCCCCCCTGTGGGACAACCTGATCACCTGGTAACCTCCCCAGGGCTTAGAACAGTGCTTTGCATGTAGTAAGCGCTTAATAAATGCCATCATCATCATTTGAGGATGGAGGGCATTCCAGGCCAGAGGCAGAACATGGGCCAGGGGTCAGCAGCGAGACAGGCGAGAGCAAGGCAGAGTGAGAAAGCTAACACCAGAGGAGAAAAGTGTGCAGATTGGGTTGCAGAAGGAGAAAAGCGAGGTGAGGTAGGAGGGGACAAGGTGATGGAGTGCTTTAAAGCCAATGGAGAGGAGTTTTTGCCTGATGCAGAGGTGGATAGGCAATCACTGGAGATTTTTGAGGTGCATGTATATGAATTAATATTTAAGTAATGGGAAACAACATAGCGTAGTCGATAGAGCGTGGCCCTGGGAGTCAGAAGGTCATGGGTTCTAATTCCAGCTCTGCTAGTTATCTGCTGTGTGACCTGGGGCAAGTTACTTCACTTCTCTGTACCTCAGTTGCATCATCTGTAAAATGGGGATTATGAGTATGTCTAAGTAGTATGTCCAAGCACTGAGATAGATAAAGGATAATCAGATCAGACACAGTTCTTGTCCACAAGGGGTTCACAGCCTAAGTGGGAGGGAAACAGATATTGAGCCCCGTTTTAGAGATTAGGAAATTTAGGCCCGGAGAAGCTAATTGATTTGCCTTAGGTCACACTGCAGGCAAGTGGTGGAGCTGGGATTAGCACCCAAGTCTCCTGACTCCCATCCCTGTGGTCTTTCCACTAGGCCATGCTTAAAGTATAACATAGATTTTAGTTTAGCAGGGAAGAGGACCCATCTTCAGTTAGACCTTTTGAGTACTTACTATATGGTAAGTACTTAACAAAGTGAAGAAGCAGCGTGGCTCAGTGGAGGGAACCTGGGCTTTGGAGTCAGAGGTCATGGGTTTGAATCCTGGCTCTGCCAATTGTCAGCTGCGTGACTTTGGGCAAGTCACTTCACTTCTCTGGGCCTTGGTTACCTCATCTGTAAAATGGGGATTAAGACTGTGAGCCCCCATGGGACAACGTGATCACCTTGTAACCTCCCCAGTGCTTCGAACAGTGCTTTGCACATAGTAAGCACTTAATAAATGCCATTATCATTATTATTACTTTACTAAGCTCTGCAGTAGATAAAAGCTAATCAGTTTGAACACAACTCATGTCCCATATGGTGCTCACAGTATTACTCCCCATTTGACAGGTAAAGCAACTGAGACACAGAGAAGGGAAGTAACTTGCCCACCGTCACACAGACAAGTGGCAGAGCTGGGAATGGAACCCAGGTCCTCCAGACTCCCAGGACAAGGCTCTGTTCCCTAGGTTTCGCAGATTCTCATTCCATGAAGAGCAAGGCATTGAAAAATTTTAAAGGTGGAATTGCTGATTTCACATGTTGAGTTGGAGGAGGGCCAGAGGGAGGCTGTGTTATAAGGGAAAGGAAGCAGTAGCTGGGGTTTAATGAGTTAAACATATATAATTGGGAGGTGTATAGTTCACATTTCCCTCTGATAGTGATGCACATGGTTAAAAACAAACAGAACTCATTTGGAGCCAGAAGTGTTTAGGTTTAAAGGAATTCAAAATATGTGAGAAGCAGTTTAGAGGGATCTGTGGCATTTACCCATTCTCTGTGGCCAAGAATCACATCTCATCAGCATTTTTTTGTGTGTGTCCTTTTAGACCTCAGCTGCCCTGTTGGGCCCTATTTAATTAGGCAGCACATCAGCCCTCTCTGATAGGAATGATCCAGGCATAAAGTTGTACACACCATTCAGAAATGGCCACACCTCTGGGATCTTTATCATCTGTTTCCTTCTCTATCGAAAAATTGATCAGGAGGCTTTGGAACTCTTCTGTGATGACAGTGAAAGGGCTCTTCTCTGGAAGCCCTTTACCCAAGACCATTGTCTGAGCCAGGAAATCCAAGTCTAAAACTGAAACAGAGTTTTGGGAAGGGGAAAGGATGTGGTTGGTTAAGGTATCGATTATTACAATTTTGTTTTGGTTACTATGTCCTGAGGACTGTGCTAAAATAATTTATATCTGTCTCCCCCTCTAGACTGTAAGTACCCTGTGGGCAGGGAACATAAGTCAGTCACTCGTGTTTATTGAGCGCTTACTGTGTGCCAAGCACAGTACTAAGTGCTTGGGGGAGTATGGTATAACACATACATTTCCTGCCCACAACGAGCTTACAGTCTAGAAGAGGAGAACGTATATACCAACTCAATTGCATTGTACTCTCCCAGGCACTTAGTATAGTTTCTACAAACAGTATGAACTGAAATACCATGGATGATGATAAATGTGCTAAGCACCATGATAGGTACAGTATCACTAAATCAAACTCTACAGCTAACCTTCTCTCTGTGATTCGATCTCGCCTGTCTCACCTCTGACCCCTAGCCCACGTCCTGCCTCTAGTCTGGAACACCCTTCCTCCTCAAATCCGACAGACATTTCCCCCTTTCAAAGCCTTATTGAAGGTACATCTCCTCCAAGAGGCCTTCCCAGATTAAATCCCACTTTTTCTCATCTCCCACTCCCTTCTGCGTTGCCCTGACTTGCTCCCTTTGCTCTTCCCCGCTCCCAGCCCCGCAGCACTTACATATCTGTAATTTTATTTATTTGCACTGCTGCCTATTCCCCTCACCTCTAGACTGTAAGCTCACTATGGGCAGGGAATCTGTTTATTGTTTTATTATAATTTCCCAAGCTCTTAGTACAGTGCTCTGCACACAGAAAGCTCTCAATAAGTACAATTGAAACAGTGAATGAAACTCAGGTCCCATTACAAATGGATTCATGATGAGAATAGATAGATGCATAGATAATAATGGTTTAAACAACATTAAGTAAGAAATCAAAGAGTTCTTGAAGGAAGCAGTCATCAGACTCTTCACTGCTCAGGAAACGGTCCTGTGTTACAAACGGCTCAACCTCCTCACTGTTCTAAGTTTTTTAAAGGGAGTGAGAAGTCAATCAATCAGTCGACGGTATTTATTAAGCACTTACTGTGTGCAGAGTGATCTCCTAATCTACCAAGGGCTTGGAGCCATATGGATTTCCGTCTCTTCAGATTCCCTCCCTCTTCAGAGAATGGAGAACCCTGACGGTCATCGGTCCAGTACCAGAGAAGGAGGGTCTGGACTTCCAGTGGCAGAAATCCAAGTACTTCAGGTCTTAAATGGGCTCTGGGACATGGGGCTATGACTCGTAAGAAGATGGTGCTTTTAGGAATTTATGTCCCCAAAATGCACAGTGGCATAGAAGTGACATGTGACCCAGCTCTGACAACGTACAAATATGGCAGCTGCCACCACTGTATTTCCAAAATGCTGCCTGACTTTCACCATTGTATGGCAACTGTCACAACTGTCCTAACAACCAATTTTGGGTAGCCACCTGGTCATCCTATACCTGTCCCTGAGGCTGCCCCAACCCCAAAATATTATGTGTCGATGAATGATTACTTGGGAGAGTACTGTACAGCAAAACAGGGAACTTTTTTTGCATCTTTTGTCTTTGCATTTGTGTGATGGGCTTTTAAATCAGACTGTGACCTCTTACTGCAGAATTTTCATGGGTTTCACGATTGTTATTGTTATTGAAATGATATAACCATTCAACCTTAGCATCCAAATCCTTTACTTTCCTTCAGTTGGGAAGAGGCCTGGGAGAGAGTGAGGTTTGATGGTGAGGGAAGGCTGCAGAATGGTCAGTTCTCATTATTGTTATTGTTATTAAAGTATTTCTCATTTCACAGTGTCTGCCTCATATGAACCTCAGGGGTACATGAAGGGGACTCAGCTTCTTAATCAGACTCCACTGACAATTGAAAGGCCCCCAAGATACCTTTTGTGGATTCATCCAGTTAAAACATTGGTTCGCAATATTCCCTCCTCTGATTTCCCCAGGCCAGGTCTGATTGGTGGGAAAAATTACCAGTTCAGTTCCCCATACTAGTGGCACCGACTTGCTCTCTTTATTAATTGCTCAGCCCAGCCCCACAGCACTTATGTACATATCTACATATCTATATCTACATTATGTACATCTACGTCTACATCGGGGAAGCAGCGTGGCTCAGTGGAAAGAGCATGGGCTTTGGAGTCAGAGGTCAGGGGTTCAAACCCGGCTCCACCAATTGTCAGCTGTGTGACTTTGGGCAAGTCACTTAACTTCTCTGTGCCTCAGTTACCTCGTCTGTAAAATGGGGATTATTCATTCATTCATTCAATCGTATTTATTGAGCGCTTACTGCGTGCAGAGCACTGTACTAAGCACTTGGGAAGTACAGGTTGGCAACATATAGAGGCGGTCCCTACCCAACAGTGGGCTCACAGTCTAGAAGGATTAAGACTGTGAGCCCCCCGTGGGACAACCTGATCACCTTGTAACCTCCCCAGTGCTTAGGACAGTGCTTTGCACATAGTAAGCACTTAATAAATGCCATCATTATTATTATATCTGTATTTAATTTAAGCTAAAGTCTGTCTCCCCATCTAGACTGTAAGCTCATGGTGGGTAGGGAATGTGCCAGTTATATTGCTATCTTGTACTCTCCCAAGCACCTAGTACAGTGCTCTTCACACAGTAAGGACTCTATAAATATGATTGACTGACTGACGGTGTCTTTCAGTTGAGCGGCAGAGCAGGCATTCCCGGGACTGCTCATTCTGGGTTTCTGGCACCTCCTTATCTTGACTCCACGCTCATAGATTGCCATACCAACACACACCCCAGGATCTTATTCCAGTCTGTCCTCTATAGTTCTTGACACCGACTCTATCCTACTTCTTAGACAATCAGTGTGGCTCAGTAGAAAGAGTGTAGGCTTTGGAGTCAGAGGTTATGGGTTCTTATCCCAACTCCTCCACTTATCTGCTGTGTGACTTGGACAAGTCACTTAACTTCTCTGTGCCTCAATTACCTCATCTAGAAAATGAGGATTAAGACTATGAGCGCCTTGTGGGACAACCAAATTACCTTGTATCTTCTTCAGCGCTTAGAACAGTGCTTGGCACATAGTAAGTGCTTAAATACCAAAATTATTATTAGTATTATCATTATTCTTAGACTTTGAGCCCCACAAGAGACAGAAACCATGCCATGAGAAGCAGCATGGCATAACAGAGAGAACACAGGCTGAGAGTCGGCAGTTTGTGAGTTCTAATCCTGGCTCTGCCATTTGTCTGCTGTGTGACCCTGTGCAAGTCACTTCACTTTAGTTCATTCATTCATTCATTCAATTGTATTTATTGAGCACTTACTGTGTGCAGAGCACTGTACTAAGCACTTGGGAAGTACAAGTTGGCAACATATAGAGACGGTCCCTACCCAGCAGCAGGCTCACAGTCTAGAAGGAGGAGACAGACAACAAAACAAAACATATTAACAAAATAAAATAAATAGAATAGTAAATATGTAATGTGGGGATTGAGATTGTGAGCCCCACGTGGAACCTGACTGGCTTATATCCATCCCAGCACTTAGTACAGTGCCTGACACAGAGTAAGCGCTTAACAAATACCACTATTATTATTATTGTTATTACTATTATTATTATGCCTAAGTACTATGTGGGTACTCTCTCCCAGGGTTCAGGGACAGTGCCCTGCACACAGTAAGCACTTATAAATGCTATTATTATTACTACTACTACTACTACTACTACTACTACTACTACTACTACTACTATTGGCTTAATGGAAAGAACATGGGCTTTGGAGTCAAAGGTCATAGGTACAAATCCTGGCTCTGCCACTTGTCAGCTGTGTGACTTTGGGCAAGTCACTTCACTTCTCTGTGCCTCAGTTACCTCATCTGTAAAATGGGGATGAAGACTGTGAGTGCCACGTAGGACAATCTGATCACCTTGTATCCTCCCCAGCGCTTAGAACAGTGCTTTGCACATAGTAAGTGCATAACAAATGCTGTCATTATTATTACTACTGTTCTTCATGCCAACAGGATGGATCTGAACAGAGAGAAGCTCTCTCAGGATCCATGCTCATAGCACCAGGAAAGCTCGGAATGAATGAGTGGTCTCCGGAACTAAGAGGAGGCTGCTGGAGACTGAATCCTGTTCCCTCCTAGGGATGGCTAGGAGAGCTTTTCTGGTGGCTTTCCTCTCACTTAAAAATCCCTGCAAAATCCCCTTGGGTTTCTTCCTTGCAAAGGAAGGTGAGGAGTCTTCCCAGCACAAGGAAAATTGGGGATAAATTTGGATGGTCTCCCGGGGAGGTGAGGTTAAGTGGCAGTGACCCTTTCGTGGAAGGGGCAGGACCCTGTTCCCAAAATAATTTGGAGCAAATAGGTGGTCTCTGGGGAGGGGAGGGGCATGAGGTGGCGGGTAACTTTCTCTGCTCAAGTCTGCTTCCTCCTCCCACCCCTTCTTTGCTAGCAATGCCGAAATCAACTAAGTAGGCTTGAGGATGAAACTAGTAGCTTTGTAAAACTCCCTCTAAAATGATGAGACTTGGAAAATTGATCAAACATGAGGACCTCTGTCTGTACCATTGGCTTAGCTTCATGCTAACCACTTTAGGACCCCAACCACCTAGTGGGCAGGTAATATCATTCATTCATTCATTTTGATTATATTGAACACTTACTGTATGCAAAATACTGTACTAAGTGCTTGGGAAAGTACAATACAACAATAAAGGGTAGCATTCCCTGCCAAACAATGAGCTCATAGTCTAGAGTTGGGGAGACGTATCAATGCAAATAAATAAAATTACAGATATGTACATAAGTGCTTTGGGGCTAGGAAGGGGGAAGAGCAAAAGGGAGCAAGTCATGGGGACGCAGAAGGGAGTGGGAGATGAGGAAAAGTGGGCTTTAGTCTGGGAAGACCTCTTGGAGGAGATGTGCCTTCAATAAGTCTTTGAAGTGGGGGACAGTGGTTGTTTGTCAGGAGGGCATTGCAGGCCAGATGCAGGTAGTGAGCTAGGCATCAGCAGAAAGACAGGAGAGATGGAGATACAATAAGAAGGTTAGCACCAGAGGAGCTAAGTGTGCGGACTGGGCTGTAAGAGGAGAGAAGCAAGGTGAGGTAGGAGGGGGCAAGGTGGTGCAGTTCTTTAAAACCAGTGGAGAAGAGTTTTTGATTGATACGGAGGTGGATAGGCAACAATTGGAGTTCTTTGAGGATTTGGGTGATGTGTCCAGAATGTTTCTGTAAAAAAATGATCCAGGCAGCAGAGTGAAGTATGGCCTGGAATGGGTGAGACAGGAGGCTGGGAGGTCAGTGAAGGGGTTGATGCAGTAATTCAGGAGGTATAGGGTAAGTGATTGGAAAGATCACATGACTGGATTAGGGGACTGTTGCCACTTGCCTTCTGGGTGGCTTTGCTAGGGAAAGTCATTAAAGTTCTCTATGCATCAGTTTCCTCATCTATAAAATGGAGGTAAATATCTGCTTCCCCACCCCTCCCCACTTCAGCCACTTAAACTGTGAAAGCCATGTGAGAGAGCAACTGTGATCTAATCATCCTATGTCTACATTAGCACATAGCACCTAGAAAGTGCTTAGTAAATACAATTATCAATATAGCTGACATGGTAGCCTGTCCAAATTTCCAAATAGCCACTGGGCAATACCTTGGGCCACTCAGATGAGAAGGTCTCTATGTCCTGATGAAAGATTTTCCTTAAGTGCCCTGAGACCCTTACCTAACGTGTACATTTTAGGAAATAGTCTCACTCTGTGAATCTTATAAATTCTAAAGCAATTCATTCAGTCATGCATTCTCTTACTTTGATTAGTTTCTTGGTGAAGATTTTTATGCTTGTCTCCCCCATTAAAATGTGAACTCCTTGTGGGCCGGGACGGTATTATTAGCTGTTTCGTATTTCCCAAGTGTTTAATACACAGCATTACATCCAGGGAGCACTCAATAATTACTATGACTACTATTGTTTCTAAATATTTTCCTCATTTTTAAATTTATAGTTTATGGTTAATACTACTACTAATAATAGTGGTATTTGTTAACTGCTTACTATGTGCCAAGCGCTGTTCTAATTGCTGGGGTAGATACGAGGTATTCAGGTGTCCCACGGGGTGTTCACAGTCTTAGTCCCCATTTTACAGATGAGGTAATTGAGGCACAGAGAAATTAAGTGGCTTGCCCAAAGTCACACAGCTGGCAAGTGACAGAAATGGGATTCGAACCCATGACCTCTGACTCCCAAGCCCGTACTCTTTCCAGTAAGGCTCACTGCTTTGGTTCTAGTTCAGTGCTCTGTACAAAGTAGACATTAAATACCTCCAATGATGATAAATAAAAGGAAGTGGTGTATTTGTTCTATTTAAGCCTATTCATAAATGAACTTTCAGTGAATATTGACTAGCACCAAGTATCAATCTATCGTATTTATTGAGCGCTTACTGTGTGCACAGCACTGTACTAAGCCCTTGGCACTGTACTAAGCACTTGGTATATTAAGTAATGTTGGGTTTTGGCCTTAATTTTGTTTACTAAGGTTAGCATATGGTTCAGGAGAGTAGATGAAGGAGAAGTAGGAAAAATAAAATCCTAAAACTCAAAGAAGAACTTTTTCGTGTAATATTTAGGAAGAATATTAGAAATACTTTCTCTACAATTCACGAATTACAGTCACAGGAGAGCAGGAATAAATCAGAAAATTGGCAGAAAATAGATTTTTGAAGGTTCTTTTTTCTTTTTGAACACGAATAGAGACACCGGGTAGTAGTTTTTTGTGTTTTGTTTTGTTTTGTTTTTTCCTGATATGTAACTCTGCTAAAACTTTTGTGTAAAACTAGCTCCCTCTAGTGATAAGATTCATACTTTTCACCTTTCACTGAAAAAGACATTCATTTGATCAAGAAATTGCGTGTTTGGGTATATGCAATGCTTCATTATGCTACTACTAATTATGTGTGCTCGCCGTTTACAAAATCAAATGAAAATATTAGGATCTTCTCTTCCCACTCTCTCTAACTCCATTCTAGTAGTAGTAATAACTGTAACATTTATTGAGCTCTCACTGGGTGCATTCATTCATTCTATCGTATTTATTGAGCGCTTACTGTGTGCAGAGCACTGCATTAAGTTCTTGGGAAGTACGAATCGGCAACATGTAGAGACGGTCCCTACCCAACAACGGGCTTACAGTTTAGAAGGGGAAGAGAGACAACAAAACAAGTAAACAGGAGTCAATACCATCAGAATAAATAGAATTATAGCTTTATACACATAACTAATAAAATAGAGTAATAAATATGTATAAATATACACAAGTGCTATGGGGAGGGGAAGGGCGTAGGACAGAGGTGCATTCATTCATTCAATCATATTTATTGAGCACTTACTGTGTGCAGAGCACTGTACTAAGCACTTGGGAAGTACAAGATGGCAACATATAAAGATTGTCCCTATCCAACAGCGGGCTCACAGTCTAGAAGGGGGAGACAGACAACAAAACAAAACATATTAACAAAATAAAATAAATAGAATAAATATGTACAAGTAAAATAAATGGAGTAATAAATATGTACAAACATATATACATATATAGGTGCTGTGGGGAGGGGGAGGAGGGGGGAAGTTCAGTGTACTGGGAGCATGGGAAGTACAGAATAATAATGAGGTATGTTTCTTGCCCACAAATATCTGATACTCAATAAGGGAGCAAACATAAAATATAACTAGATATGCATGAGTGCTAAGGCAGGTGTAAATAAATTCTTAAACACTATTAATGGGAGCATGGGAAGTACAGAATAGTAATGAGGTATATTCCTTTCCCACAGATAGCTGATACTCCAATAAGGGAGCAAACATAAAATATAACTAGATATGCATGAGTGCTAAGGAAGGTGTAAATAAATTCTTAAGCTCTAGTGCTGCCTGCAGGACAAATAGGGCTCAGGGAAATTTTTTTAGAGTAAGGGGACTTACAATATGGATTGGGAAGGAGTTCCAAATTGGAAGAACAGCCTGAACAGGAGGTCGGGGTTGGGAGAGTGGAGAACGGGGTATAACTAGAGAGGTGGCTTAGGAAAAACGGTAACAATGAGTTAGAGAATAAAGGGAAAAGAGAGCAGAAAAGTAAGGCAGGGCCAGGTCATTAAGACCCAATATCTTTTATGATTGTTGCCATATTTTAGAATAGATAGCAATAGCACTTAAATTCTATGTGCCGAATACTGTGGTAGATACAAGATAATGAGGTCAGACACAATCCCTGTCCCACACTGGGGCTCACAGTCCAAGTAGGAAGGAGAACAGGTATTGAATCCCCGATTTAAGGGTGAGGAAATTAAGGCTCAGAGAGGTTAATTGACTTATCCAAGGTCACACAGCAGGCAAGTGACAGAGCTGAACTTAGAACCTAGGACCTCCAGCTACAAGTCCCAAGCTGATTCTCCTCTAGAATGTAAACCTGTGGGCAGGGAATGTCTACCTAGAATTGGTAGACATGATCCCTGCCCAAAATGAGCATAATAATAATAATAATATTTCTTAAGTGCTTACTATGTGCAAAGCACTGTTCTAAGCACTGGGGGATACAAGGTAATCAGGTTGTCCCACATGGGGCTCACAGTTTTAGTCCCCATTTTGCAGATGAGGTAAATGAGGCACAGTGAAGTGACTTGCTCAAAGTCACACAGCTGACAAGTGGCGGATCCGGGATTAGAACCCATCACCTCTGACTCCAAAGTCCGGGCTCTTCTCACTGAGCCACGCTGCTTCTCAGCTTAGAGTCTATAGGGGGAGACTGAATTTTTAAAAATGATATTTATGTGTTTACTGTGTGCCAGGCACTGTAGTAAGCTCTGGGATAGATGCAGGCTAATCAGGTTGGACACAGTCCACATTCCACAGCCTTAACCCCTAATTTACAGATGAGGTAACTAATGCACAGAGAAGTGAAGTGACTTGCCCAAGGTCACCCAGCAGACAAGTGATGGAGCTGTGATTAGACCCCAGGTCCTTCTGACTCCCAGGAATTGAAGTAATTATATATACGGAAAATGGTGGAGTAAAAAGATTCATTCATACATTCAGTCGTATTATTGAGCTCTTACTGTGTGCAGAGCACCGTATTAAGCACTTGGAAAGTACAAGTAGGTGACGTATAGGGACAGTCCCTACCCAGCAATGGGCTCACAAGGATAATAATGATGATAATAATGATGGCATTTGTTTAGCGCTTACTATGTGCAAAGCACTGTTATAAGTGCTGGGGGGGATACAAGGTGATCAGGTTGTCCCACGTGGGGCTCACAGTCTTCATCCCCATTTTACAGATGAGGTAACTGAGGCTCAGAGAAGTTACGTGACTTGCCCAAGGTCACACAGCAGGCATGTGGCAGAGCCAGGATTCGAGCCCATGACCTCTGACTCCAAATACTAATAATGATGGCATTTGTTAAGCACTTAGTATGTGCAAAGCACTGTTATAAGTGCTGGGAGGGTTACAAGGTGATCCGGTTGTCTCACGTGGGGCTCACAGTCTTCATCCCCATTTTACAGATGAGGTAACTGAGGCGCAGAGAAGTTAAGTGACTTTCCCAAGGTGACACAGCAGACATGTGGCGGAGCCAGGATCCGAACCCATGACCTCTGACTCCAAAGTCTGGGCTCTTTCCCCTGAGCCACGCTGCTTATCTAAGGATGATTACAGAAGTGCTATGGGGTTTTTCTATTTTCTCCTCCTTTACCCTTTCTCTCCTACTCATCATCATCATCAATCATATTTATTGAGCACTTACTATGTGCAGAGCACTGTACTAAGCGCTTGGGAAGTACAAATTGGCAACATATAGAGACAGTCCCTACCCAACAGTGGGCTCACCGTCTAAAAGGGGGAGACAGAGAACAAAACCAAACATACTAACAAAATAAAATAAATAGAACAGATATGTACAAATAAAATAAATAAATAGAGTAATAAATATGTACAAACATATATACATATATACAGGTGCTGTGGGGAAGGGAAGGAGGTAATATGGGGGGGATGGAGAGGGGAACGAGGGGGAGAGGAAGGAAGAGTCTCAGTCTGGGAAGGCCTCCGGAGGAGGTGAGCTCTCAGCAGGGCCTTGAAGGGAGGAAGAGAGCTAGCTTGGCAGATGGGCAGAGGGAGGGCATTCCAGGCCCGGGGGATGACGTGGGCCAGGGGTCGATGGCGGGACAGGCGAGAGCAAGGTACGGTGAGGAGATCAGCGGTGGAGGAGCGGAGGGTGAGGACTGGGCTGTAGAAGGAGAGAAGGGAGGTGAGGTAGGAGGGGGCGAGGGGATGGACAGCCTTGAAGCCCAGGGTGAGGAGTTTCCACCACTCCCACCCAGAAGCCTGAAAGGTGCATGGCTCAGGCATACCATTTCAAAAATGGGGTGTGTTGGGAGGAGCCAGGACTCCACGAGTAGAGGAGAGTGGGTTTCTACTCGAACGGGGGAACCTGATGACCCCTGGAAAGTTGCAGCTGGGGTGTGAGTGAGGGACCGGCTAGTGGCAACAGTGGCGAGCTCACGTGTTGCAAATGGAACCACTGCAGCAAGAGAGGTGTCCTCTCTCCAGCCAGGGAGGGGAGGGGGCAACATGATTTGTACTCCAGGACCGGCCCCATTACTACCACTGATTGTCTAGGGAGGGCAGGGATGGATGGGAGAAGCGGCATGGCGTAGGGCATAGAGCATGGCCCTAGGGGCCAGAAGAACCTGGGTTCTAATCCTTGTTCTACCACTACTCTGCTGTGTGACTGTGTGACTTCACTTCTCTGTGCCTCAATTTCCTCAACTGTAAAATGGGGGTTAAGAGTGTGAGCCCAATGTGGGAGAGGGACTGCATTCAACCAGAATGCTTGAGAAGCAGTGTGACTCAGTGAGAAGAGCTCGGGCTTGGGAGTCGGAGGTCATGGGTTCTAATCCCGGCTCTGCCACTTGTCAACTGTGTGACTTTGGGCAAGTCACTTAATTAAGAGAAGCAGCGTGGCTCAGTGGAAAAAGCCCGGGCTTGGGAGTCAGAGGTCATGGGTTCTAATCCCGACTCCGCTGCTTGTCAGCTGTGTGACTTTGGGCAAGTCACTTAACTTCTCTGTGCCTCAGTTACTTCATCTGTAAAATGGGGATTAAGACTGGGAGCCCCACGTGGGACAACCTGATCACCTTATATCCTCCCCAGGGCTTAGAACAGTGCTTTGCACATAGTAAGCACTTAAGAAATTCCATCATTATCATTATTATTATTATTCTCTGTGCCTCCGCTACCTCATCTGTAAAATAGGGATTAAAAGTGTGAGCCCCATGTGGGACAACCTGATTAACTTGTATCCCCCCAGTGTTTGGAGCAGTGCTTGGCACATAGTAAGTGCTTAACAAATGCCATCATTATTATTCAACCTGATTATCTTGTATCTACCCCGGTGCTTAGAACAGTGCTTGGCACATAGGTTTGGACCCCTTGCCCACATCCTGCCTCTGGCCTGGAACACCCTCCCTCCACAAATCTGACAGACAATTACTCTCCACTGCTTCAAAGTCAAATGAAGGCACATCTCCTCCAAGAGGCCCTCCCTGATTCAGCCTCCCCTTTCCCTTCTCCTATTCCCTTCTGCATTGCCCTGACTTGCTCCCTTTGTTCTTTTCCATCCCAGCCCCACAGTACCTAGGTATATATCTGTAATTTATTTGCATTAATGCCTCTCCCATCTCTAGACTGTAAACTCATTGCAGGAGGGGAATGTATCTGTTTATTGTTGTTTTGTGCTCTCCCAAGCATTTAATACGGTGCTCTGCACATAGTATACTATGTGCAGAGCATAGTCTAGGGAACAGAGCATAGCACTAGACTGTTCCCTGCCTACTGTGATTTTAAGTTCCCTGCCCACAGTGCTCAATAAATGTGATTGAATAAATGAATGAATAGTAAGCACTTAACAAATTCCATCATTATTATGGCATGCCAACTCCCTTTCTGCCCTTCTGGCAGAAGGAGAATTGTTTATTTTCTGCCATTGCCAGGGTAATCGCAGGTGCCCCAAGAGCCACTGGGCTGAGATGCAGAGCGAACAGGATCCCTCCTTCCTGCTGCTACCCCGCTGTGGCATCCGCCCTCATTTACAGATATCGAGTTTTATGGACATAACTGATTTAAGGTCCTTTTTACAAACTTTCCATGTGCTTAGGGACAGTTTGCCACCCGGATGCAGAGAGCAAGGAGGAAAGACTGAGTAGGGTGGCACTGCCCACTGCAGTCCAATTTCTGCAGGCAACATTTCACATACTACCTGTCTCTACCTCATTTGTGATTTCTCCCCATTGTGAAATCCAACTCTGTCCAGCCAGCAGGCTTTTTGTGCTGTTTTTCCCAGAATTATGATATTTCTTTCCCTTTTCCTCCACCCATAAAGACAGGAATCCATTTTCATTCTTTTTTTTTTTGGCCTTTGAAAGTGGTCCCTTTCCTAGAATTAGGATAGCACATTTCAAGCGTGAATGCAATTTTATCACTATATGCTTGAACCTCGAAAATAAGGGGTTAGACACAGAACATTATGGAATTTTGATTATGCAGCCAGGGAACAAGGTATAATAATCATACTATTTTCACTGTGCAGCTGAATAAGCATAGAGTTATATTTTTATCAGATTAAGTTAAGCTGAAGCAATTTCTCAAAGGCTAATAAAATTCCCCACTCTTTCAGGGTCATTCTAACTCCATTATCACTCAATCATTTGTGTTTATTGAGCACTTATTTTGTACAGAGCACTGCACTAAGCCCTTGGGAGAGCACGGGTACAATATAATAGAGTTGGCAGACATGTTCCTTGCCCACAGTGAGCTAGAGGGGGAGACAGACTAATACAAATAAAAAAAAAAATACAGATATATACATGAGTTCTGTGGGGTGAAAAAAGAGTGCAAGTCCAAATGCAAGGGTGATGCAGAAGGGAATGGAGGAGGAGGAAGTGAGGGTTTAAGAGTGGGAAGTCACGTGGAGGAGATGAGTTCGTAATAAGACTTTGAAGGTGGGGAGAGTAGTCATCTGTTAGATAGGAAGAAGGAAGGAGTTGCAGGATCAATCAATCAATCAATCGTATTTATTGAGTGCTTACTGTGTGCAGAACACTGTACTAAGCGCTTTGGAAGTACAAGTTGGCAACATATAGAGACAGTCCCTCAGTGATGAGATAGACAAGAGGTACAACAAGTAGGCTGGCAAATAGGGGAGCTGAGCCTGCAATTTGGGAAATCTAGGAGGGGGCAGGGTTATTGGTAAGGAGTTTCTGTTTGATGCAGAGGTGGATAGGTAGCCACTGGAGGTTCTTGAGGAGTGGGGAAACATAGACTGAATGTTTCTGTAAAAAAAAATGATTCAAGCAGCAGAGTGAAGTATGGACCGGAGTGGGGAGAGGCACAAGTTGGGCAGGTCATTCAGTGATCAAGGTAGGATAGTATAAATGCTTGGATTAACATGGTAGCAATTTGGAGAGGAAAGGGCAGATTTTAGCGATATTATAAAGGTTGAACTGATGGGATTTGGTGGCAGATTGAATGTGTGTGTTGAATAAGAGAGATCGAGTCGAGAGATGATGGGCTTGTGAGACAGGGAGGAAGGTGGTGCTGTTTACAATGATGGGAAGTCAAAGGGAGGACAGGGGTTTGGTAGGACTATAAAGGTTTCTGTTTGGACATGTTAAGGTTGAGGTGTCAATGGGACATCCAAATGGAGATGTCCTGAAGGCAGGAGGAAAATAAGATACTGCAGTGGAGAGAGTTCAGGGCTGGAGATGCAGTTTTGGGAATCATTCACATAGAGATAGTAGTTGAAGCCACTGGAGCAAATGAGTTCTTCAAGAAGTGGATGTAGATGGAGAATAGGAGGGGACCCAGAACTGATCTTTGAGGGGCTCCCATAGTTAAGGCATTGGGAGACCGAGGAACAGGCTGTGAAAGAGACTGAGACTGAATAGCCAGAGATAAAGGAGGAGAACCAGGAGACCATAATGTCACTGAAGCCAAGTTTGAAAAATGTTTCCAGGAAAAGGGGATGTTTGATAGTATCGAAAACAGGTGTGAGATTGAGGTGACCTTAGATAGGGCAGTTTCCATGGGCTGATGGGGGAAGAAGCCAGATTGGAGGGATCAAGGAGAGAACTGGAGGAGATGTAATAATAATGATAGTAATAATGGTACTTAAGTGCTTACTATAGGCCAAGCACTGTTCTAAGTGCTGGAGTTGATACATGGTAAT
Source organism: Tachyglossus aculeatus (assembly GCF_015852505.1). Classification (NCBI taxonomy): domain Eukaryota; kingdom Metazoa; phylum Chordata; class Mammalia; order Monotremata; family Tachyglossidae; genus Tachyglossus; species Tachyglossus aculeatus. Next base: position 90,826,000 of record NC_052066.1, read on the forward strand.
CAGGTTGTCCCACGTGGGGCTCACAGTCTTAATTCCCATTTTACAGATGAGGTAACTGAGGCCCAGAGAAGTTGTGACTTGCCTAAAGTCACATAGCTTACAAGTGGCAGAGGCGGAATTAGAACCCACAACCTCTGACTCCCAAGCCCATGCTCTTTCCACTAAGCCACAATCGCATAATAAAACTGGATGGGTCCAAAAGAGCAGCTGTTTCTATGGGGGAACAAGACAGATTTGTGGGGACGGCGTGTGTGAGAGAGAAGGCAGGTGAGGAGGTTGTTGTTGAGGGTAGAGATTGTTCAGTGACTAGGGATGATGAGATTTAGTACGTGCAAGTTGGTGAGTGGGTGAGCTAGGGTGGAGCAGGAGGTAAATGGAGTTAAGGAGTGATAGAAAGCGGGCAGTGGAAAGGTCATAAGGAATATTGGATAGCAGGTATTGATATCATCAATCGTATTTATTGAGCGCTTACTGTGTACAGAGCACTGTACTAAGCACTTGGGAAGTACAAGTTGGCAACATAAAGAGACAGTCCCTACCCAACAGTGGGCTCACAGTCTAAAAGGGGGAGACAGAGAAGAAAACCAAACATACTAACAAAATAAAATAAATAGAATAGATATGTACAAGTAAAATAAATAGAGTAATAAATATGTACAAACATATATACATATATACAGGTGCTGTGGGGAAGGGAAGGAGGTAAGATGGTGGGATGGAGAGGGGGATGAGGGGGAGAGGAAGGAAGGGGCTCAATCTGGGAAGGCCTCCTGGAGGAGGTGAGCTCTCAGTAGGGCCTTGTAGGGAGGAAGAGAGCTGGCTTGGCGGATGGGCAGAGGGAGGGCATCCCAGGCCCGGGGGAGGACGTTGGCCGGGGGTCGATGGCAGGACAGGCGAGAACGAGGTACGGTGAGGAGATTAGCAGCAGAGGAGTGGAGGGTGCGGGGTGGGCTGTAGAAGGAGAGAAGGGAGGTGAGGTAGGAGGGGGCGAGGTGATGGAGAGCCTCGAAGCCCAGGGTGAGGAGTTTCTGCCTGATGCACAGATTGATTGGTAGTCACTGGAGATTTTTGAGGAGGGGAGTAATATGCCCAGAGCGTTTCTGGACAAAGATAATCCAGGCAGCAGCATGAAGTATGGATTGAAGTGGGGAGAGACACGAGGATGGGAGATCAGAGAGAAGGCTGATGCAGTAGTCCAGACGGGATAGGATGAGAGCTTCAATGAGCAGGGTAGCGGTATGGATGGAGAGGAAAGGGCGGATCTTGGCAGTGTTGCGGAGCTGAGACCGGCAGGTTTTAGTGACAGCTTGGATGTGATATGGCTATTCAAGTCTCCAAGGATCACTGTAGGGACTGAGAAAGAGAGAAGGAAAGTGAGGAAGGGATCAAATCTGTTCAGAAAGTTGGAGGAGGGCCTGGGGAATGATAGATGACCATGGCTAGTAACTGGAGTCTGTGGTAGAGGCAGGTGATATAAGTTTCAAAAGAAGGGAAAGAGTGGGATGGGGGAGGCAGAGTTTTGCAAAATGGCTTTGAGGAGCAAGAAGAAAGCCCATTCCTTCCCCTTTCCCAGTGAGTCTGGGGTTGTGGGAAAGGATAAGTCCCCCCACTAGAGAGAGTTGCAGGGGAAACAGTGTCATATGGGGGGAGTCAGTTTTCAGTGAAGCAAGGAGGAGCAGTGATTTGGTCAGGAACAGGTCAAGCACGAAGGGAAGCTTCCCCATGATGGAGCAGGTGTTCTGCAGGCCACACTTGGCTGAGGCCAAGAAAAAGAATTCAAGTAAAAATCAATAATGAAATAATGAGAAATTATTTTTCTGAACATAGAGTACTCTTACATTTGGAAAGAAGCATTTTTTGATAAAGTTTAAATTATACAGAATGGAAGATATTCTAAATAATGGATTATGTAAGAAAAAGGAGTGCTATTTTCAGTGGAGCAGATACAGTTCTCCAGGATCCAACTGTCCATCAGTCAGTGGCATTCATTGAGCTTTTCTGTGTGCAGAGCACTGTACTAAGCATCTGGGAGAGAACAGTACAGCAGAGTTGGTAGACTCATTCCCTGCCCTCAATAAGCTTTCAATCTAGAGGGGGAGCTTAAAGTCTAGAGGATACAGAGAAGAATGGATGGCCACTGGAGTTTTTTTAGGAGTGTAGAGACATGGTTAGAGCAACACTTTATAAAAACTATCTGGATATGGACTGGAGCAAAGATAGGAAGGAGACAAATGAAAAGGTTGATACAGCCAGGTATTAATAGGGCCTGGTCCTATCAAGTGCTTAGTACAGTGCTCTGCACACAGTAAGCACTCAATAAATGCGATTGATTGATTGGTCCAGAAATCTATTCTGGCACTTGACCAACTGATGAAACTAACTCCTTTCCTTCTCAATAATATGTTCTCCAACAAAATATAAATATCACAATTTTTAGAGCATTTTATGATATGCATTATTCATGATACTATTGTAAGAATTACACTGAACTTTGCTTGATTTTATTTCTGTATTAAAGCTGACCCCCTCTAAGGGTCACACCTGGAGAGTTCCCAGTACTCTACTAGTCTCGACTAGAGGAGGGAAAGTCATGCAGGGGCATATCCATTCCATTCCTAGCTTGGGCAGTGGCTAGCAAGTGGAAGGCAATTTGCTACAAGTCAAAACTCACCTGTGCTGGGCAGCAGCAGCATGGAAGAGAGTCAAGGGTGGAGACTCAAGTTTACTGCATGTAAGGTGGCAGTGGTAAAGAAGGAGGGAGCGGTAAGCCACTTTGGTAGTTTTACCAAGAAAATTTTATGGATGCACTACCAGAACGATTGTAGGTGGAGGTGGGGCATTCTGGGAGAAATCAATCAATCAGTCAATCAATCAATCGTATTTATTGAGCACTTAATGTGTGCAGAACCCTGTACTAAGCGCTTGGGAAGTACAAGTTGGCAACATATAGAAACGGTCCTTACCCAACAGTGGGCTCATAGTCTGTATCCATGGTGTCGCTATGGGTCGGAGACGACTTGACAGCAAAGGCAATTAATGCTGAGCTCTTCATTTTATTAAAATTCAATTCTTTTTCAGACAAATTTCTAACAGACATCTACACACAGATCACAGGCTTAAACAAGCTTGGTTATGGACAAAAGAAAATCATAAAAGGGAGATTTTGTAACTGTTCACTTACGAGGTGAATATATTCAAAATTGAACTACTAGTCTTCCTTCCCTCCCTCTGCCACCACACTTTCAAGTTCTCTCTTCCACATAACTTTCCCATCACTATGGCACTATCACCATCCATTCTTGATCCTTTTTTTTAAAGGCATTTTAAAAAAGTCCTTACTGCACAACAAGCACTGTTCTAAGCACAGGGGTAGATATAAATCAATCAGGTCGGGCACATTCCCTGTCCCATGTGGGGCTCACAATCTAAATTGAGGAAGAAGAATTTAATCTCCTTTGTACAGATGAGGTAGCTGAAGCACAGAGCTCGTAAGTGATTTGCTCAAGATCACTCAGCAGACAACTGGCTGTGTCAGAATTAGAACGCACATCCTTTGACTCTCAGACCTGGGATCTTTTCACCATGTGGCTTCTCTCCAAGATTCTGTAACCTTGGCATTATCCTTGCCATTCCTCTCTTTCTTTTCCAATGGAGTGTATACTCTTTGTGGAGAGAGAATATTCCACTTGCTTGCATTTCCCAAGTGCTTAGTACAGTGCATTCATTGTACTTGGCCAATACTCAATAAATGTTATTTTTCTAATTAAACATTTCAACCCTCAAGTGCAGACTGTGCTTGGATCCTGTCAGTTCTTCTTCCCTAAGGTTGTCATGAGGGTAAAATTGAATAAGTAATGTAAGAGTCCTTTGGGAATAAAATCATTATAATAATAATGATAGCATTTATGAAGTGCTTACTATGTGCAAAGCACTTTTCTAAGTGCTGGGGAGGTTACATGGTGATCAGATTGTCCCAGGAGGGGCTCACAGTCTTAATCCCTATTTTACAGATGAGGTAAATGAGGCACAGAGAAGTTGAGTGACTTGCCCAAAGTCACACAGCTGATAATTGGCAGAGCTGGGTTTTGAACCCATGACCTCTGACTCCGAAGCCCATGCTCTTTCCACTGAGCCACGCTGCTTCTCTAACCAAAGTACTAAAGCAGGAAGAGGGCAAGAGATGTGTCCAATAACACACCAAGAATCAGTGTTGAAAACCCAAGAATAGACTCAAATTGCTGCCCTCTTTCCTGCTCTGTGCAATAGGGGATGCTTTTGAAAGGTGTCAGGTTGAAATACACTGTCACCCCATAGAGAAGCAGCATGGCTCAGTGGAAAAAGTATGGGCTCTGGAGATCATGGTCAGAGGTCATGGGTTCAAATCCCAGCTCTGCCAATTGTCAGCTGAGTGACTTTGACTTCTCTGTGCCTCAGTTACCTCATCTGTAAAATGGGGATTAAGACTATGAGCCCCATAGGACAACCTGATCACCTTGTAACCTCCCCAGAACTTAGAACAGTGCTTTGCGCATAGTAAGTGCTTAATAAATGCCATTGTTATTATTATTATTATTAGCCTAGGATAGAAAATCTCATGCTTGTTCTTAAATCCAAACTAGCCACTCAAGGCAAAGGTTACCATAGAAAACCCCCCTTTATTCACAAAGTGATCTGGCAACAGAAAGCTGCTTTTTTGATGCTCTAGATTTATTTTTAGGATGACTTCCTTCATGCAAGGCATCAATGGGATAGAAATAGAGCACGAAAGCATTCAAATTTGTTAATAAAAGGGCTAAACTAAAAATGCCAGAGGCAAAACAGAAAATAATTGGCCCTTGGTTTTGTGTCACAGCCTCTTCCAACTCCAAAAGCTCTCCTAACAGAGAAGAGGGTGATTTGGTTCTTGTTTGAAGATGCTGCTTGCATTAGTGTATACATGTGGCAATAAAGTCTGGGGAAGTTGAATGCAATGCATATATCTCCATTCATCCTGCCATGCCTTCTCTCACCTTTTCAACCTGGCATGGCTGGGTTGTTAAGGAGCGTTTTCCCAGTGCTGGTGAGTAGATATCATCGCAGGACCTTTCTGTCAGTGCTCTCACTTGGCATTTGATGTTGAGGAAGGCTCATATATGACACTATTGGAATTTCTCATGGAGCTAGATATACCAGCTTTAAAGAACTTATGGGTGATCATGACAGAAAAGTCTAGTGGGCGTTGGATCAGTTTGGAAAGGAATGAGTTTGAGAGGGAGATGATGGGGGTGATGACTTTTTTCAAGCTTGATGATTTCATTCATTCATCCAATCATATTTGAATGCTTATTACGTGCAGAGCACTGTACTAAGTGCTGGAAAGTATAATACAGCAATAAAGAGAGACAATCCCTGCCCACAACGAGTTTACAGTCTTGTTGATGCCAGCTCCCAAAGGTCAGGCTGGTCATTGTGATTCGATTCTATACTTTTTTCTAGCTGTATTTTGGACATTTTAAAGGTATCGTTGGCCTGGTGGTGATCTCTATTTTGATCATATTCCTTGTATGAAGCAAAATATTTTTTGAGGTAATAATAATTATGGTATTTGCTAATAATAATAATAATGATGATGATGGCATTCATTAAGCGCTTACTATGTGCCAAGCACTGTTCTAAGCACTGGGGGGGGAAATACAAGGTAATCACGTTGTCCCACATGAGGCTCACAGTCTTAATCCCCATTTTACAGATGAGGTAACTGAGGTACAAAGAAGTTAAGTAACTTGCCCAAAGTCACACAGCTGACAAGTGGCGGAGCCAGGATTAGAACCCACTACCTCTGACTCCCAAGCCCGTGCTCTTTCCACTGGGCCACGCTGCATATGATGGTCTATGGAAGCACGTGATTAACATCTGGTATGCTGCTTAATTAGCAGAAATCAGTGACGGTTTATCTCTGAATTGCAGATGGAAATCAGTCAATCATTTTTATTGAGTGTTTAATGTGCACAGAGCACTGTACCAAGTGCTTGGGAGAGTACAGTGTAACAGATACATTCCTAGTCCACTTACTATTTTGGGTATCCTTGTGTAGGGTAATAGTTGGGGCTTTTTCAGTCTTATTCTAGTAGTAGTAGTGGTAGTAATAGTGTTTATTGGGCACTAAAGAGTGCAATGTGCTGTGCTAAGAGGTTGGAAGATAGACCATAAGCTCCAGGGCAGGGAACATGTTATGCTTCTGTTCTAACAGGGAAAGCCAGCACAGAAATATCCAATAAACTATAGACACAATTGCTATGGATGCATGTGCATAAATTCGTAAGTGTGAAACAATGCTGAGGCAGGGTTGATAAGAAGTAGCTTGGCCTAGTAGAAAGAGTATGTGTCTGAGAGTCAAGGACCTGAGTTCTAATCCCAGTTCTGCCATTTTAATGATAGCATTTATCAAGCACTTACTATGTGCAAAGCACTGTTCTAAGCATTGCTTACTGTATGACCTTGGGCAAATCATTTAACTTCTCTGTGTCTCATTTTACTCATCTGTAAAATGAGAATTCAACACCTTCTTTCCTTCCTCAGACTGTGAATGCTAAATGGGACAGGGACTAGGTCTCAGCTGATTGTTTTAAATCTACCCCAGTGCTTACAACAGTGTTTGACACAAAGTAAACACTTAATAAATATCACTAATGATTATAATTACAATTTGTATGAATCTGAGAAAGTTTTTAGGAGGACTTTGAAAGCGGGGAGGGCTGTGATCTGATGAATATAGGGGAGAAAGAGAGTTCCAGGCCCTGGGGACAGTGTGAGCAAGGGATTAGAGACAAGCAAGACTAGAGCAGGTGAGGTTGGGTAGGGTGAAGAGTGAGAGTCGGGGCCAAAGAGAACCGATAGGTATGGTGGAGAGAAATGGATAATTATTTGAGGGAAATGGGTAATTATTATAGGGTTTTGAGGAAAGAAGGGAACGGGCACTGAGTGACATTTTATATAGATGATCCAAGAAGAGAAATTGATTTTGAGTGAAGAGGAGAGATGCTAGATACAGGAAAACCAGTGAGTAGATCAATACACTAAACCAAGGGTGATACAATGAGTACTTGAAACAGGGTAGTGGTTGTTTAATGGAAAAGAAGGGGCAAATCCACAAAATATTTTTGAGGAAACGTTATCAGGTTTTGGCAGTAGATTGGAAGCATGGCGTAATGAATAGAGTATGGACCTGAGAGTCAGAAGGTCATGGGTTCTAATCCCGGCCCTGTCACTTGTCTGCTGCGTGACCTTGGGCAAGTCACTTCACTTCTCTGTGCCTCAGTTACCTCATCTGTAAAATGGGGATTGAGACTGTGAGGCCAATGTGGGACAGGGACTGTGTCCAACCCAATTTTCTTATACCCACCCCATTGCTTAGGACAGCACAGGATGGCTCAGTGGAAAGAGCCCGGGCTTTGGAGTCAGAGGTCAGGGGTTCAAATCCCAGCTCCACCAACTGTCAGCTGTGTGGCTTTGGGCAAGTCACTTCACTTCTCTGTGCCTCAGTGACCTCATCTGTAAAATGGGGATTAAGACCATAAGCCCCCCACGGGACAACCTGATCACCTTGTAACCTCCCCAGCACTTAAAACAGTTCTTTGCACATAGCAAGCACTTAGTAAATGCCATCATCATCACCATCATTACAGTGCCTGGCATATTATCTTGTCTTATACTGTTGTCATCTTAGACCCATAGTGACACCATGGACACATCTCTCCCAGAACACCCCACCTCCAGCTGTAATTGTTCTGGTAGTGGATCCATAGCGCTTAACAAATGCCATTATTATTATTATTATTATTAGATGTCAGAACAGATTGATAGAGAGTAGCCAAGAATGATACCAAAGTCGCAGGCTTGAAGTCATGGGAACATGGTGGTCTTGTCAATGGATTTGGGGAAGGTGAGACAATGAGACAAAGTGAATGTTTAGGAAATGAAAAGAACATGGGCCTGGGGGCCAGAAGGACCTGGGTTCTAATCTAGTCTCCGGCACACATCTACTGTGTGACTTTGGGCAAGTGACTTAAATTCTCTGTGCCTCAGTTACCTCATATGAATCATGGGCATTAAAACTGTGAGACCCAGAGGGGACAGGGACTGTGTCCCACCTAATTAGATGTGTCTACCCCAGCACTTAGTACAGTATCTGTCATATAGTAAGTGCTTAATAAATATATTTATTTTTTGAAGTTCAGTTTGGGATATGTTGAGCTTGAGGTGCAGGTGGGCCATCCAAAACCCCAGGGCAAGAGAGGTAGTTTTGTGTTTCATCCACATAGAGGTGGTACGTGAAACTATGCGATTGAATGAGCTTCCCAAGAGCGTGAATATTGAGGGGGAAGAGCAAGGGACCCAGTAGAGAGCGTTGAAGAACATCCACAGTTAGGCGATGAGAAGTAGAAGTGTCGACAAAGGAAACAGAGGCAGAGCGGTAGGAGAGGAAAGAAGAGAACCAGGAGAGTATGAAGGTTAGACAGCATTCTAAGGAGAAGATGATACAAGGTGTCAAAGGAGGACACAAGGTGGAGGAGGATTAGAGTAGAGCAATTTGGACTAGATATGATAAGGTCATTGGTGACAGTGGAAATTGCATCTAGTGAAATCGGTGAAAAAAGTCAGGGCAAGAAGAGAGTTGGTGTACAGGAAATGAAGACCCTGTCTTTTTTATTTATTTATGGTATTTGTTAAGCACTTACTATATGCCAGATACTTTACTAAGCACTGAGATAGAAACAAGATACTCAAGTTGGGCAAAGTCCTTGTCTCACATGGGGCTCAATCTTAATCTCCATTTTACAGATGAGGTAACTGAAGCACAGAGAAGTGACTTGTCCAAGATCACACAGCAGACAAGTGGGGAAGCTAAGATTAGAATCCAGGTCCTTCTGACTCCGAGGCCCATGTTCTATCTAGTAGGCCATGCTGCTTCTCCAGGACCTTTTGGTCAGGAAACTGAAGAGGGAGGTGAGGGTTGTAACTGTATGGGACTGTGGGATCCAGAGAGGATATTTTTTCAGAATAGGAGAGACTCAAGTGTGTTTGAAGGCAGAGGGGAAGAAGCCATCAAAGACAGACAGGTTGAAGACAGTATTAGAACAGTGCTTTGCACATAGTAAGCACTTAATAAATGCCATCATTATTATTATTAAAGGATGGAAGGAGGATGGGACCAAATATTTATAAGATAGAAGAGGGAAAGGGAATGCATTAATCCCTTAAAATGAGTCCCTTTCCTTCTCTCTCATCCCCTGTTTGGCATTTATTTTTTCACTTATTTCAGGAGCTCTGGATTCTAATCTCAACTATGATACTGCCCTGTTGTACTACCTTGGGAAAGCCACTTCATTTCTCTGTGCCTCAGTTCCCCCATTTGTAAAACGGGGAAAAATACGATCACCTTCCTTTTTAGATTGTGATCATATATTTTCCCCCATTTTACATTTTAATGCTTTATAAGTGTCCTAATTATCATTTCTTTTAGACCCTGGGCATTTGGGCCTGTGAGGATTTCAAAGGAACCTTTAATATGCAGTGTCTGACCTGGGCATGAGATCCTGTTCCTTTGTGGATCTGAATAAATGGACTTGATTTTGTTTGTGTTTAAATGTTAAGCTGGACGTTATTTACCATAACTTATATTTCACTTTTCTGTTTTGAGGTTAGTGCAGAAGGAACAGAAAAGATAGTGAAAGTTTTTCTGCTTGTTCCCTTTTGAATAAACCAGGTTTAGAAGGTCACAACTCATTGAGGTTAATGGGTTGGTGAAGGAGAATTCACATCTTCACTCTGCATCTGAACGGTGGCAATTTTGTTCCAGGTTAGATTAACAGGACGATTGTACTTTATGTAAGAGTTGTGATGAAAAGGAGGAATTTTGTTTCTCATGGCTGAACAGCTTCTAGGGTACAAAAAACTGCAATTGGATTCTAATGATTCATATTTTTGAAAACTGCAGGGTTCTACTTTTTCTAACATAGCCACACTCAAAGAGACCAACGACAATTGAGCATAAAATATCCATACTCTCTCCTACTTAAACTGGGAGCCCCATTTGGATCAGGGAATGTTTTTGACCTAATTAACTTGATTCCACCCTAGTGCTTAGAACAGTGCTTGACACATAGAAAGGATTCAAGAAATAGAACAATAATAATAATAATACACTTTGGCCTATACTAGCATATTCAGTGTACCATAAAATACCATTATTTATTACCACCCCAACATTTCCATGATCTTTCCTTTCCCCTCCATCCAAATGGCCTCCATGCTGGTTCAATCCTGTCATATCCTGCCATAACTACTACCTGAGCCTCATTCCTGAACTCGCTGACTCCAGTCTCTCCCCTCCTCATCCAAATTTCAGTTTGCTGCCTGATCTTTTTTATGGCATTTAAGTACTTACTTTGTGCCAGGCACTGGGAAACTATGGTTTGTGCACCAAGTAGGCTCTTCAAGATATCTGATGAGGTCCTTGAGCCTAGATATTCACTCCATGGGCAGAGTTGGCATTCTGCAGGTGATGCTATTTCCTTCTCCCTCCCAGATTTCTGGAGAGGAAATAGCTTATCCACCCAACCCCTTTGGCCTGGAAAAGAGCCAAGGAAAAGTCAAAATGGCAAGTCCACTCCTTGACCTCTGCCAGCAGGACATGCCCTCCCAACCCAGCTCCCTTGATCCCAGGGAACATGCTTTCATTTCCCTTCCCCTTCACACTCAACTGTCCCCATCTTCAAAGCCCCTCTGAAATTACATCTCCTCAAAGAATCCTTCCTCAGTTTATTTCTAATGCCGTCAATAATAAATAAATAATGTGGCATTTATTAAGTGCTTACTATGTGCAAAGCACTGTTCTAAGCACTGGAGAGGTTACAAGGTGATCAGGTTGTCCCACAGAGGGCTCACAGTCTTAATCCCCATTTGACAGGTAAGGTAACTGAGGCACAGAGAAATTAAGTGACTTGTCCAAAGTCACACAGCTGACAATTGGCAGAGCAGGATTTGAACCCATGACCTCTGACTTCAAAGCCCATGTTCTTTCTGCTGAGCCATGCTGCTTCTCAATGTATCTTCCCCACAGTTACCTCCTCATATCTTCCACATTGTCCAATCACTGAAGGACCCTCAACTTCTCATAGTACCTATGTATATACCTTACTTAACCCATTAATAATAATAATAATAATTATTATTATTATTGTATTTGTTAAGTGCTTACTATGTGCCAGACACTGTACCAAGCACTGGGGTAGATACAAGGTAATTGGGTTGGATTCAGTCCCTGTCCCATACGAGGCTCACAGTCTTAATCCCCATTTTACAGATGAGTAAACTGAAGCACAGAGAAGTGAAGTGACTTGCCCAAGGTCACACAGCAGACAAGTAGCAGAGCTGGAATTAGAACCCATGACCTTCTAACTCCCAGGCGCATGCTCTATCCACTACGCCATGCTATTTCCCATGGCATATTAAGTATTAATACTATGCTTTACTAATACCATGCTTTACTCTGTGCAAAGCACTGTTCTAAGTGCTGGGGTGGTTACAAGGTGATCAGGTTGTCCCACAGAGGGCTCACAGTCTTAATCCCCATTTAATAGATGAGGTAACTGAAGCACAGAGAAGTTAAGTGACTTGTCTAAGGTCACACAGCAGACAAGTGGCAGAGCTGGGATGTACGTGAATTAAGTATTAATTCACATTATTAATTCACATTAATTCACATTAATTAAGTATTAATTCACATCCATATGCCTCAGAAATCTCCAGTCATTGCCTATGCACATCTGTATCAAACAAAAACTCCTCACCATGGGTTTTAAAGCTCTCCATCACCTTGCCCCCACCCACCTCACCTCGCTTTTCTCTTTCTACAACCCAGTCTGCACACTTCGTTCCTCTGGTGTTATCCTTCTCCCTGTGCCTCGTTCTCACCTGTTTTTCATTCATTCATTCAATCGTATTTATTGAGCGCTTACTGTGTGCAGAGCACTGTACTAAGTGCTTGGGAGTACAAGTCGGCAACGTATAGAGACGGTCCCTACCTAACAACGGGCTCACAGTCTAGAAAGTCTGTTTTGTTGCTGACCCCTGGCCCAAGTTCTGCCTCTGGCCTGGAACATTGTCCCTCCTCAAATCCGACAGATACTCTCCCCACCTTCAAAATGCTATTGAGGGCACATCTCCCACTCCCTTCTGTGTCACCCTGACTTGTTCTCTTTGTTCTTCCCTGCACCCCCTCCAGACCCACAGCACTTAGGTATGTATCTGTAATTGTATTTATTTGTATTAATGTCTGTCTCCCCACTCTATTGACTGTGAACTCATTATGGGCAGGGAATGTCACTGTTTTACTGTTGTATTGTACTTTCCCAATTGCTTAGTAGAGTGCTCTGCTCACAGTAAGCACTTAATAAATATGATGGAATGAATAAATGAATGCATCTGTTCCTTATTTTAGTGTCTTTCTCCCCTGCTAGATTGCACACTCTTTGATGAAAGAAATCCTGCTTACTCTAGTCTGTAAGCTGCATGGTGTAGTGGATAGAGCACAGCCCTGGGAGTCACATGGTCATGGGTTCTAATCCTGGTTCTACCACTTGTCTGTTGTGTGGAAGGAAGTAATGGTAAACCACTTCCACATTTTTACCAAGAAAACTCTGTGGATCCACTGCCAGAACGATTGCAGATACGGTTGGGGCGTTCTGAGAGAGATTCATTCATTAAATCATATTTATTGAGCACTTACTGTGTGCAGAGCACTGTACTAAGTGCTTGGGAAGTACAAGTCGGCAACATATAGCGATGGTCCCTACCCAACAATGGGCTCACAGTCTAGAAGGGGGAGACAGACAACAAAACAAGTAGACAGTAGAGATGTGTCCATGGCATCTCTATGGGTTGGAGGCAACTCGACAGCAAAAGTCAAGACACCCCAGCACTTAGTATGCTGTTGGTGCATAATTAGCCTTTGACAAATACCACAATTATAACTCCATTTTATTGGGCATAAGAAATATAATTGATTATTAATTCTAATATACTTTTCACAGTAGGCACTACAAAAATTGTTTCAGACTTTTTACTTAAAAATCCTCAGAACTCTGTTTTCTTCTATTCTATCTGCATTTCTTGCTGAGAAGCAGGGTGGTTTAATGGAAAGAGCATTAGTTTGGAGTCAGAGACCTTGGGTTCTAGTTCTTTCTCCCCCATTTGCCTGCTGTGTGACCTTGGGTAAGTCGCTTCACTTCTCTGTGCTTCAATTTCCTTGTTTGTAAAATGCAGATTCAATTACTTGAACTAGGAGCCCCATGTGGAACAGGGACTGCCCAACTTATATTTACCCCAGTACTTAGAACTGTGCTTGACATATAGTGAGCAATTAACAAATACCATTTTTTTTTAAATGGGCAATAACACAAAGCCATCTAGCCTCTTATGAAAAGACAACCAGATTTTTTTTCTGGGACAAGGTTAGACAGTGATGTATTTTAGTGCTACGCCTCCTTGAAAAGATGTAATAAATTAATTTCATTAAGCTCATCAAAAAAGCCAAATTAAGTAGTGTAGCACTTGAAGAGTTGCTAGGCTCTGTTGTCACAGGAGAGTCCTAGCAGTCCTTGTGATCACCTGCAAAAGGGTTGTAAAGTTTTTCTTCAACTCGAAGATGACGCTGTTGGTGGTGAGACTGAGAAGGAGCAAGGCCTAGTGGAAAGAGCTTGGGCCTAGGAATAAAAAGATCTGGATTCTAATCCTGGCTCTGGTACATGTCTGTTATTTGACATGGGCAAATTATTTAACTTATCTGTGCCTCAGTTCCCTCATCTGTAAAATGGAGGTTTGATGCCTGTTCCCCCTCCTACTTAGACCGTGAGCCTCATGTGGGACCTGATGATCTTCTATCTACCCCAAAGTTGAGTACAGTGCTTGGCACAGAGTAATTGCTTAACAAATAGCACAATTATTACTGCTATTCTGATTTTTGCTGGGCCATACCAATAAACATAAACACATGCGTGTTAAGATTTTTGCAATGAAAATAGCCAAATTAGTTTGGAATTATCCTGGAAATTCCGAATTATCCTGGAAATTCCCTTATTTAATTCTAAACCATCTCAAGCATTCTTTGTTAACCTACTTATATTCAGTTTCAGCACTGTACCTAATATTTCACCTTTGGAAGACAATCAGCAGTGTGCTGGATTTTCCTCGAGTCAATTGTTTCTATGTTCTAGAGTCACTGATACTCTTTGAGCATAATGTTCACCGAGAGGCCAGTGGCACTATCTAAGAAGAGGAGAGATACCTGATTATAAGGAGCAATAATTATTCATTTTGTAGCATGTTAAGCAACAAAAATACTTTGTTTTGTGCCAAGTACTGTTCTAAGCACTGGGGGAGATACAAGTTAATCAGGTTGGACACAGGCCCTGTCTCACATGGGGCTCTCAGTCTAAATGGGAGGGAGTAGGTTTTAATCCCTATTTTACAGATGAGATGACTGAGGCACAGAGACATTATTATTATTATTAATAATAATAATAATAATAATAATAATAATAATAACTGTATTAAGCACTATGTACCAGGCACCGTTCTAAGCCTGGGGTTGATACAAGATAATAAGGTTTGGTACATTCCATCCCACATAAGGCTCACGGTCTGAATCCCATTTTATAGATGAGGGAACTGAGGCACAGAGATGGTAAGTGATTTGCCCAAGGTGATAAAGCAGACACGTAGTAGAGCTGCAATTTGAATTTACGTCCTCAGACTCCCAGGTTCATGCTCTTTCCACTAGGCAACAGTGCATTTAGCTAATATCTTGAAATATAGAGTTATAGAAGAAGTTTCCCCACGCATTCAAAGATATAACAAAGTACACAGTGTTTTCAGGATGCATCTTGACTAGAAGTCTATCAGGAAACTTTCTTCCAACAACACAAACTTATTTGCGTAGGTGTGCCAGAGAAATTGCTTGTGAGTAAGTGGAAGGCAAGGGAATAGGGGAAATTATTTCCTTAATGCTAAATGTCACAAGATTACAACCCTCACAATGTAGAACTGAATGTACCATCAATCTGTCCTTCAGCTAACTCTGCCTGCCTTTTTCCCCCATTTTCTAAATGAAATTTCATACTCTAAAAGGGGAACATGATGAACTTTATATCTACGAAGGTTTCAAAGAACATTATTATCTTGTATTTCTGTAGCTCCTTTCTTCCAAGAAACTCAAAGACCATTGAATAGGACAGCTCATCGCCCCTGTGACCTTGGGAATCAACAGGGACCAAGAATCCTATCTTCAGTTCAGAAGCCTGAAGCATCTTAGAACTTGAGGGCTTTGAATACAGAGTTGAGTAGGAATGAAAGGGTTTTAAGTCAATCCTGGGCAGTTGCCTTGCATCAGATGTCAATCAATGCTGTTTATTGAGTGCTTACTATGTGCAGAACACTGTAAGAGCTTGGGAGAGTATATATAATACAACAAAGTCCTCATCAATATTTGTGAATGGAAAGAAAAGATGTATTGTTAAGAACCCTCTGTTCTCCTACAACTCCAGGTTTGCACTCCCAAGAAATTTTATATGAAACCCAACGTTTAGCACAGTTCTTTGAAACATAGGTGTGGTGGATAGAGCATGGGCCTGTAAGCCAGAAGGACCTGGGTTCAAACCTTAGCTCTTCCACATGTCTGCTGTGTGACCTTGGGCAAGAGACTTCACTTCTCTGGGCCTCAGTTACCTCATCTGTAAAATGGGGATTAAGACTATGAGCCCCATGTGGGACAGGGACTGTGTCTATCCTGATAATCTTGTATCTATCCCAGCATTTAGAATAGTGTTAGGCACATAGTAAGTGCTTAACAAATACCATTATTATTAGTGTAGTAAGTGCATTTTTATTGTCCTGTGTGAATGCCTTGATCAAAGGGATGGATATTCTCCTAGGGGTTTCTTCAGACATTGAATCATGTTCTAGGAATAGAGAAAGTGGGATTTGGAGAAGGGATACTTGTCAGTCCATAGTTCTGCCTGGATGGTTGTCACTGAAGGGACAGCCTTCAGTGGGGTCTGGTGGAGAGAGACCAGGCCTTGGAGGTAAGCGCTGGTTTTGTCTCCCTGCTCTGCCTCTCACAGATTGTTTCACCTCGGGCAAGCCAATAACCTCTCTGAGCTTGTTTCCCATTTGGAAAATGGGCATTTAACAGATAATGAGCTCCAAGTGGGACGGGGACTATGATACTCTTTTATTGACCCCAGCACATAGAATGCACTTGAGAAATGCTTTATTATCATTCAATGATCTCCACTCTTGGAACTGAGCAATTTTCAGTTCCACACTAAGCACTAATATGGCTTCTGGTTCTGTTCCTCCAAAAGACCCAGTGACTTGGAGCTGTTTGCTACCGCTGTCTCCTCATTCCTCATTGTGTTGCAGCTTTATCACTTCCCCTCCATCCCAATTACTCTGGGCTCTCTTCCCTCTACCTCTGTAACCTTGCCTCCCATTCTTTTGCCAAACCAATTATCCTTCCCCTGGATCCTATCCATACCTCCTTACCCTAATCTGTTCTTGGAGGCTGCTACATCACTGATATTCCAGTAATTTTTAGACTTTTGCAGGCAATTTAGGCCCCTTGAAATTCCTGGATCTCAGCCACTACCCAATGTATTTTAATCTCATTATCAGCTTCGGGCAAATGATATCTCGGTATCTTCTTACTAACCTTGAGCATCTCTAGCCCCTTGCGCTGTAGCTAGCCCACAGAATGATCTTGCTAATGAAAACACCCGACCACCTCACTATCCTCTACCTTAGTTTCCTTAAATATGTCCTCGGGGCAGCCAGAATTCCTTTTTTTAAAAAAATGGCTGATAACACTCCTCTGAGTGCATCCAAATTTTTGAAGTTGAGATTCCTGGTTCCAGCCTATAGGTTACTATTAAATTACTCGAGGAACACTTAATTTTTCTTTTTGCTGACTTTCTACTACAACCCAGCATGCACATTTCACTCCTCTGAAACCAACCTTCTCATTGTACTTCTATCTCATACCTCTGAGCACCAATCTATTCACTGTACCGCTGACCACTCACCCATGTCCTCCCTCTGGCCTGGAACTCTCTCTCCCCCTTCATATCCAACAGATCACCACTCTCCCTACTTTCAAAGTTTTATTAAAATCACATCTCCTCCAAGAGGCCTTCCCTGACTAATCCTTCATTTCCCCTACTCTCCCTCCCTTCTGCATTGCCCTTGCATTTGGATCTGTACCCTTGTTACACTTGACATTTACCTACCTTCAGGTACAGAGCACTTAAGGAAATATCCATATTTTATGTTAATGTCTAGATTGTAAGCTTCTTGTTCTCAGGGAATGTGCCTACCAACTCCATTGTATTGTCCTCTCCTAAGGGCTTAGAACAGTCTTCTGTTCTCAAGGAGCACTAAATACTACTGATTGATCAACTGGGTTATAAACTGTCATTTCCCCTGACTACTCTTGTCAGCTAATGCATGATGAAAAACAAAAAGAGGAACTTGCTACATCACCGGGCTAAGTTCTATAGGATAGAAATTTATTTCATAATTAATAGCAGATGACTGAACTGGAGTTAGTTGCTTTTCTTTGGGGAAAGTAAGTGGGCATTAATTATATCTAGGTTATACTGGAGAGTTGCAAGAATTACATTTACATCTTCCTGGAGCTGGAATAATAATAATAATAATAATAATAATAATAATAATAATAATAATAATAATAATGGCATTTATTAAGCGCTTACTATGTGCAAAGCACTGTTCTAAGCGCTGGGGAGGTTACAAGGTGATTAGGTTGTCCCACGGGGGGCTCACAGTTTTAATCCCCATTTTCCAGATGAGGTAACTGAGGCACAGAGAAGTTAAGTGACTTGCCCAGAGTCACACGGAATGAAGTTTCCTAATGAAAGAGGTGTTAGTTTAATGAGTTTTTATTTCCCTTAACTTGTTGTCTCTCTTTAGTAGCATTTATTTTAAAGATTGAATTTGAAATATCATAACAGCAGAGTCCTATAAAACCGTAAATTATCTTCATTCAAATTTCCATCAGGAGCATTCCTCTTCATCATTAGTCATCCTTTGAAAAACACTCTTCCCTTCACCTTCTTTTGATACAGGAGGATGATGCATTTTTCTTTTTCTCTTTCTTTTATTTTGGTTTGGCTTTCCCTTACTGTAGATGAATTTTGCTGCATCTGCTTTGAACCAGTTAAGATGAACCATTTCTGGGTAACTAAGAGACTGAGTCCTTGTGGGCTGGGAACATGTCTGCCAAATCTGTTATATTGTAATAATTGTGATATTTGTTAAGTGCTTACTATGTGCTAAGCACTATACTGGGCACTGGAGTAGGTACAAGATAAACAGGTCCCACATGGGGCTTTCAGTAGAAGTAGGAAGAAGAGCAGGCATTGAGATCCCATTTTGCAGATGAGGGAACTGAGACGCAGAGAAGTTAAGCGATGTGGCCAAGGTCATACAGTGGCAGAGCGGGATTAAAACCCAGGTCCTCTGACTCTCAGGGATGTGCTCTCAAGCACTTAGTACAGTGCACTGCACATAGTAAGCTCTCATTAAATACCACTGATTGACTGAATCTTTCATACTTTGTTTTTTGTTTCTACAATATCTAAGAAAAACTTTTTCTTTACAAATACTCAGATGAATTACCTCACTATTCCCTGTCCCGTTGTTCTGTTCACATGAGAAGCAGTGTGACCTGAAAGTCAGAGGATCTAGGTTCTAATTTTAGATCTGTTACTTGTCACTTGTGTGACCTTGGGCAAGTCACTGAACTTCCCTGCCTCAACTGCAAAATGGCTATTCAACAACCTGTTCTCCCTCCTACTAGACTGTGTACATCATATGGGATCTGACTATCTTGTATCTAGCCTCGTGCTTAGTACAGTGCTTGGTACATACAGTGCTTAACAAAAACCACAATTATTATCATTATTGTTAGTATTATTATTATCATTATGATTCCTGGTAATAAGCACTTAGTATATTCATTCATTCAATCATATTTATTGAGAGCTTACTGTGTGCAGAGCACTCTACTAAGTGCTTGGGAAGTACAAGTCGGCAACATATAGAGATGGTCCCTACCCAACAACGGGCTTAGTATAGTGTTCTGCACACAGGCAATCAATACATGTCATTGATTAATTGGCATTTTAAAATGTCCTGGCACAGAGTTTTTGCCAGAGAGTGGTGGGGGTTCTTCAAAGACTTCATTGGACTGGTTCTATAATATATACTTTTAGGACTCAGTGCAGCTTACAGGTCAGTGTGGAGTGCTCAGTATCTGAATTCATTGGGCACTCAATAAATCAGCCCCTAAATAAATGTTTTATTCCTAGGAGAGGGTTCTTTTTTTTCTAATAGCTTTACTTAGATTTATGGGTTTTTCTCTAAAATAGAGTTTTAAACTGTAAAGAGAAAGTTTATTCAGAAACAAATCTAAAATTTAGGAGGCAAACAGTCTTTCAGGGAGTATCTACAAAGAAGAACATTCTGTTAGATTCTGAAGGTGTCAGTAGTGTCCAGTAGTGGCTTCTGACCAGTCTGCTAGGTTATTCTTCACTGATTAGTGGAAAGAACATAGGTCTGGGAAGCAAAAGCCCTGTGGTTTAGTCTCGGTTTTGTGAACAGCTGGCTGGGTGACCTTGGACAGGACAGTTCACTTCATTTCAATTTCTCCCCCTCTAGACTGGAGGTTTGTTGTGGGTAGGGAACATGTCTACCAACTTTGTTACGTTGTATTCTCCCAAGTGCTCTTCACAGTGCTCTTCACACAGTAAGCGCTCAATAAATACCATTGATTGAATACACAGGGGCTTTCTCATCAGTAAAATAAGGACCTTTCCCTAGCCCCCCAGAAATGCTGCATTTACACTCACTGCCTCGAATTCCTCAACTCCAACTCTCTCCTGGATGCCCTCCAGTATGGCTTCTGTCCCCTCAACTCCTCAAAACTGCCCTCTCAAAGGCCACCAATCATCTTCTTGCCAAATCCAATGGCTCCTACTCTATTCTAACCCTCCTCGACCTCTCAGCTGCCTTTGACACTGTCGACCAACCCCTTCTCCACAACACATTATCCAGTTTTGACTTCATGGACGTCATCATCTCCTGGTTCTCTCCTTATCTCTCTGGCCATTCGTTCTCAGTGTCCTTCACAGGCTCCCCCTCCCACTCCCATCCCCTAACTGGAGGGGTTCCTCAAAGGTCAGTTCTTGGTCTCCTTCTGTTCTCCATCTACATTAACTCCCTTGGTGTACTCATTCACTCCCATAGCTTCAACTATCCTCTCTACACAGATGACACCCAAATCTACATCTCCTCCCCTGTTCTCTCTCCCTCACTTCAGGTTTGTATCTCCTCCGGCCTTCAGGACATCTCCATCTGTATGTCCATCCATCACCTAAAACTCAACAAGTTCAAGCCTGAGCTCCTTATCTTCCTTCCCAAGCCCTGTCCTCTCCCTGACTTTCCCGTCACTGTGGATGGCACGACCATCCTTCCCATCTCACAAGCCCACAAACTTGGTGTCATCCTTGACTCCGCTCTTTCATTCACCCCATACATCCAATCCGTCACCAAAACCTGCCAGTCTCACCTTCACAACATCACCAAGATCCACCCTTTCCTCTCCATCCAAACTGCTACCTTGTTGGTACAAACTCTCATCATACCCCAACTGGAGTACAGCATCAACATCCTTTCTGATTTCCCAACCTCCTGTCTCTCCCTGCTTCAGTCTTTACTTCACTCTGCTACCCAGATTATCTTTCTACAGAAACACTCTGGGTATGTCACCCCCCTCCTCAAAACTTTCCAGTGGTTGCACCAAAAATCTCCAGTGGTTGCCTATTAACCTTCCCATGGAGAAAAAACTCCTAGCCATTGGCTTCAAAGCTCTCCATCACCTTTCCCTCTCCTACCTCACCTCCCTTCTCTCTTTCTTCTAGACTGTGAGCCCACTGTTGGGTAGGGACTGTCTCTATATGTTGCCAACTTGTACTTCCCAAGTGCTTAGTACAGTGCTCTGCACACAGTAAGCACTCAATAAATACAATTTATTGATTGATTGATTCTACAGCCCAGCCCACACACTCTGCTCCTCTGCTACTAACCACCTCACTGTGCCTCATTCTCACTTGTCCCGCCATCGACCCCTGGCCCATGTCCTACCTCTGGCCTGGAATACCCTCCCTCCTCACATCCACCAAACTAATTCTCTTTCCCCCTTCAAAGACCCACTGAGAGCTCACCTCCTCCAGGAGGCCTTCCCAGACTGAGCCCCCCTTTCCTCTGCTCCTCCTCCCCTCCCCATCGCCCCTACTCCTCCCTCTGCTCTACCCCCTTCCCCACCCCACAGCACCTGTGTATATTTGTACATATTTATTATTCTATTTATTTTAGTAATGATGTGTATATATCCATAATTCTATTTATCTATTTTGATGCTATTGATCCCTGTTTACTTGTTTTGTTTTGTTGTCTGTCTCCCCCTTCTAGACTGTGAGCCTGTTGTTGGGTAGGGATTGTCCCTATCTGTCCCTGAATTGTACTTTTCAAACGTTCAGTACAGTGCTCTGCACACAGTAAGTGCTCAATAAATAAGATCGAATGAATGAATGAGTGAATAAGTAAATAAATTTGTACTTGCTAGAGTTGTCTTAATGTTCTGGGAAATTACTCAAAGCTTTTTGGGAGATGTGATTTTAGGAGGGCTTTGAATGTGGGGAGCATTGAGGTCTGTATGTGGGGAAGGGTGTGAGCGAGGGGCTGGAGGTAGAAGAGTTGTGGGCACGATAAACTGCCAGGTTGATTTCAGGGGAGTGAAAACAGAGTTGGAGAATAATGAGAGAAGCAGCATGGCTTAGTGGCCAGAGCATGGGCTTAGGAGTCAGAGGTCATGGGTTTTAATCCTGACTCCGCCACTTGTTTCCTGTGTGACTTTGGGTAAGTCACTTAAATTCTCTGTGCATTAGTTACCTCACCTGTAAAATGGGGATTAAGACTGTGAGTCCCACATGGGACTTATATCTACCTCCAGTGCTTAGAACAGTGCTTGGCACATAGTACGTGCCTATTATTAGGCAGGGATTATCTCTATTTGTTGCCGAATTATACTTTCCAAGCACTTAGTACAGTGCTCTGCACACTGTAGGTGCTCGATAAATACGATTGAATGAATAAGTGCTAAAAAATACCATTGGTATTATTATTATTATTATTATGATAGGTAAATAAGGTGAAGCCAGATGTTAAAGAGCCTTGAAGATAATTGTGAAGAATTTTAGTGTGATGCCAGTAAACATATGGAGCTAGTTTGAAAGAGAGGAGAGATTTGAGCCGAGAGATATTTCATTAGATTGGAGGGTAGAGAGGCTGGCAGAGCTACATAAACATTTAATAATTAAAACTGCTGCAACCCAACGACCCCATTGAGCTTTTCCTTTGCTGTCTGTGCCCTCATTTTTGCAGCATATTATGGATTTTGGGGAAACCCCCAAATTATTTATTTCAGATTTTCTGTGTCAGTCCTTGCCCTTCACCCCATTCTTTTGAACCAGTCAGCATAATTCCTCTTCTACTTTTCCTAAAGGGAGGAAAATGGCAAAACACCTGTGGCATTAGCCACATTTCACTCTGTGTTGTCTTCAATGTCTTTGTCCATTTTCTCCTACGGATCTGTTTCCTTTGGATGATCTTCAACCCATATGCCCTATACAACTATGTGACACATTTCTAACAAGATGAAATGCTGTTGGTTCCTTCCTTGATTTCAAGATGCTTACATCTCTGATCTTAATGCTAACATAGAATATTATTTGTCTCTTGACTAGGTGTTTTAATAGATTATTAATGTAATCATTATTCACTATCAGTCAAGAGTCCATGGTGATACTGGAGGTGTCCTAAATTACGATTATGGAAGTAATGTTCTATCTGGGGAGGGACAATGTACTTCATGGCCATATTGTTTATCCATTAGTATATTAGCACCTCAGAGGCTTCCAGTAGTTATTGAGCCATTGGTATGAGCTCTTGTGAGGAGGAAGCATGGCCTGGTGGAAATTTAGATCTGAGTTCCGGTCCCAACACTTGGCCTTGGACAACTAACTTTTCTGGGCCTCAGTTTCCTCATCTGTAAAATGGTGATTACATATTGTTCTTTCCTCTTAAATCATGACCTCCATGTGGTACAGGGAGCATGTCCGATTTGATTATCTTTTATTTACCTAGTGTTTAGAATGGTTTTTGGCATATCATAAGTGTGTAGTAAATGTCCTCATTACTAAGAGAGGGTCAGCAGTAGCTTTCCATCCTTGGTGTTTTCAAATAATTCAATCTTCCCTCAAGCTGGTGCACAAACCAAAAATAATGAAAATTATGAGGGCAATCATATTTGAGAGATTAGATGGTGCAGAACACTCTCCTGGGCATTGAGATAATACAACAGACTTAATAATAATATTGATGATGGTATTTGTTAAGCGCTTACTAGGTGCCAAGCCCAGTTCTAAGCACTGGGGTAGATACAAGGCTATCAGGTTATCCCACATGGGGCTCACAGTCTTCATCCCCATTTTACAGGTGAGGTCACTGAGGCACAGAGAAGTGAAGTGACTTGCCCAAAGTCACATGGCTGACAAGTGGTGGAGCTGGGATTAGAATCCATGACCTATGATTCCCAAGCACGGGCTCTTTCCACTGAGCCACACTGCTTCTCATATCCCCTGTCCACAAGGAGCTTATAGTCTAGTAGGAGAGGTTCCCTTCTATTGGCAGAGAATGTTCCAAAAGTTTCTGATGTGTGAACCTGTCCCTTGCCCAGGGCAGTGACCCTGCAACCAGGCAAGGAGCAAAGCTGAGCAGGGATCAGGGTAGACTCTCCTGTTCAGCTTTGACAGAACTGGACTGTGCAGGGGCTTCTTTCATGGGTTTTTGCCACTGGGGTGTACCCCTCCCCTGAGTCCCACAGTTAAGATGCCATTCATTCCTGAGAGGGGGTAGAGAAAGCAGAGGGGTGTCTGGAGAGTGGGGACCCCATGGTGTTCAGAACCAATGACCTTTGTAGGGTAGAGAAGTGAGTCAGTCCAAATGCATATGGTCCCCTGTCAAGCTTTGGAAGCCACTGGTCCATCAGTCAGTGGTGTTCGTTGAGCACTTACTATGTGTAGAGCACTGTATTAAGCTGTGAGCCCACTAATAATAATAATGGCATTTATTAAGCACGCTTACTATGTACAAAGCACTGTTCTAAGCGCTGGAGTAGATACAAGGTAATCAAGTTGTCCCACGTAGGGCTCACAGACTTAATCCCCATTTTCCAGATGAGGTAACTGAGGTCCAGAGAAGTAAAGTGACTTGCCCAAAGTCACACAGCTAACAAGTGGCAGAGCCAGGATTTGAACCCATGACCTCTGTCTGGCTCCAAAGCCCGGGCTTTTTCCACTGAGCCACGCTGCTTCTCCACTGTTGGGTAGGGACCGTCTCTATAAGTTGCCAACTTGTACTTCCCAAGCGCTTAGTACAGTGCTCTGCACACAGTAAGCACTCAATAAATACGATTGAATGAATGAATGAGTGAATGAATTAAGCACATGGGAGAGTACAACTCAACAGAATCAGTAAACACCTAGGTATCTAGGTCCCTTGGTTCTAATGAATTCAATTAGGCCTCTGAGATACTCTGCAAGATGAGGTCCCCGATGATTGGAATTAAGTCTACTAGGAGGTTCTCATTTCCGGGATTGTGGGAAGGGGGCTAGGCACAACTAGGGGTGCTTGCCTCTTGAGGTGCCCAGTTGGCTCCTGAGAGGATCCTGGCTGGAGCTGTGGGCCATGGGGCCCAGCTGGAGTTAATGGCTCCAGCCATTAATGGTTAATGGTTAATCCTATCCTATCTCATCCTATCCCGTCTGGACTACTGCACCAGCCTTCTCTCTAATCTCCCATCCTCGTGTCTCTCTCCACTTCAATCCATACTTCATGCTGCTGCCCGGATTATCTTTGTCCAGAAACGCTCTGGGCATATTACTCCCCTCCTCAAAAATCTCCAGTGGCTACCAATCAATCTGCGCATCAGGCAGAAACTCCTCACCCTGGGCTTCAAGGCTCTCCATCACCTCGCCCCCTCCTACCTCACCTCCCTTCTCTCCTTCTACTGCCCAGCCCGCAACCTCCGCTCCTCCACCGCTAATCTCCTCACTGTACCTCATTCTCGCCTGCCCCGCCGTCGACCCCTGGCCCACATCATCCCCCGGGCCTGGAATGCCCTCCCTCTGCCCCTCCGCCAAGCTAGCTCTCTTCCTCCCTTCAAGGCCCTGCTGAGAGCTCACCTCCTCCAGGAGGCCTTCCCAGACTGAGCCCCTTCCCTCCTCTCCCCCTCGTCCCCCTCTCCATCCCCCCATCTTACCTCCTTCCCTTGCCCACAGCACCTGTATATATGTATATATGGTTGTACATATTTATTACTCTATTTATTTATTTATTTATTTATTTTACTTGTACATTTCTATCCTATTTATTTTATTTTGTTGGTATGTTTGGTTCTGTTCTCTGTCTCCCCCTTTTAGACTGTGAGCCCACTGTTGGGTAGGGACTGTCTCTATGTGTTGCCAATTTGTACTTCCCAAGAGCTTAGTACAGTGCTCTGCACATAGTAAGCGCTCAATAAATACGATTGATTGATTGATTGATTGATTGAGTTGCAGAGTCTGACCAGAAAGACTGCAGTGGGTTTCAGTGGCCAAATCCCAGACTGAACCCCCATTTCCCTCTCCTCCTCCCCATCCCCCCAGCCCTACCTCCTTCCCTCCCCACAGCACCTGTACATATGTTTGTACAGATGTATTACTCTATTTATTTTACTTGTACATATTTACTATGCTATTTATTTTGTTAATGATGTGCATGTAGCTTTAATTCTATTTGTTCTGACGACTTGACACCTGTCCACATGTTTTGTTTTGTTGTCTGTCTCCCCCTTCTAGACTGTGAGCCCATTGTTGGGTAGGGACCATCTCTATATGTTGCCAACTTGTACTTCCCAAGCGCTTAGTACAGTGCTCTGCACACAGTAAGAGCTCAATAAATACGATTGAAAGAATGAATGAATGAAATCAGGATGGACAGAGACCTCTTAGCCCGATGAGGCTCTGACGGGACGGGGAAACTGCTTGTCCTGGCTCAATAACTGCCTGGCATCTGAAGAGCTTAAACCATATTGCCATATTATTTGATGATATTATGCAATTATACTGTTGCATATTGTTATATTGCCCATGCTGTTCCTCAGGGCCATACCCCAGCAGGCAGTTGTCTTGGTAGTTGCTGTGATGATGATGATGATGATGATGGCATTTATTAAGTGTTTACTTTGTGCCAAGCACTGTTCTAAGCACTGAGGAGGTTAGAAGGTGATCAGGTTGTCCCACAGGAGGGCTCACAGTCTTAATCCCCATTTTACAGATGAGGTAACTGAGGCCCAGAGAAGTTAAGTGACTTGCCCAAAGTCACAAAGCTGACAGTTGGCGGAGTTGGAATTTGAACCCGTGACCTCTGACTCCAAAGCCCGTGCTCCTTCCACTGAGCCACACTGCTTCTCACACACCACACACTGCTGTGGTCTTCGGCAACCACGTTAACCAGCTACTTTTCTGGGTTTCTGCTGCATCTGGTCACGTCCCAGAATGGCCCAGAGGGCATGTCCATATTTGCAGACCTGGAGGTAGAACACAGGTCTCTTGTTCTCCAGCCATTCTCAGTGAAATACTAAAGGGTTGCCTCTCTCCCCTTTCCCCTGGAAGTTCTGTAGCAGTCTTTGAGTGTTTCAAGTGTTTGA
The DNA here is from genome assembly GCF_015852505.1 of Tachyglossus aculeatus. Lineage (NCBI taxonomy): Eukaryota > Metazoa > Chordata > Mammalia > Monotremata > Tachyglossidae > Tachyglossus > Tachyglossus aculeatus. Next base: position 90,852,926 of record NC_052066.1, read on the forward strand.
AGGAAAGTCTGTATATGTGCCTTATAATAATAATATTATAATAATTATTGTGGTATTTGTTATGGGCTTACTATGTGCCAAGCACTGTACTAAGTACTAGACATGAGCTAATCAAATTGGTACAGTCCATATCCCAAAGTCTAGATCTCCATTTTACAGATGAGGTAACTGTGGCACAGAGAAGATAACTGACTTGCCCAAGGTCGCCCAGCAGGTAAGTGGCAGATTTGGTATTGGAACCCAAGTCCTCTGACTCCCAGTCCGTGCTCTTTCCACTAGGCCATGCTGTTTAGTTCCCTTTCAAGCTTCTTAATTTCTGCATGAGTGGAGTTGGATTTAGGGACTTTATTTTTCATTACTTTTGCTGAATTACTGACTCCTGCAAAAGTTGGAGAAGAATCTTCCTAATGGATTATGTTTGAAATGAGTTTTTGAAAATATCCAGACTGGCATATGGTAAAAAGAAAAAATATATATATTACTCAGAGCCTTTAAGTCAGTTCTGGTTACATAAAGTGTTTACAATGTGCTAAGTATTTAGAAGTGAGTTTCTTCTCCGAGGAGCCCTCCTGCTACTGCAAAATCCTTTTTTCTTTTATCTGTTCCTCAGTCTTCCCAAGGTGCCTCTTATCATGAAGCTGTGTGCTCCATTTCTAATTTCCTTTCAAAAGAGGGAAACCCCCAACAATGATTTTTCATTTGGGATGGTTTCTGCCTAGAGGCCACTGTCCAAACTTCCGTGACTCTATACCCAAACTAAAAATCAATTTACTTGTTGTGGTGGTCTCTTTGGAAGATAATCAAAACAATGTCTTCCTGGATAGGGTCAAGCTGAACTAGATCTGAGAAACCCTTTCGAGCTTCCTCAGGACCCAATTGGAGAGTTGTGAAAGGAGAAGAAAGATTCTTTCTGTGAAGTCTATCTTGTCACAGACCTCTCGCCCATATCCTACCTCTCGAAGGAATGCCTTCCCTCTCCTTATCTGGGAAACAATTACTCTCCCCACCTTTGAAGCCTTATTGCAGGCATATATCCAAAAGGCCTTCCCTGACTAAACCCTGATTTTCTGTTCTCATGCTCCCTTCTGCATCACCCTTGCACCTGGATTTGCTCCCTTTATTCACCCCTACCTTAGCCCCATGGTATTTATGTACATAGTCGTAATTTATTTATATTAATGTCTGTCTCCCCCTCTAGACTGTAAGCTCCTTGTAGACAGGGAACCTATCTACCAACTCTGTTATATTAGACTCTCTCAAGTGCTTAGTACAGTGTTCAGCACAGAGTAAGCAGTCAATAAATACATTTGATTCATCTCCGACTAGAGCACCTCAGCTTTATGATGGCTCAGAGGCAGAAGAGGCCAACTTACCAGTAGGGGTGGTGAGCAGGATTCTCTGGATGGAGAAGGAAGTGGGAGACAGATCCTATAGGAGAACAAGACAAGTAGACAGTAAGGGAAAAGAGATTGATGAGTGGAGGACTTAACGGCAGTGGTCCAAAGTCTTGATTAGGTGAAGGAGGCAGCTGGAAGTCCACAGGTGCTGCAGAGAGAAGCAGTTGGGAGGGTAGTTGCCTGAAGTGTCAGGGTGGGTGGACACGTGGTCCCTGATTCTGTGTTTGAACTCCACAACCTCCGTGCACTCACTGAAGCAGGCAGCTGGATGTGGGGAATTTTAAAACCGGGTTTTTGACCTTTTCACTTTTTCCAGAATTCCAAGAACCCCAAATGGCTTCATTCAGAACCACCGTGGAGTCTCGGTGCCTTTTTTTCTTTTCTGGTGGGCCCCATTGGTCAAGTTCCACATTTTAAGAGCTTTATTTAGCAACATGCAGTTCCTCTTTCACAAATTGGGACGATTCATTCTCTCTCATAAACCAGTTCATTATATTGAAAAAAAAAACTTCCCTCATGGTTAAAAATAGGTCTAACCAATTTCCCGTCCCCTGGCTAATGACTGTGTACATATTTATCGCCCTGGATGACCGTTTTTGTCTCTAGCTGAATGCAAATAGAAAACGCCTCCTGAATCTTGCTGGCCAGATTTACTAGAAGTCCAAACTGGTGCCCAGAACACCTCCATATGCAACTGCAAAGTAATGTTTTCCATTAACAAAATTGGCCTTTTCATTTAACCAAGTGTGCTCAGTATAGGCTGGTGTGAGAATAAGCCCTAATGTGAAATAATGCCTGCCAAAGAATATAAATCCAAATGCCAGACCTAACCAGAACATTGGAGCAGGATCCTGATTGCAGGGCAATAGGAATTCCTTGCTCCATTTGCCCTTGGCTTGTCTAGGTTAGATATCTTGAAACAGCAGATTGTTTCTGGATTTTGAACAGCATATTTTTGGTTGAAAAATCCTTTTGGGACCTGATGAATTGTTATTTATTAAGTGCTTGCAAAGTACTAAGGGCTGGGGTACGTACTGACCATTAGTACACAGGATTCATTCATTCATTCATTCGTATTTATTGAGCACTTACTATGTGCAGAGCACTGTACTAAGCGCTTGGGAGGTACAAGTTGGTGACATATACAGATGGTCCCTACCCAACAATGGGCTCACGGGTCTAGAATGGGGAGACAGACAATAAAACAAAACATGTGGACAGCTGTCAAGTCATCAGAATAAATAGAAGTAAAGCTAGATGCACATCATTAACAAAATAAATAGAATAGTAAATATGTTCAAATAAAATAAAGTAATTAACCTGTACAAACATATATACAGGTGATGTGGGGAGGGGAAGAAGGTAGGGTGGGGGGATGGGGAGGAGGAGAGGAAAAAGCGGGGGAGGAAAAAGCGGGGGGGCCAAACTAAAAGGATAGTGATGTAGGACCAACTTAACAATCTAACATGGGGATGCTTTATTGAATAATAATAATAATAATAATATTTATTTAATGCTTACAATGTGCAAAGCACTGTTCTAAGCACTGGGGAGATTACAAGGTGATCAGGTTGCCCCATGGGGGGGCTCACAGTCTTAATCCCCATTTTACAGATGAGGTAACTGAGGCACAGAGAAGTTAAGTGACTTGCCCAAAGTCACACAGTTGACAATTGGTGGAGCCGGGATTTGAACCCATGAACTCCGACTCCCAAGCCCGGGCTTTTTCCACTGAGTCACACTGCTTCTCCTGAAGGCACACCTACTCCAAGAGGCCTTTCCTAAACCCTCCTTTCCTCTTCCCCCACTCCCTTCTGCATCACCCTGCCTTGCTCCCTTTATTCATTCCCACCCCCAGCCCCACAGCACTTAGGTACATATCTATAACATTTATTTTAATGCCTGCCTCCCCCTCTAGACTGTAAGCTCATTATGGACAGGGAATGCAGCTGTTACAGTGTCAGTTTCTCGCAGGTGCTTAAGACAGTGTTCTGTACGTAGTAAGCTCTCAATAAATATGATTGACTGACTGACTAATACTAACCATAGGGCTCCCAGGAATGGACATCATCACAAACAGGAGAGATGCACTATTTTGGAATCATATATTGCTAGACTTAGCATGGGCCTCACTGTGGGAGTCCTGATAGTAGTGTGTCTGCCTCACAGAAGGAGGAGTAGAAGTAGTAATGACGTTAGTTGTTAAGGGCTACTATGTGCCAGGCACTGTAGTAAGCACTGGGGTGGTTGCAAGCAAATCGAGTTGGGTACGGACCCTGTCCCATTTGGGGGTTGCAGTCTCAATGCCTATTTTACCAATGAGATAACTGAGGCACACAGACATGAAGTGACTTGCCCAAAGTCACTTGCCCAAAGTGGCAGAACTGGGATAAGAACACATGACATGACCTTCTGATTCCCAGGCCTGTGCTCTAACCACTACCCCATGCTAGTAGCAGTAGGAGTAATAATGATGTTCGAGTACCTACTGTATGCAAAGCATTGTTCTAAACATTAGGAAATAATATGAGTTGGAGAATTGGACCCAGTTCCTGTTGCCCTAACAGCTCACACTCTACGAAAAAAAGGAAAGTAGGGGAGTGGTAATAGATGAATCAGTATAAATTATTGAACATTTACTCTGCATAGCACTGCAATAGGTACCTGGGAGAGTATAATAAGGTTAGTTGGCATGATCCCTGCCCTCAAAGAGTTTAAACTCTAGTTGGGGAGACTGATCCACAAATAAATTACAGATTAGGGGAAGCAACAAAGGTAACATGGGTACATATGTGTTGTGGGGTGTGTGGAAACACTGAAGTGGCAAGGGGAGAGAAGTAGGGGGGAGTTTGCAAGGTGAATCACTGGTGACATCTTCGAGGAGTCATGATTTCAAAAGGGCTTGAATTTGAGGGGACAATAGCCTGTCAAAACATGAAGGTGGTAGGAATTCCAGGTAAAAAAGAGGACATGAGCAAGATAAATCTGTAGCCTATAGCCACTTGACATTCACCCCCCGCTTAGCCCCATAGCACTTATGTACATACCCTTAATTTATATTAATGCCCATCTCTCCCTCTAGATTGTACGCTCCTCGTGAGCAAAAAACGTGTCTACCAACTCCATTTTATACTCTCCCAATCCTTTAGTACAGTACTCTGCACACAGTAAGAGCTCAGTAAGCATGACTGATTGATGTCAGCAGTGAAAATGATGAAAATGAGGCAAAGTGAGTAGGATGGGGGAAAGTCTGAAGAGGGAGAGCTGGAGAGCTTGAAGGCAATGGTCAGGAGTATCTGATGTGGAGAGGAAGGAGTAGCCGTTGGAGGTTTTTGAGGAGTGCAGACACGTGCACAGTAGGAAGTTTTAAAAAATTAACCCAGGCAGCAGAGTGAAATGTGGGCAGGAGAAGGGACAGTCTAGAGATAGAGATACCCACAAGGAGGCTGATAATGGAGCTGTCAGACCAGGACAAGTGTTTGCTCCAGTCTAGTGTTAGTTGGGATGGAAAATAAATGGTATATGCGGGAGATATTGTTAAAGAAAGAACAGATACATGAGAAAAAATGACACAAAAATATAAAATACCAGGGCATATATATAATCTAACTCAATGCGTCTCCATCTCAATCAATCAATCAATCGTATTTATTGAGCACTTACTGTGTGCAGAGCACTGTACTGAGCGCTTGGGAAGTACAAGTTGGTAATTCAATGTCATATTTATTGAGCACTTACTGTATGCAGAGCACTGTACTAAGCTCTTACTCGTAGTGTACTGAAGCTAGAAAAGCAGAGTTTGAGGCTCCTCCAGTCTCAGAGTCCTAAAACAACAATAGTCCATTATATTTATTGAGCACTTACAATGTACAGAGCACTGTACTAAGCACTTGGGAGAGTACAATACAGCAATAAACAGACACATTCCCTGCCTAAAGCAAGCTTACAGACTGCAGCCCTAGCCAGAGGCTTCTAAATGTTCTAAAAGCTGAAATCTTCTTTTTGCTACTGCTTCTTTCTGCACTTGTGGAGAAGAGCAGAAACAGTTGGGAAGTTTCTCTTAGACAGGAGAGCCTTGGTCTGGTGGAAAAGGCAGAGGCTTTTGCTGCTACTTCAGCTGCTACTTCCCCTGCCCCAAAGCCCCTCTATCTGTGCCTGCACAGCCTAAATGAGTGTAACACAACCAGCCAACTTTCCATTCTTGTGGCCCCTGGCAACCCACAAAGAGAACTGTGGAAATACTGCTGCTGTGAGAAGCATCATCATCATCATCATCATCAATCGTATTTATTGAGCACTTACTATGTGCAGAGCACTGTACTAAGCGCTTGGGAAGTACAAATTGGCAACATATAGAGACAGTCCCTACCCAACAGTGGGCTCACAGTCTAAAAGGGGGAGACAGAGAACAAAACCAAACATACTAACAAAATAAATAGAATAGATATGTGCAAATAAAATAAATAAATCAATAAATAGAGTAATAAATATGTACAAACATATATACATATATACAGGTGCTGTGGGGAAGGGAAGGAGGTAAGATGGGGGGGATGGAGAGGGGGACGAGGGGGAGAGGAAGGAAGGGGCTCAGTCTGGGAAGGCCTCCTGGAGGAGGTGAGCTCTCAGCAGTGCCTAGTGGATAGAGCAGGGGCCTGGGAGTTAGAGGACCTGGGTTCTAATCTCGGCCCTGCCATTTGTCTACTGTGTGACCTTGGGTAAGTCATTTCACTTCTCAGTGCCTCAATTACCTCATCTATAAAATGGGGATTAAGACTGTGAACCCTATGTGGGCCAGGAACTGTAAACTCGTTGTGGGCAAGGAATATTTCACTACTATACCTTTCTGTTGAGCAGATGGGGGCCACTGAGTCCATCAGGGTACCCTGGAACCTGCTCTCAGCAGTTTGAGAAGGATAAGTGCAGTAAGCTGAATGTCACTGGCTTTTATTTATTTATTTTGAATTAGCTGCCTCTCACTGAGGCCCTTCCCAGAATCAGTCACAAGCGTTTAAGAATGGGCAACTTGAAAGACACACACTTCAGCTACATTTCACCTACTTTACACAGAGTGCATGATCCATCAAACTTCACCCCAAAATTTCTTCTTCAATTCATTAATAACTTTATCAAACACCTAATGCCTAATTTGGACAGATACACTGTACTGCATGTGCATACTTACAATACTGTGAACCAGTGTGTGTGTGTCAGACAACATCTGATAAGGTTTACTAATCAGATTCAAATCAGATGGGGATTTTTTTTATGGCATTTATTAAGCTCTTACTATGTGCAAAGCACTGTTCTAAGTGCTGAGCACTGTTCTAAGCATTGAGTACTGTTCTAAGCGCTGGATTCAATATCTGTTCTTCCTCCTATTTAGAGTGTGAGTCCCAGGTGGGACAGTTGGACTGTATCCAACTTGATTGTCTTGTATACAGTTTAGTAGTGCTTGACACATAGAAAGATTTTAATAAATGTCATTATTGTTATCATGATTATTTTATTTTGTTTGTATCTACTTTAGCACTTAGCACATTGCTTGGGGTGTAGTAGGCACTTAACAAATACCAAAATTATTATTGTTGCTGTTATTCTTTTAGGAGAGTACAATAGACATCAAAAACATAATTCCTGCCCCAATTTAAGGATGTAACAATCCAATCTACGATCTTCGGACAATCCTACTTTTCAACTAAATGGAGATCACAAAGAAACCAGGTCTTTTGATTTTTGTTGTGAGGATGCATTTTGTGAATGAAACAGATAAAATCTGTTGTTTGGACATAGCTGTGTTTCAGTCGGTCACTTAATTCTTAATGCCATTTGCACAGCATCTATCAACAATTAATGAGCAAGTTGTCTGTATGAGATGGACCTGACCCTAATTGAAAAAAGTAAAACTTGTGATGAATCCTCTCTTGTCTTAACATAATAATGATAATCGTGGCAATGGTCAAGCACTTATTATGTGCCAAACATTGTACTAAGTACTGGGGTAGGTAAAAGCAACATTTATCATAGAGAAGCAGCATGGCTCAGTGGAAAGAGCCCGGGCATTGGGGTCAGAGGTCATGGCTTCAAATCCTGGCTCTGCCAACTGTCAGCTGTGTGACTTTGGGCAAGTCACTTAACTTCTCTTTGCCTCGGTTGCCTCATCTGCAAAATGTGGATTAAGAATGTGAGGCCCCCCCGGGACAACCTGATCACCTTGTATCCTCCCCAGTGCTTAGAACAGTGCTCTGCACATGGTAAGTGCTTAATAAATGCCATTATTATTATTATTATCATTATTATTATTATTATTATTACCAGCCTGGTTTTCTACCTGCCTTAAAGGAGATTACAATTCATTGGGTTAGGATTTGGCTGGGATCATGGTGACTATGCCACAGGTCTAAAGATTTGTTTTATCGTGTTTATCTTCTAATTGACTCAACATATTGATAACTGACACCTGAGGATGCTGAAGGCTTATACTCCTCCAGTCACCTTTTTGGGACTCTGGAATTTCCCCTAATGCCACTCGCACAAGATGCAGGTATGTGGAGAGTACTGCTTCTCAAACTCCAATGAATGCACGCAAACAGTTAGACCCCCAACTCTCTACCCATAGCCTCTCACAGTTTCAGGTATCCCCTTTCCCAGATTTTGTGCTTTTGCTGTTTAAAAAGAAAGGGATTGGTAGCTGGAGAAACAGTGTGGCCTAGTGGATAGATCACAGGCCTGGGAATCAGAAGGACTTGGGTTCTAATTCCAGCTCTGCTGTTTTTCCGCTGTTTACCTTAGGTAATCACTTCACTTTTCTGTGCCTCAGTTACCTCATCTGTAAAATGGTTAACCACAGCCAATGGTTAAGGCTGTGAGTCCCATGTGGGACGGGGACTATTTCCAACCTGATTTGCCTGTATCCACCCCAGCACTTAGAACAGTGCTTATTACTCTATGTATTTATTTATCTATTTTACTTGTACATTATCTATTCTATTTATTTTATTTTGTTAGTATGTTTGGTTTTGTTCTCTGTCTCCCCCTTTTAGACTGTGAACCCACTGTTGGGTAGGGACTGTCTCTATATGTTGCCAACTTGTACTTCCGAAGTGCTTAGTACAGTGCTCTGCACACAGTAAGCACTCAATAAATATGATTGATTGATTAACAAATACCATAATAATAATAATAATAATAATAATAATAAAAGTCAGGACACCTGGGAAACAGAAGTGCCTGCTGCAAGACCATGCCCCCCCTTTTCTCAGTGGAAACAGCCCGGTCTTGGGAGTCAGAGGTCGTGGGTTCTAATCCCGGCTCTGCCACTTGTCAGCTGTGTGACCTTGGGCAAGTCACTTAACTTCTCTGTGCCTCAGTTACCTCATATGTAAAATGGGGATTAAGACTGGGAGCCCCATGTGGGACAACCTGATCACCTTGTATCCCCCAGAGAGCTTAGAACAGTGCTTTGCATATAGTAAGCGCTTAACAAGTGCCGTCATTATTATTATTATTATTATTATCTGCTCCCCCTCCCCTCCCCATCACCCTGATTCACTCCCTTTGCTCTACCCCTCCCCCTGCCCCACAGCACTTGTGTGTATATGTACATATTTGTAAAATAATTCTATTTATTTTTATTAATGATGTGTATATGTCCATAATTCTTTTTATTTATAATAATGCTACTGATGCCTTTTTACTTGTTTTGCTGTCTGTCTCCCCTCTTCTAGACTGTGAGCCCATTATGGGCAGGGACTGTCTTTGTTGCTGAAATGAACTTCCTAAGCACTTAGTACAGTGCTCTGCACATAGTAAGCGCTCAATAAATATGATTGAATGAATGAAAATGAAAGATACAGTGACCGCTGAGCACCCACCATGCCCACCTTCCCACCTTCAAAACCAGAGAGGATTTGCCGGGGATAGGGACTTGAGGCAGATTTCAGATTTTCCCAATAAGAAGTGGTCTAATCATAAAAAGCATTTAACGAGCAAATTTGCCCTCCTATCAGTGTATGGGATCAGAGGGCAAATCTAAACTAATGCTTTAATTGGAAGAATTTTAATGGCAAAGGTTTCCCAGAAACCTCTCATTTTTCTTGGGGAATTGTAGATTAGCAAATCGCAAACCTATCACGTCCATGCAGTCATAGGAGAACGTCACAAAATATTGGGTCCCTTACCCTTTTAGCTTCCTCTGGTTTTTGAACAAATCGGTACAATTAAAAACATCTGCTTTCCTCAGTTACTTTTAGTTTGTTTTCTTCCTATGGGCAAATAGGCAAACCACTCCGGACCTTTACTTCCAGCAGTGAACATTAGTGTTCTGATCCATTCTGATTTATGTTGACTTGTATTTTCTGAACTCGGTTCTGTAGTTTAGGGAATTGCAGTCAAAGAGCCTCAAGTTTCCGTGTGACAGAGTGAGATGGATAAAAATAAATGCTTATCCATTTAATGAAAAAAGTTCTAATCCCCTGACCTAATATACCAGAGATCAAGCTAAGCAGTTGAAAGTCACTCAGAATCCCCTGAATTCTGATTTGTCCATCTTTCTAGCCTTCTTAGGAAACTAAGTGGATCAGGTTGACTTTGTACTCATTGTTCATTTACATTTTTATTTCCATGGGGCAAGGAATATGTCCAGGGAAGGGCTACTGTAGGTGAAATTTGACCGTAATGGTGGTAGTAATAATAATAATGATAAAAATGAGGTATTGATTCAGCATTTTTAATGGCATCTGTTAAGAGCTTGCTGTGTGCCAGGCACAGTTCTAAATACTGAGGTAGATACAAGCTAATTAGGTTGGACACAATCCATGTCCCACATGGGACTCGTTTTACAGATGAGGTAACTGAGGCACATTCACTTATTGTCATATTTATTGAGCACTTATTGTGTGCACAGCACTGTGCTAAGTGCTTAGGATAGTAAAATATAACAGTAAACAGACACATTCCCTGTCCACAACAAGCTTCAGTCTAGAGGGGGAAGTTAAGTGATTTGCCCAAGGTCACACAGCAGACATATGGTGGAGCTGCTAAAATCTTGCCAGCTTTCCTCTTTGTGGCATCCCATGAGACTGTTTTTTTTAAAAAGGGCTGTTGTAAAATTCAAACTCACATAGGAAGGAATTTCTTCATATTTCATACAGAATGCAAATGACCACCTCCTTTTTCTCCAGCCAAAGAAGCCTTTAGGAAATGCCAAGCAAACTGAATCCTTCAACTGCTTCTCACTCTCATGAGTCAAGCGGATCAGACACAGGCTCTCCCTCAAATGAGTCTCACAGAATAAGGGGGAGAACAGGTGCCCATTGTCACACAGCAAGGCAAGTGGCTGAGTCTAAATTAGAACCCACAAATGATAAAACTCCTCAGCACTAGTTTTAAAGCATAGGTCACCTTGCCCCCTCCTACCTCACCTCACTACTCTCCTACTATCACGCAGCCCGCACACTTCGTTCCTCTAATGCTAACTTTATCACTGTGCCTTGATCTCATCAGTTTCATCGCTGACCTCTTACCCACATCCCACCTCTGGCCTAGAACACCTTCCCTCCTCATAGTAGACAGATACTCTCCCACACTGCAAAGCCTTATCGAAGGCACACCTCCTCCAAGAAGCCTTCCTAACTAAACCCTCCTCTCCTCTTTTCCCACTCCCTTCTGCACTGCTCTCACTTGCTCCTTCATTCATCTTTTAGACTGTGAGCCCACTGTTGGGTAGGGACTGTCTCTATATATTGCCAACTTGTACTTCCCAAGCGCTTAGTACAGTGCTCTGCACACAGTAAGCGCTCAATAAATACGATTGATTAATTGATTGATTGATCCTCCCTCCCATCTTCACAGCACAGCAGCGTGGCTCAGTGGAAAGAGCATGTGCTTTGGAGTCAGAGGTCAGGGTTCAAATCCCTGCTCGGCCAATTGTCAGCTGTGTGACTTTCAGCAAGTCACTTATCTGTGCCTCAGTTACCTCATCTGTAAAATGGGGATTGACTGCGAGCCCCCCGGGACACCCTGATCACCTTGTAACTTCCCCAGTGATTAAAACAGTGTTTTGCACATAGTAAGCGCTTAATAAATGCCATTATTATGATTATTATTATTTCTGTACTTTAATTTATCTATTTATTCATATTAATGTCTGTCTCCCCATCTAGACTGTGAGCTCACTGTGGGCAGGAATGTGTCTCTTTCTTATTATGTGACTGTGAACTCGTTGTGGGGAGGAATGTATCTGTTTATTATATTGTACTCTCCCAAGCACTTTGTTCAGTGCTTTGCACACAGTGAGTACTCAATAAATATGATTGAAAGAATGACTGAATGAACAAAGGGCTGCTGACTCCCAGTAGAAAGGGTGCAGGCCTGAGCAATGGTGACCACCTTTCCCCCTTTTGTGCTAACTAGGAATTTTATAAATACAGTATGAAAATTAAATTTTTGTTGGATAGAAAGTCCTGATGCCTGCAATGGATCCACCTGGAATAAATAAGTGTATGCATATTCATAGGTACACCCCATGCAATAATGTAATCAATTGTGGTAATTAAGCACTTACTAGTTGTCAAACACTGGGGTAGATACATAGTTCCTGTCCCATAAGCGGTTCACAGTCTAAGTAGGAGTGAGAACAGGTATTAAAACTCCATTTTATAAATGAGGAAACTGAGACACAGAGAAGTTAATCCAAGATCACCCACAAGGCAAATAGCAAGCCAGGATTAGAACCAAAGTCTCCTGATTCCTGGGAGCCCAGACCTGTGCTCTTTCCATTAGACCTGACTGCTTCTATCTAGAGAGAAATGTCTCTTTACAAGAGCAACTCAGAGAGGGATCGGGTGGCCTGAATTATTACGAGACACTTTTGGCTTGGTTTCAAAAATGTTTCTACTAACTCTGTTATAGTGTACTCTCCCAAACACTTAATACAGTGCTCCACACACAGTACATGCCCAGTAAATATGATTGATTTTAGACTATATTTAAAACTCAGAGTATCAGTTGTCCACAACCCTGAAGGGAAACAAGACAGGAAATACCCTGATCCCTGTCAAGTCTCCTATATCTTCCTTTGCCTTAACCTTTCTTCACTTGTCGATTTGGTCTGTGCTACTCTGATCTCTGCCTCTCCCTACTCTTGTAATGGCTTCCCAATTATCATTCACCCAACAACTAAAGCTCCTTGAAACTTTTTCTTAAAGCCTGTGAACGAGCATCTGTTCAGACTGCTTTTATTTGAGCAACATAATCAACAAAAGCTAGATTTGGCAGCTGACTCTACTGCCCTACACCTCTCAGAGCTGCTAAAAATCTTGCCAGCTTTCCTCTTTGTGGCATCCCTTGAGACTGTTTTTTTAAAAAAGGGCTGTTGTAAAATTCAAACTCACATAGGGAGGAATTTCTTTCTATTTCATACAGAATGCAAATGACCACCTCCTTTTTCTCCAGCCAAAGGAGCCTTTAGGAAATGCCAAGCAAACTGAATCCTTCAACTGCTTCTGAAAACATACTGCTTGAATTGCTTGATCCAAAGATTTCCATTCAACTCGATTATGTGCTTCCCATCTCAGTCCCCACCTTAGAATGTAAGTTCCTTGAAGGCAAGGAACATGTATTGTTCCTCTGTGGTACATCCCATGCACTTAGTACAGTGCACTGCATTTAGCAGGGGCTTATTAAATACCATTACCAATAACCCAAACACATCACAGATCAAATATCTTTAACAATGCAATGTTCATATTGGTCCATGTTGGCAGCAATATTAAGTATTGATGGGTGACATATGAAGATCTTCCTAGAATGTAAGCCTCTCCTCTAGAATGTAAGCTCATCTCCCAAGAATAATAATGACATTTATTAAGTGCTTACTATGTGCAAAGCACTGTTCTAAGTGCTGGGGAGGTTAAAAGGTGATCAGGTTGTCCCACGGGAGGCTCACAGTCTTCATCCCCATTTTATAGAAGAGGTAACTGAGGCACAGAGAAGTGATGTGACTTGCCCAAAGTCACACAGCTAACATGCACCTGTATATATGTATGTATGTTTGTACATATTTATTACTCTATTCATTTATTTATTTTACTTGTACATATCTATTCTATTTATTTTATTTTGTTAATATGTTTGGTTTTGTTCTCTGTCTACCCCTTCTAGACTGTGAGCCCACTGTTGGGTAGGGACTGTCTCTATATGTTGCCAACTTGTACTTCCCAAGCACACAGTAAGCGCTCAATAAATACGATTGATTGATTGATTGACAAGTTGCAGAGCTGGAATTTGAACCCATGACCTCTGACTCTAAATCCCATGCTTTTTCCACCAAGACACACTGCTTCCTGACTGTAAGCTCCTTGTGGGCAGGGAATGCATTTATCAACTCTGTTGTACTGTACTCTCTCAAGTGCTTAGTACATCAGCATCTCTTTTGTCAACCAGAGACAATGTCTGGATCATGAAGCCCCAGGTGAATTTGCTTTCGAGAGTATTGTCAGTGTTCATTGTCATGAATAATATTTGCAGAGTCCCCACAGTGTGGAACCTGGGACTTGGAACTGTCCATTAGAAAGTTGAAAAAGAAGCAGACCTGACCACATAGATCTCACAGAGTGGATGGGGAGTGGAAGAGAAGCATGCAAACTGTTTAACCTTGAAGGTTCAAGCATGGGTTGCTCAGCAAGACAGCTCACAGCAATTCCACTCACTCTCTTCCATTCCATCCCTCTCCCAGGTCTCTAAACAGAAATATGTCCAGAGTTTGTACTTTCCCAAAGGTGTGGTTCAGCGCTTTGAGCACTGAGGCATTGGAGTGACTTAGGAAAGGAGGGCAGTCCCAACTTCCCCTCTCCTCCCCCCCTTCCCCATCACATGGGAAAGCAGACCCACCACATCCCTGTAATCCCAGCTGATAATCATAGCCAAACCTGGATTTGGAGGGCAGGTCTGGAAGCCCAATCTGCTTTAGGAAGGGGGCCCCATGGCCTCCTGGGGTGCAGGGAGAGACGGTTGGATGGAGTAGCGGGTCCGGCATAGAGAAGCAGCATGGCGTAGTGGATATAACACAGGCTTGGGAGTCAGAAGGTCAAGGGTTCTAATCCTGACTCTGCCACTTGTCCCCTGAATGACTTTGGGTGAGTTACTTCACTTCTCTGTGCCTTAGTTACCTCATCTGTAAAATAGGGATTGAGCTGTAAACCTCACGTGGGACAGGGACTGTGTGCAATACGATTTGCTTATATCCACCCCGGTGCTTAGTACAGTGCCAGGCACATAGCACTTAACAAATACCATAATTATAACTATGATATGAGTACCTTAGAAGTGGTTTCTAGAAGGAAACAATTGGACAGGGAAAAATCCCACTATTCACATGGTGTAAATCTTGAATTTTTTTTAAACAAAATAATCTCTTGATGCTTCCTTCATTTTACATGAAAAACATGAAAGTTTATTCATATTGATAAATTGCCCTGGCTTTTTGATTCAGAATATTTTTGAGGATAATAATAATAATAATTATAGCATTTATTAAGCGCTTACTATTTGCAAAGCACTGTTCTAAGTGCTGGACAGGTTACAATGTGATCAGGTTGTCCCACGTGGGGCTCACAGTCTTCATCCCCATTTTACAGATGAGGTAACTGAGGCACAGAGAAGTTAAGTGACTTGCCTAAAGTCACACAGCTGACAATTGGCAGAGGCAGAATTTGAACCCATGACCTCTGACTCCAAAGCCTAGGCTCTTTCCACTGAGCCACGCTGCTTCTCAAAAGGATGATTTCGAATGGGTGGTATTTAAATGAGAGAACTCAACCTCTGCTCTACCAAAAGAGGAAATATTTTCTCTTCTATTGTGACGATCTGTGGATCATCTGTAACTCTGACACGGATTACTTTGGTTGTTTAATTGAAGTTGAAGAAGCTGAGTAGCTTACTCTGACAGGTGTTATACTTGCTCTGAAAACCTTTTCATAACATTTAAAATCAGACCCATATTCAGTTTCTGATTTTACCTAATTAGGTTGGAAATAGCTCCAAGCCGGTGTTGCATAACTGCTTTCTCCATGTTTACCTGGATCAACTTACTCTGTAGCAACTTAGGAAAATTTAGTTGAATATAAAGTGCTCAGTAGTTTAATGAAATTCCCAATTTTCTCATTATTTACTATCCCTGGCCTTTGTGTCTTCAAATACTTAAGAATTAGATTCCCAGCACGTGTGTTATTATTTCCCCTCCTCCCCCTCACATATGGAAACTTCCATATTCTCCTAGAGAATTAATATTTCCATCCCATTGCCAAATTGGGCCAAGCAGCATGTCCTTACACCTGGTTTCCATCTAGGTCTCCGTTTTTTTTGCAATTTAATTGTAACCTTGAGAGATGACTCTACATCTTTAAATCAAAAGCATTTTCAATACCATTAGGGTTCTAGGCCTAAACAGTTTCCATTATGAAATAAATATTTGACCTTTTTCATTGGGAGAATTTCAAGACCTGAAAGTGTGCAAAATTAGCTGTATCTTCTGTTTTCCATTGGTTGTACAGCTACCATTCTGCTTTCAGATAGGAAATGATAGCAAATGCTTCCTTGAAAAGATCTATGCCCTGATGCAGACACGTTTGAATGATGTTGCCTAAAGGATAAGAAAATACCAACATTTTAAAAATTAATGGGAACTCTTCTTCAGCTATATCTTGGCTGTCACTTCTCCACCAGCAGAGAAGTGAACCAATGTGGATACACATCTATCAATCATGTGCACAGAGTACTGTACTAAGATCTTGGGAAAGTATGATATACTGAAGTCAGAAGATATGTTCTCTGTCCACAATAAGCTTACAGTCTAGAGGGGAAGACAGACATAAAAAAAGGAAAAAACAAATTCCTGAAATGTACATAAATGCTGTGGGGGTGAGGGATAGGATGAAAGAAGGGCAGCGCGACTCAGTGGAAAGAGCCTGGGCTTTGGAGTCAGAGGTCATGGGTTCAAATCCCGGCTCTGCCAATTGTCAGCTGTGTGACTTTGGGTAAGTCACTTAACTTCTTTGTGCCTCAGTTACCTCATCTGTAAAATGGGGATTAAGACTGTGAGCCCCCTATGGGACAACCTGATCACCTTGTAACCTCCCCAGTGCTCAGAACAGTGCTTTGCACATAGTAAGTGCTTAATAAATGCCATCATTATTAAATCCAAGTGCAAAGGTGATAAAGACGGGAGGGGGCGAAGAAGAAATGAGGGTTTCGTAAAGGAAGGCCTCTTGGAGGAAATGTGCTTTCAATAGGCCTTGGAAATGGGCAGAGTGATTGTCAGTTTCATATGAAGTGGGAGGGAGTTCCAGGCTGGGGAAGGACATGGGCCAGGTGTTATTGGGGAGATTGAGGTACAGTGTGTAGGTTGGCATTAGGGGAGCAGAGTGTGTAGACTGGGCTGTAGGAGGAAAGCAGTGAAGTCTGATAGTAAGGGCAAGTTGATTGAGTGCTTGAAAGCTGATGATAAGGAGTTTCTATTTGATGGGGACATAGATGGACAAAGACTAGAGGCTCTTGAGGAGTGGGGAAACATAGACAATGGTTTTGTAGAAAAATGATCTGGGCTGTATGGACTGAAATGGTGAGAGACAGGAAGCAGGAAGACTTGTGAGGAATGCAAGGAGACAAGATTCATTCATTCATTCAATCATTTATTGAACGCTTACTATGTGCAGAGCACTGTACTAAGCACTTGGGAAGTACAAGTCGGCAACATATAGAGATGGTCCCTACCCAACAACGGGCTCACACTCTAAAAGGGGGAGACAGACAACAAAACAAAACATATGGACAGGTGTCAAGTCATCAGAATAAGTAGAAATAAAGGTAGATGCGCATCATTAACACAATAAATAGAATAGTAAATATGTACAATGAAATAGAGTAATAAATCTGTACAAATATATACGTGTTGTGGGGAGGGGAAGAAGGTAGGGCGGGGGGGATGGGGAAGAGGAGAGGGAAAAGGGGGCTCAGTCTGGGAAAGCCTCTTGGAGGAGGTGAGCTCTCAGTAGGGCTTTGAAGGGAGGAAGAGAGCTAGCTTGGAGGATGTGTGGAGGGAGGGCATTCCAGGCCAGGGGATGCGCGTGGGCCAGGGGTCGACGGAGGGACAGGTGACAATGAGGCACAGTGAGGAGGTTAGCGGCAGAGGAGCGGAGTGCACAGGCTGGGCTGTAGAAGGAGGGAAGGGAGGTGAGGTAGGAGGGGGCAAGGTGATGGACAGCCTTGAAGGCAAGAGTGAGGAGTTTTTGCTTGATTCGTAGATTGACAGGAAGCCAATGGAGATTTTTGAGGAGGGGAGTAACATGTCCAGAGCATTTCTGCACAAAGATAATCCGGGCACCAGACTGAAGCAGGGAGAGGCAGGAGGATGGGAGATCAGAGAAGAGGCTGATGCTGTAATCCAGTCGGGATAGGATGAGAGATTGAACCAGCAAGGTAGCAGTTTGGATGGAGAGGAAAGGGCAGATCTTGTCGATGTTGTGGCTGATAAATGCATGCATCCCCCCAGCCCCCAACCACCATGACCACCAGATGCTCCCTTGATAGGGGACATCTCATTCGTCTTATAATAATAATAATAATAATAATAATGTTGGTATTTGTTAAGCGCTTACTATGTGCAAAGCACTGTTCTAAGCACTGGGGGGAATACAAGGAGATGAGGTTGTCCCATGTGGGGCTCACAGTCTTAATCCCCATTTTACAGATGAGGGAACTGAGGAACAGAGAAGTGAAGTGACTTGCCCAAGGTCACACAGCAGACATGTGAGGGAGGTGGGATTCGAACCCATGACCTATGACTCCCAAGCCTGTGCTCTTTGCACTGAGCCATGCTGCTTCTCTTGTGCATTGCAGCTCCTTATTTTTGTTTTTGCATTTGTTAAGCCCTTACTACGTGCAGGACAATGTACTAAGTGCTAGGGTAGATACAAGCAAATCAGGTTGGACACAGTCCACGTTCCACATGGGGCTCGCAGTCTTAATCCCCATTTTATAGATGAGGTAACTGAAGCTCGGGGAAGTTAAGTGACTTGACCAAGGTCCCAAAGCAGGCAGGTTTGTGTGTGTGTGCATGTATGTATAAATCTCTCTCTCTCTCTCTTATTTATATGCATGTGTGTATGCATATATAAAGATATATATGTGTATATCTTTATATCCTCATCTCCTCTATCTGTAATTCATTTTCATGTCTGTCTCCCCCTGTTTAAACTCCTCTTGGGAAGCGATCACGTTTACCAACTCTGTTGTATTACACTTTCCCAAGCACTTAATATACTACTCTGCAGAGAGTAGGCTCAATGAATGCTACTGATTGATTGAACTGGGCTCCATCACTGCCCGTGTTGGGCTAGAGGTGGTCAGTTTAAGTGCTCAATAAATACGATTGACTGAATTAATGGCAAATTGCTTCAGTCATCTGGCAAGGAAATGTTACCCCATTAAACTTCCAGTTTTCCATTGAGTTCAGTATCTATTCCAGTACAGAATTTAATTAGCAAGGCATTGAGCGATGCAATAGTTATCTAAGGATTAAAAATTCATTCCATCCCCTAAATGTCTTCCTCTTTAATAGTGTATTCAGGTCATAACTGGAAAAAGCATAAAAATGGAAGACTAGCTGAAATATATTCTTTGTGGCCAATTTCTCAGAAGCCTATTGGCCCATATTTATATTGCTATTCAGTGTTTATTTTGCTTCTAGGCCCCTGCTCATTAGTATGGTTAACAGCATTCGAAAAACAACTCACACATTCAATTATAACAGAAGCATTTCTGTTTGTCAAACACCCATCGAGGAACCCTTCCCAAGCACTTTTTTTTTTATAGTGCCCTAGGTGTGTTTATGCTCCAAGAGGGCCTCTAGCTTGCATCTGCACCCCATGACAGGCATAGCAGAGGGTGTCTCCCCAGCTGGGCTAACAGAACAGCATGGAATGGCCAACTTACACACAACTGCTTTGGATCCGGACCCCTCTCCTGTTCACTCTGTGCTTCACCTCACGGCTGGGGGACATTGTGGGAGGGGGAGGGACACTGGAGTTGCAGCTGAAGGGGTGGAGAGGAGGCAGCAGGACATTCCACCACCCTCCTGGGACAGACCCCATCTCGCCCAGTTCAGCACATGGGGCAGATGGCAGACCCAGAGAGGGACATCTAACAGAGCCCTCATCTGGGGCAGGAGGCTTCTCTAGATCCTAGAATCCAGAACTGAAAGAGAAATAAAACTGGAACTGAAGCTTGAACCTGAGGATGTTCACTGACTCTCTGCTTGCAGTGTGCAAAACTGAGTGATGACAGAAAAATCAATTTACACATGGCTGACCGTGTGTTGAGTGAGCTCCTGGTGTGCCCCCCCACCCCCACCCCCCGAATATCTATCTGCATGTAGACAGACAGTTAGTTGGATAGATGTACCTAGTTACCTAGGTATATGGATCTCTCTAGGTACCTAGGTATATAAATATCTCTTCCTCTCTCTCTAAACCAGTATTTTATATATATTTCAATCAATCAATCAATCAATCGTATTTATTGAGCGCTTACTATGTGCAGAGCACTGTACTAAGCGCTTGGGAAGTACAAATTGGCATCACATAGAGACAGTCCCTACCCAACAGTGGGCTCACAGTCTAAAAGGGGGAGACAGAGAACAGAACCAAACATACCAACAAAATAAAATAAAAATAAAAATAAAATAAGTAGGATAGAAATGTATAAGTAAAATAAATAAATAAATAAATAAATAGTCATAAATATGTACAACCATATATACATATATACAGGTGCTGTGGGGAAGGGAAGGAGGTAAGACGGGGGGATGGAGAGGGGGACGAGGGGGAGAGGAAAGAAGGGGCTCAGTCTGGGAAGGCCTCCTGTTATTATATATATATATAGTTCCACATATTATGTATCTTATCCATATGTATAATATATGGATAATATAATATATATATTAGAGAAGCAGTGTGGAATAGAGGAAAGAGCCCAGGCTTAGGAGTCAGAGGCTGTGGGTTCTAACCCCAGCACTGCCACTTGTCAGCTGCGTGACTTTGGGCAAGTCACTTAACTTCTCTGGGCCTCAGTTACCTCATCTGTAAAATAGGGATTTAAGACTGTGAGCCCCACGTGGGACAACCTGATTACCTTTTATCGCCCCCGCCCCCGCCAAGTGCTTAGAATGGTGTTTGGCACATGGTAAGCGCTTAACAAAAACCATCACTATTATTATTATTGTATAGAAAGATAGAAATAAAAAGAAAAATAGATATAGAAAGAGAGAGAGAGAGAGACAGAGAGAGATGTCTTCAACCTCTAAGAGAACAGTGGTGAAATCCTGTGTGTGTGTGTGTGTGTGTGTGTGTGAGATAGAGAGAGAGAGAAAGAAACAGAAAGAGAGAGAGAGAGAGAGAGAGAGAGAGAGAGAGAGAGAATGTGCGACTGACTGAAAAGGCCAATGCAGAGTCACAGTTTTGGTATACTTCACAATATGGACCTAGAAAGGCAGTCCCTTGTATTGTCAAACTAGTTGTTTGCCGTGTTGTGCCATTTTCACTTTTGCATCCTTGTCTCACAATCCTTATAAATCTCCTTCTCTAAAAATAAAAAGCCACTCCTCAATTGATTGCAGTCTCCACATTGGTCTATTTGGGGAAATTGACTCCTAGATTTCAACTGGTATAATCAAATGATAATGGCATTTATTGAGATATGGCATTTATTGATATAATGGCATTTTTTGAGCTATTACTATGTGCAGAGCACTGTGCTAAGCACTTGGAAGAGTACAATAGAATTGATAAACATGGTCCCTGCACTACAGAAGCTTAGAATTTAGGAGTACACAGCATTATCTGAAGCTTTGTTTTACTGTTTCCTTAAAGCATTTCCTTTCTCCCGAGTTTTGGTTTCTCAATTTCAGCTCACCATAACAGCAGCCTTTTGGGTATCCTGCTGCATCTTACAACTCACGGACACAATGGGAGAGCCGCACTTTGAATGATGGAAATAAATTCAAAACAACAAGAAATCTGGTGAAGATTGAACAAATGAAAATTTGCAGCACTATAAGCATGTAGGGATTCACCCCCATCCGGAGTTTGCTGCCTACAGGCTAAACCATCCTGGGGATTGGAAAGGTGTCGGGAAGATGGCTGCATGGCCTAATGGAAAAAGTGCAGACCTGAGAGTCAGAGGATCTGGGTTCTAATCCCAGCACCACCACTTATCTGTTGTCTGACTTTAGGAAATCACTTCACTTCTCTGTGTCTCAGTTACCAAATATGTTAAATGGGGCTTAAGATGGTGAGCCCTTTGTAGGACCTGATTACCTGGTATCTAACCCAGCTCTTATTACAGTGCTTGGCACATTGTAAGTGCTTAACAAATACCGTTATTATTATTATTGTTAATAGAACCCTCTGCCCCTGCAGTGGGAGGGGCTTCATCATCATCATCATCATCAGTCGTATTCATTGAGCGCTTACTGTGTGCAGAGCACTGTACTAAGCCCTTGGGAAGTACAAGTTGGCAACATATAGAGACAGTCATGTCAGAGAAGCAGCGTGGCTCAGTGGAAAGAGCCCGGGCTCAGGAACCAGAGGTCATGGGTTCTAATTCTGGCTCTGCCACCTTTCTGCTGTGTGACTTTGGGCAAGTCACTTCGCTTCTCTGGTCCTCAGTTACCTCATCTGTAAAATGGGGATTAAAACTGTGAGCCCCACGTGGGACAACCTGATCACCTTGTATCCCTCCCAGTGCTTAGAACAGTGCTTGGAACACAGTAAGAGCTTAACAAATGCCATCATTATTATTATTATCATGTCCCAACGCCCGCAGATGGAAGGGTAGATGCGGAATGGAGGGGCAGCACGGACCCACTGCCAACAGACCTCAGACAAATAAAATTGGTTTTAGGATGGAGAAACTCTATCACTCAGAGAGCTCATGTTCCTCGGACAAGGAGACTTCATCATCTTAGCATCCATCCTCGCATGAAGAAGAAGCTCCTCACCACTGACTCAAAGACATTTAATTGGCACTCTCCTTCCCACATGTCCTCGCTCCTCTCTCATGACAACCCAGCCCACAGGCATCCCTCCTTTTACACCAACCTACTCACTGCCCCTTGACCTCATCTTTTTCACAGGTAATTGCTTTCCTTCATAGTCAAACCCTTGCTCACTGCCTTCCTCCTGCCTGAAAATCCTCCTTCTTCAGATCAAACTAACCATCTTTCTCCCAGAAGTCAGACCTACTATCTATTTCCCCCAAGAAGCCCTCCTTGACTGTCCTCTCCTATCCCTGCCCTAGTCTCCCTCTCTTCTGTGTTGCTTAAGTACTTTGATAGACATCCCCTTCCCCAGAACACTTATTTTGATATCTCCACCCTCTGCTGTATCCCTTTTCTTGTAATTTATTTTCTTGCCTGTCCTCACCATGAGATTGTAAACTCTTTGTAGGCAGGGATTATGACTACCATTTCTATTGTCCTCTCCCAAGTATATAGTAAGGTGCTCTGACCATAGTAAGTACTCAATTAATACAACTGACTGATAAGCGTTAAGCATACAAAATCATATTCTACTATTACCTCTTATTGATATAAATTCCAGTAGTTTATAAAGAATTCAATGATTTTTTTCCTCTTTCTTCCCCGCGAGAAAGTTGGTGTTTCAACATATCAGCCTTTGCCCTCACACAATATTTAACACATATTCTGTGTTTTTCTGGTGCAAAATGTGCTGCTCCACACCTGTCAAAACAGTCATTTAATACCTCTGAGGACCCACCAGAATAGCTGGCTGGCAAAAGGTAAATTCCCTAATGGAAAGGCTGCTGCGTGCCTTCTGCAGTTGGGAACTGAGCAAAAAATTAGAATACTCTAATTGCCAGAGCCAGATAGATCTGGGATTTGCAAATGCCAAAGGTCAAAATATCACTGTAGGTAACAGAAGTTTCGTTATATTTAATGAGCAATTGGACTCCAGGGCTTTGGATGTTCTGGATCATGTGAAAGGAAAACAATTGTGGAGAAAGCATGCTGAGAGTTAAAAGCTTCCAGCAGCAGGTGCTCTTGCCTTGTGCTTTAAAGCCCCCCAGGCTTACTCTGGAGCAGGCAATTATTTCATCCCTTGAGAGACCTGAATTTCATATGACCAACAGAGCCGGCTGACCATGCCACTGATGACAAGTGCCATCCTGTTTCTTGGGCTTTTGTTCACCTGTTCATTGAATTAATTTAATTGTGGTATTTATTATGTTATTATGTGTCAAGCATTGTTCTAAACTCTTAGTACAGTATCTGGCACAGAGTAAGCGGTTGCCAGTGGCATGATTATTATTCAAGTTTATCAGGTAGGACATAGTCCCACATTAGAAGCAGCATGGCTTAGTGGATATAGTATGAGCCTCGGTGTCAGAAGGACCTGGGTTCTAATCCCTGCTCTGCTACTTGTCTGCTGTGTGACATTAGGCAAGCTACTTCACTTCTCTGGAACTCAATTCCCTCATCTGTAAAATGGGGATTAAGACTGTGTCCAACCTGATTAACTTGTAACTACCTTATGGCTTAGAACAATGTTTGTGAAGTAAGTGCTTAACTAGTACCATAATCATTGTTATTGTTTTCATTATTGGGATTACAGTCTAAGCAGGAGGGAGAACAGATATTAAATCCTCATGGAAAGAGCAAGGGCTTGGGAGTCAGAGGATGTTCTAATCCCGGCTTTGCCACTAATCATCTGTGTGACTTTGGGTAAGTCACATAACTTCTCTGTGCCTCAGTGACCTCATCTGGAAAATGAGGATTTAGACTTTGAGCCCCATGTGGGACAACCTGATTATGCTGTATCTAACTCAGCACTTAGAACAGTGCTTGGCACATTGTAATCCCCATTGTCCAGATGAGGTAACTGAGGCACAGAGAAGTTACGTGACTTGCTCAAAATCACATGGCTGACAAGTGATGGATCCGGGATTAGAATTCATGACCTCTGACTCCTAAACCCGGGCTCTTTCCACTGAGCCAGAGCTCAGGCTTGGGAGTCAGAGGTCGTGAATCATGCCTGCCTCCAAAAACTCCAGTGGCTGCACCTCCACCTCTGTATCAAACAAAAACTCCTCACCATTGGCTTTAAAACACTCCATCACTTTGCCCCCTCCTACCTCACCTTGCTTTTCTCCTTCTACAACCCAGCCTGCACACTTCACTCCTCCAGTGCTAACTTTCTCACCGTGCCTCAATCTCATGTATCTTGCCACCAACTCTGGCCTTCATCATTCATTCATTCATTCATTCATTCATTCGTATTTATTGAGCACTTACTGTGTGCAGAGCACTGTACTAAGCGCTTGGGAAGTACAACTCGGCAACATATAGAGACGATCCCTACCCAACAGCGGGCTCACAGTCTAGAAGGGGGAGACAGACAACAAAACAAAACATGTGCACAGGTGTCAAGTCGTCAGAACAAATAGAATTAAAGCTAAATGCACATCATTAACAAAATAGAGTAGTAAATATGTACAAGTAAAATAGAGTAATAAATCTTTACAAAGATATATACTGGTGCTGTGGGGAGGGGAAGGAGAGAGGGAGGGGGTATGGGGAGGAGGAGAGGAAAAAGGGGGTGCAGTCTGGGAAGGTCTCTTGGAGGAGGTGAGCTCTCAGTAGGGGTTTGAAGGGAGGAAGAGAACTAGCTTGGTGGATATGTGGAGGGAGGGCATTCCAGGCCAGGGGGAGGACGTGGGGCAGGGGTCAACGGTGGAACAGGTGAGAATGAGGTACAATGGGGAGGTTAGTTGCAGAGGAGCGGAGGGTGCGGGCTGGGCTGTAGAAGGAGACAAGGGAGGTGAGGTGGGAGGGGGCGAGGTGATGGACAGCCTTGAAGCCGAGAGTGGGGAGTTTTTGCTTGATGCGTAGGTTGACTGGTAGCCACTGGAGATTTTTGAGGAGGGGAGTAACATGCCCAGAGTGTTTCTGCACAAAGACGATCTGGGCAGCAGCATGAAGTATAGACTGAAGTAGGGAGAGATAGGAGGATGGGAGATCAGAGAGGAGGCTGATGCAGTAATCCAGTCGGGATAAGATGAGAGATTGAGCCAGCAAGGTAGCGGTTTGGATGGAGAGGAAAGGGCGGATCTTGGCGATGTTGTGGAGGTGAGACCGGCAGGTTTTGGTGAGGAGAAGGGGGTGTTCCACAGTGTTGAAGGCAGCTGAGAGGTCGAGGAGGATTAGGATAGAGTATGATCCGTTGGATTTGGCAAGCAGGAGGTCATTGGTGACCTTTGAGAGGGCAGTTTCCGTGGAATGTAGGGGACGGAAGCCAGACTGGAGGGGGTCGAGGAGATATGAGGAGGGAGGATTCTCCAGGCCAGGGGCAGGATGAACCTCAACTACTCACTCTCCACTGGTTCCTTCCCCTCTGACTTCAAACATGCCCACATCTCCCCCACCCTAAAAAAACCCTCTCTTGACCCCACCTCCCCTTCTAGTTATCACCCTATCTCCCTCCTACTGTTCCTTTCCAAACTCCTAGAACAAGTCAGCTACACCCACTGCCTCGAATTCCTCAACACCAACTCTCTCCTTGACCCCCTCCAATCAGGCTTCCATCCCCTACCCTCCACCAAACCTGCCCTGTCAAAGGTCACCAATGGTCTCCTTCTTGCCAAAATCAATGGCTCCTACTCTATCCTAATCCTTCTCAACCTCTCAGCTGCCTTCGACTCTGTGGACCACCCCCTTCTCCTCAACACGTTATCCAACTTTGGCTTCACAGACTCTGTCCTCTCCTGGTTCTCCTCTTATCTCTCCGGTCGTTCATTCTCAGTCTCTTTTGCAGGCTCCTCCTCTACCTCCCATCCCCTTACTGTGGGGGTACCCCAAGGTTCAGTTCTTGGTCCCCTTCTGTTCTCGATCTACACTCACTCCCTTGGTGACCTCATTCACTCCCACGGCTTCAACTATCATCTCTACGCTGATGACACCCAGATCTACATCTCTGCCCCTGCTCTCTCCCCCTCCCTCCAGGCTCGCATCTCCTCCTGCCTTCAGGACATCTCCATCTGGATGTCTGCCCGCCATCTAAAACTCAACATGTCCAAGACTGAACTCCTTGTCTTCCCTCCCAAACCCTGCCCTCTTCCTGACTTTCCCATCACTGTTGATGGCACTACCATCCTTCCCATCTCACAAGCCCACAACCTTGGTGTCATCCTCGACTCCGCTCTTTCATTCACCCCTCACATTCAAGCTGTCACCAAAACCTGCCGGTCTCAGCTCCGCAACATTGCCAAGATCCGCCCTTTCCTCTCCATCTAAACTGCTACCCTGATCATTCAAGTTCTCATCCTATCCCGTCTGGACTACTGCATCAGCCTCCTCTCTGATCTCCCATCCTCGTGTCTCTCCAAACTTCAATCCATACTTCATGCTGCTGCCCGGATTGTCTTTGTCCAGAAATGCTCTGGGCATGTTACTCCCCTCCTCAAAAATCTCCAGTGGCTACCAATCAATCTGCGCATCAGGTAGAAACTCCTCACCTTCGGCTTCAAGGCTGTCCATCACCTCGCCCCCTCCTACCTCACCTCCCTTCTCTCCGTCTACAGCCCAGCCTGCAACCTCCACTCCTCTGCCGCTAATCTCCTCACTGTGCCTCGTTCTTGCCTGTCCTGCCATCGACCACCGGCCCACATCATCCCCCGGGCCTGGAATGCCCTCCCTCCCAACATCCACCAAGCTAGCTCTCTTCCTCCCTTCAAGGCCTTACTGAGAGCTCACCTCTTCCAGGAGGCCTTTCCAGACTGAGCCCCCTCCTTCCTCTCCCCCTCATCCCCCTCTCCATCCCCCCCGTCTTACCTCCTTCCCTTTCCCACAGCACCTGTATATATGCATATATGTTTTTATGTATTTATTACTCTATTTATTTATTTATTTATTTTACTTGTACATATCTCGCTCCATCCCTTCTCCCCTCCTTAACTTCCATCTGCAACCGCTCACTCTCCACTGGTTCCTTCCCCTCTGCCTTCAAACATGCCCATGTCTCTCCCATCCTAAAAAAACCTTCTCTTGACCCCACCTCACCTTCTAGTTATTGCCCCATATCCCTCCTACCATTCTTTCCAAACTCCTTGAACGAGTTGTCTACACGCGCTGCCTCGAATTCCTCAGCACCAACTCTCTCCTCGACCCCCTCCAGTCTGGCTTCCGTCCCCTACATTCCACGAAAACTGCCCTCTCAAAGGTCACCAATGACCTCCTGCTTGCCAAATCCAACGGCTCCTACTCTATCCTAATCCTCCTCGACCTCTCAGCTGCCTTTGACACTGTGGACCACCCCCTTCTCCTCAACACGCTATCTGACCTTGGCTTCACAGACTCCGTCCTCTACTGGTTCTCCTCTTATCTCTCTGGTCATTCATTCTCAGTCTCTTTTGCAGGCTCCTCCTCCCCCTCCCATCCCCTTACTGTGGGGGTTCCCCAAGGTTCAGTGCTTGGTCCCCTTCTGTTCTCGATCTCCATGCACTCCCCTGGTGAACTCATTCACTCCCACGGCTTCAACTATCATCTCTACACTGATGACACCCAGATCTACATCTCTGCCCCTGCTCTCTCCCCCTCTCTCCAGGCTCGCATCTCCTCCTGCCTTCAGTACATCTCCATCGGATGTCTGCCCGCCACCTAAAACTCAACATGTCCAAGACTGAACTCCTTGTCTTCCCTCCCAAACCCTGCCCTCTTCCTGACTTTCCCATCTCTGTAGACGGCACTACCATCCTTCCCGTCTCACAAGCCCGCAACCTTGGTGTCATCCTCGACTCCGCTCTCTCATTCACCCCTCACATCCAAGCCGTGACCAAAACCTGCCGGTCTCAGCTCCACAACATTGCCAAGATCCGCCCTTTCCTCTCCATCCACACCACTACCCTTCTTGTTCAAGCTCTCATCCTATCTCGTCTGGACTACTGTATCAGCCTTCTCTCTGATCTCCCATCCTCATGTCTCTCTCCACTTCAATCCATACTTCATGCTGCTGCCCGGATTGTCTTTGTCCAGAAACGCTCTGGGCATGTTACTCCCCTCCTCAAAAATCTCCAGTGGCTACCAATCAATCTGCACATCAGGCAGAAACTCCTCACCTTCGGCTTCAAGGCTGTCCATCACCTCACCCCCTCCTACCTCACCTCCCTTCTCTCCTTCTACAGCCCACCCCGCACCCTCTGCTCCTCTGCCGCTAATCTCCTCACCGTACCTCGTTCTCACCTGTCCCGCCATCGACCCCCGGCCCACGTCATTCCCCGGGCCTGGAATGCCCTCCCTCTGCCCATCCGCCAAGCTAGCTCTCTTCCTCCCTTCAAGGCCCTACTGAGAGCTCACCGCCTCCAGGAGGCCTTCCCAGACTGAGCCCCCTCCTTCCTCTCCCCCTCGTCCCCCTCTCCATCCCCCCATCTTACCTCCTTCCCTTCCCCACAGCACCTGTATATATGCATATATGTTTGTACATATTTTTTACTCTATTTATTTATTTATTTATTTTATTTGTACATATCTATTCTATTTATTTTATTTTGTTAGTATGTTTGGTTTTGTTCTCTGTCTCCCCCTTTTAGACTGTGAGCCCACTGTTGGGTAGGGACTGTCTCTATATGTTGCCAATTTGTACTTCCCAAGCGCTTAGTACAGTGCTCTGCACATAGTAAGCACTCAATAAATACGATTGACGATGATGATGATGATGGAGGCAAGGGTGACACCAAGGTTACGAACCTGTGAGATGGGAAGGACATTTGTGCTGTCCACAGTGATGGGAAAGTCAGGGAGAGGACAGGGCTTGGGAGGAAAGACAAAGAGCTCTGTTTTGGACATGTTGAATTTGTGTATATATCTATAATTCTATTTATTCATATTGATGCTATTGATGGCTGTTTACTTGATTTGATGCCTGTCTTCCCCCTTCTAGACTGTGAGCTCATTGTTGGGTAGGGAATGTCTCTATTTGTTGCTGAATTGTACTTTCCAAGTGCTTAGTACAGTGCTCTGCAGACAGTAAGCCCTCAGTAAATCAATCAATCAATCAATTGTATTTATTGAGCGCTTACTGTGTGCAGAGCACTGTACTGAATGAATGAATGTTAAATAGTACATAGGATTGGGGTAGAGAGGCAGTCTCCCTACTCTTCATAAGCACATAGTCAATCAATCAGTCACATTCACTGACCAATTGCTGTTTGCAAAGCACTGTACTGAGGGCTTTGGAGAGTATAATATAACAGTTAGTAAACACATTCTCGCCTGTCCCGCCGTCGACCCCCGGCCCACGTCCTCCCCCTTGCCTGGAATGCCCTCCCTCCACACATCCGCCAAGGTAGCTCTCTTCCTCCCTTCAAAGCCCTACTGAGAGCTCACCTCCTCCAAGAGGCCTTCCCAGACTGAGCCCCCTTTTTTCTCTCCTCCTCCTCATCCCCCCCGGCCCTACCTCCTTCCCCTCCCCACCTCCTTTCCCTCCCCACAGCACTTGTATATATTTGTACAGATTTATTACTCTATTTATTTAACTTGTACATATTTACTATTCTATTTATTTTGTTAATGCTGTGCATTTAGCTTTAATTCTATTTGTTATGACGACTTGACACCTGTCCACATGTTTTGTTTTGTTGTCTGTCTCCCCCTTCTAGACGGTGAGCCTGTTATTGGGTAGGGACTGTCTCTATATGTTGCCAACTTGTACTTCCCAAGCGCTTAGGACAGTGTTCTGCACACAGTAAGCACTCAATAAATACGATTGAATGAATGAATGAATAATAATAATAACGGTATTTGCCAAACATTTAATATACACCAGGTACTGTATTAATCACCAAGGTAGATATAAGCACTTAGTACGGTGCTGTGCACACAGTAAGCACTCAGTAAATATGACTGAATGAATGAATATAAGCAAAATGTGATAGCCTACCTGGGGCTCATATCTTAATTCCCATTTTGCAGATGAGGAAACTGAGGCACAGATAAGTTAAGTGTCTTGCCCAAGGTCCTGCAGCAGGCAAGTGGCAGAGTGGGGATTAGAACCCAGGTCCTTCTGACTCTAGGCCCACACTCTATCCATTAGAGAAGCAACGTGGCTTAGTGGAAGGAGCCCAGGCTTGGGAGTCAGAAGTCATGGGTTCTAATCCCAGCTCCGCCACTTGGCAGCTGTGTGACTTTGGGCAAGTCACTTCACTTCTCTGGGCCTCAGTCCCCTCATCTGTAAAATGGAGATGAAGCCTGTGAGCCCTACATGGGACAACTGATTACCTTCTATCTACTCCAGCGCTTAGAACAGTGCTTGGCACATAGTAAGAGCTTAACAAATGCAATCATTATTATTAGGCCATGCTCTCCGTAAGGAGTTTACAAAGGAACAGTCACATTCATCCATGAGTTTGTGGCAACCGTTATAGTTGGCACTTACAAACATAACTGACAAAACAGAGGATCCTGGAATCTTAACCATATCCCAGTCAGACTTTTAAGATGCCAGTATGATCTCCTAGTTCTTCACTTTAAAACTGGGAGCAATTATACTGAGCATCCAGGTGGACTTCAATCAATTTCAATTGGCATTTTTATGGCAAAAACCACTCAAGGCATTAGAGAGAACCTAAAAACAAGAGGTTTCTCTCTTAAAGAAAAACTGCTAGCAGAAGATGATCTTGGAATTCTTCACTGGTTATGGGAAACTGTCTTCTTGAATAAATCAGGGGCTACATGATTCAGAGATCTCTGATAATCCTGTTTTCTCTTATCTGATGATTAAGAGAATTGAGATAGGATTCCCCTATATGAATAGGAGATCTCTTGACTACCTGGAAACAGAGTGAAAGATTTCCAGATTGGTTTCTCACTGATGTTGTTGAAAGATTGGAAATTTAGGTAAAAATCAGTATCAGTTGACCATATTGGAAACATCTTCTGACTTTTTCTTTGAATACTCAGATACAACTATTTCTGTGGCATCATTTCCTATCCTGAGAGGCATTTCTCCATTGTTTCAGCATAGTTCAGTGAAGCATATATAGCTATAATTCTATTTATTCTGATGGTACTGACACCTGTCTACTTGCTTTGTTTTGTTGTCTGTCTCCCCTTCTACAGTGTGAGCCCGCTGTTGGGAAGGGACCATCTCTATCTGTTGCCGATTTGTACTTCCCAAGTGCTTAGTACAGTGCTCTGCACACAGTAAGCACTCAATAAATATGATTGAATGAATGAATGAATGTATAGCACAAGGTAATCCTCTGATCAGGTTTTACACTCGAATAGAGAGACAGAATGATCAGTCTAGGACTGAATTCAATATTTGGGCATCATTCAGGCAGCAGCATGGCTTAGTGGCAAGCACGTGGGCTTGGGAGTCAGTGGTCATGGGTTTGAAACCCGGCTCCACTGCTTATCAGAGGTGTGAGTTTAGGCAAGTCATGTAACTTCCCTGGGCCTCAGTTCCCTCATCTGTAAAATGGGGATGAAGACTGTGAGCCCCACATGGGACAATGGGATTACCTTGTATCTACCCCAGAGCTTAGAACAGTGCTTGGCACATAGTAAGAGCTTAACAAATACCAACATTATTATTCAGGCATTTGCCTTTGACTAAAGAGAAAGAGAAAACTGAGCTGAACTTCAGTTTTTTTTTTGTTTGTTTGTTTTTTTATCTGAAAGTGACTTGCTAATACCAGGCTCCTTGGAGTCCTTGGTATGTATCTTGTGAGGATTGAGGTGCTGCTTTGAGCTCTTCAGAGAAAGCAAGAGAGTAAGAGAAAGAAAGAAAGATCCCATATCTTGCCCTAAGGAAATAATCCTTGAGAAGCTGTAGAATTGGCTGTACAATACATTATTCAACAGTTTGGAAAAACAGCTTTTCTAGGGACAAAAGATAATTCTGAGAAACAGACTTTAAAAATTGATTCACTAATGTTTCTTCAGATTTAATCATCTCCCTCCTACAGTCTCATTCTTTTTTTCATTTTGAGAGTTTATATTTCAGTAACCCCTAGGCAGTACAAAAATGGTCTGTTGGTGTTGACTTTGAAGTAACGCTAGGACTCCCATCCCTCCTGCTAGAGGCTGGCTCAGGCTTTGGTGAGCTCCAGGATTCTGATAATAATTATGATGTAGCACTTACTATGTGCCAAGCAGTGTGCTAAGGGTGGGCTAAATAAAGAATAAACAGGTTAGACACAGTTCCTATCCTTTATTCACTGATTCATTCATTCAGTTGTATTTATTGAGTGCTTACTGCATGCAGAGCACTGTACTAAGCACTTGGGAGAGAACAATACAACAATAAACAGTGACATTCCCTGCCCACAACAAACTTACATTCTAGATCAGGGAAGATGAACATCAATAAAAATAAATAAAATTACAGATATGTGCATAAGTGCTGTGGGGTGGGAGGGGGTGGGAGGGGGGAAGAGCAAAGGGAACAAGTCAGGACAACACAGAAGGGAGTGGGAGATGAGGAAAACTGTGGTTTAGTCTGGGAAGGCCTCTTGGAGGAGATGTACCTTCAATAAAGCTTCGAAGGGGGGTGAGATTAAGTGCCTGTTTGATTTGAGGAGGGAGGGCATTCTAGGCCAGAGGCAGGATGTGGGTGAGGGTCAGTGATGAGATAGGCAAATTGAGGCACAGTGAGAAATCTGGCATTAGAGGAGTGAAGTATGTGAACTGGGTTGTACTAGGAGGGAAGCGAGGTAAGGTAGGAGAGGCAAGGTGATTGAATGCTTTGAAGCCAATGGTGAATAATTTTTGTTTGATGATGAAGTGGATGGGCACCCACTGGAGGTTCCTGAGGAGTGAGGTGACATGTTCTGAATGTTTTTGTAGAAAAATGATCTAGGCAGCTGAGTGAAATATGGACTGGAGTGGGAAGAGACAGAAGGCTGGGAGGCCAGCAAGCAGGTTGATGCAGTAATCCAGGTGGGATACGATGAGTGATTGTATTAACATAGTAGTAGTTTGGATGGAGAGGAAAGGGAGGATTTAAGTACTGTTGTTAAGGTGGGACTGACAGGATTTAGTGATGGTTGAATATATGGGTTGAATGAGAGAGAGTAGTCAAGGATAATGTCAAGGTTTCAGGCTTGTAATCAATCAATCGTATTTATTGAGTGCTTACTGTGTGCAGAGCACTGTAAGGCTTGTAAGGCAGGAAGGATGGAAAGTTTCACAGGTTCATGGCCTAGGTCAGTCTGGACCAAAGAAAAACTCTGCTGGGTTTGTGCAGAACTAAAGAGGCACCCAAACAATCAATGGCATTTGAGTGCTTACTAGGTGCAGAACGCTGTACTAGGTGCTTCAGAGAGAACAAAACAGTACAGAACAATCCAGTAGAGCTAATACTCACACACCAAATAAATCGTTCTGGCCCATGTTGGCCTGGATTTGAGGTTCATGAGAAAATGGTGTAACTGTTCATCTGGGGACATGAGCAGCCAGGAGACCTTCCAAACTCCCTGACACCATGTTTTTGTTTGCTTTTTAATGGTATTTGCTAAGTGCTTACTATATGCTAGGCACTGTTCTAAGCACCTGGATAGTTACAAACTAATCAGGTTGGACACAGTCCATGGAATTAGAACTCAGGTCCTCTGGCTCTAAGGCCTATGCTCTTTCCAATCCCTTCAAAGCCCTACTGAGAGCTCACCTCTTCCAGGAGGTCTTCCCAGACTGAGCCCCCTCCTTCCTCTCCCCCTACTCTCCCTCCCCATCCCCCTGCCTTACCTCCTTCCCCTCCCCACAGCACCTGTATATATGTATAGATGTTTGTACATATTTATTACTCTATTTATTTCTTTATTTATACATATTTATTCTATTTATTTTATTTTGTTAATATGTGTTGTTTTGTTCTCTGTCTCCCCCTTCTAGACTGTGAGCCCACTGTTGGGTAAGGACTGTCTCTATATGGTGCCAACTTGTACTTCCCAAGTGCTTAGTACAGTGCTCTGCACACAGTAAGTGCACAATATAGTTGAATGAATGAATGAATGACCTGCCTCATGGTGATTAGTATGTTTGTGAATAGAAGTAACTGTCACAGCCTTCTTATTCATTCATTCAGTTGTATTTATTGAGCACTTACTGTATGCAGAGCACTGTACTAAGAGCTTGGAAGAGTACAATACAACAATAAACAGACAAGTTCCCTGCCCACAGCAAACGTACAGTCAGGCGAGGGGGCGGGAGCTAGGCCTTAATATAAATAAATAAGTTACAGATCTGTACATAAGTACTGTGGGGCTAGGCATGGAGAAGAACAAAGGGAGTAAGTCAGAGCAGTGCAGAAAGGAGTGGGTGAAGAGTAAAGGGGTATTTAAGTCATGGAAGGCCTGGTGGAGGGAATGTGCCTTCACTGAGGCTTTAAAAGAGGGGACAGTAATTTTCTGTTGGATTTGAGGAGGGAAGGAGTTCCAGGACAGAGGCAGGATGTGGGCAAGGGGTCAGCAGCGAGATAGGCGAGATTGAGGCTCATTGAGAAGCTCATCATTAGAGGAGTGAAGTGTGTGGGCTGGGTTGTAGTAGGAGACTAGTGAGGTGAGGTAGGAGTAGACTATGAGTTCGTTGTTGGGTAGGGACTGTCTCTATATGTTGCCGATTTGTACTTCCCAAGCACCTAGTACAGTGCTCTGCACACTGTAAGTGCTCAATAAATACAATTGAATGAATGAATGAATGAGTGGGCAAAGTTAACTGTGCTTTGAAGCCAATGGTGAGTAGTTTTTGTTTGATGCTGAGGTGAATGGGCACCCACTGGAGGTTCTTGAGGAGTGGGGAAATATGTCTCAATCTCATCCCATTCCGTGGCCCCTGTGTATCACTGGAATAGACTCTGTGTCTATGGGATATCCCCTCCGGCAAGGACAGTCAGGCCTCTGCTGAGCCTTGGACTGTAGAAGTGAGGGGCATGTTGAGCTAATAATGACACTGATTGAGGATCTAAGTATATGAAGGGGAAGAGAGTTCATTCATTCATTCATTCAATTCGTATTTATTGAGTGCTTACTGTGTGCAGAGCACTGTACTAAGCGCTTGGGAAGTACAAGTTGGCAATATATAGAGACGGTCCCTACCCAACAGTGGGCTCACAGTCTAGAAGTTACAAGGAAGGGAGAAGGCTTGAGTAAAAATTTGAGAAGGTGCATTACCTAGGGGAAAGAACACGGGCCTGAGAGTCAAAGGGTTCTAATTCTGGCTCCACCAATAGCTCGCTGTGTGGCTTTGAGCAAATCACTTAACTTTTCTGTTCCCCAGTTTCCTCAACTATAAAATGGGCATTCAATATCTGTTCTCTCCTATTCTTCTTCCTGTCAGCTCCATGAAGTACAGGGACTTGAGACTTAGTACTGGAGACATAGCAGGCACAAAACCAAAGTGTACTAAACTACTAATCTATACTACAAATTGTACCAGAGTACTATACTAGGTGCTTGGGAGAGTCCAATAGAATTAGTAAACTTGATCTTTGCTCTCAAAGGAGCTTGCAAGCTAACAGAGGAAACAGCCACAAGAATAAATCAAGTACAAATATGAGGAAGAAGGAAAAGGAGATGTGTGCATAAGTCCTGCAGGGGATGGTGACTACAAAGGTTTAGGAGGTTCTGAAGTGTCAGCAGTAGGAAACTAGACATGAATCAGGGAAGGCCTTCCTGTGGGGAGGTCATTTCAGATCGGAGTTGAAGATGGGGAGAGCTGTGGCCTGTCAGATATGAAGGGGAAGAGAGTTACAAACAAGAGGAAGGCTTGAGCAATAATTTCATTGCAGGAGAGACAAAAATGAGGTATGGTGAGAAGATTAGCTTAAGAGGAACAAAGAAAGCATGCTGGTGTGTAATGGGAGAAAAGTGGAGATAAATCCTTGAGAAAGTTGTCTTCAGTGCCTCTACTTCCTCTCTTCCTTTCTCTCCTAGACCCCCTCCAATCTGGTTTCCATCTCCTTCACTCCAAAGAGGCTGCCTTCTCAAATGTCACCAATTATCACCTTAAACAGCTTCTACTCCATCCTAATCCCCCTCAACATCTTAGCTGCCTTTTACACAGTGGACCACCCCCCTTCTCCTGGATATATTAGCCATCCTTGACTTCACTGACTCTGTGATCTCCCCCATCTCTCAGCCGCTCATTCTCGTTCTCTTTGGTTGGCTCCTCCTCTGCCTCCCACCCCCTAACTGTGGATGTCCCTCAAGGCTCAGTTCTGGGTCTTCTTCTTCTTCTTCCATTCTCCATTTACACCCACTCCCTTGAAGAACTCATTCATTCCCATGG
The DNA here is from genome assembly GCF_015852505.1 of Tachyglossus aculeatus. Lineage (NCBI taxonomy): Eukaryota > Metazoa > Chordata > Mammalia > Monotremata > Tachyglossidae > Tachyglossus > Tachyglossus aculeatus. The sequence continues at coordinate 90,889,676 of NC_052066.1, forward strand.
CTTCAACTCCCTTGTCTCTGCAGATGATTCCTAAATTCTCATCCCCAGCCCTGATCTTCCTCTTTATCTGCAGTCTTGTATTTCCTCCTGCCTTCAGGGTATCTCTACTTGGATGTCCCACCGATACCTCTAATCTAACATGTCTAAAGCAGAATTCATCTTTCCACTTGAACACTTTCCTGGCCCTGATTTCCCCATAACTGAGGACGGCTCCATCATCCTCCCCGTCACACAAGGCCATACAGTTGGCCTTATCCTCAACTCATCTCTATCATTCAATCCACATATTCAGTCTGTCACCAAACCCTGTTGGTTCAACCTTCACAACGTTGATAAAAATTTATGCTTTCCTCTCCATCCAAGCTGCTACCATGTTTAGCTAAGTAATTACAGAAGGTGCTCAAAAAATCCATTACTCAATCGTATTGAGTGATTCCTGCGGGCAAGCACTGACCTAAGTACTTGGGTGAATATAACAGTGTTAGTAGGCCCATTCCCTGCCCACAGTGATCTTACAGTCTAGACCAGGAGATAGACATTTATAAAAATGAATAAATTATATTATGGGTTGTTTACATTCACTGCCTCAAATTCCTCTACTCCAATTCTCTCCTTGAGCCCCTCCAATTTGGCTTCCATCTCCTTCACTTCACAGAAACCACCCTCTCAAAAGACACAAATGATCTACTCCTTGCCAAATCTGATGGCCTCTACTCCATCCTAATCCTCCTTGACACCTCAGCTGCCTCCGACACTGTTGACCACCTCCTTCTTCTGGAATCATTTTCCAACCATGGCTTCACTGACATTGTCCTTTCCTGATTCTCCTCCTATCTTTCTGGCCACTAATCTATCTCACCCCTGACCTCTCGCCTATCTCCTCCCTTTGGCTTTTGGCCTAGAAAGTCCTCCCTCTTCATATGTGACAGGCAATTACTCTCCCCACCTTCAAAGCCTTAGTGAAAATAATACTACTAATAATAATGGTATTTGTTAAGTGCTTACTCTGTGCTAAGCCCTGTTCTAATCACTGGGATAGATACAAGATAATCAGGTTTTCCCCCGTGAGGCTCACAATCCTAATCCCCATTCTACAGATGAGGTAACTGAGGCACAGAGAAGTTAAGTGACTTGCCCGAAGTCACACAGCTGATAAGCAATGGAGCTGGGATTAGTACCCACGACCTCTGACTCCCAAGCCTGTGCTCTTTCCTCCTCCTTCCTCTTTTCCCACTCTCTTCTGCATCACCATGACTTGCTCCCTTTATTCACAGCCTCAGCCCCTAGCACTTATGAATATATTCCTAACTTATTTATTTATATTAATGTATGTTTCCCCCTCTAGAATATAAGTTCAACATGAACAGGAAATGTGACTGTTATTTCGTTGTGTTGTACTCTCCCATATGCTCAGTACAATTCTCTGCACACAGTTAGTACTCAATAAATATGGTTGATTGATTGTTACGTATCTAAAAGCTATGGGGCTGAGGGAGTGGTGAATAAAGTGTGCAAATCCAGATGGAAGGGTGACACAAAAGGGAATGTGAGAGGAGGAAATGAGGGTGTAATCAGGAAAGGCCACTTGAAGGAGGTGAAATTTTAATTAGGTTTTGGAAGTAGAGAGAGTGATAGTCTGTCAGATATGAAGAAGAGGCGGATCCGGGTAAGAGGCAGGGTATTGGCAAGGGCTCAGTGCTTAGAGAGACAAGATCGAGGTACAGGGAGTTAGGTTGGAATTCGAAGAATGAGCTGTGCAGTCTGCATTGTAGGGAGGATGTTGGTGCTGTCTACAGTGATGGGAAAATCAGAGACAGGGATGATTGTTCTGTTGTATGTAGCACTTGGAACAGTGCTTTGCACATAGTAAGCACTTAATAAATGCCATCATTATTATTATTATTATTATATAAAGGGAGAGGTAATTCCAGGCCAGTGGGAGGTTGTGAGCAATAGTCGGGGGGGGGCGGGGGGGGTGGTAGCAAAATAAATGAGATCAAGGTACAGTGAAAAAGTTGGTGTTGAAGGAGTGAAGTATACAGGTTGGGTTGTAGTGGGAGATAAGGTAGGAGGGGGAAAGGTGACTGAGTGCTTTAAAGGCTATCATAAGGAGTGTCTTTTTGATGAGGAGGTGGATGGGCAACCACTGGAAGTTTGTGAGGAGTGGGGAGACGTATACTAAATGTTTTCTTAAAAAAAATGATCTGAACAGCAGAGTGAGGTGGGGAATGGAGTGGGGAGTGACATAAAACATGGAGTTCAGCAAGAAAGTTAATGCAATAGTCAAGGCAGAATAGGGCCACTGGGTGGACCAGACTGGTAGTAGTTTGGAGGGAAGAGCATAGGGTGGATTTTAGCAATGTTGTCAAGGCAGAACTGACAGGATTTGATGACATAATGAATATGAATATGAAAGAGGTGAGTTAAGGAAAATGTCAAAGTTACTGAGACAGGGAGGATCTTCTCCTGATATTAAAAATGAGGAAACTGAAGAACTGAAAGGCCAAGTGATTTGTTTAAGATTACTCAGCAGGCCAGATTCATAGCTGGGATAAAAACCTGGCTCTCCTAGCTCCTAGTCCCATGATCTCTTCCCATCTAGACTGTAAGTTTGATGTGGGCAAAGAACATGTCTACCTAAATCTGTTAAATTGTACTCTCCCAAGTGCTTAGTACACTGTGCTGCATATAGTAAGAGCTCAATAAATATGCTTGATAGACTGATATTTCCACCTGTCTCCTCAGCTGCTTTAGAGAATTTGGATAGTGTTCATAAGAGACTCACAAGCTGATTTAAAAATTAGGAAAACAGATCTCTGGGGAATGAGTAAAAAATTGGGTTTATGCAATCAGAGGAGGCAAAGAAGTAAGTGACTTGCCCAAATTCACACAGCTGACAAGTGACGGAGCTGCGATTAGAACCCATGACCGCAGACTCCCAAGCCTGTGCTCTTTCCATTAAGCCACACTGCTTCTCTAAAGCTTCTCTCTTCCTAAAGGGCAGGGAACACATCTGTGTCAAGTACCGTTCTAAACGCTGGTGTAGACACCAGTATACCAGCTTGGGCACAGTCCCTGTCCCACCTGGTACTCAAGGTCTAAGTAGGAGTGAGTTCAGGTATTGAATCCCCATTTTGCAGATGAGAACCCGAAACACATAGACGTTAAGTGGCTTGCCTGCTGTGTGACTTTGGGCAAGAGGCAGAGATGGAATTAGAGCCCAGGTCAAGCAATCAATCAATTGCATTGATTCATTGATTCATTCAATCATATTTATTGAGAGCTTACTGTGCGCAGAGCACTGTACTAAGTGCTTGGGAAGTACCAGTTGGCAACATATAGACGGTCCCTACCCAACAACAGGCTCACAGTCTAGAAGGGGCTCACAGTCTAGAAGATTGAGTGCTTACTGCGTGCAGAGCACTGTACTAAGTACTTGGGAGGATACAATGTAACAGAGTTGGTAGACACATTCCCTGCCCACAATACACACAGTAATGTAAATTAAGTATATTTATATAAGTGCTGTAGGGCTGAGGGTGGGGTGAATAAAGGGTACAAATCCAAGCGCAAAGGTGATGCAGAAGGGAGTCAGAGAAGACGAAATGAGGGTTTAGTCAGGGAAGACCTCTTGGAGGAGATGAACTTTTAATAAGGCTTTGAAGGTGATTATATGTTGAATATGACTGAGGAAGAAGTTCCAGGAAGAGTCAGTTTGTGGCTGAGGGATCACAGCTGACATAGGTGAGATCAACGTACAGTGAGTAGGTTGGCATGAGGGGAGCCAAGTGAACAGGCTAGGTTTTAGTAGAAAATCAGCCAGGTAAGATGGAAGGGGTGAACTAATTGAGTTCTTGAAAGGAGTAAGGGGTTTTCGTTTGATGCAGAGGTGTAAGGACAACCACTGGCAGATTTTAGTCATGTGAAAATGTCAGGTCCCCCGATTCCCAGGCCCGTGACTTCTTCACTAAGCCATGCTGCTTCTCAAAAGACAAGAGTATACTGCTATCTGGTACTTCCCATCTTGCCCAGTAAAGTCTGAAGTTCAGTACGTAGATAAGAAGCTTTGGGGTGTCTTGTATTGAAAGTGTCTAAATCAGAGAAGAAACCATCATAAGGCTTTGAGATGAGTGACTACAAAGTTCAGGCTCTGATCTGTAGACTAAATGTTCAAACCTCCCACACTGCAGCCCCTGGCAGTGATGCTGAATTACCTTTACTGCTTACTGACAAGCTGGCAAGACTTTCAGAGCTGGTGCTCATGAGACAGTGTGTTAACACAAGAAAGGAAACTGATCCAGGAAGCACAATTTTCACTTAGAAAAAACATACAGCAGCATGATTTTTCTCCTACCAAGCACTGCCTTCCATCATCCCTCCTCTTATTGCATCTTGACTTTCTTCTCTTTGCATTCCAAGTTTCCCCCTTCCTCTTTCCTTCCTCCTTCTCATTTCCCTACCCCTGCTCTTCTCCAGTGGGTGCAGTACAGCTAGTGGGAACAGGACCTGCCTGACAGAGGACCTGGATTCTAATCCTAATTCTGCCACTGCTTGCTAGTGCAAGTCACTTGGACATGCTACTGAACTTCGCTGTACCTCAGTTTCCTCATCTGTAAAATGAGGATTTAATGCCTGTTCTCTTTCCTACTTAGGCTGCAAGCCCCCTGTGAGACAGGGACTATGTCCAAACTAATTATCATTTCTGTACCTTAGCACTTGAAACATTGCTTGGCTCATAATAAGTGCTTAAAAGATGCTATTATTATCTGCTGTGTGACCTTCGGCAAGTCCCTTGACTTCTCTGTGCCTCAATCACCTTAACTGTAAAATGGGGATTGGTACTGTGAGACCCACATGGGACAGAGACTGTGTCCAACCCATTTCGCTTGCATTACTTGCCTCCATCCCAGTTCTTAGTACAGTGCCTGGCACATAATAAGTGCTGAACAATACCACAATTATTATTATTATCATTGCTGTTATCATTATTATTGTTATTGACCTCCAACTGATAGTGCATGTGATCCTAAGGGATGAAAAGCAAGTAAAACAGAATTTAAGAATAAAGGTGACTCCTAAAGCCCCAAACTGTCCAGACAAATTCATCCAAGATGCACAGAATTGAAACCAATTATATAACATTTTCTTTGTTGTTCTCCAGATTCCCACCCCTACTTCAGTATTGATACATGAAATATATACAGGATACATTTTTATCCATCTAGTAAATATAACCTCTTTAGGCCTTCCTTGGGCTCATCTCCAGTTTTAGAAATTCATGAAAATATAAGGTTGTTCCTGAGCTCAAGTGTTATTTGTGCCCTGAACTGGGAAATATTAATGAGGTTCAAACCGTGTAAATGCAATTCTGCAGGTTCGTCTCAGAAAAGAATTTGAGGGTTATGGTGGATCACAGACTGGGCATAGATCTGTAAAAAGACAATCACAATTTTAGGGATTGAAAATAGAGTTAAAATAGGATCATGCCAGAAACTGATTCATTATACATATTAGAGATCAAACCCTTACTGGAGGACTCTGTTTTTCATAAAACTTCATGGCGTTTCCATCCCACTTAAACTACTTTTTCTGAATCATTTTATCCTTGGTCTTGCTTCACTTAAGAAATCCCCTTCTTTTCGAGTGGTATGATGTGTTTTTTTTATTGAAGAGATGCACTGTCAATCATGACTCTGTGATCATAATATTTCTGAACAATCATCATCATTAATGGTATTTACTGAGCACTTACTGTGTGCAGAGCACTGTACTAAATGCATGGGAGAGTACAGTACAACAGAGTTGGTAGACATATTCTCTGCTCTCAAAAAGCTTACAGTATGGCAGGGAAAATAGACTTTAATATAAACAAATCATTTATAATGTATAATATATAGATATGGACATAGGTGTTCTGGAGAAAATATCAAATGCCAAATGTCACAGATCCAAGGGCTTAGATGATACAGGTGGAGAAAGGAGGACTTAATCGGGGAAGTCCTCTTGGATCAATAATTAGATTAAACAAATAAAGCATTATTCACCTTTTGAAACTCCTCAGTGATACTAACATTTAGTAATATTACATCCACACATATATGAGACCTGCATTTATCATTCATAGTGTGTCTTAACTTGGCACTGTTATTATTTTATCACCCCAGTGCTCATATTTTTAAAGGGTTGATTTATCTTTCTAAAAACAGAAGATATGTTCTGGCCTTTCTATAAGATTATTTGATCAAAGATGATGGGATTCAGTCCTTTGAAGTTTCAAGTCTTTTTTCACAGATATAGTAGCATATATCATCAGCACACTTCAAAGTTTTAGTGAACAGAAGTATTCATTAAATAAACAGCATTTGATTAGAGAAGACTTCTAATTCAGGTTAAAAATAATTGAACTAGAACACTAATAAACACCAGGTCTGCATAAATCTGAAATTACAATGCATGGCAAAGATTTGTGATTTTGATTTTATAACATTACTAATGGGTTCTTTTCAGAAATGAGGTTTTTTAAGAGCATCAGAGGAATGCATAACACAAATCTGAAGCGAGAAGCCCATCTGATGATCTTTTCTCTGGGGAGTGATTTGCATGTCAATTTTCCAGTTTCCAGCATCCAACTGTGATGGATGGAGATACTGCAATTCTTATTCATTCATTCATTCATTCGTTCATTCATATTTATTGAGCACTTACTGTGTTCAGGGCACTGTACTAAGCGCTTGGAAAATACAATTCAGCAACAAATAGAGAAAATCCCTACCCAACAACAGGCTCACAGTCTAGAAGGGGGAAGACAGACAAGAAAACAAAACAAGTAAACAGGCACCAGTAGAATCAATATAAATAAATAGAATTATAGATGCATACACATCATTAATAAAATAAATAGAATAATAAATATGTACACATATACACTAGTGTTGGGGGGCAGGAAATGAGGGATTTGGGGCGATAGGGGAGGAGGAGCAGAGGCAAAGAGGGGCTTAGTCTGGAGGAGGTGAGCTTTCAATAGGGCTTTGAAACGGGGAAGTGTGCTAGTTTGGCAGATGTGTAGAGGGAGGACATTCCAGGCCAGGGGAAGGACGTGGGCCAGGGGTCAACGGTGGGACAGGAGAGAATGAGGCATAGTGAGGAGGTTAGTGGCAGAGGAGCGGAGTTTGCGGCTGGGCTGCAGAAGGAGAGAAGGGAGGTGAGGTAGGAGGGGGCAAGGTGATGGGGAACTTTGAAACAAATAGTGAGGAGTTTTTGCTTGATACGAAAGTTGATGGGCAACCACTGGGGATTTTTGAGGAGGGGACTGATATGCCCAGAGTGTTTCTGTAGAAAGATAATCCAGGCAGCAGAGTGAAGTTTCTACTGAAGTGGTTCTTATCAAAACCTGGATTTCAGTCAATAAAGTGCAAACCCCTCTCAAACCCCCACCAAAAAAAAAGCCAAAGTGAGCTTTAAAATAAGTAGAAACCTTATTGGTGGTGGCAGTCTTGTTCACCTGCCTCCAGGGAACTTCCATTCTTGTTTGCCCTAAAGAGTGTTCTCTTCTCTGCTTCCATAATGCACAGGAAGAGGAACCGTCTAAGTAGGTTGTTTAACAATTTTGTCCATAGTTTTTTTTTTCCATTAGGGAAAAGTAGATGATTAAAATTTCCCCACATCTAGCAACTAGATATTTAATATTAAATGTTGTGTCTATGTTTAAAGACTAAACGTGAAACAGATTTAAAATAGAACTGAAAGTTCTGCTCCCTTTAAAAGGATTTCAGAAATGTAATCCAGTTATATAACAAAATTACAAGTTTAGTCTTTGAAGAGGGAGTATGAGATATACAGTGCATTATTTTCACTAAAATTTAATGTCTACCCATTCCATTTTATTGAAATCTTCCAAGCTCTTAGTACAGTTTTTTTGCACAATGCAAGTGCTCAATAAATGTCATGATCAATTGAATTATTTTATTATGACTTTGCTGTACTTTAAATATATGAATCAAAGGACTCAAGTGCAGCGTGGCTCAGTGGAAGAAATCTCGGGCTTGGGAGTCAGAGGTCATGGGTTCAAATCCCGACTCCACCACTTGTCAGCTGTGTGACTTTGGGCAAGTAACTTAACTTCTCTGGGCCTCAATTACCTCATCTGTAAAATGGGGATTAAGACTGTGCGCCCCACGTGGGACAACCTGATCACCTTGTATCCCCCCCAGCACTTAGAACAGTGCTTTGCACATAGTAAGTGCTTAATACCATCATTATTATTATTATTATTATTATGATTATTAAGACTGTGCTTAGCACACAGTAAGTGCTCCATAAATACGATTGAATGAACACAGAAAGAAGTTGTTGCTAACCCACTTTAACAACATCATTTAATTCAGAAGTTAAATTGCTCCCATTATCATTTAGAGTTTAATGACCCTTTTTGATATCTAAAATTGGTGTGGTATCAATCAGTCAATGGTATTTACTGAGCACTTACTGTGTGCAGAACTCAGTACTAAGTGTTTGGGAGACTACAGTACAAAAGAGTTGATAGACATATTCTGTGCCCACAAGACATTTACAGCCTAGAGTAGTAAATATGTCTGTATATTCATCTAGAAATCAAAGTGTTATAATTAGTGATTTTCTAGGGCATATAACTAATAATTGGTTTAAAAAAAATTAGTGCCTAAATGAAACACAATCATGGTTAGGTAAATACATTTTCTAATATGAAACTGACAGAACAAGTAATAATAATAACGTTGGTATTTGTTAAGCACCTATTATGTGCCAAGCACTGTTCTAAGCACTGGGGAAGGTACAAGGTAATGAGGTTGTCCCACGGGGGGCTCACAGTCTCCATCCTCATTTTACAGATGAGGTCACTGAGGCCCAGAGAAGTTAAGTGACTTGCCCAAAGTCACACAGCTGACATGCGGCAGAGCCGGGATTAGAACCCACACCCTCTGGCTCCCAAGCCCGGGATCTTGCCACTAAGCCCCTACTGAATGATATACCTCCTTCATGTGCTACTTTTTCAGTGACAAATTCTGGTAATCATATCAATTTCTGTATCTTTTCTGGATGTATTCCAAGGTATTTTTCACATTACAAGGATTTAATACTGAACCTTTGGTAACTCAGTTGTGGAAGCCTTTTTCCTTAACCTTAGCAGCACTTAACTTACTAGCATTTAACTAGAGTTAAGGCAGGACGGTCGATATGCAAAAGAAAGGATTTTGTGGAGGTAGGTCAACCACAGCTGAAGAAAATCAATCTCAATAAGAGAAGCTAGAAAGTACTGACATATTCTGCGTAACAGCACTATGGAAACCCAACAGCACTTTTGTCTCTCTGTTCTGCCCAAAACCAGGCAAGGGACAATGAACCCTCATTTTGCTTAATGAAGTCTCACGGCTGCGAAGAGCTGTAGAGATTTCCATTTCCCCTCTCTGACTCACTCGCCCTACCCCAAACTCTGATGTTTTTTAGACTAATGAAAAGTTTCAAAACTCTGGCCTGGGCCTTATTTACTGATTCTTTCAGTGGCCTTTGCTGGCCTTCCTCCACCATATCTAAAAAGACCCTACCCTGCCCTCCCTATCAATCAATTGATCAATCATAATTATTGAGCACCTATTGCTATGGGTCGGAGACAACTCGACTACATAAGGCAAGAAAAATCATGTGTTATCTCTGTACTTAAAATGTGGGAGGATACAATAGAATTAGTAGACACATCCCTGCCCTTAAGGATTTTACAACCTAGAGGAAAAGACAGATGCTAGAATAAATTATAGCTATGAAGAGGTAATGAAGTATTATTATTATCATCATCATTATTACCAATAATGATGATGATAATAGTATTTACATGCTTACTATGTGTCAATCACTGTTCTAAGTGATGGGATAGATGCAAGTTAATCAGATTAGACACGGTAGCTGTCTCACTTGGGCCTCACAGAGAACTTGGGAGGGAAAACAGGTATTGAATCCCCATTTTACACAAGAGGAAATTGAGGTACAGGGAAGATAAGTGACTTGCCTGAGCAGTCAAGTGGAAGACTGGGATCAGAACCCATTTCCTCTGAGTCCTAGGACTTTGCTCTTTCCACCAAGCCGAATTCCTCAAATCAGGGACCTTCTTTCAACAACCTGAACCTGTTTGGATATATATGTCAAGGTGTCAAAAGGAATGGTTTGCAAACACGGGCACATGTACGAGGCTTTGGTATTGTCATCTGTACAATAGTCTGTATTTTCCTTAATGCAGGGATCTGCAAGCATGCAACAGCCATGTTATAAGAGAACTGAGTGTAGTAGGGAGTTGTAATAGATGGGGAGTTGTGATAGATGACATGGCCAGGGGAGGGGAGAAGAAGCTATGATTGCTTTTATTAGATCCTTACTATTTGATAAGCATTGTGGTAGATTCAAAGTTATGAGATTGAACATAGTCCCTGTGTCCTACATGAAGAGCTAGTAAACTAGTTCCACCCAGTTTTAAAGATGAGGAACTGTTAAAGACCAGAGAGGTTAAGTGACTTTCCCAAGGTCACACAGCAGGAAGAGGTGAGACTGGAACACAGGTCTTGCAACCCCCCCAGTCCTGTGCTTTTTTCAGTAGGCTATGTTAAAGGTGTGCATATGGAAAAGTTTCATGAAGAAGGAGGGGTTTTTTGGGGTTTTTATAAGGAGGCAAGAGATAAAGTTTGGCAGAGAAGTACAGTAGGCAATCCAGGGAAGATAATGACAATTTCAAAACTTGGATATGAGAGAGTTGAGAAGTTCCTTCATGCCCATGGCCAAGAGTGTAACTGGCGTGATTGGATCAGATCAACATATAGCTTGGATCACAATTAGAGCAAGAGAGACAACAGATTTCCTAGGACTTGTTGAGCAAATTTCATGAACTGGGAAACTTTGCATCTGATAGACAACTACTCTTAACCCCTTCAAAGCCTTTCTTGAAGGCACATCTCCTCCAAGAGGACTTCCTGACTAAGCTCTCTTTTCTTTTGCTTTAACTCCCTTCTGTGTCACACTGATTTCCTCCCTTTATTCGTTCCCCCCAACCAGCCCCATGGCATTTGGGTACATATCTGCAATTCATTTATTTATATTAATGTCTGTTTCCCCCTGTAGACTGTAAGCTCACTGTGGACAGGGTGTCTGCTATATTGTTATATTAAGCTCACCCAAGAGCTAAGTAGAGTACTCTGCACACAGCAAGCACTCAATAAATACAACCAACTGACTGACTGACAACTTTGCTATTAATGAACTCCAATCAGGGATATGGCCAGAAAATGAACCTTGGGCAAGCCCTAGTTTTGGGGCTTGTTTTACGTTTTGAATCATGACCCAGTTTCCATCCACAGGAGGTCTTTTCACATGCCACCTGCTACCTAAAATAGTCTAGCAAGTCTCCATGTTGAGCATAAAGTCCACATTCCTTGTATTAAAGGAAGGATATTGATAAGGCTGTTTGGGTCTTTTGACATGATACAGTTGAGGTTTCAGGCCAACAAAGATCAGAAATCCCATGATTTACAATCGTCTCTGAATACTGCAAAGTGGCTGCCACCTGACAGTCAATTTTGATAGCTCTTTTCACCAAATGTTTGCCCAGGTACCACTTTCTGTTCAGATAAAATTCCCCCCTCCTGTTGCTCTTTCCTGCCTTGTAGAAACCTTTGTCATCACTTCCCCCACCCACAAAACCTTTCCCTTCCCCTCACCCTGCAGTTATCCTTCCTATCATTCCTAATCTTCAGTTACCTTTCCTGACCTGCCCCCAGCCTCAAATCTGATATACCACTCCTTACCTCTGCTACCTACATTGGTGAGGCTCTGCTTCACTCATTCATTTAATTGTATTTATTGAGTACTTACTGTGTGCAGAGCACTGTACTAAGCGCTTGGGAGAGTGCAATGCAATCATCACCTGCCTCCTCCAGCCCACTCTTCTGGCAGCCCTGGAACCCCCCTGAACTGTAGTAATATTTAGATGGGATTTGAAAGCTGGAAAGAACATGGCTTTGGCAGATGGAAAAGGAGGAAGGAATTCCTTGCAGTGCAATAGCAGGCATACTGGGTTGGGAATAGACAGCTGAGTGCAAGGGAGAGTTGGAAAGCTATCTTGGGAAGAGGAAAGAGTCTGAGCTGTAGCATAGCAGAAGAAGAGCAGCATGACTTAGTGGCCTTAGAGGAACAGTGAGGACTAGCTGAAAAGAGTATGGGCCTGGGAATCAGAAGATCTGGATTCTAATCCTGGCTCTGTCACACGCTTGCTGTGTGACCTTGGGCAATACCCAACCTTCTGGGCTTCACTGACCTCATCTGTAAAATGGGAATTCTATATGTGTTCTCCCTCCTACTTTAGACTGTGATCCCTGTGTGGAACAGGGACTGTGTCTATTTTGTACCTTCCCCAGTACTTGGAACAGTGCTTGACACATAGTAAGTGCTTAATGAATACTACAATTATCATTATTTTTATCAGTAATAGTAGTAGTAGTAGGATTAGGAGAGTTGAAAAGTACAGAGTCCACAACTGGTAAAGAATGTTTCATCCTTTGATGAGGAATTTTTTTTTTTAATGTGGAGAGAAATGGATAATTACTGGAAGTTGTTGAAATGAAGAGCAATGCATTCTGAACCACATTCCAGGATGATGGGAGGCAGAGTGTAGGATATAACTTCTATCCTAAAAAAAACCTCTTGATCCCATAGTTCCCTCTCCAAAATCCTTGAATGAGGCCTCTACTTTCCCTTCTCCAATTCTCTCATTGAATCCCCCATCCAATCTGGCTTCTGTCCCCTTCACGCCACAGAAACTTCCCTCTTTAAGGTCACCAGTGCTCTCCTTCTTGCTGTATCCAATGACCTCTTCTCCATCCTAATTTTCTCCTCAACCTCTGAGCTGCTTTTCAGGCTGTCAATGACTTCCTTCTCTTAAAAACATTATCCATCCTTGGATTCACTGACACCCTCCTCTCCTGATTCTCCTCCTACCTCCGTGGCTGCTCTTTCCCAGATTCCTCCTCTGCCTCCTCCTCCTAATTGTGTGAGTCCTTCACAACTCAGATCTGGGTCCCCTTCTATTCTTCATCTACACCCCCTCCCTTGGAGAGGGTACCTCTCCGTACCTCGTTCTCACCTGTCCCGCCACCGACCCCTGGCCCACGTCATTCCCCGGGCCTGGAATGCCCTCCCTCTGCCCAACCGCCAAGCTAGCTTTCTTCCTCCCTTCAAGGCCCTACCGAGTGCTCACCTCCTCCAGGAGGCCTTCCCAGACTGAGCCACTTCCTTCCTCTCCCCCTCGTCCCCCTCTCCATCACCCCATCTTACCTCCTTCCCTTCCCCACAGCACCTGCATATATGTATATATGTTTGTACATATTTATTACTCTATTTATTTATTTATTTTACTTGCACATAGCTATTCTATTTATTTTATTTTGTTAGTATGTTTGGTTTTGTCTCCCCCTTTTAGACTGTGAGCCCACTGTTGGGTAGGGACTGTCTCTATATGTTGCCAATTTGTACTTCCCAAGCGCTTAGTACAGTGCTCTGCACACAGTAAGCGCTCAATAAATACGATTGATGATGATGATGATGATGATGGAGAACTCATTCTTTCCTGTGGCTTCAACTACCACCTCTGTGAGGATGATTCCCAAATCTACATCTCGAGCCCCGATCTCTCTCTGCGGTTTTTCATTTCCCCCTGCCTTTGAGACATCTCTACTTGCATGTCCCAGTGACATCTCAAACTTAACACGTCCAAAACAGAACTCCTTACTTCCCACCCAAACCCTGTTCTCTCTGTGATTTTCCCAACACCTTTGACAGCCCCACCATCCTTCCATCTTGCAAACCCATAATCTTTGTATTATCCTTGACTCATCTGTCATTCAAACCACATATTCAATCTGTCACTAAATCCTGTCGGTTCAACCTTCACAACATCGCTAAAATTCGCCCTTTCGTCTCCATGCAAACTACTACCATGTTATTCCAAGCACTTATCCAATCCTGTCTTGACTGCTGTATCAGCCTCCTTATTGACTTTTCTGCCTCCTGTCTTTTACACTCCAGTCCATACTTTCCTCTGCTGCCTGGAGCATTTTTGTATAAAAAAGTTCAGTCTTTGCTTCCCTGCTCCTCAAGAACCTCCACTGATTTCCCATCCATCTTCACACCAAAGAGAAACGCCTTACCATTGGCTATAAAAGACAAATCACTTTACCATCTTCTATCCACCTTACTGACTTCCTGGAGAGGCAGGGTGAATTAGTGGATAGAGCAAAGGCCTGGGAGACAGAAGGTCATGGGTTTTAATCCTATTTCCGCCACTTGTCTGCTGTGTGACCTTGGGCAAGTCGTTTTACTTCTCCAGGCTTCAGTTACTTCAGCTTTAAAATGGGGATTTAGGGTGTGAGCCTTTTGTCAGACAGGGACTGTGTTCAGCCTGACTACCTTGTATCTCCCCCAGCGCTTAGAAGAGTGCTTGGCACATGGTAAGCACTAACAACACTTAGAACAGTGATTTGCACATAGTAAGTGCTTAATAAATGCCATTGAAAAAACAAGACCATATAATAATAATAATTATAATAATAATAATAATAATTCTTATTATTATTATTATTATTATTAACTCACCTGTGTTGGGCAGCAAAGGCATGGGAGAACATCGAGGGCAGAGACTCAGGTTTACTGTGTGGAAGGAGGTAGTGGTAAACTGCTTCCATATTTTTAGAGAAAACTCTACCAGAACGATTGCAGATGGAAGTGGAGTGTTCTGGGAGAGATGTGTCCGTGACATTGCTATGGGTCGGACACACAACTGAACAGCATAAGAACAACAACAAAACCCAGCACACACATTCTGCTTCTCTAAGACCAACTACTCACTGTATCCTGATCTCATATATCTTACAACCAACTCCTCACCTGTGTCCTGCCTCTGCTCTGGCACTTCCTTCCCCTTCATCTCAAAAGACCATACTCTCTCTGCCTTCACAGCCTTCATAAAAATCACAACTTCTCCAAGAGGCCTTCCCAACTAAGCCATCATTTCCCCTACTCCCTCTCCCTTGTACATCACTTGGGTTTGAATACTCTTTCACCACACCCTCAACTCTGGAGCACACACGTACATATCCGTAATTTATTTTAATAACTGCTGCCCCCCTCTAGACTGTGAGCTAGAAGCAGGGAATATGTCTATTCCGTCCTCTAGACTGTGAACTAGAGGCAGGGAATATGTCTACCAATTCTGTTGTATTGTGCTCTCCCAAATGCTTAGTACAGTGCTCTGCACATATTATGTGCTCAGTAAATGTGACTTATAGGATAGACTGCAGGGAAGAGTCGGTCAAGGGAAGGGGTAAAAATCAGAGGGCAGAGACGAGGAAGTGGAGAGAAAATAGGGGAGGAGCCAGAACACTTTTGGATAAGAATGGGAAGAGGAAGATGCCTTCTGCCTTAGCTGCTTTGCATCATCCCTCTATGGCAGCCACTCCAATGGACAGAATTCCCACTATAATTTTTTCTATACTTAATATTTAATACAGTGGCATGCACACAGTAAGGGTGTGCAATAAATACCATCATCAATAAATGACACTGATGATGATTTTCATTTTTCCAGCATTTTTTGTTTACTGCATGCTTATCAATGAAAACATGACCTCCATACAGGGAAAAGACTTGGTGGTCACTTTTATAATAATAATAATAATGATGGCATTTGTTAAGCACTTACTATGTGCCAAGCAATGTTCTAAGCGCTGGGGTAGTACAAGGTAATCTGGGTGTCCCACGCAGGGCTCACAGACTTCATCCCCATTTTCCAGATGAGGGAACTGAGGCCCAGAGAAGTAAAGTGACTTGCCCAAAGTCACACAGCTGACAAGTGGCAGAAGTAGGATTAGAACCCATGACCTCTGACTCCCAAGCCCGGGCTCTTTCCACTAAGCCACGCTGCTTCTCCGGGCTCAAGTCTTTCACTCTTAGGCTAATCTTTCATTTAACACGCGCCAAACTAAAAGAACTCAGGCAGCAGACCGAAAAGGAATGGGAAATTAGAAGCAGCATGGTCTAGTGGAAAGAGCATGGGGCTGGGAATCAGATGGACCTGGGTTATGCTCCTGGATCTGCCAAATATCTCCTGTATGAGCTTGGGCAAGTCACTTAACTTTTCTGTTCATCTGCAAAATGGGGATTAAAACTGTGAGCCCTACATAGGACACAGACACCGTCCAACCTGATTAGCTTGTATCTACCCCAGGGCTTAGTACAGTGCCTGCCATATAATAAGTGCTCAATAAATACGATTTTAAAAAGGGCAAAACTCAGAGCCTGCAGTTAACCCAGATCACTGAGGCTCAGTTGGGCATAAACTGTCAGCTTTGCCCACTGCCCAGAAAACAATCCCATTTGCAGCATCCATGCTGGGGCATCTCTTGTTTTTTTTTGTTATTGTTGTTTTTTAGTGGTACCTGTTCAGCCCTTACTATGAGCCAGGCACTGGACTAAGCATTGGAGTAATAATAATAATGATTGCATTTATTAAGCACTTACTATGTGCAAAGCACTGTTCTAAGCACTGGGGAGGTTACAGGGTGATCAGTTTGTCCCATGGGGGGGCTCACAGTCTTAATCCTTCAAGGCCCTACTGAGAGCTCACCTCCTCCAGGAGGCCTTCCCAGACTGAGCCCCTTCCTTCCTCTCCCCCTCGTTCCCCTCTCCATCCCCCCATCTTACCTCCTTCCATTCCCCACAGCACCTGTATACATGTATATATGTTTGTACATATTTATTACTCTATTTATTTATTTATTTATTTATTTTACTTGTACATATCTATTCTATTTATTTTATTTTGTTAGTATGTTTGGTTTTGTTCTCTGTCTCCCCCTTTCAGACTGTGAGCCCACTGTTGGGTAGGGACTGTCTCTATATGTTGCCAATTTGTACTTCCCAAGCGCTTAGTACAGTGCTCTGCACACAGTAAGCGCTCAATAAATACAATTGATTGATTGATTAATCCCCATTTTACAGATGAGGTAACTGAGGCACAGATAAGTGACTTGCCCCAAGTCACACAGCTAACAAGTGGTGGAGCTGGGATTTGAACCTGTGACCTCCAGCTCCAAAACCCGGGCTCTTTCCACTGAGCCACGGTACAAGATAATCTTGTTGGACACAGCCCCTGTCCCACATAGAGCTCACAGTCTTAATCCTCATTTGACAGATGAGGTAACTAAAGCACAGAGGAATAAATTGACTTGCCCAAGGTCACACAAAAGACAGGTGGTTGAGCCAGGACTGGAGCCCAGGTCCTTCTGACTCCCAGAAAGAGCTTGGCATTTCAGAGCCCCCCATCTTCTAAATTCACTGTTTACCCCACCCTATCTGAAACATTCATTGCAGCTTGCATCTGTCCTGGTACCTCTTTACTTATTAAACACTGGCAGCAGCCTCTCCAGACACACCACAGTCTGGGCCAGGCCTGCCCATCTGGTCTCTTAGTTTATTCTATCAAGCCAAGGATGTATTTCTTGGCTTAAGCTATGCTTGCCCTGAATTCAGCACCTTAGAATGTAAGTCCCATATGGTACAGGAACACTGTCGCATCTGCAGATATTATGTCTACCTCTCAGCTCGTAATACAATGTTTAACCCACAGTAAGCCCTTAACAAATACCATCGTTATCTGTATTCAAAGTATGTTGTGATCTGAACGTTCACATGATATTCTTACTATTTTTCTTTTTCAGAAATTACTTCTGGAATTGCCTTTCTCAAAGTGGGCTATTAGTGCCTTTGCAGATTTAAAACAGGAAACATTTTGAGAGTTCAAGACTACAGCTCCTTTGTGGGCATGGCAGCAGAACTGATATGAGAATAAGGATTTTTTTTTCTTTTTATTCTATCGGTTGCCAGCAAGAATGAAAAATGATGCATAATGCAAAGATATGAGGAGTAAATAATCTCTCTTTTTAAAAATGGTTGAGTCAGACTGGCTTCCAATTATTTAGCATCACTTCCACTGTCCAGGGTTCTTGTAGTCTTAATCTTGTCTTTTTCTATCTGACAATCAATAGCATTAATTGAGCTCCTGCTATGAGCAGAGCTCAAACTTAGTACTTGGGAGAATACAGTATAATTAATATACATGAGTATGCATCAAGGACCATTGGCTTAGTCAGTTTTTCCAGATTTTTAACTCCCTACTCACCCCTGTCTCCCCACCTCCCCCATCTCTTGCCCCTAATAACCTTGGCCACCTAATTTATTGAAAAATTGAAACCATCAGTGGTGATACCCCCTTCTGGACTGTTCTCCCCCTTCTAAACTGTTCCCCCCTTCTAGACTGTGAGCCAATTGTTAGGGATTATCTCTATTTGTTACTGAACTGTACTTTCCAGGCACTTAGTTCAGTGCTTTGCCCACAGTAAGCGCTCAATAAATACAGTTGAATGAATGAATCTTCCTAAAATATCTCCTGCTCCTCTCCAATGCTTCCTTCCTTTTTTTTTTAAAGTATTTATCAAGCACTTTCTGCATCAGGCAGTGTCATAGGCAGATACAAGATAATCAGGTTGGACATAGTCCCTGTCCTACATGGGTCTCACAGTCTTAATCCCCATTTTACAGATGAGGTAACTGAGGCACTGAGAAGTTAAGTGACTTTCCCAAGGTCACACAGCAGACAAGTGGCAGAGCTGGGATTAGAAACCAGGTCCTTCTTATTCCCAATCCCGTGCTCTATCCACTAGGCCATGCTTTGTGTTGTCCCTTCTACAACAATCCCTTCTTTCCTAGCAGTATTTCAAAAGGAGATCTCCTGCCTCCTATCAAAATCCACCCCCTCCACCTGTGCATCTGACCCCATCTCTTGGCACCTTATTAAAGCATTTGCCCCACCCTCTCTTCTTCCCTCCCTGACTGTCATCTTCAACTGTTCACTCTCCAGTGCCTTTTTGCCTACTGTTTTCAAATATATTCATTTCTCCCTCTCCTAAAAAAGCTCTTTCTTGAACTCTTGGTTCCCTCCAGTTATCACCCCTCCTCCCTCTTACTGTTCCTCTACAAACTCCTTGAGTGAGTTGTCTACACCAGCTGTCTACAGTTCCTCTCTTCCACTTTTCTGAACAGTGCTTGGCACATAGTAAGTGCTTAACAAATGCCATCATTATTATTTCTCCTTGAGCCCCTCCAATCTGGCTTCCATCCCCTTCACTCCATAGAAGTTGCCCTCTCAGAGGTCACAAATAATCTCCTGCTTGCCAAATCCAACAGCCTCTGACACTGTCAACTACCCTCTTCTCCTGGAAACACTATCCAACCTTGGCTTCACTGATCTCTCCTGCTTTTCCTCTTATCTCTCTGTTTGCTTGTTTTCAGTCCCTTTTGTAGGCTCCTCCTCTGCCTCCCACCCCCTAACAGTGGGGGTTCCTTAAGGATCAATTCTGTGCTCCCTTCTATTCTCTATCTACACCCACTCCCTTGGAGAACTCATTTGACACGATGGCTACTATGAGGGTGATTCCTAAATTTACTTCTCCAGTTCTGACCTCTCTCCCTCTCTGCAGTCTCACATTTCCTCCTGCCTTGAAGACATCTGTACTTGCATGTTCCAGTGACAACTCAAATTTAACACATCAAACAGAACTCCTTATATTCCCACCCAAACCTTGTCATCCCCCTGATTTTTCCAACACTGTAGACAGCACCACCATCCTTCCTGTCTCCCAAGCCCTTAATCTTTGCATTATCCTTGATTCATCTCTCTCATTAAAACCACATATTCAATCTGCCACTAAATTGTGTCAGTTCAATCTTCACAACGTTGCTAAAATCCTCCCTTCCTCTCCATCAAAACTGCTACCACGTTAATCCAAACACTTATCCTATCCTGGAATGATTACTGTATCAGTCTCCTTGCTGACCTCCTGCCTCTTCCCACTCCACTCCAGTCCATACTTCACTCGGCAGCCCAGATCATCTTTTTACAAAAACATTCAGCCCATACTTCCCCACTCCTCAAGAACCTCTAGTGATTGCCCATCCATCTCTGCATCAAACAGAAACTCCGTAACATAAGGAGTGGATAGATTGGAGGGAGAATTAAAATTGAGTGCTTTGAAGTCAATTGCCAGAAATTTCTGTTTGACGCAGAGAGGAACGAGCCATCATCTGAGGTTTTTGAAGAGTGAAGAGGTAATTGCAGAATGGTGTTCTTAAAATTATACTTGATCATAGTCCATGTGCTAAAGGAAAATGGTTTCTGTCTAAACAAAAGAAAACTGCAACGAAGCTGAAAAAGTCAAATGATCTTTGCTTCTAACTTGGGGTCATGTGTTAGTTTTTCCATGGGAATTGGGGTTTATGGGATTATTATCAAGGGCCTGATCTGATTTCTCCAAGTCCAGTGACCCATGAGTGGTTATAATATAGGTCAAATCTGCTAAGTCTTAGGAAGTGATATTGTTAAATGCTGCTGGGGCCAGCAAGCAGCAAACTATATTCAGGAGCTTTGGAATCAAGGGAAGAGGAAAGATTGTTATGTAAAGTTCTAGCACATGCAGCCTTAAAGCTCCCAATTACTTTTGCTTTCAAGAATATGTTGATGAAGGTGATGAGAAGCAGTGTGGTTTTGTTGAAAGAGCCTTGGGAGTCAGAGGAGCTGGGTTCAAATCACAGCTCCACCACTTACCTGCTGGGTGATCTTGGGCAAATCACAAATCTTCTCTGGGCCTCAGTTCCCTTATCTGCAAAATGGAGATTCAATACCTGTTCTCCTTCCTACTTAGTATATGGGCCACATGTGGGATGTGGTTATCTTGTATCTACTCTATCCCTTAGTACAGTACTCGGCACATTGTAAGTGTTTAACAAACACTAGGATTAAGATAATGATGATGGAGTCTTCTGCCAAAAAAGGTGGCTGGGCATTGGTCCTGACACTTCTGTTTTGAGATGTGTGGGGAGAACAACACATAAAGCAGCATGGCGTAGTGGATGGAGCACGAGCCTGAGATTAAGAAGGTCATGGGTTCCCAGCTCCACCACTTGTTTGCTGGGTGACCTTGGACAAGTCACTTCATATAAATAAGATTGAATGAATGTTTCTGTGCCTTAGTTACCTCATCTCTAAAAATAGGGATTGAGACTGTGAGCCCCTCCAAACTTTCCCATCACCATAGATGGCACAACCATCCTTCCCTTCTCACAAGCCCATGACCCCAGTGTCATTCTTAGGGAAGTAGCGTGGCTTAGTGGAAAGAGCCCGGGCTTTGAAGTCAGAGGTCATCGGTTCAAATCCCGGCTCTGCCACTTGTCAGCTGTGTGACTTTGGGCAAGTCACTTCACTTCTCTGGGCCTCAGTTACCTCCTCTGTAAAATGGGGATTAAGACTGTGAGCCCCACGTGGGACAACCTGATCACCTTGCAAATTCCACAGCGTTCAGAACAGTGCTTTGCACATAGTAAGTGCTTAATAAATGCCATTATTATTATTATTATTATTATTATTGTTATTATTCTTGACTCCACTCTCTCATTCACTCCACATCAGTCACCAAATCCTGTCAGTCTCACCTTCACAACATTGCCAAGATCCTCTTTCCTCTCCATCTGAACTGCTACCACCTTAGTACAATCACTCATCCTATCCCGCCTGGATTATTGCATCAGCCTCCTTTCTGACCTCCCAGCCTCCTGCCTCTCCCCATTTCAGTCCATACTTCACTCCACTGCCCAGATTATCTTTCTACAGATATGTTCAGGGCATGTCACCCCCCTCCTCAAAAATCTCCAGTGGTTGCCTATCAACCTTCAAATCAAGCAAAAACTCCTCACTATTGGCTTCAGAGCTCTCCATCACCTTGCCCCCTCCCACCTCATCTGCCTTCTCTCCCTCTACATTCCAGCTCACACACTCTGCTCCTCTGGTGCTAACCTTCTCACTGTGCCTCCTTCTCACCTGTCTCACCGCCGACCCCTGGCCCGTGTCCTACCTCTGGCCTGGAAGGCCCTGCCTCCTTAAATCCACCAATCTCTCTCCACCCATTCAAAGCCCTACTGAAGGTGCATCTCTTCCAAGAGGCCTTTCCAGACTAAGCCCCCTTTTCCTCGGCTCCCCCTTACCTCTGCGTCACCTCGACTAGCTACCTTTGCTCTTCCCCTGTCCCCACCCAACAGCACTTATGTTAGTATATTTCTATGATTCTATTTATTTATATTGATGCCTGTTTACTTGTATTGATGTCTGCCTCCCCTGCCGCAGACTGTAAGACCGTTATGGGCAGGGAATGTCTTTCTTCATTGCTGTATTGTACTTTCCAAGTGTTTAGTACAGTGCTCTGCACACTGAAAGCACTCAGTAAATTTAATTGAATAGATGAATGAATGGGGACAGGGACTGTGTCCAGTCCAATTTGCTTATAATCATCCCAACACTTAGTACAGTGCCTGACACTAAATGCTTAACAAATGCCATTATTATTATTATTTTTATTAAGGCACTGAGCTGAGCAGAGACCATGCTCACCAGAGTTAGTAAGGACATCATGTTTAATAAAGAAGAGATGGACAAATTATCAAACATTAACATTATTTCATTTGGTCATCTTCGGAAGAAAAAGTGGCAGTAGAAACAATTTATTTTCGGGTTTTCCAACTTACGTATTTGAATTTGCTTTAGAAACAGCAGAATAATGGGTCTTGTAAGTTTCTTGTAGGAAGGCAACCATCTGACTGCACAGTCAGTTTACTGCCTCACTTTACAAGTTTTCATATTCAGCTGGCAGCACAATCCATTATTAAGCTGGCACTTCCAGGAAGGCTTATTTACATGGAAACCTGCCAACCTTACCTCCGAAATACCTTTCTAGTTGTGCTTGTCTGCTTGGAAAACCAGGGCCCCTAGAGCCAACATGTTATGGCCAATTATTCAGTTAGTTTTTGAGATTTTGCAAGAATGATTCCCTGGGTCCAAACAGCCTGAGGTTCCTTGTCCAGGATGAAGGTGTTGCAGACAACAGCCTCAGTTGTCAGGGATTTTGTGCACTAAAAACATCAGTTTACCTTTCTGTTTGCTCTTCCTCTGCCCATGCTTCCTTTGAAGGTTTGAAGGTGAGTATCTGGACTGAAACTACCTGTGGGCAGGGGACGTGCCTAGGAACTCTTTGTATTATATTCTCCCAAGCACTTAGTAGAGTACTCTAAACATGGTAAGTGCTCAGTAAATACTGCTTATGATGATGATGATCTAGACTGTGGTCTGATTGAGTCTCTAGAATGTAAGCTCATTATGGGCAGGGAATGTGTCTGCTTATTCTGATGGGTCTTCTAATAATAATAATAATAACAATAATGGCATTTATTAAGTGCTTACTCTGTACAAAGCACTGTTCTAAGCTCTGGGGAGGATACAAGGTGATCAGGTGGTCCCACGTGGGGCTCACAGTCTTCATCCCCATTTTACAAATGAGGTAACTGAGGCACGGAGAAGTTAAGTGAATTGCCCAAAGTCACACAGCTAAGTGGCAGAGCCAGGATTAGAACCCATGACCTCTGACTCCCAAGCCTGTGCTCTTTTCACTAAGCCACGCTGCTTCTAGACTGTGAGCCTGTTGTTGGGTAGGGACCATCTCTAAGTGTTGCCAATTTGTACTTCCCAAGCACTTTGTACAGAGCTCTGCACACAGTAAGCGCTAGAGGAATATGACTGAATGAATTGTACTCTCCCAAGTACAGTGCTCTGCACACAGTAAGCGCTCAATAAATACGACTGATTGATTAGTACAATGCTCTGTACATAGTAAGCACTCAATAAATACCATTGATTGAATCTGAGTCAGAAGCAGTGAAGTCCTGCATTCTTGTCAGTTTCTCCAAAGAAGCAAAAAATAAGACAGAAATGAATGGAAAAAGAGGATGGTGGGAAAGGGTCTAAGAAAGGGGAAAATACCACTGAATCTGAGACCAGATTTATCAGCCCAAAAGTCAGCCTTAAAAAAAAAAGTCCTCCGTAATGAAGGCATCCTAAGGACGCCGCTCCTGAAGGAGTTGAGAATAATCTTTCCTCTTACCCTCTGGAAGAGCATAGTTGAATAAAAAGCCATTGAATAAATTATCACAATGGTGTTTGGGTAAGATTAGCTATTCTGTTAGTGGCTGCTATCAAATGGAAGACAGTCAGGTTAATTTGAGCTCCGTCTGCTCCAACTACGGATGCAGTGTGCTACCTGAATGACAAATAAAACCTGGGGAATTTCTTTCCTATGCTCAGAGGAGAGTGAAGAGATTTTAGAATCATGTCAAGGAGAGCAAAATCTGTCAGAAACTATTCTTTTGTTTAGTCCTCTTGAAGAGAATTCTATGGTAATTACAACCAGACCCCTCTGCAGCCTGGATCTGGGGTTCCAGGAAATACACACACATACACACCCCACCCCCTTATCCCTACCCCACCCCTCACTCAGGGAGAAGAGACACTACACCTTGCTCTGCCCTGAATTTAGCATCTGCCCAAACCACAGGGACTTCCTTCATGATTGATGTTACTGGCAATTTAGTTCCTCAGAAAGGGCAACAAGCTGTAGCTGCTGAAATCTGAACTGATGGGCAAATGTAAACTAAATTTTGAGAGAGTGTGTGGAGGGGGGAAACCCAGGGAGGTTGGGAATTTTCCTGAGGTTGGCCCTAAAGCACGGAACAGTGGATTGGAGACCCCTGTAGGAAATTGTAAATTTGTTTCCCAGTGGTTGCCTGTCAACCTTCGAATCAAGCAAAAACTCCTCCATCTAGGTTTCAAGGCTGTCCATCACCTCGCCCCCTCCTACCTTACCTCCTTTCTCTCCTTCTCCAGCCCAGCCAGCACCCTCCATCCCTCTACCACCGCTAACCTCCTCACCAGGCCTCGTTCTCGCCTGTCCTGCCATTGACCCCTGGCCCACATCCTTCCCCTGGCCTGGAATGCCCTCCCTCCACACATCCGCCAAAAGAGCTCTCTTCCTCCCTTCAAAGCCCTATTGAGAGCTCACCTCCTCCAGGAGGCCTTACCTGACTGAGCCCCCCCTTTTTTCCTCTCCTCCTCCTCCTCCCCTCCCCATCACCCCCTCCCTCCCTCTGCCCTACCCCTTTCCCCTACATATTTATTACCCTATTTTGTTTGTACGTATTTACTATATTTATTTTATTAATGATGTGTATATAGCCATAATTCTATTTATTCTGATGGTATTGACACATATCTACTCGTTTTGTTCTTCCTTCCCCCTTCTAGACTGTGAGCCCATTGTTGGGTGAGGACTGTCGCTATATGTTGCCGATTTGTACTTCCTAAGCACTAAGTACAGTGCTCAGTACACAGTAAGCACCCAATAAATATGATTGAATGAATGAATGGATGACATGTCCTTACATTTAAGAACAAGTGACAGTAGATTCGGACTACTCTTCATATCCATTTGTTGTACCTCCATGATGCAATGACCAATATTATGCAGATTCTTTATGCAGTTGTTGGACCCAGATAAATTCATTACTCCCTGATGTACTTTTCTGTTCTCCAGAGCTGTGATGAGAGGCCAGTCTTTTGCATCATGCATCAGTTCTGGTCTTGAGAAGCAGCAATTGCTAATGGATTGAGCACGGGTCAGGGAGTAGAGGACCTGGGTCCTTATACCTTCTCTGCCACTTGATGTTGTGTGACCTTGGGCAAATCACTTCTTTGTGCTTCAGCTACCTCATCTGTAAAATGGGGGTTAAGATGGTGAGCCTCAAGTGGGCCATGGACCTTGTATCTGCCTCAGAGTTTAAGACACTGCCTGGCTCATAGTAAACACTTCACAACTATCAAAAAAGAAAAAGAAAGTGTCCAAGCCCCCTGAGACCATTGACTCCCTCTCTTGTCTCCTTCTATAGCCCAGCCCACACACTTCACTCCTCTGCTGCTAACCTCCTCACTGGGCTTCGTTCTCTCCTGTCCCATCACTGACCCCTGGCCCACGTCCTTCCCCTGGCCTGGAATGCCCTCCCTCCACACATCCACCAAACTAGCTCTCTTCCTCCCTTCAAAGCCCTACTGAGAGCTCACCTCCTCCAGGAGGCCTTCCCAGACTGAGCCCCCCTTTCCTCTGCTCCTCCTCCCCTGCCCTTCCCATCATCCCTACTCCCTCCCTCTGCTCTACCCCCTCCCCCCCCAACAGCACTGGTGCATATTTGCGCATATTTTTCATTCTATTTATTTTATTAATGATATGTATTTAGCTATAATTCTATTTATTCTGATGGTATTGGCGCCTCTCTACTTGTTTTGTTCTGTTGTCTGTCTCCCCCTTCTAGACTGTCAGCCTGTTGTTGGGTAGGGACCGTCTCTATATGTTGCCAATTTGTACTTCCCAAGTGCTTAGTACAGTGCTCTGCACACAGTAAGCCCTCAATAGATGCAATTGAATGAATGAATGAATGAATCCACCCCAGGAAACTGCATCTGATCTCCAGAGTAGACCCAGCCACTCTCCTATTTCTCCTCTTTAACTCATCTTCTATACTGTAAGCTTGTTGTGGGCTGGGAAGATGTTTGTTATGCTATTATATTGTACTCTCTCAAGTGCTTAGTATAGTGCTCTGCACACAGTGCTCAATAAAAATGATTGATTGTTTGAGTTTAATGTCCACCTCCCCCTGAAGATTGTAAGCTCCTTGCAGGCAGGGATTGGGTCTACGAACTCTATTGTATTGTACTCTCCCAAGCACTTAAGCACAATGTTCTGAGCACTGTAAGTGCACAATGAATGAATAATATTAATTGATAGATTGATTGAATCTGCATAATGAGAACAATACTGACTTGCAGACTGTGGTATGTATTACTGATTACACCTTGCTCAATGAACCCTACTCCTGAATAGGCTCCTACTGACAGGTATCATCTTCAAATACAGAGAAAGATTATATTCAGCATCTGCCCTGTCTAGTGTGTAGCCAGAAAGTGCTGCTTAACTTGATCTAATCAATGCTATTTATTGAGTGCTTACTGTGTATAAAGCTTGGAAGAGTGCAGTACAACAGAATCACTTAAGAACTTAATGAAGCCAGTCATTTAACTTAGCTGTGTCTCAGTTACCTCATCTGTAATAATAATGATGGCATTTGTTAAGGCACATGGGGCTCACAGTCTTTGTCCCCATTTTGCAGATGAGGTAACTGAGGCACAGAGAAGTTAAGTGACTTGCCCAAAGTCACACAGCTGACAACTGGCAGAGCCAGGATTTGAACCCATGACTCCCAAGCCCATGGTAAAATGGGGACTAATACTGTGAGCCCTACATGGGACATGGACTGTGTCCAACTTGATTATACTGTAGCTATCGCAGTGCTTAGTGCAATGCCTGACATATAGTAAGCACTTAACAAATACTGTAAATATTTTTTTTTTTAAAAGCAGAGTTGGTAGATACATTCCCTGCCCACAGTCTAGAGGGAATCTTACAGTCTAGAGGTAACAGTTAAATTTTCTTAATGAAAACTTTTGGATTCTAATGTTAATGATGTCTTGTTGTTGTTCCTCACAGTATCAGAAAGACTCTCACCCAAATCATCTTTCTCAATGGACAGTCTGTTGAAAATATGACAACCTGTAAAGAATTTGCCATTAGACAGAAAAATTGAAGTGTCCCTGCATATAAATGAAGAAACAAATGAAATACTTGCCTCTCATGAAAGGCCTTGCTATTTTCATAGTAAATTTATAATGGCAAAACCTCAAGCGGGGAGAGGAACAGCATGTTTTGGTTCCAAATGGACACTGATGCAGCTCTCTTTTATCTGCAGATTGATTGAATTCCATCCCACATGAATCACTGGGTCCTACAGAGAAGTATGCCAGAGTCAACAATTAATTTGGATTGCTCAGCCATGCAGAATTCCTCTCCTGTGCCACATCGGCTTGTGGACACAAAACTCCCACTTTCTACGCCTAGAACTTCTCCAAAATGGGGGCCGCAGGGCATCTCTCCACTAGACTGTGACCCTTAAGGGCAGAGATGTCTACCAACTATACCAAATGATTAATCAAGCAATGGTATTTACTGAGTGCTTACTCTGTACTAAGATCTCAGGAAAGTAATAGTTTTTAGCACTGACATTTTGTCAAACATGGTTCTAAGTGCTGGGATAGATATAATAATAATAATAATAATAATTGGCATTTATTAAGCGCTTACTATGTGCAAAGCACTGTTCTAAGCACTGGGGAGGATACAGGGTGATCAGGTTGTCCCACGTGGGGCTAACAGTCTTAATCCCTATTTTACAGATGAGGTAACTGAGGCCCAGAGAAGTTAAGTGACTTGCCCAAGATCACACAGCAGACATGTGGCGGAGTTGGGATTCGAACCCATAACCTCTGACTCCAAAGCCCGTGCTCTTTCCACTGAGCCACACTGCTTCTGTCCTACATGTCTCAGTTCTGTCTACATGTCCCTGTCCTACATGGGACTCACAGCCTAAGTAGGAGGGAGATCAGATTTTGAATCCCTATTTTGGAGTTGTGGAAACTGAGGTAAGGAAAAGTTAATTGACTTGCCCAAATTCACAGAGCAGGGGGATTAGAACCCAGGTCCTCTGACTGTCAGGCCTGTGCTCTTTCCACTAGCCCATTCAGTTTCCTCAACTGTAAAATGGGGAAATCTATTCTCCCTCCTAACTACACTGTGAGCTCCATGTGCAACAGGGACTGTGTCTGACTTAATTTGTATTTACCCCAGCACTTAGAACAGTGCTTGGCACATAGTATTTAACAAATTCCATTTTTTAAAAATGCTTCTGTTATTGGTGGCCATGTCTAGGTGAAGAAGTATGATTTTTTTCCCAATGAAATCTGAACCGAGGCATACCCCTGCTTCTGTATGATCAATTAATCAAAGATATTAATTCAGTGCTTACTTCTAGACTGTGATCCCACTGTTGGGTAGGGACTGTCTCTATATGTTGCCAACTTGTACTTCCCAAGGGCTTAGTACAGTGCTCTGCACACAGTAAGCGCTCAATAAATACGATTGATTGATTACTATGTGTAGAGCACTATGCTAAACACTTAGGTGAGAACAATACAATAGAGTCATTAGGTACTATTCCTGCCTACAGTGAGCTTACAGTAGAGGTGGAGACAAACATTAATATGTGAAGCAGCATGGCTCAGTGGAAAGAGCCCGGGCTTGGGAGTCAGATGTTGTGGTTTCCAATCCTGGCTCCTCCATTGGTCAGCTGTGTGACTTTGGGCAAGTCACTTAACTTCTCTGTGCCTCAGTTACCTCAACTGGAAAATGGGGATTAAGAGTGTGAGCCCCGCATGAAACAACCCGATTACCTTTCATCTAACCCAACGCTTAGAACTGTACTTGGCACATAGTAAGCTCTTAACGAATACCGTCATCATTATTATTATTATTGTAAATAATGTATAGATTGTACATAAGCAATATGGGGTTAAGGGTGGGTTGAATTCAAAATACCCAAAGGGCATAGATCCAAGAGACTTCGTGGAGAGAGGCTTGGTGCCCCCAGAAGAGATGATTGAGTCATCATCATCAATCGTATTTATTGAGCGCTTACTATGTGCAGAGCACTGTACTAAGCGCTTGGGAAGTACAAATTGGGCTTGGGAAGTACTGCTGACTCTTAGCTCTCGGAATGGTAAGCCTCATCCCAGTCCTCAGGATTGCCTCCTGAGGGCTTCCCAGATATTAACAGGGGATTTTCTAGGGGTTCGTGTCCCGGTTCGGTGTTTTCGTGGAGTCTACTTTCAGTCCATCCTCCCCTTCCCTGGTGAGACCATGGGCAGAGTGCATACATTTGCAAACACACACACAGAAACACAACACACACACAAAACCACTCACATGCCCATCTCTCGGGGGGACAGTCCACCAGCCTCCTGTAACACATTTGCCCTTCTCCCACTCCCTCTGCATCACCCTGACTAGCTCCTTTTATTCATTCCCTCCTTCCCTAGCCCCACGGCACTTCTGTTAACAGCTGTAATTTATTTATTTATTCATTTAGTTATATGGTCTGTCTCCCCCTCCAGACTGTAAGCGCATTGTGGGCAGGGATTGGGTCCATTTATGGTTGGAGTGTATTCTCCAAGTACTTAGTACAATGCTTTGCATGCAGTTAGCATTCAACATACGCAATTGAATTAGTTGAATGAATGAATTTATCAGTTTAAATAACTACCTCAACACATAAGAGTTGGAGATCCATCACACCCTATTTGCAGATTTAGCCCAGGTCCTATAAACTCCACCAAAGTTCAGGGAATTCAATTTCCTCCGCACGCTGCTTCTCCCACCCCTCCCCAAACACAAACTGAAAGCCGGGTTCTGGGCTCTATCCCAAACCAGCAAAGAGTGGCAGCACAGTAGAAAAGGCTCTTGAGTCTGGCTGAAATCCCTGCCCTTCCACCTCACCCTGATTCTTCACTGCTTTCCCATCAAGGAGAGAAATCCTGGTTGTCTTGTGGCTGAGGAGGAATCCAAGGTGGTTGCTAAGGCTGCTAAGACTAAAGTCTTAGCTTCAACATCAGTTACAATTTGGCTATTAAAAATCCTTTCATCAGTTTTCCTGAAAGAAGAAGATACTGATAGAGGCACTCAAAGGTGTACAGAGACATCCAGAGTGACTTTACCTACTATATGTGTTTAAAAATTTGTTCACCACAAATTGTTCACTCAAACAATGGAATTTTTCGAGCACTTTGTGCAGACCTCTGTTCTAAGTTCTTGGGAGAGTATAATAGAATAGAATCTGCAAGTGCTCTCCCTGTCCTTAGGAGCTTACAGTCTACAGGGGAATACAGACGTTAAGATAAATTTCAGAAAGGAGAAACAGTAGAGTAATAGGAAATTTACATAAGTGCGATGGGGCTGGTGTGAATATCAAAATGCTTATGTTGAAAAGCTATTACTAAGGTCAGTGGTGCCAGTTTGTACTCCTGCCAAGACTAAGGACCATATTTCAGTGTCTTATTCAGTTAATGTGACATTGTTTTGGATTACTGTAATAGCGCATAAATCATAGGTTAGTGATGTTTAATGTTACAGAATATTACATGTAAGGGAATTTCATATTTTTCCAATTAATACATCTAAGTCTATGGGAAAATACAGTCCAAAATGTAGCCTTTCAAGATACATTGAGGTTTTCAAGGAACATAGTATGGCTCTATCATGGAATATCTTTGCAGACTACAGGTATATGTGTGCACAAATATTTGTGTGTGTGCGTTTGTGTGTTTTTGTGGATCTGTACACGATGCTTGAGGATAATACTAACCTCTAAGTCTTGCAGAGAACTCTTAAAAGTCATAGGAATCAAAACTGACACTACTTTGCACATTCATTCAATTCATTCAATCATTTATTGAGCACTTACTGTTGAGCAGAGCACTGTACTAAATGCTTGGGAAAGTACAATACAACAATAAACACACACATTCCCTGCCCACAACGAGCTTATTGTCTAGATTAATTCTTATGTACTAGTTTACTTTCTTAGCTTACTATTTTACAGTTATCTCACAGGTTGGTCTTGGTAACAATCTGCTCCTTTAGATTTCAGTCTCTGCTTTACTTCGGCGGTGCCTACTGTAGACATCATACATCACACAGACATCATCAGTCTTGTTGGTGTCCCCCAAACCTCTTACTACCCTGCAAGTTGTTGATCTAGGAGAACCCCAGGAGTAAACAGTCTTTGGGACTCTGTCAAGGACACCACTTTATGAAAATCAAACTCAAGTGGAACAGAAAGGAGAGCTGTAATATATAATATATCCCATAGCTTTTCAGGCCCATCAGTTTCCATCAAAGATGTAGCATCCTGTGCCTGCCTGCTTTCAACTCCCCTAGCTACATATGTGTGCATACACACATATGCGCACATACACACACACACACACAGGCAAGAGCAGTGGACTGCGGCTCTCTCTCTCTCTGGGAAAAGTAATAATAATAATGACATTTATTAAGTGCTTACTATGTGCAAAGCATTGTTCTAAGTGCTGGGGAGGTTACAAGGTTACAAGCTTACTGTCTAGATTAATTCTTATGTACTAGTTTACTTTCTTAGCTTACTATTTTACCGTTATCTCACAGGTTGGTCTGGGTAACAATCTGCTCCTTTAGATTTCAGTCTCTGCTTGAAAGAGACTGTTGTCCCACGGGGGGCACAAAGTCTTAATCCCCATTTTACAGATGAGGGAACTGAGGCCCAGAGAAGTTAAGTGACTTGCCCAAAGTCACACAGCTGACAATTGGCGGAGTTGGAATTTGAACCCATGACCTCCGACTCCAAAGCCCGTGCTCTTTCCACTGAGCCACGCTGCTTGTCTAAGTACCAGGAGGCCTGACCCTATGTCTATTCCTGGGCACAGAAGAGAATGGGGTTCAGTTGACTTTTGGGGAGCCCGGAGTCCCTTTGAAGCCTGAGCTGCTGCTGTGGAGGCAGGGACTCCCAGACTCATTCCCTTCCTTCCCATCAGCACAAAGCCGGGACCAGTGGGATGCGCGTGGGGTGGATGGGGGGGCAAACGGACCTACCCTCAGAGGGGTCCGCCCAACTGCCCCAAGGATAGCCGGGGGCCTGGGTCCCCCAGCGCTTCCAAATGAGTAAGGCCCTGCTGAGAGCTCACCTCCTCCAGGAGGCCTTCCCAGACTGAGCCCCTTCCTTCCTCTCCCCCTCGTCCCCCTCTCCATCCCCCCATCTTACCTCCTTCCCTTCCCCACAGCACCTGTATATATGTATATATATGTTTGTACATATTTGTTACTCTATTTATTTATTTATTTATTTTATTTGTACATATCTATTCTATTTATTTTATTTTGTTAGTATGTTTGGTTTTGTTCTCTGTCTCCCCCTTTTAGACTGTGAGCCCACTGCTGGGTAGGGACTGTCTCTATATGTTGCCAATTTGTACTTCCCAAGCGCTTAGTACAGTGCTCTGTGCATAGTGAACGCTCAATAAATACGATTGATGATGATGATGATGAGTAGCACACAGGATGGCTACCACATCAAGGCTATCACAGCACAGCCCCGTCCATGTTCCCATAGCCCAGCTCAGCCCACAGTTACCAGTAGGTGTTATTGCTGACCCACCACTCCTTGCCGCTGCTGTCCATCTGCTGTCTGCAGGGGAAGCCCCCACCCTCCCGCCCCCAGGGTCCAGTCAGTGTGCAGGCCAGGGAGATCCCTGAGCCCCACTTAATAATAATGACATTTGTTAAGCGCTTACTATGTGCAGAGCACTGTTCTAAGCGCTGGGGGTGGATACAAGGTGATCAAGTTGTCCCACATGGGGCTCACAGTCTTAATCCCCATTTTACAGATGAAGGAACTGAGGCCCAGAGAAGTGAAGTGACTTGCCCAAGGTCACACAGCAGACATGTGGCGGAGCCGGGATTCGAACCCATGACCTCTGACTCCAAAGCCCGTGCTCTTCTCCACTGAGCCACACTGCTCCCTAAGACCCACTTCTGGATCTTATCTCCCACCAGAGACTCAGAGTGACTCAATGGAAAGAGCACAGGCTTCTTCTAGACTGTGAGCCCGTTGTTGGGTAGGGACCGTCTCTATATGTTGCCAACTTGTACTTCCCAAGGGCTTAGTACAGTGCTCTGCACATAGTAAGCACTCAATAAATGCGGCTGAATGAATTTGGAGTCAGAGGTCACGGGTTCTAATCCAGACTCTGCCAATTATGAGCTGTGTGACTTTGGGCAACTCACTTCACTTCTCTGTGCCTCAGTTCCCTCATCTGGAAAATAGGGATGAAGACTGTGAGCCACACGTGGGACAGTCTGATCACCTTGTATCCCCCCAGTGCTTAGAACAGTGTTTTGTACACAGTAAGCACTTAACAAATGCCATCATTATTATGGGAAGCAGCGTGGCTCAGTGGAAAGAGCACAGGCTTTGGAGTCAGAGGTCATGGGTTCAAATCCTGACTCCGCCAATTGTCAGCTGTGTGACTTTGGGCAAGTCGCTTAACTTCTCTGGGCCTCAGTTACTCTCTGGAAAATGGGGATTAAGACTGTGAGCCCCTCATGGGACAACCTGATCACCTAGTAACTTCCCCAGCACTTACTAAGTATCAGTGCTCTGCACACAGTGAGCGCTCAATAAATACGATTGATTGATAGAACAGTGTTTTGCAGATAGTAAGTGTTTAATAAATACCATCATCATTATCATCATGTCATTCATTCGATCATATTTATTGAGCACTTACTGAGTGCAGAGCACTGTACTAAGTGCTTGGAAAGTACAATTTAGCAACAGAGACAATCCCTACCCAACAATGGGCTCACAGTCTAGAAGGAAATAAGTCTCCTTATAGTCAGAAAGAGCTAAGATTAGTTTCTTGATTGACACCTGTTTCTTACATATAGTGGTAACCCTTACCCCATCCCCTCACCAGGAAGCCACTCAATATTAAAGGCAAAAAACAGGCTGACCTCTTGACACGCCTGACATGAGAAGGAAAAGCCCAAATGAGATCTGTCTCAAGTCCTGTAATGTATTTACTTTTTCTCTTCAGAGATCAAAGAATCACTTGTATCAGTCCACAATTATTTATGCATACACTGTACTCAGACCACAAGCATTTTGGTAGATAAAGAAAAGAATATAAATTGTTAAAATAAAGTTCATCTGTGAGGAAAGTTTGGTAAAGTCTCCACATTCCCTGACTTACTTGTCACTGCAATTTCCCTTTCCTTCTCTTCCTTTAGGCCACCACTCTCCTCATCTTCAAAGCCGTACTAAAATCATGTCTTCTTTTTCTCCAAGGCCTTCCTCGACTAAACCCTCATTTCCCCTATTTGCCCTCCCTTCTGCTTCACCTACACACTTGGATAATAATAATAATAATAATAATAATAATAACGATAGTATTTGTTAAGCGCTTACTATGTACCAAGCACTGTTCTAAGCACTGGGCTAGATTAAAGGTAATTGGGTTGCCCCACATTGGGTTCACAGTCATAATCCCCATTTTACAGATGGTCACTGAGGCACAGAGAAGTTAAGTGACCTGCCCAAAGTCACACAGCAGACACGTGGTGGAGCCAGGATTAGGACCCACGACTCCCAAGCCTGTGCTCTTGCTATAACACATAAGCTTTTTGATTTTCACTCCATCCCCACAACATCTATAACATATCCATCTGTTCTTGATTTTAACGGTTGTCTCCCCCTCTAGTCTGTAAGCTCCTTGTAGGCAGGGATCATGTCTAGCTATTCCATTGTATTGTCCTCCCCCAGAGCTTAGTACAGTGCTCTGCACATTGTTAAGTGCCCAAATGCCATCCACTGATTGATATGGGTCTTTGCAGAATTTTCAGAAAAAAGGCATTTAAACAAAATGGCAATGTGGGAAAGGATTGCTAAATATTGATTAATTTTTCAAAACCGTGGCTGCCAAAAGACCGAGTGCTTTTCCAAAATCTTGTTATTCCAGCTAATTGCCTGTCATTTCATACCCAGCAATTTCTGGTGGCTGCAATTTTGAAAGAGAAAGGAAAGGGAAAACTTTGAAATTACTGAAAATGTAAATGTGAAATGAAGGCTAGGACAATCCTTAATCCTTGGGAAAGCTGTATTTCTTTTTCCTGTAATGGACACACTGAAAAGACAGTGACACAAACTATGGCAATTAGGTCCTGTGACTCTCCATTCTAGTAAAGACAATCGGGGAAAAATGAATATCTGAGAAAATGAGCAACTACTCTATCCTTCTCTGTGTCTTAGTTTCCTAATCTGTAAAATGGGGATTTGATACCTGTTTTCCCTCCTACTTAGACTGAATCCCTCCTACTTAGACTGAATGGGACAAGGTTTGAGTACAACCTGATTAATTCCTACCTACCCAAGTATTTCTTAGTACAGTGCTTAACACATAGTAAGTGCTTAATTTAGAGAAGCGGCACTTGGATTTGCACCCTTATTCCAGCCTCACTTGGTGCCACAGCACTTCTTTACATATCTGAACTGTATATTAATGTCTGTCTCCCCCTCTGGACTGTAAGCTCACTGTGGGCAGGAAGTATGTGCTCAAGAAATATGATAGATTGACTGAAACAACATAGTCTACTGGAAAGAGCATGGGCCTCGGAGTCAGAGGATCTGGGTTCTAATCCATGCTCTGCCACTTGCCTGCTGTGGAATCTTGAAAAAATGACAACTTTTCTGTGGTTCAGTTTCCTCATTTGTAAAATGGGGATTCAATATCCATTCTCCCTCCCCCTCAGACTATGAGATCCATGTGGAAGAAGGACTATGTCTGACCCAATTATCTTCTTTCTACCCCAGAGCTCAGTACAGTGCTTGGCAGAGAATAAACACTTAACAAACACCACAGTTATATGTGTATATATATATATATATGATTCATTTGTCGGTACATCTACTATTTGTTCTGCTGTTTCATTCTGATGTGCTTTACTGTTTCCACTACTCTTCCTGAGCATTGTTGCTCAGTGAGAAGCAGTATGGCTCAGTGGAAAGAGCACTGGTTTTGGAATCAGAGTTCATGGGTTCAAATCCTGGCTCCGCCGATTGTCAGCTGTGTGACTTTGGGCAAGTCACTTAACTTCTCTGGGCCTCAGTTACCTCATCTGGAAAATGGGGATTAAGACTGTGAGCCCCCCATGGAACAACCCGATCACTTTGTAACCTCCCCAGCACTTAGAAAAGTGCTTTGCACATAGTACGCCCTTAATAAATACCATCATCATCGTCATCATCTTGCTCTGGCTTTCACCATGTCTAAATAATTTTTGTTCTTTTTTATTGTAATCTTGATCATGGAGAATTTCTGTCTCACTACTATTTGTAGTACTCACTCAACTGCTTCATCCCATGCTTAACACTTAAGTAGTGCTTGATAAATGCCATCGATTTCAAATAATTTAAGGGGTAGTAGCAGTAATAATAATCAGTGCTTGCTGTGAGCAGAGCACTGTACTAAGCTCTGGGAAAGAATACCCAGGTGGAAATTAGACATGGCCTCTGTCCCTAGCATGCTCACAATACTGAGTAAACTCACTTTGCCCCATTAATTGTGATTTGTCATGAACCACAACAGTGTTCCCTAGTATTCTCCTAGCAATCACTCTCCCTCACCTTCAAAACCTTATTAAAAGCCTATCTCCTCCAAGAGGTCTTCTCCTACTAAGCCCTCATTTCCTCTTCTCCCACTCCCTTGAACTTCTATTGGCACCCTTTATTCACCCCGCCATTTTCACGACAGCATTTATGTACAGATCTATCATTTATATTAATGCCTGTATCCCCCTGTGGGCAGGAAGAATGTCTACCGACTCAGGTATAATGTACTCTCCCAAGCACACAGAAGGCAGTCAAAAAATACAATTGATTGATTGACATTGACAGTAGCGCTATCTTTCAGGAGAGATAACTGAGAAAAACGTTTTTCTAATAGCAGATCAGAGATGTGATGTTGGCAGGATTTCTCAACCTTAAATCCTGTCCAAAAGAGCATCCAGAGTGAGTCACTCTAGGATCACCTGGATCCAGATTAGCCTCGGGTGGGTCTTAAAGCCCTCCAATTCTTCTGGTCTTCAAATACTGATTTGGGGGACCTAATCAGTGCTCCCCAAGTGTCTGCCCCCCTGCTGCTGCCACCACTATATGACTGGAGTTCAGGTATCTCCCCAAATGTAAAGGTGTCCTCAGTAAGTACCCTAGAACCCCCATCTTGTGGCTGGCTACAGGAAGCTCACAATAACAATAATAATAATAAAAATGGTGATATTTTTAAAGTGCCTACTATTTGCCAAGCACTGTTCTAAGCATCTGGGTAGATACAAGGTTATCAGGTTGGACATGGTATCTGTCCCACAAGGGGCTTACAGTCTCACAGATGAGGTAACTGAAGCTCAGAGAAGTGAAGTGACCTGCCCCAGGTCACACAGCAGACAAAAGGTGGAGCAAGGATTAGAATCCAGGTTCTTCTGACTCCGAGACCTGTGCTCTTTCCATAAGGCTATGCTGCTTTCTCTGGCACTTTTGGCTTCTAGGCTCTACATGTCTCTCTGGCTAAGGACCTTCTCCCTCAGTCCCTCCCACAGGCAGATACCAAGATCTGAGATCACAACAATTTAATAATTTCTTAGCAAGGTAAAAACTGAGGGTCTTCCTCTTCCACTACCTGGCTCCTCTGCTTCTTCCCAAATCCTTCTCTCTTACTGGTTCAGCTAAAGTCTTTACTCTTCCTCCAGGAAGAGGCAACTCAGAGTGACTCTCTTGGCTTATCACTCCCTCTCCTAATTTTGGGAACCAATTCATTCATTCAATTGGATTTATTGAGTGCTTACTGTGTCAGAGCACTGTACTAAGCGCTTGGGAAGTACAAGTCGGTAACATATAGAGACAGTCACTACCCAACAACAGGTTCACAGTCTAGAAGGGGGAGACAAACAACAAAACAAAACATGTAGAAAGGTGTGAAAATGTCAGAACAAATGGAATTATAGCTATATACACATTAATAACAAAATAAATAGAATAGTAAATATGTACAAGTAAAATAACTAGAGTAATAAATCTGTACAAATATATACAAGTGCTGTGGGGAGGGGAAGGAGGTAGGGTGGGAAAAAGGAGAGGAAAAAGGGGGCTCAGTCTGGGAAGGCCTCCTGGAGGAGGTGAGCTCTCAGTAGCTCTCAATGAAACTGGTCATCACAGTCAGCTGCAGTTTTGTTAGCATGGCTTGAAAATTGACTATAAAGTTCAGTGGTAAATAGTAATGACTAGATTTAAGTGAAGGAACTTAATGGAATAAAATGAATGAATGAAGAAATCTTATGTCTTCATGAAGGATTTTGATGAGACACTAATTTAGAAGGTTTTCCCTTTTGAGAATCACTCTGCTGTTGACCTGAGGAGATTGGAAATGTGGGCTAAAATAACAAAATGAGAATCATCTTGGGAAATCAAATCTAAGAATTATTTAATGGCATTTTATAGTTCTAATTAAAGTGGCAACTTTTCTAAGGTGGCTGGGCTGAAAGTTGAGGACACCAGTGAATGGCAAATTAAGTGTGTGTAATACATTATGACTGGTGGTTAATTTACATCACCTGCCAGGTTAATGGGAAGCTTTATTAGCTAGGAGACTGGAAATGGGCACACAGGCAGTTTTTTCCTATTTTCATCCTCAGATTTTTCTGTAAAATGACCCACTTTACTATTACATTAGGACGAACCTAGAGAGGCCAAATGACAGGTAAAGGTTCATAGGACCACATGGCCACCAGATGAAGGATTGCCTGCAGGTTTTATACTAACTCAACAGAATTTAATTCAGGAATAGTCATTGGCTAACCTTAAGCTAACACCAGTGCAGCAAGGATACTGAGTACATTTCAGAAACTTCTGCATGTACTTTTGAAATCTCCCACCAGCTAACATTTGTCTGGCCACTCCTCAAGTGAAGTGTTAGAAAAGTAAGCTTTCTTATCTCTCTCATACTGCCTCTCCCTTATTCAGTGTGGTAACAGTTTGGATGGAGAAGGAAGGGTCGATTCTAGAGATATTGGTAAGGTAAAACCAGCAGAATTTGGTGACACTCTATGGGAGAGAAGAGTCAAGGATAATGCCAAGGTTATGGACTTGTAAGACAGGGAGGATGGTGGTATTGTCTGAAGTAATGGCAAAGTCAAGGGGAGGATGGGGTTTAGGCGGGAGTTGAGGAATTCTGTTTCGGACATTTTAAGTTTGAAGTGTCGGTGGGAATCTAAGTGGAGACGTCCTGAAAGCAGAAGGAAATACGAGACTACAGAGAAGGAGAGAGGTGAGGGCGGAAAAGGTAGATTTGAGAATCATCCACAAGGAAATGGTAGTTGAAGCCATGGGAGCCAATGAGTTCCCTTAAGGAGCTGGTGAAGAAAGAGAATAGGAGAGGAACTAGAACTGAGCCTTGAGGAACTCCCACTGTTAGAAAGGGGGGTGCAGAGGAGAAGCCTGTGAAAGAGACTTAGAAGTAGGAGTCAGTGATAGGAGAGGCAGCATGGACTATTGGAGAGAGCATAATCTTGTATCTACCCCAGTGTTTAGTACAGTGCCTGAAACATAGTAATTGCTTAACAAATACCATATGAAAAAAAAAAGAAAGAGAAGGACGAGGAGAGGACAGTGAAACCAAGGCCAGGCAATATTTCAAGGAGTAGGGGATTGTTCATAGTGTCGAGGCAAGCTGAGAAGTTGAGAAGGATTAGGATGGAGTAGAGACTATTAGATTTGTCAAGAAGGAGATCATTGGTGACCTTAGAAAGGACAATTTACTTAGAGTGCAGGGGGCAGAAGCCAGATTGGAGGAGGTTGAGGAGAGGAAATGGAGGCACTGGGTGTAGACAACTCACTCAAGGAGATTAGAGTGGAATAATATGAGGGGTTGGAGTGATTACTGGATGGAGTTGTGGGATCAAAGGAGGGTTATTTTTGCTTAGGGAATACATGAGCATGTTTAAAAGCCATGGGGAAGGAGCTGTTTGAAAGTGAATAGTCAAAGTCGAAAGTGAATAGCCGAAGTCAAAGGTCAGAGACGGAAGAAGGGAGAGGGCAAATGTGGGATGGAATCAGAGGTGCAGGTGGAGGGGGTTGGATTTTGAGGGGAGGAAGGATATTTCCTCTTGAGATACTCCTGGGAACCCTTCTACATTTTCTGTGCACTCCGATCTGAATCATTTAAGTGCTTAATAGTCACCACACCCTCAGCCGCACAGCACTTATGTATATATCCATAATTTATGTTAATATCCATCTCCCCCTCTAGATTGTAAGCTCCTTATGGCCAGGGATTGTGTGTCTCATCTCTACTCACTTACTCTACCAAGTGTTTAGTACCTTGCTTAGCACACAGCAAGCACTCAATAATTACCATTAATAGATTGATTGATTGACTAGGTAGTGAGGGCTAGTTTTATACACTCTTTACTTCATATTTGGAATGGCTCAGGTATCCTTTTGTGGCAGAACTTGAAAATACTTCTTAAATAGGATGCAAGTTATGCCATGTTCCAGTTTTGCGTAGGGCTGATGTCTTCCACTCTCATTCTCCAGGGACATTAAACTATTTGAAGGAACATTCATTATTTATGAAGCCTTGATTAGACTTTCCTTTAGCATGAAAATTCAACTCTGCTGACCACTGAGGCATGATAAAGTGAATATGAAATTCATCAAGTAAGAGAAGAAACTGCAAAACTCACAACTTCCCACTTCTTTGAGCCCAATAAAAAAATTATCTTCATTCCAATAGCTCACTGGTGAGTTCTAGAGTGAGCCTAGGAGTTGGTCATCCTAGAGGACCAGCTTAACAATATGCTGGCCAGTGTCGTGGACAGAGCAGGCCTGCCCTCCTAAATGTAAAAAGACTGCCATTTTATCTGGAATTTTTCTTGTGCAGGGTATTTGCAAAAGGATGACACTTTTATCCCTTGTGATTTATTTTCTTGCTCCTATATAAATGTCCCATTGTTTCTTCTGAGTCCTTGAAATTATCCATAAATCATACATCATCTTAGGTGCAAACCTCAAATTTAAAACAAGCATACAGTTTTAGAAAGAGTGTCAAAATCTTGTGGAATCGACTCCAAAAGAATCCACTAATGTGCATATCTGCAATTTATTTATTTATTCTGATGTCTGTCTCCCCCCACCTCTAGACTGTGAGCTAATTGTGAATAGGGAATTTGTCTGTATATGATTGTATTGTACTTTCCTAAGTGCTTAATATAGTGCTCTGCACAGTAAGCACTTAATAAATGCTACTGAATGAATGAATGAATCAGTTCAGACCAATCCAAGGAATGAAGCAGCTTTCCACATATTATTGAACCAACTCAGGTATTGGAAATACAGTATTTGGTCTCAAAAGAGCATTATGCAAAGATGTCTGGCAAGTGATATTTGTCTGATCAGAAGGCAATCTGTAGTCTAGCTGTGAAAATATAAACCAGCTCTCAGGGTCAGGGACCAGTGGAACTTGGCAGAAGAGGTAGAAAAGGATGTCTCAGCCTTGGCCTTCAGTGTAGTAGTGATAGTTGTCCAGCCAAACTACTACTCCTCTGGGCCGACACACTTGTCATATCCTGCCTCAACTACTCGACCTGCCTCCTTGCTGACCTCCCTGCCTCTATTCTTTCCCCTCTCTAATCCATACTTTACCACCACTGCTAGGATTACTTTTTAAAAATCATTGTGTCAGTCTTTCACCTTCTCTAAAACCTTCAATGGCCTCCGCCTCTATATCAAACAGAAACTCCTTACTATCGGCTTGAAGGCCTACAGTCCACAATACCTATCCTATCTACCCTCTCTCATGTGCCACAATTAATTATATTTATTGAGTGCTTACAGTGTGCAGAACATTGTACTAAGAGCTTGGGAGAGTAATTATAATAATAACAATTATGTTATTTCT
Organism: Tachyglossus aculeatus; assembly: GCF_015852505.1. Taxonomy (NCBI): domain Eukaryota; kingdom Metazoa; phylum Chordata; class Mammalia; order Monotremata; family Tachyglossidae; genus Tachyglossus; species Tachyglossus aculeatus. Next base: position 90,932,211 of record NC_052066.1, read on the forward strand.
TAAGTGCTTACTATATGCCAAGCATGGTTCTAAGCACTGGGGTAGATATAAGGTAATCAGCTGGTCCCACGTGGGGCTCAACGTCTTAATCCCCATTTTACAGATGAGGTAACTGAAGCACAGAAAAGTTAAATAAATCATATTTATTGAGTGCTCACTGTATGCAGAGCACTGTACTAAGCGCTTGGGAAGTCACCCCAACTAAACACCTGTGGGAATCCTAGCCAGGGCTGCGAAAAGGCTGGTCTGTGTGAGGATTCTGCACTGACACTAGTACCAAAGCCACCATGCTGTGGCCCCTGACAACCCCCAGGGCCAGGGAGAAAAAATGGGATGTCTGGGTCTCTGCATCCATGGCAACTTAAACATATATCTGTTTTCTAAGGGACTGACAGTGAAATACTGCTTCAGGAGTTTAACCAATTGTGTCTTCTCTGTAGTTTTTTTTTAATGGATTTAATCCCACAGCATTACTTTGATTTGTACACTGATCTGACTGATTATGGCTTCCATCTTAGTTACTTAAAGCTCCACGTTTCATCAAAAGGTATTCTTCTGATTAAAATTTCACTTGTTGAGTGTAGTTACTTGAATGCTCCCCAGGATAATTTGCCCACCTTGTCAAGCAGTGTGAGTGCTTTAAAGCCCAGGTGACATTAATTAAGTCATATTGAAAGATTTAATGTGTGTGTTGAATGGAGGTGCAACATGTTTTTCCCACCAATAATGTGCTTTTCAGTGAATTGCACAGACAACAGCATACCAGAATTTAGCTTAAGATGACTCTTTGTTCAAGAAGCAAAAGAATAATGAGACATTAGGATAATAAACATGGGGATAACACTGGTTACTTTTTTGGATAACTGAAAGACTATGGGTAGGGGGAGAGGGAATATGGGGGCAGAAAACGGCCCTGGGGCAAATGTCCACATTTGGGGATTGGGGAGGAGGTTTGGGGAAGAAAGAGGGCAAATGAGAAATTGGCCACCAATACAAGATGGGTAGGACTGCTTTTCAACTTGTTACTTGATCCAGGTGTCCTAAATCCTAAATTCCTCCAGACTAGAGAAGCAACGTGGCATAGTGGTTAGAGTATGGGCCTTGGAGTCAGAAGTTCATGGGATCTAATCCCAGCTCTGTCCCTTGTCTGCTGTGTGACCTTGGGCAAGTCACTGCACTTCCCTGTGCCTCATCTGGAAAATGGGGATTGAGATTCTGAGCCCCACGTGGGACAGGGATTGGGTTCAACCTGATTTGCTTGTATCCACCCCAGAGCTTAGTACAGTTCCTGGCACAAAGTAAGTGCTTGACAAATACCACTAGTATTATTATTATTATCTGGTACCCCCTAAACTGTAACCTTGAACCACTAACACTGCCATATTCACAAGGCATAGTCATTACTGTTTTCATCAGACCTGTTCAGGGAGAGAAACAGGAAGTTTTATTTTCATATAATTTGAGGTGGAATTGGTACTCGATTTGTGATTATGTTATTTTCTTCTGGACTATACTCTGTGTAATAGGAGTACAATGTTTGAGGCTAGATAACACAAAATAACTAATATCAATAGTATTTTCAGTTTGTTGTTTTCAAATCCCTCAGGGTCATAATCACAATCCCAGTAATTTGAGCAGCACATTACCTTACCTTTTCTAGCATAGTGGTCCAGTGGAAAAAGGACTGGCCTGGGATTCATTCATTCATACATTCATTCATTCAATCGTATTTATTGAGCCATTACTGTGTGCAGAGCACTGTACTAAGCCCTTGGAAAGTACAGTAGAGGATCTGGGTCCTAATCCTGGCTCTGCATAATTGCCCACTTATTGTTTGACCTTGGATGAGTCGCTTCATGTCTCTGTGCCTCAGTTACTTCATCTGTAAAGTGGGGATAAACTACCTGTTCTCCTTCCCACTTGGACATTGAGCCCCATGTGGGACAGGGACTCTGATTTGTTTATATTGACTCTACCTCAGTGCTAAGTACAGTGCTGGACATTTAGTAACTGCTTAACAAACACCACTATGTCATTATCATTATTATCATAATTATTAATGATAATGGATTCAGAGTATGAATTGTTCATTCATTCCTTCAATTGTATTTATTGAGCAATTACCATGTGCAAAGCACTGTACTAAGTGCTTGGGAGAGTACAATACACCAATCAACAGACACATTCCCTGCCCTCAACGAGCTTACAGTCTAGAGGTGGGCATATAGACATTAATATAAATAAATAAATTATAGATTTGAACATAAATGCCATGGGGCTGGGATAGGGAAAGAACAAAGGGAGCGAGTCAGCGTGATGCAGAAGTGAGGGTGAGAAGAGGAAAGGGGGGGCCTTAGTCAGTGAAAGATCTGGAGGAGATGTGCCTTCAATAAGGCTTTGAAGGGGGGAGAGTGATTATCTGTGGGATTTTAGGAGGGAGAGCATTCCAGGCCAGAGGCAGGATGTGAGGAAGGGGTCGGTGGTGAGATAGGTAAGATCAAAGAACAGGGAGAAGTTTGGCATTAGAGAAGCAAAGTGTACCAGCTGGGTTGTAGTAGGAGGGTGGTGAAGTAAGATAGGAGGAGGCAAGGTGATGGAGTGCTTTAAAGCCAATGGTGAGGCATTTTTGTTTGATGCAGAGGTGGATGGGCAACCACTGGAGTTTTGGGGTGGAGTAGGGTGACTTCTTCTGAATGTTTCTGTAGAAAAACGATCCAGACAGCAGCGTAAAGTATGGACTAGAGTGGGGAGAGCAGGAGACTGGAAGGTCAGCAAGAGGGCTGATGCAGTAATCCAGGTAGGGCAGGATGAGTGATTGTATTAACATGGTAGAAGTTTGGATGGAGAGGAAAGGGTGGATTTTAGTGATGCTGTGATGGTGGGACCGAAGAATTAAATGATGGATTGAGTGTGTGCATTCAGAAGTGACAGTTTCTGTGGAAAAGGTATCAAGGGACAGTAAAACTGGGGGTTGCTGTAATCATAGTTACGCAACTCAATCAGATGAAAGAAATTAGACCTGTACAAGATAATCAGGGTGGACACAGTCATGTCCCACATGGGGCTCACAGTCTTAATCCTCATTTTACAGATGAGGTAACAGGCACAGAAAAGTTAAGTTGTTTGCCCAAGGTCACAAAGCAGACAAGTAGCAGTACTGGAATTAGACCCCAGGTCCTCTGATTCCTAGGCCAGTGTTCATTCATTCATTCATCCAATCATATTTATTGAGTGCTTACTGTGTGCAAAACACTGCACTAAGAGCTTGGGAGAGTACAATACTGCAACAGACACATTCCTTGCCCATGACAAGTTTAAGCCTTTCCCAGCACTTAAAGTAGTGCCTGGCACACACCACTGATGCCACAAAAAAAGGCAGAGAATGAATGATGATAATGATGATGGTGGTGGTGGTGGTATTTGTTACATGCTCACTATGTGCAAAGCACTGTTCTAAACGCTGGAGGGATACAAGGTGATCAGGTTGTCCCACGTAGGGCTCACAGTCTTAATCCTTATTTTACAGATGAGGTAACTGAGGCACAGAGAAGTTAAGTGACTTGCCCAAAGTCACATAGCTGACAAGTAGGGGAGTCGGGATTAGAGCCCATGACCTCTGACTCCCAAGCCCGTGCTCTTTCCACTGAGCCACGCTGCTTCTCTAGTGATTCTAACTAGTACTAACGACTCCCATCCCATTAGTCAGATAAAGATGAAAGACCATGTCAAACAATAAAATCTCAAAAATCCTCCTGAGAGCTCAGACGTCATGCATACTCAGCCAATTAGAAGAGATTGTTTGCACTACTTCTTTCCTAAGAGAAGCAGGCACAGGTAGTGTGTGTGTGCAGTTTTCTTACTTAGAGAAGAACTCAGGATTCTGTGAGCATCCTCTGGCCTCCTCCCAGTGGAGGAGGACAAGAAAGAGCTGCCAGCCAGAAGCCAAGTAGGCAGCTTGAGATAAAAGATAAAACGGGTCCAGGAATGGTTATTATTCAGCCTGAATGAGCCTATCTCATCTGTAAAAATTTTTCTCTCAATGCTTTGATTGTTTTCTTGGAGCCAGTCAAATTGTGCCTCCTCACGATAAATTGGTATAAAAGATCTTCCTGGGCAGAGTGATGGGATTTTATACAATACCTTCTTCTTAGAGCATCATCTGGAAATGTAATACTCCCAGAAAAATGAGCTCAGAAACCAGACACGGATGTATGGTACAGAGGGGAAATAACTGTTTCAGTGAGGTGAGAATTACTGCATTTTCAGGAAATTACTAGCTGGCCAACCCATTAAATTCCGCCTTGAAACACCATAGGGAATGAAGGACACGTGTCTTAGGAGACCAGGAAGTTAGCACTTCCCAACTGTCCTTGGTTTTTACCAGCTGATTTCTCTTCTGGATACTTCCAATCATGCCCAGAGTACCCAGCAGAGAGGAGCACTAAACGCTGGGGTAGTTACAAGATAATCAGGTTGTACGCACTCCACATCCCATATAGTACTCACAGCCTACATCCCATTTTAAAGATGAGGTAACAGGTACAGAGAAATTAAGTGACTTGCCCAAGGTCACATGGCAGACAAATAGCACAGCCGGCATTAGAACCTGGGCCTGAGTCGATGGACATTTTGACAGACAAATATAGGACACATGCAAAGTAAACAAAGAAGATGAGAAGTAAAGAAGATAGAAGCAGCATGGCCCAGTTGTATAAAGCATGAGACTGGGAGTCAGAAGGACCTGGGTTCTAATCCTGACACTGCTACTTGTCTGCTGTGTGACCTTGGGCAAGTCATTTAACTTTTTTTATAGTATTTGTTAAGCTCCTACTTTGTGCCAAGCACTGTTCTAAATGCTGGGGGGATTACAAGGTAATTAGGTTGTCCCACGTGGGACTCACAGTCTTAATCCCCATTTTACAGCTGAGGTAACTGAGGCCCAGAGACGTGAAGTGACTTGCCCAATATCACACAGCTGACAGGTGGCGAAGCCACTTCTCTGGGCCTCAGTTACCTCAGCTGTAAAATGGGGATTAAGAATGTGAACCCCATGTGAGACACGGATTGTGTCCAACCCGATTTGCTCATATTCACCCCTGTGCTTAGTACAGTGCTTGGCACCTAGTAAATGCTTAACAAGTACCACAATTATTATTACTATTAAAGCTCTCTTCAAAGTAGTAAACCCCATTCATTTTCCTTCATCGTTTTCTGATGCTCTGAAAATAATAATGAAAACAGCAGTCACTGTGGTATTCGTTAAGCACTTACTATGTGCCAGGCACTTTACTAAGCATAGAGATAGAAGTAGTAATAGTATTTATTAAGCACTGAGTGCAGAGCATTGTTTTAAACACTGGGAGAGAATACACAGTTGGGAATTAGACATGGTCTCTGTTCTTTAGTGGATTTACAATCTAATACAAGAGACAAGATAATTAGACCAGATACATTCCCTCTCTCACAGGGGTTTCACAGTTCATAGTCTAAGCAGGAAGTAAAGCAGACGTAGCAGCATGGCATAGGGAGTCAGAAAGTCATAAGTTCCAATCCCAGTTCTGCCACTTGTCTGCTGTGTAACCCTGGGCAAGTCACTCCAATTCTCTATGCCTCAGTTACCTCATTTGTTAAATGCGGATTGAGACTGTGAGCCCCATGTAGGACAGCAACTGTGTCCAGCTTAATAAACTTTTATCTACCCCTGCCCTTGGGGCAGTGCATAGCACATAAAGTGCTTAACAAATGTTATTATTATTAATAATAATCCCCATTTTATAAATGAGGAAACAGGCACAGAGAAATTAAGGGACTTGCCGAGGTCACACAGCAGGGAAGTTGTAGAGCAGGGATTAGAAGATGTTGGGGAGCATCAGAAAAAAATACCCAGAAAAGGTTGAAGCAGGAGAGCGAATTTTTAAGTGTCATGGACTCTAGACAGGATTGTTGTGGGCAGGAAGTATGTCTGTACTTTCCCAAATGCTTAGTAAAGTGCTCTGCACATTTGCCTTGTCTTATGCTGTCATGTTGATTCTGACCCATAGTGACTCCATGGACATATCTCTCCCAGAAGCCCACCTCCATCTGCAATCGTTCTAGTAGTGCATCCATAGGGTTTTCTTGGTAAAAAATATGGAAGTGGTTCACCATTGTCTCCTTCCCTGCAGTAAACTTGAGTCTTCGCCCTCAACTCTCTCCCATGCCACTGCTGCCCAGCACAGATGAGTTTTGACTTGTAGCAGATTGCCTTCCACTCACAAGCCACTGCCCAAGACAGGAATGGAATGGGTATGCCTCTGCTTGACTCTCCCTCCTGTAGCCAAGACTGGTAGAGTACTGGAAACCTTCCAGGTGCTATCCTGAGAGGGGTCTATCAAACAGTAAGTGCTCACTAAATACTATTGATGGATTGAATGGAAGGATTCAAAGAGGCAAGGAAGTAAAGGGAATAACAGTGAGATCGCAAATCAGGGGAAGGAAAAGAGTCCAAAGTGAAAGAGCCCAAAAATAGCAAGGTTTTCTCTGTTTCATGGTACTCTAGCAAAGGACAATGAGCTACTTCCATCTCTCCACATGTCTGTATCTGTGTAGAAAGAAAGGAAAAGGGGGAGTGGTGAGGTGACTTTGCAGTTTTCAATCCATAATCTGGTCATCCCAACTGACCAATTTGGGAATTTTGTCTCAGAGTAACAAATTGTTCAAAGAGAGAGAGTGAAAGGAACAACATTTAGCCTGCTTATTCAGATGTTGATTCCCATCCCAGTCAGTCAAAGAAACAAATTCAGAACATTTCAGTACTTACTGTCTGACTTGCCAACACCAAATTTGAGAGGATGGTTTGCTTTCTCTGAAAGACAGTGGTAATTGCATGGCTTGTTCACCACTCTCCCCCCAACCCAAAAACAAATTAGAGGTTATTTCCAGTAATATATTAAAAAGTTTTTAAAAAGTTTTCTTTTCTCTGTCATTTAAAATGAGAAATCTAAAAGATTTCAGAGCACGACTGTACCACAAAATCCAATTGTTATCACTGGATTTTTAGTAAGTCCTTTCTATATTTTCAATGTGTTTCCATGGGATTAAAAATTTATGCAAAGAAACAGAGAAGTGCTGGCAAATCTAGGACAATGGGTAGTTATGGTACGGCTCCCCAAACATTTCCACTGCTAACAAGCTTTCCGCAGCACTCTACTTCCAGGCGGCTGATAAATACTTAAAGACCATGAGAGCTGAACAACTGCACCAAGATAAAACAATTTAATGTATCTTTAGTAGCAGTGGGCTAGAGAAAAGGCCATTAGCCTGGGAGTCAGAGGTCCTGTGTTCTAACCCAAGCTCTGCTACTTGCCTGATGTGTGACCTTGGGTAAGTCACTTAACTTCTCTGTGATTCAGTTACCTCATATGTAAAATGGGGATTCAGTGCCAGCTCTCCCTCCTATTTAGACTGTGAGTCCCATGTGGATTGGGGACTGTGTCTAACCAGATCAAGTTTATCTTCCCCAACACTTAGAACAGTGTTTTACATATAGTAGGCATTTAAGAAGGCGCTTGGCTTGAGAAGCAGCTTTGCCTAGTGGATAAAGCATGGGCCTGGAAATCAGAAGGACCTGGGTTCTAAACCCGCCTCTGCCCCTTCCCCACTTTGTGACCTAGGGTAAGTCATTTCACTTCTCTGGGCCTTAGTTGCCTCATCTGTAAAATAGGGATTGACACTGGGAGCCCCATGTAGGAAATGGATTATGTCAACATGATTAGCTTGTATCTACCTCAGCGCTTAGAACAGAGCCTGGTACATGGTAAGCACTTAACAAATACCATCAAAATTAAGTAATATAACAATAATAACAACAACTTTAGGGAAGGCCAACTGGGACTTCTGCACTTAACGATATCCCAGTACTCCATTTGTCATTCTTCTCACATGTCGAAATGTGGTCTCTGCTAGTTTCAGCCAGGATCTGGGACCTTCTTCCCCTTCTAGACTGTGAGCCCACTGTTGGGTAGGGACTGTCTCTATATGTTGCCAACTTGTACTTCCCAAGTGCTTAGTACAGTGCTCTGCACACAGTAAGTGCTCAATAAATACGACTGATTGATTGATTGATTCAGCGCTGATACATGACTAGATGATGAACTGCTCTTCCAAACCTAGTAGAAGCCATAGGCTCAGCTTTGCCATACACTCCAGCAGCCCGTGTTTCTTACGGGCCATGGCAGGGTGAGAATCGTTTTTATTGCATTCTTGTCACAAAATCAGAGACACTCACAATAGTTCTCAAAAATGATTTTCATTACACCCTTTATTCACACCTCCCTCAGCTCCACAGCACTTACATATCCATAGTTTATTTATTTATATTAATATCTATTTCCCCCTCTAATCTGTTAGCTGATTTGGGGCGGGAAACGTGTCTACTATCTCTGTTATATTGTTTTCTCCCAAATGTTTACTACAGTGCACTGAACAGAGTAAACGTTCAATAAACACAATTGATTGATTGCCAGGGGAAATGGGGGCTAAATCAGGGAAGGCTTCTTGGAAGAGATGTGATTTTAATAGCCTGTGAGACCCTTGACTTTAATCTCTTTATATTTTAAATTCCTTGAGGTCAGGGAATGTGCCTGTTGTTATATTGTAATAATAATAATAATGATAATAATAATGGTATTTGTTAAGTGCTTTTTATGTGCCAAGCACTGCTTTAAGTGCTGGGGTATGTACAAGGCAATCAGGTTGTACCACATTGTCCCACACAGTCTTAATCCCATTTAACAGATGAGGTAACTGAGGCACAGAGAAGTGAAGTGATTAGCCCAAGGTCACAGAGCAGACAAGTTGGAGTTGGGATTAGAACCCATGACCTCTGACTCCCAAGTCTGTGCTCTTGCCACTAGGCTATGCTGTACTCTCTCAAGAGCTTAGTACAGTGCTTTGGACACAGTAAGCGCTCAGTAAATAAGATTAAATGCAAGAATGAAGATAGATTAGATTGAGGTGCAGTGAAATAGATTGGCCTTCGAGGAGCAATGCGTACAGCAAAATAAAATAGGAGGGGTGAGCTGATTTCAATCCCTTTGCCTCTGGTCAAAGGAATGAATGTCCAAATATGGAGGGGAAATAAATAGTTTATGATTTAGAGATGAAATCCAAGAAAAAAGCATGGACATTTACAAATCTCTCTGAAGTGAAGCTCCTCCGCATCCAAGATGGAAAGTTTTGGCTTTTTTTGATCCCTCTATAATTCAATATTGCCTTCTAGTCCAGAACTCTGCAGTAACTTTATTTTTTCTTCACACAGCAAAGAAAACAAAATCTGGTTTTGAGATCTCCAAGATAATTAGTCCAAGAAATGGAACAAGGAGTTTAGAACTTTAACATAAACCTTACCAGATCATCCTAATCTGAAGAAATGGGAAACTCACCCTTTCTAGCTTGACTGGTTAAAAGGCATCCCTCAAGCCTTCTCAAAAATGGACTCAGAGGAGAGTATTCATTTGTAAAGGTGAAAGACATCTTGAAAGCCGGTTGTCAGCGTTAGCTAATCTGCGTAAGCATCATGTGAACATTGAGGCTTTTTGTGAGATACAATCATCACCAACATTATGACCATCAGCAACTCTTTCTGAGCAGCTATTATGTGCCAAGCCCCGTACCTGGATCTTGGCAGCAGTAGTAATGATACTGAGTGCCCACTAAGTGTAACGCTCTGTGGGAAAATAGGACAGAGGCCAAAGATAGCTTCTGTCTGAAAAAGAACTCGCAATCTAGTATGTCCATACCCTCAAAGAGCATAAAACCTAATGGAGACACAAAAATATTAGTTAAAAAAATCAAGCAATCAAACGAGGTTGTGTGCAGAGCACTGCATTAAGGGCTTGGGAAAGTACAATATAATAGAGTTTCTAGACATGATCCCTGCCTACAAGGAGTTTACAGTCTACAGGGGAAAATTGTAGATGGGGTAATAGTGGAGTATAAAGATATTCATGTAAATGCTATGAGGTAGTGTGAGTGTCAGAGTGCTTAAAGGGTGCAGCTGAGTGCAGCAGAGTCAATGCAGAGGGGAGAACGGATAAGGGAAATGTGGGTTTAGTCAAGAAGGGCCTCTGGGAAGGAGATGTGATTTTAGGAGGGTTTGGAAAGAGAGAATAGTGATGAATTGTCAGATATGAAAGGGGAGGGATTGCCAGGCCTGAGAAAGGATATTGGCAGTCAGTAAGTCAGTCGTTCATATTTATTGAGCACTTACTGTGTGCAGAACACTACTAGCCCTTGGGAGAGTACAATAGAATAATAATAATAATAATAATAATAATAATAATAATAATAATGGTATTTGTTAAATGCTTACTAAGTGCCAAACACTGTTCTAAGCTCTGGGGGAGATACAAGGTAATCAGGTTGTCCCACGTGGGGATCACAGTCTTAATCCCCATTTTACAGATGAGGAAGCTGAGGTACAGAGAAGTTAAGGGACTAGCCCAAAGTCACACAGCTGACAAGTGGCAGAGCCGGAATTAGAATTCACGACCTCTGACTCCCAAGCCCGTGCTCTTTCCACTAAACCAACAATATAACCTACACATTCCCTGCCCACAATGCGCTCACAGTCTAGAGGGGCAAGGGGTCAATAATGGGGCAGACGTAATCAAGATCAGTGCCACGTAATCAGTGGCTTTAAAGGAGCAAAATTTCAGGTAGGGTTGTAGTAGATCAGCAAGGTGAAGAGGGAGGGAGGGAGTGGATTGAGTGCCTTAAAACCGATAGTGAGGAGTTTCTGTTGGATATGGCAGTGAATAGAGAAGCAGTGTGGCTCAGTGGAAAGAGCATGGGCTTTGGAGTCAGTGGTCATGAGTTCAAATGCCGGCTCTGCCAGTTGTCAGCTGTGTGACTTTGAGCAAGTCCTCATCTGTAAAATGGGGATTGACTGTGAGCCCTCCATGGGACAACCCAATCACTCTGTAGCCTCCCCAGTGCTTAGAACAGTGCTTTGCACATAGAAAGTGCTGAATAAATGTCATCATCATTATTAATATTATAGGCATACAATGGAGGTTTGAGAAGAGTGAATTTTTGAGAATTGGGCTGAATAACTTTTCAGGAAAAGGAACCAGGGGCCAAGTGTATTCATTCATTCATTCAATTATATTTATTGAGCGCTTACTGTAAACAGAGCACTGTACTAAGCGCTTGGGAAGTACAAGTTGGCAACATATAGAGACGGTCCTTACCCAACAACGGGCTCACAGTCTACAAGTGTATGGACTGGAGAGGTTAGAGACATGAAGCAGGGAGGTCCGTGAGGAGGCTGAGAGATGTTTCTCTCACTGAGTGAACACTGTTCCCTGGAGGAAACAGGTTAAGTGTTTGGATCAGCATAGTAGAGTTTAGATGGAAAAGAATAGGATGTTCATTCATTCATTCAATCATATTTATTGAGCCTTACTGTGTGCAGAGCACTGCCCAACAATGGGCTCACAGACTAGAAGGCGGTAGACAGATATCGAAACAAATAAACAGGCATCAACAGCATCAATATAAAAAGAATTATATTTATATATACATCATTAATGAAATAAATAGAATTATAAATACGTACATATATACACAGGTACTGTGGAGCTGAGAGGCAGATTAGAGCAGAAGGAGGGAGTCAGGGGAATGGGGAGGTAAGGAGGAGCAGAGGAGAAGGGAAGAGATGTTCTGAAGGTAGAACCAATAGGCTTTTGTGACGGATTGAATATGTGGGTTGTATAAAAGAGGTGAGTAGATGACAATGCCAAGGATATGGGCTGTGGTATAGTGGTCAAAAGCAATGTGGAATAGTGGAATTGAGCATGGGCCTGGGGTGGAGTCAGAAGGACCTGGGTTCTAATTCCAGCCCTGCCACTTGTCTGCAGTATGAACTAGGGCAAATCACTGAGCTTGTCTCTGCCTCAGTTCTCTCATCTGTAAATGGGGATTAAGACTGTGAACCCCATATGGTGCAGGAACAATGTCCCACCTATCTTGTATCTGCCCAGTGCTTAGTACAGTGCCTGGAATATAGTAAGCACTTAACAAATATTATGATGATGATGATGAGTACAGGTCTGGGAGTTAAAGGATCTGGGTTCTAATCCCGACCCTGTTATCCTCTAGATTATAAACTCATTGTGGGAAGGGAATGTATCTACCAACTCTAATGTATCATACTCTCCCAAGAGCATGGTACAGTGCTCTGCACACAGTAAGTGCTCAGTAAATATCAGTGACTGAGTCATTAATCTATTGTAAATGGAGAATAGATGGAGACTCAGAATTGAGTCTTGAGGCAACTCCCATTTAGAGGGGTTGGAGGCAAAATAAGAACAAGAGAAAAAGACTGAAAAGGAGCAGTCAGAAAGACAGGAGAACGAGGAGGGGACAGTGTCACTGAAGCCAAGGTTAGATCATGTTTCCAGGAGAACGGGAAGGTCCACATGAATGGAGCAGAAAGGCCAAGGAGGCTTAGGATGGAGTAGAGGCCATTGGATTTGACAAGGAGGAGTTCATTTGTGACCTTAGAGAGGGGGCAAAGCTAGACTGCAGAGAGTCAAGGAGAGATTTGGAGTTGAGGTTATGAGTATTGACAACTCACTCATGGAGTTTAGAGAAGAATAGTAGAATGGAGATGGGGCTATAATTGGATGTTACCCTGGGATGAAGCCTTTTTTTTTCAGGAGAGGGGATACATGGGAATGACTGGAAGTTCTGGGGAAGGAGCCATTGGAAAGTGAGGAGTTGAAAATGGCAGTCAGGGAAGAAAGGAGGGAACAATTTTATTAAGGTGAGAAGAGATGGGGTCAGAGGTGCAGGTGGAGGAGTGGATTTTGAGAGGGGGCAGGAGATCTCCTCTTGAGATACTGCTGGGAAGGATGGAAGACTCAAAGAAGGATGGAAGGGAGAAGGGAGTGGAGAGGAGCAGGGGAGAATTTAGGGAGAACATGCTTAAAGCTTTCAATTTTATTGATGAACTCTGAACTAGGAGCAAGAGATGAGGCGGTCAAGGGGTCAGGGAACTTGAAAAAGAAATTAAAGGTTAGAAACAGTTGTCATGGGCAATGGGCGTGGGACTAAATAAGAACTATTGTGTGGGCACTGGGGAGGACAGAGTTAAAGCAGGTGAGGATAAAGTTCAGATGGGTAATTTTAGGCTGTTTTCTGGATTTTGGCCTGCAGTGTTTGGCAGCTTGTTCCAAAGAATGTGCTGTGGAGATGATCCAGGGCTGTGGGTTGGTGGTTTGAGGTCATTAGTAGGACAGGGGAATGAGGAGACTGATTTCAGTTTAGAGGGCAGTATTGAAGGAATAGATTTCTGTGTCAAGGGAAGGGAGGCTGTCTATGGAGACAAAATGGGGCATGATAACTAGACAATTGGGGGGGGCAAAAGATCAGAAAGATTTGTGGTAAGGGGGTGCATGGGAGAAAATACAAGTTAAATGGTTGTGGTCAGAAAGTGGAATTTCAGAGTTGATGAGGGTGGAGATTGTACAGTGAGTAGAGATGATAAAATTGAGCCTACTGAAAAAAGCACAGGCCTGGGAGTTAGAGGACGTGGATTCTAATCCTGGCTCTGCCACTTGCCTGTTGGATGACCTTTGGTAAATTAATTTGCCTGTGTTACCTCATCAATAAATTGGGGATTAAGTCCTCTTCACTCCAACTTAAACTGTAATACTTATGAGGGATGGGGACTGTGTCCAACCTGCTTATCTGGGAAGTAGCATAATCTTGTGGAAAGACCCTTGGCCTGGGAGTTAGAGGGCCTGAGTTCTAATTCTGAATTCACACGTCAGCTATGTGACCTTGAGCAAGTCACTTGTCTGTGCCTCAGTATCCTCATCTGCAAAGCAGAGATTCAATACCTGTTCTCCCTCCTACTTAAGACTGTGAGCTCAGGTGGGACTTGATTATCTTGTATCTACACCAGTACCTAGTACATAGCACTTAACAAATATCTTTGTTATTCTTGTCTTATTTTATGCTGTTGTCATCTCTGACCCATAACGACACTGTGGCAACATCTCTCCCAGAACGCCCCACTTTCATCTGAAATTGTTCTGGTAGCGTATCAATAGAGTTTTCTTGGAAAAAATACGGAAATGGTTTAACATTGCTTCCTACTGTGCAGTAAGCACTTAGAACAGTGCTTTACACATAGTAAGCACTTAATAGATGCTATTATTATTATTATTATTAAACTTGAGTCTCCACTCTCGACTCTCTCCCATGCCGCTGCTGCCCAGAAAAGGTGAGTTTTGATTTGTAGTAGATTGCCATTAACTTACTGGCCACTGGCCAATCTAGGAATGGAATGAGTATGCCTCTGTTTGACTCTCCCTCCTGTAGTTGAGACTGGTAGAGTACTGGAAACTCTCCAGGTGAGATCCTGAGAGAGATTATTGTTATTGCATTTGTTATTATGATATTGAATATATTCCAGTGATTTCTTTCATTGCCTAGGACACAGAAAATGCTTAATAAGTGCCATTAAAAAAATGAGCATGTGTCCAAGTTGATAAGTTGGTGCCCCCTGTAGACTGTAAGCTCACTATGGGCAGGGAATGTGTCTGTTTATTGCTATATTGTACTCTCCCAAGTGCTTAGTACAGTGTTCTGCACACAGGAAGCCCTCAATACATACAATGAATAATGAATGAATGAATGGATAAGATGGGGTGGACCAGGAGGTTGTTAGAGTTGAGATGTAAGAGGAAGTCAGTAGTTGGTAGGTCATGTGGAACATTCACATGGATTTTGGACTTCCCCAAGGTTCATGTAGGGATGGACAAAGTGATAAGGAAAGTGAGAAGGAAGTCTGAGAGTAGATATAAATAACAGACCCGATGAAAAAGCTTCATAATGAACAGTTCTTTTCTAGAGTTTGAGTTTTCTGGCCAGCCAAATTGGAGAACTCAATCTTCTGGTTTCTCCTTTAAGGGATTTAAACCCATGGTTATTGCTTTTTTAACCCATTTCTGTCTCTTGCAGGGAAAATGAGTTTTAAGATAAAGTCTGAGTGAAACTGGCTTTTCTCCCCACTCAGGACCTGAGAGTATTAAATCACAAACATTTCCCTCTCACCCTTTCCACATCCCTCCTGCTCTTTGCCTTCTTCTTTCTTCCATTTTTCCTTCCTCTCTCATCCGCTTTCCCTCTTATCCCTTTAATAACCCAGGAACCATGGTACTAATTGAATTTCCAATTGAACAATGAATAATAATAATAATGTGATTTACTTTTTTTTCCTGCCTCCAGTCTGGAATACCCTCCCTCTTCATATCCAACAAATAATCACTCTCTCCACCTTTAAAGTCTTTTTTTAAAAAATACATCTCTAAGAGGACTTTCTCAGCCAAGCCCATATTTCTTTTTCTCCCACTTCCTTATAACACGGGCCTGGGAGTACATATCTATTCTATTTATTTTATTTTGTTAGTATGTTTGGTTTTGTTCTCCGTCTCCCCCTTTTAGACTGTGAGCCCACTGTTGGGTAGGGACTGTCTCTATACGTTGCCAACCTGTACTTTCCAAGCGCTTAGTACAATGCTCTGCACACAGTAAGCACTCAATAAATATGATTGATTGATTGATTGATTGAGTCAAAAGGACCTGGGTTCTAATCTCAGCTCTACTACTTGTCTGCTATGTGATCTTGGGCAAGTCACTTCAGGTCCCTCATCTGTAAACTGGGGATAAAGACAGTGAGCATCATTTGGGTTAGGGACTGTGTCCCTATTTGCTTATATCCACCTCAATGCTTAGAACAGTGCCTGGTACATAGTAAGCCCTTAAAAAATACTAGAATTATCATTCCATTTCTGTTGCCATTGCACTTGAATTTGCATACTTTATTCACCCCGCCCTTAGCCCCAAATAATTTATGTACATATATAAAATGTATTTAGTTACATTAATGTCTGTATCTCCCTCTAGGTTATAAGCTTATTCTGGACAGGAAATGTTTCTACATTGTACTTTTACATTGTACTCTCACAAGTGCTTCGTACAGTGCTGTGCACACAGTAAGCCCCCGATATATATGATTGATTGGTTACTAATTATTGTGGTTTTTGTTAAGCGCTTACTATGTGTCAAGCAGTATACTAAGCACTGGGGTAGATAAAAGAGAATCAAGTCCCACATGGGGCTCACAGTCTAGGTAGGAGGGAAAACACGCATTGAATCCCCATGTTAAAGATGAGGGAACTCTGGTAGGGACTGTCTCTATATGTTGCCAATTTGTACTTCCCAAGCGCTTAGTACAGTGTTCTGCACACAGTAAGCACTCAATAAATATGATTGATGATGATGATGATGAGGGAACTGAGGCACAGAGAAGTTAAATGACTTGCCCAAGATCACACGACAGTCAAGTGGCAGAGCTAGGTTTAGGATCCAGGTCCTCGGGCCCATACCCTTTTCAGTAGGCTGTGTAATTCTTGAGGAGAACCAATATTGCAGATGCTAGAGATAGGACTCTAAGTGCCTATTGAATAGGTTTTAAAGGGTGGAATAGTTGGTATTTCCTCATTGCTTTAATGACAGTACTTTCAAATAATCAGGCTGTAGCTATCCGTTCCAACTCTCAGGGTCGCACCTGGAGAGTTTCCAGTACTCTACCAGTCTCGACTACAGGAGGGAGAATCAAGCAGAAGCATATCTATTACTAGCTTGGTCAGTGGCTAGTGAGGGGAAGGCAATCTGCTACAAGTCAAAACTCACATACGCTGGGCAGCAGCAGCAAGGGAGAGAGTCGAGGACAGAGATTCAGTTTACTGCTCGAAAGGAGGCAATGGGAAACCATTTCCATATTTTTATCAAGAAAACTCTATGGATACACTACCAGAACGATTGCAGATAGAGGTCAGACATTCTGGGAGAGATGTGTCCATGGTGTCACTAAGGGTTGGACACGACTCAACAGCATAAGACAACAATAAGCTAGCTGTTCATTTATGAAGTGAATTTCTAAATTTTGTAACACTTCCTTTCCTTCCTTCCTTTTATGCCCATTTCAACTTTTTTCTTTGTGACTGGGGAGGTCAAAACTTCATAGTATTACAAACTTCCAAGAATATCCATTTTAAATCCAATAAAAAAGAGGAAATTCAAAGTCCTTACAAACATTTTTGCTTAATTTCTTGAATGGTTTTAAGATCTATGATGGTGAAATCAATTCCATTCTGAGAAATAGAGCTGTTTTATTCAAGACAGAGAGATTGACATTTGTACCTATAATGCAATTGCAACATCTGTGAAGTGTTTTTTGAGTCCTCTGGCAATTCTGTAAAGGGTTTGGAGACACAAAATCCTGACTAAATGAGTCAATAAAATGCTACCATGATTATAATGGTGTTTATTCATTCCAAATTAACTGTATGATAGTAGACTTGGTTTAAGGAACAGTCCAAACCTAACCTTTAGTAGTGAGTTACTGAACTTCCATATAGACCCTGAATCAAATGCTGGTCTCCAGTTCCTTTCCTGAGTGGTTGCAGGGGGATTACCTAAATATAGACCTCTCTACTGGAAAGAAAATGCATTATGGAAAGCAAAAGAACACTTTAAAGAAACTGAAAACCGAAGTGTGCAGAGTGCCACCCTTCTCCATTTCTATTTTTGAGGATTCTTCACTAAGATGCTTTTAGAGGAGCAGTTTTATTTCCCTTATCTGTGTTTTTTTTGCTCTCTCTGACTTCTCTTGCAAACGAAATGAACAGCAAATTCCAAAATATAGTGTTTGGGAGATATTGATTACATCTTCTGCTTTAATTAGGGTGATTTTTAGAAGTTGAATATATATACGATTGCATATAGCTGACTGGAGGTTTTCAACCGGAGTTGCGAATTATTCTAGGGGCTGTTCAGAGTGTGCCCAAGAATTATTGAACATCAGCCTCCTGCTACAGTGGGAGCAATAGCTCCTTGCTGAGATCCCTGATAAATAATAATAATTAATAATAATTGTGGGGGTTTTTAAGTGCTTACTATGCTATTGATGCCTGTCTACTTGTTTTGTTTTGTTGTCTGTCTCCCCCACTTCTAGACTGTGAGCCCATTGTTTGGAAGGGATTGTCTTTATTTGTTGCTGAATTGTACTTTCCAAGTGCTCAATAAATACAACTGAATGAATGAATGAATATGTGCCAGGCACTGTATTATGCCCGGGGGTGAATAATAATAATGACATTTATTACGTGCTTACTATGTGCAAAGCACTGTTCTAAGCACTGGGGAGTTTACAAGGTGATCAGGTTATCCCACGGTGGGCTTACAGTCTTGATCCTCATTTTACAGATGAGGGAACTGAGGCCCAGAGAAGTTAAGTGACTTGCCCAAAGTCTCACAGCTGACAAGTGGTGGAGCCGGGATTTGAACTCACAACCTCTGACTCCAAAGCCCAGGCTCTTTCCACTGAGCCACGCTGTTTCTCATAAACAAACAAGTGGGGTTGGTTACAGTCCCTCTTCTACATGGGGCCCACAGTCTTAATCCTGATTTCACAGATGAGGTAACTGAGGCACAAAGAAGTTAAGTTACTTGCCCAAGGTCACACAGCAGGCAAGTGGCAGAGCCAGGATTAGATTCCAGGCCCATGCTCTTTTAACTTAGGCCATGTTGCTTCCTTACATCGGGAATTTTCATCTTCAGTATACAGCCTCTTTCTGCCATGGCTCTTGCTGCTTACATCTAAGGCTAGAAAGAGATGGACAAGATCAGAGGAAATTGGGAAGGGAAGGTGAAAGCCTTGGAGCCACTCCAGTTCATAGTTCACTCTGCTACCTGTATCATTTTTCTACAGAAAATGTTCAGGACATGTCACTCCCCCCTCCTCAAGAAACTCCAGTGGTTGCCCATCCACCTCCTTATCAAATAAAAGCTCCTCATCATTGGTTTTAAAGCAGTCCATCACCTTGCCCCCTCCTACTTCACCTCACTTTTCTCCCTCTACAGCCCAGCCCGCACACTTTGCTCCTCTAATGGTAACCTTCTCACTGTACCTCAATCTTGCCGCTGACCTCTAGCCCACATCCTGCCTCTGTCCTGGAACGTCCTTCCTCCTCAAATCCCACAGACAATTACTCTCCCGCTTTCCAAAGCTTTATTGAAGGCACATCTCCTCCAAGAGGCCTTCCCAGACTAAGCCCCACTTTTCCTCATCTCCCACTCTCTTCTGCAATGCCCTGACTTGCTCCCTTTGCTCTTCCCTGCCCCACAGCACTTATGTATATCTCTAAAACTTTATTCTTTTGTATTGATGTCTGTCAGGTCAAAACAAGTAGACAGGCATCAGTAGCATAGTAAGCACTCAACATTGATAGTCAGGTCGGGTACAGTTCCTGTCCCAGACAGAGTTCACACTCTAAGGAGGAGGAAGAACAGTTACTGAAACCCCATATTACAGATGAGGAAAACTGAGGCATTGAGAAGTTAAACGACTGGCCCAAGGTCACACAGCAGGTAAGTGGCAGAACCAGGATTAGAATGCAGGTCCTCTGCCAGTAGGCCCACGCTGTTTCTCTGTGTCTGCTGTTATTGAGTTCCCAGGGACTTTGGTCAAAAGGAAATCAGCCTAAAAAGTAGGGAACACTTTGACAATGACCTTAGACCCACGGTACTTATATAATATTTTTATACTTCACCCCTTCTAGACTGTGAGCCCACTGTTGGGTAGGGACTGTCTCTATACGTTGCCAACTTGTACTTCCCAAGCGCTTAGTACAGTGCTCTGCACACAGTAAGTGCTCAATAAATACGATTGATTGATTGATTGATTGTTTCCGCTATCCTTAATCTACTTTAATGTTTATCTCCCTCTATAGGCTGTAAGCTCATTGTGGGCACTGAACATGTCTACCGAGAAGCAGCATGGCTTAGTGGAAAGAGCCCGGGCTTTGGAGTCAGAGGTCATGGGTTCAAAGCCTGGCTCCACCAATTGTCAGCTGTGTGACTTCAGGTAAGTGACTTAACTTCTCTGGGCCTCAGTTACCTCATCTGTAAAATGGAGATTAAGACTGTGAGCCCCCCGTGGGACAACCTGATCACTTTGCAACCTCCCAAGTGCTTAGAACAGTGCTTTGTACATAGTAAGCACTTAATAAATGCCATCATTATTATTATTATTACTGTACCAAATGTTTAGTTCATTATTCATTCAATCATATTTATTGAGTGCTTACTGTGTGCAGAGCACTGTACTAAGTGCTTGGGAAGTACAAGTTGGCAACATATAGAGACAGTCCCTACCCAACAATGGGCTCACAGTCTGCTCTGCACAAAGCAAGTGCTCAATGAATACCATTGATTAATTGATTGAGAGACCTTTTCTCTAGTCACTAATTAGATCAAGTTGCCCCTACAGAACCAGACGTCTGGTCACAATCTTTAGTTGACATTAACACTTTAATGCCAGCTGTTGACATAGCTGGGAGAAGCCTCAGTAACACCCTTTTTCTGAAAAAAATGTCCAGTCCAGGACTGATCTCTTTTTCCTAAATGGAACCTCAGGTGTCCCCAGGTGATAAAAGTCCAAACCTAGGAGTTTTTCCTTGTAAGCTTCTCACATTTTCAGTTTCTCTTGGCCTGGCTGACCCAGATAATAACAATTGTTATCTTGTCATTATCCAGCCAGCCAAGAAAAGGGGAAGGTACTGCTTTTTTCATTGATCAGAAGCTCAAAGCTCAATCCCCAGTGGCTTTGGCTTTCAAAATACAGATGCACTGGCGTAAAGCTATTGTCATTTTCCAGACATTTGGACTCTCTTGAGACCTCAAAGAGAGTTAATATTGCTGAGATCTCATCAGCCAGGCCTTGAGAAGTCTCAGTGCAACACACTAGACTCTCTGGTCATTGAACCATCCATCTTGACTAAGCCCTAACCTGCAGTGTTTCTAGTAGCTTTCATTTTGTGGCTTTCCATGGCTTATTTTGAGTCCCATTTGGGAGATAGGATGATCAAGACCCCTAGGGACTCTCAGAGAGACCCCATTGAGCATGACCATGAAATCATCCTCAGTGGCACAACCACAATGTCAAAGACACTTGGAGTGGGTGTGGGTGTATGTGTGTGCATGTACGTGCATGCTTGCGCACATGTGCGCATGCGTTTTGCAGGTGATTCTTCAATGAAAAGATCGAAAAGTTTACAGGGACATTCCAAGTAATTTGTATTCTCCTACCAAAGCATAGCATCTTTTGTCCCTTTGTGGCCTAGTAATCAAATCCTGCAAATGGAGAGAATCAAGTAGAAACACTTTAGTAGACTGTGCAAGCAACCTACTGGCAAATGCTTCGGGAAAGCAGTTAATGTGAATTTCTGTGACTTCACCATTACCAATAGTATGTTGGTGTTAAACAAAAATTCTTCACTTGGAATCAACAGTCTCCATTGGTTTCTAAAGAAATGGCCACCACAAAAATAAACATGGGTTGAAGATTCTTAAGAGGGGTATTTCCTTAGCACTTTTGGAGGTGTCAGAGTGTAAATCAAGTGAAAATAACAAACTTAAAAATAAAACAGATATTATGTTGTGGTTTGAATTCCAGCCAGGAAGCTTTCCTTCAATACTATTTATTAAGACCCTACTGTGTTCAGAGCACTGTACCATGGGCTGGGAAGTACAATAAAAGGTCCCTGCCCTTGAAGACAGGAAGATCAAAATTGTAAATGTATGTTGACAGCGGGAGGAAATATAGAAATACACGTCATGATAGCAAGAGGATAGAAGAATGAGTGAATAAATAATGTCATTGTTGTTTTCTTATGCTGTCAAGTCGTGTCTGACCCATAGCGATGCCATGGATACATCTCTACCAGAACACCCCACCTCCACCTGCAATCATTCTGGTAGTGGATCCATAGAGTTTTCTTGGTAAAAATACAGAAGTGGTTTACTAATTGCCTCCCTCTGTGCAGTAAATCAGTCTCCACCCTCCATCCTTTCCCATGTCGCTGCTGCCCAGCATAGGTGAGTTTTGATTTCTAGCAGATTGCCTTCCACTTGCTAGCCACTGCCCAAGCTAGGAATGGAATGGGTAGGTCTCTCCTTGACTCTCCCTCCCATAAGATGAGACTGGTAGAGTACTGGAAACTCTACATGTGTGACCCTGAGAGGTAAAATAAATAACAGGGTACATAAATCAACTTATATGGAGATGCTGAGTAGGGTTGCCTATATAGAGGTGCTGTACAACCAGGACTGCAAGAAATTATTCCATTCATTCAATCGTATTTATGAGTGCTTACTGTGTGCAGAGCACTGTACTAAGCGCTTGAGTACTGTACTAAGTGCAGTGCCATGTGGAGGAGGAGGAAGTTGAAGATGGGAAGAGCTGTGGTTCAGCAAGCCTGAAGCAAGAAGAAGTCCCAGTCAGGGCCCAAGCTGTGAGAAATGGAAATGGGAGAGCAGGTGGACAGTGTGAAGAGTTTAAGCTGGGGTGTCCCTGAAGAAGACAATAGATATGTAAGGAGAAAATGACTGCTGGAGAATCTAGAAGCTAATGGTCAGGAGCTTCTCTTTGATGTGGAGAGCAATGGGTAGTCACTGACGGTTTTTGAGAAGAGGAGTAGGGTGACATGATCTTAAAGATATAGGAAAGATGATGTAAAGCAGGGGTTGGGAACCAACGTGTCGTTAGCTACATGGGGCTCTCCTTGGAATCAAATGTGTTTCCATCAATCAATCATATGTATTGAGTGCTTACTGTGTGTAGGGCACTGTATTAAGGGCTTGGGAGAGTAAAATATAGTAGAGTTATATTGCTGTAGAGCATAAGCACCCAACTGTAGATTCAGCACCTTGAGGACAATGCCATTAGGCAAAAAGTGATGCAGGAAGTAGCTGGGCCCCCAGTTTCTCTGAGCCTGACAGAGGCTAAGGTGGAGAAAAGATAGCAGCTTCATGCCTCATGGAATGTTTCTTGAATGAGGTGGTATTTTAGGAGGACCTTGAAGCTAGGGGAAATTGTGATCTGATGGATTGGGTTGTAAGATCCTGGAGGACAGTGATTCTCTGACTTGCTTCTGTTGTAGTCTCCCAAATGTCCAGTACAATCCCTCACACTTAGTAGGTGCTCAATAAATATCCGTGGCATTGATGATGATGACTTGAAGGCAAAGGAGATTCCAGGCCCAGAGGAAGGGCATGATCAAAGAGTCAAATGTGGGAGAGAAGAGAACAAGGCACAGTGAGGAAGTTAACGTTAGAGATTTGAAGATAGGGATTGTCTTTTCTTTTTCTCTTTTCCAGATTAACCCGCCCCAAGTCCTTTCACTTTTCCTTCTAGGGCTTCTTTTCAGTCTTTTAATTCTCATTTAGTATTCCTTGATTTTGCCATGCACTCATGGAGAGATCATAGACAAGTGATTTTAACTATCTTAGCTTTCCCATCTCAAAATCAGAAATAATTGTGTTATTCCCCCTACTTGCCTATCAAGAATTCTTGGGTAATGAAGTGAATGCCTGTAGAACTTATCTATTACCTTGGAAAACTGGATTCCCTGTATATGAATTGCTGTTTATTACAGTAATCATTATTCTTCCTGGTGTGGTTTTGGGCTCATACAATGATAAGGCATGTGTAAATAAATCACAGCTATTAGCCCAGGACACAAGTTAATTATATTATGTCCTCTTTAGGGTGAATTGATGATCCCTAAATTAATGCGATTGTTTCTTCCCTTTTCTCTAACCCAGTTCCTTACTATTTCACATTTTATCTTCACTGTACATGCCTGATTTCCTTAGGTCTCCTCACTGAATGGCCCTGGCATTCTGAATACTGCCCTTCTATATAGGAGAGATTGTTTTATTTGCAGTTGAGTTGCATTTAGTTCATTCATTGTGAGACAAATCAGAAGCATTTCTACCATTTGTTTTTTAATTTTCCTTTCAGTTCAGGCACTGAAAGAAATAAAAATGTCCAACTGTCCTATGGGGTATTTTTGTAATTGTATCTGTCCTGCTTTCCTTTCCTGTTTACGCTCATCTCTCTTTTGTGATTTGTGATAGCATCTGAGGAATAGTAGGAATTGAACAGCAGAGGATTTAAACTGTCGTTTTAAACAGAAATACATCTCTATCTAAAAAATAGGAAGCAGTGGGGTGCCTAAACAACTTGCCATCTGGAACTATTAGAAAGCTCCATAAGTTTTCTTTTCGAGCAGGACAAATAATAAAGATGAGAAATGAGATGTTGCCAGGCATTAGTCATTTGCAGAAAATGACAAGCACTCAGACTGCATTAGTGTTGCGGATGTGAAACTAATAGGGCAGTTGGGGGACTTTACAGAGCAGGGTGAACTAGGAACGTGGTGTCCTCCCACGTATTACTGCCAAAATATAAATATTAAGGTTTCAACTGAAGCTTAGTGTGGCTCACTTTTCTTTGAAAACGTTTTGGATGGCTTCTTATCCAAAGGAACTCTAGTACTTACACAGTTACCATGAGACCTTATTAATAACAACAACAACAACAACAGTAATAATAATTGTGGTATTTGTTATGCATTTACGTTGTGCCAGACACTGTTCTGGGGTAGATACAAGATAATTGGGTTGGACACAGTCCGTGTCACACATAGGGTTCACAGGTTTAATCCCCATTTTACAGATAAGAGAAATGAAGTGCAGAGAAGTTAAATTGCTTGTCCAAGGTCACATAGCAGACAAGTGGCAGAGCTGGGATTAGAATGCTTGTCCTTCAGACTCCCAGGCCTGTGGTCTTCCTCTAGGCAGAGGTGATTTTTTATACACTGTATGGTCCAACTACCCAAAATGTACCCAGTGCCATGAATTCTTTGTCACAGCACAGTACCTATGTACATATCCAAAATTTATTTCTTTATAAAAATGTCTGTGTCCCTCTCTAGACTGTAAGCTCATTGTGAGCAGGGAGCATATCTACTAACTCTGCTATACTGTATTGATCCCAACACTTAGAACAGTGCTTGCTCAAAGGAAGTGCTCAATGAATATATCTAATTGATTGATTTTACATTAGGAAATATTAATCATGATAATATTTAGGCACGTACTAAGCACTGGGGTAGACATAATAATAATAATGATGGCATTTGTTAAGTGCTTACTATGTGCAAAGCACTATTCTAAATGCTGGGGAGGATACAAGGTGATCAGGTAGTCCCATGTGGGGCTTGCAGTCTTCATCCCCGTTTTTCAGATGAGGTAACTGAGGCACAGAGAAGTTAAGTGACTTGCCCAAAGTCACACAGCTGACAATTGGTGGAGCCTGGATTTGAACCCATGACTTCTGACTCCCAAGCCTGTGCTCATTCCATTGAGCACGCTGTTTCCACATAAAATAATCAGGTCAGACAGAGTCTCTCCCCCATGTCGGGTACACAGTCTAAGGGTAAGCTTTTTATAGACAAGGGACTTGACTACCAAATCAATCAATCAATCAATCGTATTTATTGAGCGCTTACTATGTGCAGAGCACTGTACTAAGCACTTGGGAAGTACAAATTGGCATCACATAGAGACAGTCCCTACCCAACAGCGGGCTCACAGTCTAAAAGGGGGAGACAGAGAACAGAACCAAACATACCAACAAAATAAAATAAGTAGGATAGAAATGTACAAGTAAAATAAATAAATAAATAAATAAATAGAGTAATAAATATGTACAACCATATATACATATATACAGGTGCTGTGGGGAAGGGAAGGAGGTAAGACGGGGGGATGGAGAGGGGGACGAGGGGGAGAGGAAAGAAGGGGCTCAGTCTGGGAAGGCCTCCTGGAGGAGGTGAGCTCTCAGCAGGGCCTTGAAGGGAGGAAGAGAGCTAGCTTGGCGGATGGGCAGAGGGAGGGCATTCCAGGCCCGGGGGATGACGTGGGCCGGGGGTCGATGGCGGGACAGGCGAGAGCGAGGTACAGTGAGGAGATTAGTGGTGGAGGAGCGGAGGGTGCGGGCTGGGCAGTAGAAGGAGAGAAGGGAGGTGAGGTAGGAGGGGGCGAGGTGATGGACAGCCTTGAAGCCCAGGGTGAGGAGTTTCTGCTTGATGCGCAGATTGATCGGTAGCCATTGAAGTTTTTTGAGGAGGGGAGTAATATGTCCAGAGCATTTCTGGACAAAGATAATCCGGGCAGCAGCATGAAGTATGGATTGAAGTGGAGAGAGACACGAGGATGGGAGATCAGAGAGAAGGCTAGTGCAGTAGTCCAGACGGGATAGGATGAGAGCTTGAATGAGCAGGGTAGCGGTTTGGATGGAGAGGAAAGGGCGGATCTTGGCAATGTTGCGGAGCTGAGACCGGCAGGTTTTGGTGACGGCTTGGATGTGAGGGGTGAATGAGAGAGCGGAGTCGAGGATGACACCAAGGTTGCGGGCTTGTGAGACGGGAAGGATGGTAGTGCCGTCAACAGAGATGGGAAAGTCAGGGAGAGGACAAGGTTTGGGAGGGAAGACAAGGAGCTCAGTCTTCGACATGTTGAGCTTTAGGTGGCGGGCGGACATCCAGATGGAGATGTCCTGAAGGCAGGAGGAGATGCGAGCCTGGAGGGAGGGGGAGAGAGCAGGGGCAGAGATGTAGATCTGGGTGTCATCAGCGTAGAGATGATAGTTGAAGCCGTGGGAGCGAATGAGGTCACCAAGGGAGTGAGTGTATATTGAGAACAGAAGGGGACCAAGCACTGAACCTTGGGGAACCCCCACAGTAAGAGGATGGGAGGGGGAGGAGGAGCCTGCAAAAGAGACTGAGTAAGAACGACCGGAGAGATAAGAGGAGAACCAGGAGAGGACGGAGTCTGTGAAGCCAAGGTCAGATAACGTGTTGAGGAGAAGGGGGTGGTCCACAGTGTCAAAGGCAGCTGAGAGGTCGAGGAGGATTAGGACAGAGTATGAGCCGTTGGGTTTGGCAAGCAGGAGGTCATTGGTGACCTTTGAGAGTGCAGTTTCCGTGGAATGAAGGGGACGGAAGCCAGACTGGAGGGGGTCGAGGAGAGAGTTGTTGTTGAGGAATTCTAGGCAGCGCGTGTAGACAACTCGTACAACAGATACCAAATCTGTTGTATTGTCCTCACTCAAGTAAGCTCTTAGTACAGTTCTCTGCTCACAGTGCTTAATAAACACCATTGATTAAGAGGAGGGATAACAGGTACTGACTTCCCATTTTTTGGATGTGCAAACTGAGTCACGGAGAAAATAAATGATTTACTACAGGTCACACAGCAAGCAAGTGAAGGAGCTAGGATTAGAAGCCAGGTCCCCTGACTTCCAGGGTGATGCTCTTTCCACTAGACCACACTGCATCCCCAAACACAAAACAGGCACTCTCCAAAATCAAATGAACCTTAGGGTTTTCTTATAAATGTTTTCCAGATAGTGGGGCCCCCAAACCTTCACTTCTGCTCCTTAATTGGTTGGATGTCTCCAACCTGAGACTTCGTGGTTGAAAACCTCACAGAGGAATTGATGATAGCACTAGTGGCTTGCTCAGGGCCACTCGTACGCTCTCATCCCTGACAGTTTCATTCCCACGGGACATGGAATGCAACAAGGTAATGGGCAGGAAGGGAGGCAGTAAACTGCAAAGTTCATGTGCACTCTTCAGCTATGTTAGCTAGAGGAGGAACAGGGATTAGAACTCAATTCATCTGATTCCCTGGGCTCATCCCACTGGATCAACAGCAATTCTCTCCTTGATCTCCTCTGCTGACCCCTCACCCAAGTCCTCCCTCTGGCCTGGAATGCCCTCCCTTCTGGAATCCAACAGACAATTACTCTCCCCACCTTCAAAGCCTTATTGAAAGCACATCTCCTCTAAGAAACCCCCCTTTCCTCTTCTCGCACTCCCTTCTGCATCAGCCTGACTTGCTCGCTTTATTCATCCCCCCTCCCAGACCCACAGCACTTGTGTACATATCGGTAATTTACTTATATTAATGTCTATCTCACCTCTAATAATAATAATGGTACTAGTTAAATGTTTACTGCAGTCCAAGCAGTGTTCTAGAAGCTGGGGTAGATACAATTTAATAAGGTTGGACACAGTCCCTTTCCCAAATAGGGCTCCCATTCTTAATCTCCATTTAACAGATGAAGTAACTGAGGCCTAGAGAAGATAAGTGATTTGCCCAAGGCCACACAGCAGACAAATGGCAGAGCCGGGATTATAATCAATCAATCATATTTACTGAGTGCTTACTGTGTGCAGAGCACTGTACTAAGTGCTTGGGAAGTACAAGTTGACAACACATAGAGACAGTCCCTACCCAACAGCGGGCTCACAGTCTAGAAGGGGGAGACAGAGAACAAAACCAAACATACTAACAAAATAAAATAAATAGAATAGATATGTACAAGTAAGATAAACAGAGTAATAAATATGTACAAACGTATATACATATAGTCAGGTGATGTGGGGAAGGGAAGGAAGTAAGATGGGGGGATGGGGAGGGGGATGAGGGGAAGAGGAAGGAAGGGGCTCAGTCTGGGAAGGCCTCCTGGAGGAGGTGAGCTCTCAGTAGGGCCTTGAAGGGAGGAAGAGAGCTAGCTTGGCGGATAGGCGGAGGGAGGGCATTCCAGGCCCGGGGGGTGACGTGGGCTGGGGGCCGATGGCGGAACAGGCAAGAGTAAGGCACGGTGAGGAGATTAGCGGCAGAGGAGCGGAGGGTGCGGGCTGGGCTGGAGAAGGAGAGAAGGGAGGTGAGGTAGGAGGGGGCGAGGTGATGGACAGCCTTGAAGCCGAGGGTGAGTAGTTTCTGCCTGATGCACAGATTGATTGGTAGCCACTGGAGATTTTTGAGGAGGGGAGTAACATGCCCAGAGCGTTTCTGGACAAAGACAATCCGGGCAGCAGCATAAAGTATGGATTGAAGTGGGGAGAGACACGAGGATGGAAGATCAGAGAGAAGGCTGATGCAGTAGTCCAGACGGGATAGGATGAGAGCTTGAACGAGCAGGGTAGCGGTTTGGATGGAGAGGAAAGGGCGGAGCTTGACAATGTTGCGGAGCTGAGACCGGCAGGTTTTGGTGATGGCTTGGGTGTGAGGGGTGAATGAGAGAGCGGAGTCGAGGATGACACCAAGGTTGCGGGCTTGTGAGACAGGAAGGATGGTAGTGCTGTCAAACTCCCAGGATGGTGCTCTGTCCTCTACACTATGTACTTTCCCCTAGATTGTAAACTTGTTGTGGGCAGGTAATATGTCTCTTTAATGTTGTATTGTACTTTTCCAGGTGCTTAGTACAGTGCTCTGCCCACAGTAAACACTCAGTAAATATGATTGAATGACTGAACAACGGGACTCTGCTCCTTAATTACCCCCTTCCCCAATTCCCTCAGCCAGTTAGAGCCTGGGAAGCTTTGCATAAACATCTTACATTGCTTTGAAGTCAAAGCAGGGAGGGTAATTAATCCTTTGTTTTTAACTTCCACATCCTACCCATCCAGTCTGATTGGCAGATTGTAGAGGAACCTGGTGGTGAGATTTCCTAATTCCCTGGAGCACTGAGGTGTATCTGACCCCTTCAGTAAGATAAATTCTGCACCAGCCCAGGGGGCGATCAGTCGGCCGACCAAACTGTCTTCCCTCTTCTAGCATTCCAGGCCAATGCCAGGTGTTGGCTCTTTCCAGGAATTTATATCTGAGGGAATTATCTTGGTTCTATCAATTCTGTTGCATTGTACTTTCCCATGTGCATAGTTCAATACTCTGCAATACGATAAGCACTCAATGAATACCACTGATTGGTTTAGGGGATTCACATCAATGGTACTCACTGAGTGCTTACTCTGTGCAAAACATTGTACTAAGAATTTGAAAGAGTACAATACAAAAGAGTTGGCAGACATGTTTCCTGCCCACACGAGCTTACAGTCTAGAGGGAGAAAAGGTATTACCTCTTTCCGGGAAGAGGGAGACAATTAGATAACTGTCAGTAGAACCAAAATAAAAGACACGTCTGCTAGATACAAACAGGAAGCTTCATAGCCTCAGCTAGAACATGAAGCAAATTGAGCTCTCTGGAGGTTAGATGTCTTAGTCAGCCTAACGGAGTTTTTAGTAAAATCCCTATTCAATCACCTAGAGGTTTATAACGAGTGCCTACTTAGAACTATGCACTGTACAATGATTACAATAGTAATGACACGTTTTCTGCTGTCAGAGAGCTTCCAATATAATGGAAGAGACAGACAAATGGTATTGATGGATCATAATGGTAATTTGGCATTTGTTAAGTACTTAGTATGTGCCAGGCACTGAACTAAGCGCTGGGGAGGGTACAAACAAATTGGGTTGGACACAGTCCCTGTTCCACATGGGACTCACAGTCTAAATCCCAATTTTACAGATGAGATAACTGAGGCACAGAAAAGTAAAGTGACTTGGCCAAGGTCACATAGCAGACAAGTGGAGGAGCTGAGAATAGAACTCATAGTCCCATACTCTATCCACTATGCCATACGGACGGTGGTGCCCTGAGAGATAAAACCATAAAGGCATATCTTAATGAAACTGAATATTTATATTTTTAGGGCTTTTTAAATCTTTTATGGATATCTGTTAAGTGCTTACTATATATTAGCATTTAGAACAGTGCTTGGCACATAGTAAGTGTTTAACATATACCATTATTATTATTCATTCAATCATATTTATTGAGCACTTACTGTGTGCAGTGCACTGTACTAAGCACTTGGGAAGTACAAGTTGGCAACATATAGAGACGATTCCTACCCAACAGCAGGCTCACAGTCTAAAAGGGGGAGACAGACAACAAAACAAAACATATTAACAAAATAAAATAAATAGAATAACTATGTACAAATAAAATAAATAGAGTAATAAATACGTACAAACATATACACATATATACAGGTGCTGTGGGGAGGGGAAGGAGGTAAGGTGGGGGGGATGGGAAAGGGGGAGGAGGAGGAGAGTAAGGAGGGGGCTCAGTCTGGGAAGGCCTCCTGGAGGAGGTGAGCTCCCAGTAGGGCTTTGAAGGGAGGAAGAGAGCTAGCTTGGCGGATGTGTGGAGGGACGAGGGCATTCCAGGCCAGGGGGAGGATGTGGGTCGGGGGTCGACAGCGGGGCAGGCCAGAATGAGGCACAATGAAGAGATTAGCGGCAGAGAAGCAGAGGGTGCAGACTGGGCTGTAGAAGGAGAGAAGGGAGGTGAGGTAGGAGGGGGCAAGGTGATGGAGAGCCGTGAAGCCGAGGGTGAGAGGTTTTTGCCAGATGTGTAGGTTGATTGGTAGCCACTGAAGATTTTTGAGGAGGGAAGTAACATACCCAGAGCATTTCTGGACAATTATTATTATTATTATTACCACCAGACACTGTTCAAAGCACTGGGGTAGATACAAGGTAATCAGGTTGTCCCACTTGGGGCTCACAGCCATAGTCCCCATTTTACAGATGAGCTAACTGAGGCACAGAGAAGTGAAGTGACTTGCCCAAAGTCACACAGCAGAGAAGTAGTGGAGCCAGGGCTAGAACCCAGGTCCTTCTGATTCCCAGGCCAGTGCCGTAAACACAATAGAGAGAGACATGCTCTAATTATTCAAGTTCTGTCTGAGCCAGTGGAATATTGCTGCTTCCTTGCTAAAATGGGTATATTTTAAAAACTTTCTAGCACCTGGAAGACCCTGCCCTCACCTAATTCCTGCTCTTAATACTCTCTCTGAGTCCAACGCTTGCCTTTGCGGCCCTGGACACAGTGAAGTGGGGGGGGGGGTGTATCCATCAATCAAATCACTGGTATTAGTGCCTCCTTTGTGTAGAGCACTGTACCTAAAGCAGCAGAAGGAAAAGATATGGTGCCTGCCTTCAGGGGCTTACAATCTAGTAGGGGAGACAGGCAGACATAAATTATCTACAAATACTGGGAGCAGGAAGAACGAGTCTATACTTCACTCTGCTGCCCAGATTATCTTTCTATAGAAACCCTCTGGGCATGTCACCCCCCTCCTTAAAAATCTCTGGTGGTTGTCTATCAACCTTTCCTTGAAGCACAAACTCCTCACAATGGGCTTCAAAGCTCTCCATCACCTCGCTCCCTCCTACCTCATCTCCCTTCTCTCCTTCTACAGCCCACCCCACACTCTCTGCTCCTCTGCTACTAACCTCCTCACTGTGCCTCGTTCTCACCTGTCCTGCCGTCGACCCCGGTCCACATCCTACCTCTGGCCTGGAATGCCCTCCATCCTCACATCTGCCAACTAGCTCTCTTCCCTTCCTCAAAGCTCTACTGAGAGCTCACCTCCTCCAGGAGACCTTCCCAGACTGAGCCCCCCTTTTCCTTTGCTCCTCCTCCCCTACCCATTGCCCCAACTCCCTCCCTCTGCTCTACCTCCTTCCCCCACCCCCTCAACACTTGTGTCTATTTGTACATATTTATTATTCTATTTATTTTATTAATGATTCATTCATTCAATCATATTTATTGAGCACTTACCGTGTGCAGAGCACTGTACTAAGCACTTGGGAAATATATATCTATAATTCTATTTATCTATTTTGATGCTGTGAATTTCTAACTACTTGCTTTGTTGTCCGTGTCCCCCTTCTAGACTGTGAGCCCGTTGTTGGCTAGGGATTGTCTCTATCTGTTGCCAAATTGTACTTTCCAAGTACTTAGTACAGTGGTCTGCACACAGTAAGTGCTCAATAAATACAATTGAATGAATGAATGACTAGACTAGGAAGTAGCACAAGTATGCCAGAACACAAGAACTGAGTAAAGATTTGACTACCTATTGACTATACTTTATCTCTGCCCTCAAGAAGTTCTGAGTCTAGACTCGGAGCATACTCAGAACATCACCTTCAAATTGGACTTACATTCCTTCATGTAGGCCTGAAATGCAGGACAACCCCCAGAGGTGCCAAGATGGCAGAAGCCCACTCTAAGAGTTCAATTCCGGAGCCGAACTTCTATTGCCTCTGTCCAGATTCATGACCCTTCTCAAACTGAAAAGAAGATCTGTCTTACCTTATTGTACAAATATTAGGAATTTGTGGATCTGGCATCAGAGAGAAATCTGCTTCATACGTCTCATCATAGAGTTCAGCTCTTTGTCATTGTCACTCAGACTTCCTTTTCAATGAAGTAGAATAATTTTAGAGCTGTACATTTCTTACATGTTAACATCCTATAATTTATAAAGGTCTCTTTCCCTTTAACCATGCCATACTCCTTTCACATTTTTGCCTTGACATTTGTTTTAACTGATGGCAAAAGCTTCACAATATGTGACTCTTGCCCTCTATGTAAAACATAAAGCCAAGGAAGGTAGCATCCTGCTTTGATCATTAATAATAATAAATGTTGCATTTGCAAAGTGCTTACTATGCATTAGGCATACTGTACTAAGCAGTGGAGTAGATACAAGGTAATTGTATTGAACAAAGTCCCTGACCCACATAGGGCTCACAATCTTAATCCCCATTTTACGGGTGAGGTAACTGAGGCACAGAGAAGCTAAGTGACTTGCCAAAGGGCATAACAGACAAGTGGTGGAACCAGGATTAGAACCCGAGTCCTTCTAACTTCCAAGCCCATGCACTATCCACTAGGTCATGCTACTTCTCTAAACATATTGTGGGTCCATCTTACTGACAGGTATACTAATACCCATGCTATAAATGAAGCACTTTCTCATGGTTATCCTGGAATTATATTATTATTATTATAATCCTTGTCATTATTATTATATTTGTTAAGCACTTACTCCTCACTCTCGGCTTCAAGGTTCTCCATCACCTCACCCCCTCCTACTTCACCTCCCTTCTACAGCCCAATCAATCAATCAATCAATCAATCGTATTTATTGAGCGCTTACTATGTGCAGAGCACTGTACTAAGCGCTTGGGAAGTACAAATTGGCATCACATAGAGACAGTCCCTACCCAACAGTGGGCTCACAGTCTAAAAGGGGGAGACAGAGAACAGAACCAAACATACCAACAAAATAAAATAAGTAGGATAGAAATGTACAAGTAAAATAAATAAATAAATAAATAAATAGAGTAATAAATATGTACAACCATATATACATATATACAGGTGCTGTGGGGAAGGGAAGGAGGTAAGACGGGGGGATGGAGAGGGGGACGAGGGGGAGAGGAAAGAAGGGGCTCAGTCTGGGAAGGCCTCAGCCCAGCCCGCACCCTCTTCTCCTCTGCCGCTAACCTCCTCACTGTGCCTCAGTCTCACCTGTCCCACCGTCGACCCCTGGCCCACGTCCTCCCCCTGCCTGGAATGCCCTCTCTCGGCACATCTGTCAAGCTAGCTCTCTTCCTCCCTTCAAAGCCCTACTGAGAGCTCACCTCCTCCAGGAGGCCTTCCCAGACTGAGCCCCCTCCTTACTCTCCCACTCCTCCTCCTCCCTATCCCTCCCACCTTACCTCCTTCCCCTCCCCACAGCACCTGTATATATGTTTGTACATAGTTATTACTCTATTTTACTTGTACATATTTACTATTCTATTTATTTTATTTTGTTTTGTTGTCTGTCTCCCCATTCTAGACTGTGAGCCCGCTGTTGGGTAGGAACTGTTTATGTTGCCAACTTGTACTTCCCAAGCGCTTAGTACAGTGCTCTGCACACAGTAAGCACTCAATAAATACGATTGAATGAATGAATGAATTTACTATGCGTCAAGCACTGTTCAAAGCATTGGGGGGACATACAAGTTAAGTTGGACATAGTCCCTGTCCAACATGGACTCACTGTCCAAGTAGGTGGAAGACCAGGTATTTTATAAGCATTTTACAGTTGAAGGAACTGAGTCACAGAAAAATTAAGTGATTTGCTCAAGATTATACAGCAAGCAATTGCCAGAGCTGGTATTAGAAACCAAGTCCTCTTACTCCCAGGCCTGTACTCATTCCATTAGCTTACTCTGGCATCTTTTTAGTAATTCACCCAGAGGTTGTGTTTCTTAACAAATTATCATCTCGATTTTTTAGCAGGAAAGTAGGCTGGGACAGAGAAAGGTGACTGGACAATAATCTCATTGTGGTCAGGGCACATGGCTACCACCTCTGTTATATTGTACTCTCTGAAACACTTAGTACAGCGTT
Organism: Tachyglossus aculeatus; assembly: GCF_015852505.1. Taxonomy (NCBI): domain Eukaryota; kingdom Metazoa; phylum Chordata; class Mammalia; order Monotremata; family Tachyglossidae; genus Tachyglossus; species Tachyglossus aculeatus. The sequence continues at coordinate 90,967,291 of NC_052066.1, forward strand.
GTGCACACAGTAACATTGAACTCAATATTGAACAGGCCCAATTTGGTGAAGACTGAACAACGTGACTAGTGAATGGATCGCCAATAGACCATTGCATCTGTATACCAGAGCTACCTGGGTTACCTGCTGCTACTCAGCAACCAAAGCTTCCTGAAGATAAAACTTCCAAGAGGCAGGCTTGGAAACAGAGATTAGTACTGAATGGGTAGATGTTTCAGTACAACAAGGGACTGTCTTTGTTACACAATAATGAAGGCATTCATTCATTCAATCGTATTTATTGAGCGCTTACTGTGTGCAGAGCACTGGACTAAGCGCTTGGGAAGTACAAGTTGGCAACATATAGAGAGGGTCCCTCCCCAACAGTGGGCTCACAATCTAGGAGGCAGTATGTTCTGGTTGAAAGAGAAAAGGACTAGGAGTCTGAAGACCTGGGTTCTAATCCCAGCTGGGCCACCAGGCTATTGCATGGTCTTGGGCAAGTCACTGAGTCTCTCTGGGCCTCAGTTTCCTCATTTGTAAAATAAGGATAGGATGTCTCTTCCCAAGGCTCTTCACCATCTGGATCCACCTTGCTTATCCGCTCTTCTCATCACTCTTCCCCAACTCTCTATATCTGTTCCTCCCACAACAAACTTATAGCTGTAAATAGCTTCTGACTCTTCTACCTCCTCTCTCTCACTGTTGTCATAGTTTGGAAACCCTGCCCTCCACACACCAGACTACAGCCTGCCCCCCACAACCAAAGCCTTCCTACTTAGAACAGTGCTTGGCACATAGTAAGCACTTAACCAATGCCATCATTATTATTACTATCCCACCTCCTGCAACAAGGTTCCCCAGATGGATTTCCCAGATCTCTGACTCATATTCTTTGAGCCACTTTAGGATTTATGCATTTTATTTTTATTCTCCTTAGCACTTGTGTATATAAGTCATTTATTTTTACCCCTCTAATTGTTAATATTTTTGTGTTGGTGTTTCCTAGTAAGCCCCTTGTGGGCAGGAAAAGTCACTTCATTATTCTGTACTTCTCTAGCACCTAGTATAATGTTCCATGTCCTGCAATGCCCTCCCCACCTTTAACTATCCAATAATTACTTTCCCTGCTGCAAAGCCTAATCGGAGGCACATCTCCTTAAAGATGTCTTCCCTAACTAAGCCCTCTCTTCCTTTTCTTTCATTTCCTTCTGTGTTGCCCTGACTTGCATCCTTTATTCACCAACCCTCACCCTGAGCCCCATAGCACTTACATGCAGATCTGTAATTTTATTTGTTTATATCAAAGCCTGTCTCCCCCTTTAGACTGTAAGCTCGCTGTGGGCAGGGAATGTGTCTGTTATATTGTTTAAATTGTCCTCTCCCAAGTGCCTAATACAGTGCTGTGCACACAGTAAATGCTCATTAAATATGATTTACTAACAAGCATCTCCCTTGTGGTTGGATAACTGGAGGATGGGAACTAATCTGTAGATATGCTCCATTCATTCATTCAACTGCATTCAATCATATTTTATTAAGTGCTTACTATGTGCAGAGCACTGTACTAAGCGCTTGGGAAAGTACAATACAACAATAAATGATCATATTCCCTGCCCACACCAAGCTCAAAGTCTAGAGCGGGGGAGGGGGGGGGCATCAATACAAATAAATAAAATTATAGATACATAAGTAAGTGGGGATGGGCTGGGGAGAGCAAAGGGAGCAACTCAGGATAATGCGGAAAGGAGAGGGAGACCAGCAGTAGCACTTGAAAATGGGGAACTCAGTGGAAGGGTGCAGAAGAAGGGGCTTGGGTCCTGACACTGAGGCTGGTATGTGCTTGCCAAGCTGTCTTGGTGAGCAGACTTACTGGTGCAGTTTGTGATCCGTGGACTGTTCCATCATTCTTTTCAACTGAACAATTGGAAAAAAAAAATCTCTAAATTTAGTAAAAGGTCAGGGGCCCTTACTGCAATTTAAGCTGATCTTTTCCGAGCTTCTGGATCCAACTGTTTATAGTCAGCGTTGAATTGGAGGCAGTAGAATCCTTTAAATAAATTCAAATATGACCTTTATTGGTTTTGTGACATTGCAGCAATAACGCTGCTGGCAATATATTAAAACCATTTCATATGTATTTATTATGTTTTGTATATACATATCTTGCCTTTCATAATGGGGGCCAGACAGGGGATGCTGCCTTTTCTCAGTCAGGACTTCTTCAGCCTTTTAGGAAAGCCTTAATATCCTCAGTGTTTTCTTCAAGTTCCATAGGTCTCACAAGGTAAAGCCCTCATTTTCCCTAACTCCCTCTTCCTTTTGTGTTGCCTTTGCAGTTGGATTCATACCCTTTATTCATTCCATCCTCAGCCCCTTAGCACTTATGCACATAGCCATAATTTACTGTAATAATAATGATAATAATAATGGTATTTCTAAAGGGCTTACTGTATGTCAGGCACTGTACTAAGCACAGGGATAGATCCAAGCAAATCATGTTGGACACAGTCCTTGTTCCACATGGGGCTCACAGTCTCAATCCCCATTTTAAAGATGAGGTAACTGAGGAACAGAGAAGTGAAGTGGCTTGCCCAAGGCCACACAGCAGACAAGTGGTGAAGCCTGGTTTAGAACCCATGACCTTCTGAATCCCAGGCCAGTGATCTATCCACTACACCGTGCTGCTTAATGTTTGTCTTCCTTTCTAGACTATAAGCTCCTTGTGGGCAGGTAATGTGTCTACCAACTCTTTTATATTGTACTTTCTCAAGTGCCTAGTATAGTGCTCTGAACACAGTAACCACACACTAGACAAGGTTGATAATCATTTATCATATGTCATCTATATATCTTGTTCTAATAATTATATATGATATAGAATAAATATAAACAAAAGCTCACTGTTTTCAGGCCCATAAAGTATATCTGTATTTGAAAGGTGGGTTTGAACTTTTTTTTGAAAAGTGTTTCTTAGTATTATGTAGCCATGATATTTTTAATAAAGGATAAATGTGTGGACCCCTTGATAATAATAATAATAATAATAATAATAATAATGGGGTATTTGTTAAGTACTTACTATATGCCAAGCACTGTTCTAAGCGCTGGGGGGGATAAAAGGTGATCAAGGTTGTCCCACATGGGGCTCACAGTCTTAGTCCCCATTTTACAGATGAGGGAGCTGAGGCCTAGAGAAGTAAAGTGACTTGCCCAAGGTCACACAGCTGACAATTGGCAGAGGTGGGATTCGAACCCATGATCTATGACTCCCAAGCCTGTGCTCTTTCCATTGAGCCACACTGCTTGTCTGTGGTTGGCAAGGTGCAGGTTGGCAGAGAACTGACTGGAAATTAGTAATAATATCACAGGAGCTATATGGAAATCATCTATGGAAGTGATTTTACAAGGAAATGACTTGCTTCCAACCTAGGATGACTAAATATCACCCATTTCCTTTTTTAACACTATGTCCCCTTCTCCCAAGAACTGACTTGGAAATGTTCATTGATCTTTTTCCCATGCATGTGAAGAGGAAATTAGCTCTAACTGACAGCATCTCATTTCTGCCATTACTGCTCCCATGGTTCTCTGTTTGATTGATACTTTGATACTCACTTCAACACCACAACACTTGAACCAATATGGTCTAGTGGATAGAACACAGGCCTGGATGTCAGAAGGACCTGGATTCTAATCCTGACTCCACCACTTGTCTGTTGTGTGACCTTGGGCAGGTCACTTAACTTCTCCATGCCTCAGTTATTCCCTCTGCAAAATATGCTTTAAGATTGTGAACCCCAAGTGAGACAGGGCCGTGTCCAACCTGATTAGCTTGTATCTATCTCAGTGCTTAGAACAGTGCTTGTCATGTAGAAAGTGCTTAACAAATATTACCATTATTGCTGTTGTTATTATTATCATTGACACTTACGTGAATAGTCTTATACTCTACTATTTCCCCTTTTCCACAATCTATATTCATGTCTGTTTTCCCCACTGGACTATAGGCTCCTTATGAGTAGGGATTTTGTCTACCATTCTGTTGTATTTTCTCAACTGCTTAGCACATTACTCTGCACAAAGTAAACAATCAATACCATCAATTCTTTGATTATGTGCTGATTACTGAACCTCTTTGCCAAACCAGCCATGTCACTTTGGCAATACCTAGTCTGTAAGGGACCGGTAACTGTGCTGTCAAATGTAGCTGTGGGAGAGTAGTGCTAATTTGGGAGGTGACACTGAAGTACAGAAAGTTGGACTTGCAGGATTTGAACACTGGGGGACTGTCTTGGAACAGCAGTTCTTTTGGAAGGTTGTGATTTCAAGAAGAAGAAATGAAAATTGCCTGGGGCATCCTATACATCACATGACATGATGCAGCAAAGAACAATCTTTCCCCATCTCCCTCCTACCATTTCTTTCCAAATTCCTGGAGCAAACTGTCTACACCTGCTGCCTCCCCTTCCTCTTTTCCAATTCTCTCCTTGACTCCCTTCAATCTGGCTCCCACTTCACTTAATTTTCCAGAAACTGTCCTCTGTAAGATGACCAATGACTTCCTTCCTGAAAGGTCCAGTGGCTTCTATTCCATCCTAATCCTCCTCAACCTCTAAGATGGCTTCAACACTGTGGAACACCTCCTTCTCCCGGAAACATCAATCTAAGCTTGACTTCAGTGGCCCTGTCCTCTCCTGGCTTTCCTTTCTCTCTAGCTGCACTTTTTCAGTATCATTCTCAGGCTCCTACTCTGTTTCCCACCCTCTAGCTGTGGGAGTCCCGTGAAGCTCAATTCTGGGTCACCTTCTAGTCTTTATCTACAACCACTCCTTGGAGAAGTCATTCACTCCCAGGGCTTTAATTGTCATCTCTTCGCAGATGATTCCCAAATCTCCCTCTACAGTCCTGACCTCTCTCTTTTTCTGCAGTTTCATATTTCCTCCCACATTCAGGCCACCTCAAACATAACCTATACAAAACAGAACACCTCCTCTTCCCAACCAAAGACTTTCCTCCAGGTCTTTCCCATTACTGTAGGTAATACCACAATCCTCCCTGTCTCCCAAGCCTGTAACTTTGACATTATCCTAGAGCCATCTTACATTCAACCTGCACATTCAGTCTGTCACCAAATCCTGTCTGTTCTACCTTCACAACATCACTAAAATCCATCCTGTCCTCTCCATCCAAACTGTTACTATGATGATCCAAGGACTTATTCTATCCAGTTTTGATTACTGCATCAGCTTCCTCACTGACCTCCCTGGCCTCTTGTCTGTCTCTCTCCATTCCAGTCCATGGTTTACTCTGTTGCCTGGATCATTTTTCTACAAAAAAGATTCTGTCCATGCTTCCCCACTCCTCAAGAACCTCTAGTGGTTGCCCATCCAACAGCGTGACTCAATGATAAGAGGCCGGGCTTGGGAGTCAGAGGTCATGGGCTCTAATCCTGCCTCTGCCACTTGTCAGCTGTGTGACTTTGGGCAAGTCACTTAACTTCTCTGTGCCTCAGTTACCTCATCTGTAAAATGAGGATTAAGAGAGTGAGCCCCCCGTGGGACAACCTGATCTCCTTGTAACCGCCCCAGCGCTTAGAACAGTGCTTTGCACATAGTAAGTGCTTAATAAATGCCATCTTTATTGTTCACATCAAACAAACTTCTTTGCATTAGTCTTAAAGCTTTCAGTCAGCTTATGCCCTCCTACCTTACCTCACTGATTTTGTACTACAGCCCAGCCTGCATGCTTCACTTCTAACACCAACCTACTCACTATTCCTGGATCTCACTACCAATTTCTTGCCTATTTCCTCCTTCTAGCCTGGAACTCCCTCCGTCTTCATATAAAACAGACCACAACTCTTAACATCTTCAAAGCCTTATTAAAATTGTATCTTCTCCAAGAGGCCTTCCCTAGGATCTCATTTCTTCTGAGGCACTTGATATTTACCTCACCCTCAGCCCCAGAACACTTATGAACATATCCATTATGTTTTTATATTAACATCTACTTCCCCCTTTAGACTGTAAATTAGTTGTGGGAAGGGAATGTGTCTGCCAACTCTGTTGTATTGTACTGTCCCAAGCACTTAGTACAGTGCTCTTCACATAAAAAGCTTTTGCTCAATAAATATCACAGATGATGAATAAATATTAGTGATTGATTGATTTCTCACACATGGTGCAGAAGGGAGGTTGATCATATCAGCCACAATCTGTTAGCTGGCTCATCTTTGAAACTTTAAGACAGCTGTGTGTATATACACATCTTTGATCATGTGTGTGCTCATGTGAGAGAGTCAGGAAATGTGAGTGTGGATGCCTATAGGAACCAGGATTGAGTGGTTTCTTTTTTTCTTTTTCCAAAAATAGGAGAGGCCAAGAGTGAGCTGACACATGGGGAGATGCTTAGTATGAATGTGAAAGGGAAGACCAGGAAGGGAACTAGAGATTCCTGCTACAGCTGAGATCAAAGAGAAATCAGAAAAATGAAAGGAAGAGCCCCATATGAGCCAGAGACTGTGTCTAACCTGATTAATCGGGACTCTACTCCAGCACTTACTACAGTGCTTGGCACATATTAAGCATTTGACAGTCCTCTAGTCTGTAAGCTTGTTGCAGGCAGAGAACGTGTCTGCCAACTCCGTTGTATTCTACTTTCCCAAGTAAGCACTCAACAAATACTGCTGATTGATTACCATATTGCACAATTATTTATTGTTATTATTATTAGTCTGGTTTTCTCACTTCTCCCTGCACAAGCATTATAAGCTTTCACTTTCTCTTAAATCACTTGGTAAGAAAAAGGGAAGTGGTGCCTATGGTTGTTTGGCTTGTCCAGCAGCCAACGTTAGCCACTTACTACCATTCTTAAGGTATCCACTGGGGAAGCCCAACCTGAAATAGCAGGGGTCGACAGAAGAGTCCAGGGGGATGATTTCTTCAGGTAGTCAGAGGGGAAGCCCAACCTGAAATAGCAGAGATAGGTGGAAGCGTCCAAGGTGGATAGTTCTTCAGGCATCCACTGGGAAAGCCCAACCCTGAGGGAGCAGAGATAGGTGGGAGAGTCCAGGGGGATTGATCAATCAGTGGTATTTATTAAGCACTTACTAAGTGCAGACAACTGTACTAAGAGCTTGGGAGAGTTCAGAGCAACAGAATTAGAAGACACATTTCCTGCCCATAAGCGAATGGCCCATCTAAAGAATTTCCATGAGATTCTATTTGAGTGAACTGGACTACTCTCCTTTATCCCCTTGGTTTGTTTCCTCAGGGATGGAGCTGAAGGAGGGGAGCTGAATGTATTTGCTGCAGCCAGGGGCTACTGTTCTTAGCCTGAGAGCCCAGACTGTTGAGAAGTAAGAGGAGGAGTTGGGATGCCAGACAGTGTAGCACTGATAAGGCACTACCTAATCCTTAGAAATCTCTTTGCAAGGCTCTCACAAAGGCAGACACCAAGGGCTCCAGGAAATGGCCTGACACAACTTTATAATGACAAGAATCAAGGCTTGACTTGGGCCGAAAACTGGCAAATCCACCGGTGGCTCCATAACCTGTGCTTCAGAACCCATGCCAATCTCTTTAGAAATGTCTGTGGGGAAGGATAACACAGTTAAGCTGGAAGGATCAGTGAACTTCCTTTCTGCCAAAAACCTGTTCTGAGATTCAACACCATGCAGTCTGGCATTCACTCAATGACCTTTCCAGTCATATTAATTCATATCCATCAAGGGATAAGAGAGAATACTTAGTGTGCAGAGACAGGAAGAAAAACCCATTCAGAATCTTCAAAGACAGAAAAGGAAAAATAAGTTTGTTTTCACAAATAAATGTGCCTATCTTTAAATTATATATTATAAATTTACTTATAACAATAATAATAATTATTATTATTATACTGTCTACCCCTCTAAACTGTAAGCTCCTTGTGGGCAGTGAAAATGTCTACTAATTCTGTTGGGTCATGCTCTCCCAAGTACTTAGTACAGTGCTCTGCACACATTATGTTCTCAATAAATGAAATTGATGAAGTCATTGTTAAAGTTTTCATCAGAGAACTGGAGGGAAATGCTATATTGGAATAATTATAATTAATAATAATTATGGTGTTTGTTAAGCACTGTGTGCCAAGAACTGGCCTAAGTGCTAGGGTAAATACAAGGTAATCAGGTTGGACATCATCCCTTGTCCCACATGGGGCTCAAAGTCTTAAATACCCATTTGACAGATAAGGTAACTAAGACACAGACAGGTTAAGTGAGTCGCCCAAGGTTACATAGCAGACAAGTGGCAGAGCCAGGATTAGAACCCATATCCTCTGACTCCCAAGCCCATGCTGCTTCTATTCTCCCAAGCACTTAGCACAGTGCTCTGCACACAGTTAAGTACTCAATAAATATGATTGATTGACTGATTATTCTCATTTGAGACCCAGGCACTCTTTGTAGCCTGATAAGCTAATGACAATTTTTGGTAATTGTGATGTGCTCAAAGTAAGTGTTTGCTTTATATTAAGCCAGTGGTCTAGCCAAACAATCAATCAAGTGTTTCTGAGCACATAAAGCGCAGCATGGCATAATGGATAAAGCACGGGCCTGAGAGTTAGAAGGTCGTGGGTTCTAATCCTGGCTCCACCACTTGTCTGCTGTGTGACCTTGGGCAAGTCACTTCACTTCTCTGTGCCTCAGTTACCTCATCTGTGAAATGGGGATTGAGACTGAGCCCCACTTGGGACAGGAACTGTGTCCAACCCAATTTACTTGTATATGCCTCAGCACTTAGTACAGTGCCTGACACATTGTAAGCACTTAGATACCATAGTAATAATAATTATTATTATTTAAGACCTTGGGAAAGTATAATAGAGGTAGAAGACATGATCCTTACCCTTAAGGAGCTTACAGTCTAGTGAGGGAGACAGACACTAAAATTTTTTTACAGGTAGGTGGAAGAAGGAAAATTATATACAAGATTATTTAGTGTGTTAGTTGTAGGAGGCATAAGACATGTAGAAAAGTTCTATGTATAGTTTTGAGCACACAAGTGCATTATTGAGGCGGAAGTGCTAAAATAGTAGTGGGGGGTGGGGGGTGGGGGAGGGGGAATATAACCTGGGGAGAAGAGAAGTGAACTGGGCTCGCAGAGGAAATGTGATGTCAAAAGGACTTTGAAGACGGGAGAGCTGTGGTCTGGTACTTGTACTTCCCAAGTGCTTAGTACAGTGCTCTGCACACAGTAAGCGTTCAATAAATATGATTGATTGATTGATTGATTGATTGGTAGATTTGAAGGGCGAGGGTGTTCCAGGGAGTGGGGAGATGAGACCAATAGAGAAGCAGCGTGGCTTAGTGGAAAGAGCACACGCTTGCGAGTCAAAGGTCATGGGTTCTAATCCCCGCTCTGCCGCTTGTCAGCTGTGTGACCTTGGGCAAGTCACTTAACTTCTCTGTGCCTCAGTTATCTCATTTGTAAAATGGGGATTAAGGCTGAGCCCCACGTGGGACAACCCGATTACCTTGTACCTAACCGAGCGCTTAGAATAGTGCTTAGCACATAGTAAGCACTTAACAAAGACCAACATTATTATTATTAATATTTTTATTGTTGTTGCCCATTGTTGGGTAGAGACCATCTCTATATGTTGCCGACTTGTACTTCCCAAGCGCTTAGTACAGTGCTCTGCACACAGTAAGTGCTCAATAAATACGATTGAATGAATTAATGAATGAATAAGTAAGAGGAAGAGAGCTGATGTAGTTCCTTGAAGCTAATAGTCAAGAACTTGATGATGTAGTCTTCTTTAACAACCTTTATGGTTGGCTCTGGTTTTTCATTCTATAAATGGCATAAGGAATTCTGGATTACCTTTCACTGGAATCCATTTTTGATCTGCTTCCAGTAAGTCTGTTCAAATCACTTAGAGAAATTGATTCCTAAAATGCATACTTAATATTCATATGTTCTCTTAACAATGGCTAAAAGTACAACCAAGGCTCCCCTCACTCAATTCCTCACTGCTCTGAGGACATTTATTTTTCTTCTGAGCTGAGGATCCATCATCAACACCAATCAGGGCTTAGGTTTCTTCACCTGAGAGAAGGGAATAGTCAAATACAATTTGCCTCCTAAATCACAGGATTAATCTTTGAATTATTGAAGTTATTGGTGGGTGAGCGTATCTATGCTCAGCTGCAAATTTTATTTAGGTGAAAATGGAATTTAAAAAATAATTCATGTTAGGCTTTGATAAACATAAATTTGCCATGACTTCTCCTTGGAATTAAAAAAAAAAATCTTCCCTGTTGGTTGCTCTTGGATATGATTCCATGGGCAATTTCAGATTTTGCTGGAATTAGTCAAATAATGTTTTCTTCCTGAGACCTTTGAAACAGAATAGGGCTCCATCCGTCTTGTGTGCCTTAGAAGTTACGGTACATGGAAGCTGGGGATTGGATGAGATGACCTGTCAAGATCACTTCTTGGCCTAGTCTTCTATAAATACCTCTACCCTTTATTCCACTTGGATTATGTATTCCTGGTATGGGAACACGGTTGCCAGCACTAATTTAATATAGGGCCTAGGCAGGTAAAGTTATTTTACTCTCATTTTTTTCCTTAGCGACAACCTCTGAAGTTTATGGTCTAGAAGAAAATCCATTTTATGTACGTGACTCAAGGTCAATTTTAGAAGTAGATTAATTTTGTAAGGAAATTGCGGAAAAATCATTGGACTTCTGAAGGCTGAAGTCAGAAGGCAATCCAGACTGTAAGACTTTGTGCTGACTTGGCTCTTTTTCCATTATTAAATGGAAAATTTCCTGGTGAGGTCAAAGCCATCAGATAATGACACCCTTTAGCTGACTAAATTATGAGCAACAGTGTAATGTAATCTATTTAGGGGAGCAACCTAATGGGAAAGCACGTCCATTCTGTAGATACTCTCTAGGTTACACTGACTTACATAGCTAGAGTTTGGAGCCAAGTTGGAAAGAAGGATAATTATCAAAGAATATAAATCCAATAAAATATGGGTTGTTGAGGAATTTGAGGTCTTCGCCTGGTAACACTAAACTCCAAGCTCCTGTGATATGAGAATGGAAATTTAGTGTTCCACTCTTCCCGCAACTTTTGAAGGAGCAGTTCTTGTTAGGGAAGGGCATCTTACTAAAATACCTAGACTGAGAAGCAATTGTCTTTCTTCAAACAGGACTCTCAAAAGGAATAAAAAGACTTGCACTATGGCCAAAATCGGAAAGAGGATCCTGTCTGAGTATTGGAGGCAGTGTTGTCTAGTGCAAAGAGCGAGGATCTGAGAATCAGATTTTTTTCATGGACTTTTTCAGAGCTTATTATGTTTTGAGCACTGCTTTAAGAGCTGGGGTAGATACAAGCTAATCAGGTGGGATGCAGTCAATGTTCCACATAGGGCTCACAGTCTAAGTATTGAATCCCCATTTTACAGTTGAGGAAACTGAGGTACAGAGAAATTAAGTGACTTGCCTTAGGTCACACAGCAGGCAAGTGGTAGAGCCTGAATTAGAACACAGGTCTTCTGACTCACAAGCCTGTGCTCGTTCCACTAGGCTATGCTGCTTCTCTGGGTTCTAATCCTGGCTCTTCCACTCACATGCTTTAGGCAAGTCATCTGTCTTCTCTCTGCCTCAGTTTCCTCAACTGTTAAATAGGGATTAAGCCCTTGTCCTCCCTCCCCTTCAGACTGTGAGCTCCATGTGGGGCAGGCACTGTATCTGACCTGATTATCTTGTATCTATCCCAAGGCCTAGTAGAGGGCTTGAAATCTAGTAAGCACTTAACACCACACTTACAATTTTTGAAAATAAAACTATAAAATTCTGTTTAACCACATCTGCTAACAAACATTTGAATTGGAGCCAGAGTTGAAGAGGTGTACAAAGTAAATTCACACAAATATTTAAAGTATTTTAAGATTTAAGATGAAAGTATTTCAGGAAACCTCCAAATTAGATCATCAATGCCCATTCTCTGTCCCTTCAGCTTAATTAAGAGGGTAGAGATTTACCCAGTGGAAGTTAGCTTTGAAGGAGTTCCTCCCTCACCCAGCAACAGGAGGGGAAGAGAGAAAGCAGAAATCCTCACACCTCTACTTAGGCAGCTCAGGGGGTTTGCCCTCTCAGAACCACACCCTACTCTGTGCTTCCTGGGAAGTATAGTTTCTCCTTCCCATCCTTCATCAGGATCTTTTGGATGACCAAATATTGATCATAATGCAGTCCCATCAACTGCCCTAAGGACTGCTCTAGGATCAGGAGAGTCAGGAAGAAGCACCTCTACCAAATATGCCTAGGGAATTGTTAGCAATAACATTTTTTCAAACTTTACTGTGTGCAGATGACTAAACCAAGCCTTGGGGAAGAATAAACAGGTGAGAATTAGACACCATCCATGGTCTTCAACAAAAGACTTACAGCCTAAGATTAAAAAAATGAGTCCCAATAAATCAATCATTGATGTGAATAGAATACACCTCCTATCACAAAATGAATACAACATTCAACCATGCTAGAGAGGCTAGTGGAATACGGTCATCTGTTCTCAAATCCAAATTTAAAACACGTGGTGTTTTTTTTTTTTACAATTAAATTATTTCCCTAACAGGGAGTGATAACAAGAAGGCATTGACAATGTGTCATTTTTACAATCCCTTTTCTCATATCATTTATAATATATTCACGTCAATCTTCCCTTTCTCTGAATAAATGATTGATGGGAAATAATTGCATGCCAAAGGAGCCACTGACACTTCTCTCTGTAAACTAGACACATAACTTGTAGCTACGATCTGGACTTGCATTTAAATCAATGCTATCATTCTCCAAGGCCGTGTTGGCCCCTGGGCTTTATAGAGTCAGTTGTTGGGGCCATGGAGCACCAAGGAGGATTGCCAACTAATAATAATGGCATTTATTAAGTGCTTACTATGTGCAAAGCACTGTTCTAAGCACTGGGGAGGTTACAAGGTGATCAGGTTGTCCCACGGGGGGCTCACAGTCTTCATCCCCATTTTACAGATGAGGGAACTGAGGCCCAGAGAAGTGAAGTGACTTGCCCAAAGTCACACAGCTGACAACTGACGAAGCCGGGATTTGAACCCCTGACCTCTGACTCCAAGGACCAACTTTCATTTTTTTACTGACATCATTTTACATAAAGAGGAGAATAATAATGATATTCTTTAAGCTCCTATTATGTGCCAAACGCCATGCCAAGCACTGGAGTAGGTACACAGTAATCAAGTCAGACACTGAACTGGGTCTCTCATGGAATTCAAAGTCTCATGGAGAGGGAGAAAAGGTTTATAATCCCCCATTTTATAGATGAGGAAACTGAAGTCTAGAGAAGCTAAGTGACTTGCCCCATAGGTCACATGGCAGAAAAGTGGCAGAACCAAAATTGGAAACCAGAATTCCTGACTCCTAGGACTGGGTTCTTTCCACCAGTCCACTTTGGGAATCAGTTTGGGAATTATTTGGCCAATGACTGGGCAATGCTGAGGGCCCTGAAAACAAGGGCGGAGTCAGGCATGTGGACCCAAGCACAGGGCAGTGAATTACAAATTGTCCAAAAATCCCAACTCTGTCTCCCTTACTCCTTGCCTGCCTGCCTCTTCCTGCTATAGAACTGGATGGCAGCCCCTTGGTCCCTCTACCCCAGACCAACTGACCAATGGGCAGGAGGAAATGATATTCAACAAGAGCGGAGAAGCAGGGAGGAGAAGGGGAGCAAAGAATGGAAAATCAGAGGGGAGGAGAATAGGAGAAAGGGGGACTTGGAGGGGGATGGAAAAGAAGGTAGGGAGGGAAAATATAATTTATTAGGCCACTAAATTTCCTTTATCAGAGAGGCAAAAACTGGAAGGGGGAAGGAAGGAAAAAGGGAGGGATAGAAGAAAAAAAAAGGAGATCAAAGGGATAAGGAGGGCTTGCACAGTGTAAGAGAAGCAGTGTACCCCAGTGGGTAAATAGAGCATGGGCCTGGGAGTAAGAAGGACCTGGGTTCTAAGCCTATCTCCACCACCTGTCTGCTGTGAGAACTTGGGCAAGTCATTTCACTTTTGTGCCTCAGTTACCTCATCTGAAAAATGGGGATTAAGATTGTGAGCTCCAAGTGGAACATGGACTGAGTCCAACCTGATTACTTTGTATGTACCCCAGTGCTTAGAACAGTCCCTGACATGTAAGTGCTTAACAAATATCATAAAATAAGTGCTCATTAAGTAACCCTGATTAATTAATAATGATAATAATGGCATTTGTTAAGCACTTACCATATGTAAAGCACTGTTCTAAGCACTGGGGGGGATACAAGGTGATCAGGTTGTCCCTCATGGGGTTCACAGTCTTAATCCCTATTTTACAGATGAGGGAACTGGGGCACAGAGAAGTTAAGTGACCTGCCCAAAGTCACACAGCTGACAAGTGGCAGAGCCGGGATTAGAACCCATGAACTCTGACTCCCCAGCCCTTGCTCTTTCCACTGGGTCACACTGCTTCTCCAAGCAGGAGGAGAGAAAAAGGGTGAAAGGAAAGAGAGCATGTAAAATGCCTTCCTTTCTGCTCTCTCTCTTATCACCTTCCCTCTCCCTCCTGCATGGACAGCTGCATGGTCTCGGGCGCATCATGGGAGAAACAGTGTGGGCATTGGGGAGCCAAGATGTCACAGCATGAGGAGGAAAGGGGACAACTGGAAGCGGAGATGCTAGTGGCCCCTGAGCTTCAACAGAGAAGCAGCGTGGCTCAGTGGAAAGAGCCCGGGCTTTGGAGTCAGAGGTAATGGGTTCAAATCCCAGCTCTGCCACTTGTCAGCTGTGTGACTTTGGGCAAGTCACTTCACTTCCCTGTGCCTCAGTTCCCTCATCTGTAAAATGGGGATGAAGACCGTGAGCCCCCTGTGGGACAACCTTGTAACCTCCCCAGCACTTAGAACAGTGCTTTGCACATAGTAAGCACTTAATAAATGCCATTATTATTATTATTATTATTATTATTATTAAAACAAGGGAGTGAGATAAGCCCAGTCAGAAACAGAGGTGTCTGGGACAAGCCAAGCTGGCTACCCACTGTTTGGGGCAGGGCATCAGAACAGCAGGGCAAGGATTCAGATAAGTGACCACACCAAGAGAGTCTCCTTTGGAACTTCATTTACATCAAACTATTATGAACAGGAAAGAATGGGAGAGAGCAGACTACAGAAATGGGTGGTGAGAAAGGAATGGATTTACCTGCAGTAAAGTTCAAATTAAAACTGGTATTTGAGAATAATAATAATAATAATAATGGCATTTATTAAGCACTTACTATGTGCAAAGCACTGTACTAAGCGCTGGGGGGATACAAGGTGATCAGGTTGTCCCACGTGGGGCTCACAGTCTTAATCCCCATTTTACAGATGAGGTAACAGGCTCAGAGGAGTGAAGTGACTTGCCCAAAGTCACACAGCAGGCGTGTGGCGGAGCCGGGATTCGAACCCATGACCTCTGACTCCAAAGTCCGTGCTCTTTCCACTGAGCCACGCTGCTTCTCTAATGGGGTTAGTGCAGAGAGATTGGTGAGATGGAGAGAGGAAGGAGTCTGCTTCAGGGTGTAGAGGGGGAAAGAAAACTTTTAGAACACTGGAGAAAAAGGAGTAAAGGGATTGGGCTTGAAGAGGGATTTTTCAGTGTAATTTATATTCTCCTATAGGGATTGGCCATCATTTTGGATTTCATTCTGGAACAAAACTGAACGAATTTTCTGCCCACAGTACAGCCAGATTATGTTCCTTAAAAATGTAAAAAATGCACCTACATTATGAATGGCTGCCACATTCCAGCCTATTTCAACCTAAAAAGGGTAGTCCATGTAGTGTGTGTGTAAATTATTATGGGACAATCAAATCCCATTAATTATGAATTTCCCATTTTATTTTATGAGGAATTTCTGGCATAAGCAATCAATCGTATTTATTGAGTGCTTACTGTGTGCAGAGCACTGTACTAAGTGCTTGGGAAGTACAAGTTGGCAACATATAGAGACAGTCCCTACCCAACAGTGGGCTCACAGTCTAGAAGGATAATTATAATCATTAAAAGGGTTTTGTGGGAATTTTCAAAAGACTTACATAGGATAAGACATTTATCATATATGGAATTCCATATTCTCTTTCTTTTCAGACCCCATTTACTGCTTCTTGGGAAATCAAGTCCCCTAGAGACACAAAAACTCTTGGCAACCATGTCTTCTCAGGTCAGAAGGCAATTTGGTTTACTGAGCCTAATCTAAAGGCTTTAGTTAAGACAAACAAAAAAGACTCTGAAAGAATTTAGCTCTGCCACCTTAGTCATCCCCAATGTTTGCTAGAGGAAATTTGTAATTTTAAGAATGAGAAGGTGCTTGCTAAGTACCAAGCACTAGGGAAGATGCAAGATAATCAGATCTGACAAAGCCTCTGTCCTATAAAAGGCTCACAGTCGAAAAGGGAGGAAGAACAAGCAATATCTTATCCCCATTTTTGCAGATGAGGAAACAGACCCAGAAATGTGAAGTGACTTTCCCAAGGTCACACAGTAGGCAGTGGCAGAGTTAACTTGTACTAGAACCTGGTGTTCTGACACTCAGCCTCATATTCTTTCCACACCACTGCACCTAATAATGCTTTTTTTAAAAAAAAATCCAGGGTTAGGTGCCATTGACCTAGAGTATGCACTGAATTGAAGTACTAGACTCGATAAGGGATAGGCCATTAAAAGCCTACAAATTGTTAACACCTTTAGCAAATAGATCTTTTTTCTTAGTCTTTTACATATGTTTCCGTAGCACTTAGAACAGTACTCTGCATACAGTAAGTGTTCAATAATACCACTGATTGATCTGACAGACACTTTCCCCCTTCAAAGCCTTATTGAAGACACATCTCCTCCAAGAGTCTGCTTCTATGAGAAGCAGAGTGGTTCAGTGGAAAGAACACGGGCTTTGGAGTCAGAGGTCATGGGTTCAAATTTCAGCTCTGCCAATTGTCAGCTGTGTGACTTAGGGCAAGTCACTTAACTTCTCTGTGCCTCAGTTACCTCATCTCTAAAATGGGGATTAAGACTGTGAGCCCCCCGTGGGACAACCCGATCACCTTGTAACCTCCCCAGCGCTTAGAACAGTGCTTCGCACGTAGTAAGTGCTTTATAAATGCCATTATTAAGAGTCCTTGACTAAGCCCCTCCCTTCCTCTTCTCCCACTCCCGTCTACGTCACGCTGACTTGCTCCCTTTATTCATGCCCCCTCCCAGCCCCACAGCACTTATGTACATATCTGTAATTTATTTATTTATATTAATGTTGTTCTCCCCCTCTAGACTGTAAACTCAATGTGGGCAGGGAATATAACCATTCATTACCATATTATACTCTCCCAAGTGCTTTGTACAGTTCTCTGAGCACAGCAAGTTCTCACAATAAATACGACTGACCCACAGATTGTGGGCAGGAATCACGCCTACCAACTCTAATGCATCGTACTCTCCCAAGTGCTTAGTACAGTACCCTGTGCAAAGCAAGCACTCGATAAATACCATTTAGTGACTGCATGCGGATAGAGAGCAGCTAAGGTGTAAACTATAATATTGGTTCACTATTACTCCATTATGACTTGAAAATACCCATGGATGCTAAAATGCAGTTTATTTATTTAATGAAAGGCCCTCTGCTAAACGGCAGGCTCTCACCAATACATTTTTATAAGGCCTGCAAGGAAATTAGCCAATCTGACAGTTTTTACCGCCTAAATGATGTAGAATAGCAATTTGACATTATTATTTCTCCTGGGCAGTTAGTAAAGCAAACAGAAAATATAAATCGTGTACAACTGTGCATTTCACTGGG
The DNA here is from genome assembly GCF_015852505.1 of Tachyglossus aculeatus. Lineage (NCBI taxonomy): Eukaryota > Metazoa > Chordata > Mammalia > Monotremata > Tachyglossidae > Tachyglossus > Tachyglossus aculeatus. Next base: position 90,985,160 of record NC_052066.1, read on the forward strand.
GAGCCTAATTAGAGTGAAATCAGTTAATAGTGGTGAGCACCGTTGCTTTCTGTGGCAGAGGAATTGTTCTTATGGGATGAAAAAGAACTCTGATGATCAGGCGCTTCCCCAAATTTCATTTTGCAGTTATTTCTCGATTGTTCCAAAACCTCTTTAAACAGCTGCTTCCAGTTGCTCAGCATAGAAGTGCCTGGTGGCATACCAGAAGTTCTTGAAATTGCACACAGACTACTCCTATGGTTGAAGTGAATTAACCTCACAAACAGTAAATCCAGATGTGGTCATATGCTGTTTGAACTATCTCCACTTTCAAATAATCAAAAACCCACCAATTTCATGAAGGCTTCCCAGATTAACCCAATTTGTCTCCAGTTGTTCTAATCACTCTAGTCGCCCACTCTATACGTTCTGTGTTTCTGTGTGTCATATGATTTTGCAACTTGTGTTTCTATATGTTTCTTGTCTTTTGTCTGTCTCTCTTTTAAGCGCTTAATTTCCCCCCCGGCTCCCGTGTCAAATATACTCTTGGCTGTGGACCCATTAAAAACTTTGTAGAGTATCAAAATATTTACAAAAGTGTTGTGGGGCTGGGGAGAGTAACAATTTCCACTACACCTCATCTGTTTTAATGTCTGTCTCTTCTTGTAGACTGCAGACTCCTTTTGGGCAGGGATCATGTCTACCAACTCTGTTGTAGTATACTTTCCCAAGCTCTCAGCTTAGCTCTCTGCATACAGTAAATGCTCAGTAAATATCATTGACTGATTGATTTAAGATTGTAGACTCTATGAGGGCAAGGAAGGTATTTTATTTTTCCTCTAACCAGAGTGGGTGCTCAGAAATAGTACAGACTAACTCTATGCCCAGTCATTTAAATAGTGAGATTAGTAACAATAATAATAATAATGATTGTGGTATTTGTTAAGTACTTACTATTTGCCAAGTACTGTACTAACCGCAGGGCAGCACAGACCCTGCCCCAATCAGCTTTCACATCCTATGTATGAGGAAAACAAGTATTGAATCTCCCATTTATGGATGAAGAAACTGAGGCACAGACAAGTGAACTGACTTGCCCAGGGTCATACAGAAGGCAAGAGGAAGCATGGCCTGATAGAGCGTGTCCCTGGGAGTCAGAAGGAGCTGGGTTCTAATCCCAACTCTACCACTTGTCTGCTGTGACCTTGGGCAAGTCACTTCACTTCTCTGTACCTCAGTTACCTCATCTGCAAAATGGAATTAAAATTGTGAGCCCCATGTGGGACAAGGACTGTATTCAATCTGATTAGATTGTATCTACACCAACACTTAGAACAGTGCTTTACACATAGAAAGTGCTTAATATTATCATGATTATTATTATAATTAAGAGGAAAAGCCTAGATTAGAATGCAGATCCTCTGATTCCCAGGCCTGGGCTCTTTCCACTAGACTATGCAGCTTCTCCTACAGCATTTTTTGAGCTCATACTGTGTGCAAAGCACTGTATTAAGCTCTTGGAAAAATACAATTAAGTAGCCATAATCCCCACATTCAGTGAGTTTACAATATAGCAAGGGAGACAGACACTAAAATGAATTATGGAAAGTGGGAACCAATATAAAGATATGCACAAAATTCATAATTCAGTTCCTAAACTCTGCTGAGGTGAAGAAGAGGGAAAAGTAGTGTGGGAGGATTAATCAGGGAAGGTCTCTTTGAGGAGGTGTAATTTCAGAAGGGTTTTGAAGATAGGAACTGGCCTTCCAGGTGTGAAGGGAGAGGGATGGAGAGGCTGGTGGTGGGAAAAACAAGAATTCAACAGAGCGAGTACTTTGGCTTGAGATGAATGAGATGTGCCAGGTTGAAGTGTAGGGGGAAAGAAAGAGGTGTTTGAGTGCCTAAAATTGTAAACTTGAGGCTGCAAGTTTCTGGTGGGCAGGGAACATGTCCACCAATTATGTTATATTGTACCCTCCCTGGGCGCAAAAGGCATTAAAAAATGACTGATTGATTAAACCCAATTGTTACAAAGTTCTCCTTGCTATAAAGAAGAATTGACAACAAATTGGAGGCTTTTGAGTAGTGGGGAGATTTGGGATCAATAGTGTTTTAGAAAAATGATCCAGGCAACAGAGTGAAGTAAGGTCATGGGTTCTAATCCCAGCTCTATCACTTGTCTGCTATGTGACCTTGGGTAAGTCACTTTACTCATCTATTCCTCAGTTACCCCATCTGTAAAATGGGGATTAAGACTGTGAGCCCTATGTGGGACAGGGGATGTGTCCAACCCAACTGTGTCCAACCTGGCACATAGTAAGTTAACAAATATTATAATTGTTATTATTATAGACTTGGGTGAGAGGATAGAGGAGAGAGGTAGGTCTTCAAGGAGGCTGATACAGTAGTCAAATCAGGAAATGACAAATCCTTGGACCAGTGTAGTGGAGAAGCAGCGTGGCTTAGTGGAAAGAGCCCGGGCTTGGGAGTCAGAGATCGTGAATTCGCCCCTTGCCAGATGTGTGACCTTGGGTAAGTCACCTCACTTCTCTGGGTCTCACAGTTACCTCATCTGTAAAATGGGGATTAAGACTGAGCCCTACATGGGACAACCTGATTACTTTGTATCTCCCCCAGTACTTAGAACAGTGCTTGGCACATAGTAAGCACTTAATACCATAATTATTATTATTAGAAGAGGATTCTGGAAGTGTTTTGAAGGAAGAACTGTTGTGATCGGGTTTGTCTGATATCCATTTTGTTTTCCCATCCCTTCCTCCCATCCCTTTGTACACCCTTCTTCACGGAAGAAGAATGCCCGCAAAAACTTCCCGCCAGAAAACCTGCCTAACCAAGGCCTCCCCCAGCCTGACCTGCCTGACAAAAGCCATCCCTGTTGTCCACTAGCGGACTTGACGTGACTGACTCCATTTTGTGCAGGCTGAGAGAACAACTCCTTTTTGTATCGTCTGTAACAGATGCCTTCAAGGCCATTAAACAAGTAACACTTATCTATGTAAGGTCCTAGGTCAGATGACATCCTGACAAGACAGTGACAACAGAAGATAACAGAATTTACACACCTATCTATACAAGGCCATATGGCAGATAACAACAACCTTTACAAGGCAGTAAAAACAGAGAATTTACAGCATCCTGTTGGTCCTAATTGGATTCCTGAAATTCCTAAATGCTCCCTCCCATGTTGCTGTAACTGAATAAAAGACGCAGTGAGAATGGGATCAGTGCTGCTTGATCTGGGTCCCTGGCCCCTTGCAGCCGCGCGCTAATAAAATCCACTTCTAAATTTCTACTTGGGTCTCACTCGCTGATTCTCGGCACAACATTTGGAGGCCCTGGCGAGATGCATGGTGTCCCGTGTCACCGTGGAGACCCAACCTGGGAGGACCTCGGCCTCGGGGGAAGGAGACCATTCTGCTCTGACTTCTAGGGGGGCCGGCCCCTGAGACGTTCCAGGGCCCCGGAACTCAAGGCTGAGAGGTCTAAACTGTCCCCTGACGCCGACTGATCCTCATTTCGGCCTGGTGGATCCTGGGATCGGCAACGATCAACTACTTCCGGAGGTAACCTGGTTTCTGTTTTCTGGAGGGAACGAGTGCCGGACGCGGCAGTTAGCGCTTTGCGCCTCGATTCCCCGGGCACCCCAAGACGTTGGGTCACTGCCCGATTCTGGTTCTGGTTCTGGTTCCGCGGTTGTCTGTGAATCTGTTCTATATGTGGAAGCGTTGCCTTTAGGAAATTCTGTTTTACGATCCTCTGTCTGAAACCTCCTTGCTCACAGACTGCCAGGCAGGTTTCCACCTGGATCGGGGATGAATATCTTCAGGGCAACTTCTCCAATGTCTACTGGAAGGATGTGTTCGCCTCCAGGTTGTTGTTTGTTTGTGTCTCTGTGTTGTATGAATGGGAGGTTCAGCCAGCGCGCCAGAAACGCCTTTGAACTGTATGCACAGTCACTTTAAAAAAGGATACCGGGATGGGTATGATTATGGGATTACCCTAAAGAAACAGAAGCTCATTCTATTTTGCATGAATGAGTGGCCCACCTTCGGGGTGGGGTGGCCCCCTCAGGGTAGTTTTGATAAGCAAATTGTAAACAAGGTTTGGAGAATTGTGACTGGGACCCCTGGCCACCCTGATCAGTTCCCCTATATTGACGTTTGGCTGGACCTCATTACCCACCCCCTTCCCTGGTTGAAAAACTGCTCCCTGAAAAGGGGCATCGGAGTTCTTTTTGCCCAACCTAAAAAAGGGCCCCCTTCCAGGGACACCCCCCCAAAAAGTCCTCCAGGAGTCCTAGGAGGATGATCTTCCCCCTCCTTGTAACCCGGGCGCCCTTCGGGACGTCCCGCAGTTTGAGAGCCCGCCCTGGACTCTCAGAGAGAGTCGAGTGGCATAGGCCCCATTAAAGGTACCCAGATTCGAGTATTGGGATGGACCTCCAAAATATGGACGGGGGAGGTTACTTATCGTTGTACGTGTTTCCATAAGCGCTTAGTACCGTGGTCAGTGCACGGTTAAAGTTCTCTAGATATTAGAAAGTGACGGGAGTGTCTGTTTGACTTGAGGAAACGAAGGTGGGAAAAGGAAAAATCTCAGTCAAAACCGAGTGGTGGGAAGTCCCTCCCGGAAATTCCGGAAGGCAGTCCGATGAACTTTCAAAGTATAAGAGAAAAGAGAAGAAATTAATTATAAAAATTATTATTAAATAATTACATATTACTGCCTAACTTGGGCTGGCGCCCACCTCGGAGGGAACGTCTTCTGGCCAAAGTACGGATCCTCCGAGGACTGGGTTTGCCAAGAATTGAACATCTATGTAATTATGAGGGAACCCCGGAATGATGGGGAATTTGTGTATGCCGCAGTCTGGCGGCTGTCGGTGGGTAAATTTGTGCTGAAGGAAATAGATGAGAAGAAAGATAGAGGGGGAAGAAAGAGAAAAACCGGCACACCAAAGTGATGTTGCAGACTCCAAAACAACAGGAAAAGCAAAGAAAGATTATGATATAAATCGTGCAGATGGTGGCAAAGTTGATCATGACTTGTTACACCTGCGGCCGGCAGGGGCATATGAAAAGAGAGTGTCCTCAGAGGGAAAAAGAAAAGAGTTCTAGGTACATGAAGGAAAAGGGAAGGTGAAAAAATTGCTGTTGAAGGAAATTGTCTGCTCAGGTATCTACACCCTGCGAAGCAGGTGTCCCATAAGGGGGTGGATGAGGGGTGGAGAGATTGCCTCTGAAGGAAATTGTATGTGTATGAAGGTTAGAGTAAGTGTGTGTGAAGGAGAAAGAGAAGGGACAGGAGATAATTTTAGTAATTCCTTCGTGGAGAGGGAAGACTAGGGGGATCAGGAGCCCATAGAACAAGCCCACCCTGAGCCCTTGACAAATTTGAGGGTGGGCAGAGAAAAACAAGATTAACAGTATTATATCCTTTTGATAGGCACGGGCGCTACCCGATCGTCTCTAACCAGACAGCCGATGAGGGCCAGAATCGAGAGGGAAATCATTAGGATCTCGGGGGTGCAGGGGGAGAACTTCCCGGTCCCTGTTACAGGGACCTTAGAACTAGAATACCTAGGGTCAAACTTCTCGGAAAAATCCCTAATCATACCCGAAGCCGGGGTAAACTTGTTGGGAGGGCTCTTAACCTCGGCGGGAAAAACCATTAAAAATAAGGAGATTTTGTCTTTACTAGACGCAGTCTGGATGCCGGCCCGGGTGGCCAGCATCCATCGCCCCGGGCACCAGCACAGGAACTCACCCGAGGCCATTGGCAATCAGGCAGCGGATGAGGCTGCCCGAGAGGCGGCAAAGTCCCCTCCCAGCGTTGCCCCCTTATGCCCTGTTTTTGACCCTAATGTTACACCGGCCCCTCACTACTCCCCCTCGGATGATTCCTTCGCAAAACAAAAAGGGGGGACTAGAGACGGGTTAGGATGGTGGGTCCTTCCAGAGGGAAGAATTTTTGTCCCTGAGGAAGTAGGGAGAGAATGGATCACGCGGCTACACCAGATCACCCATCTGGGGGTATGAAAGATGGGCTTGTTGTTGAGAGATAGGTACTTTATCCCACACTTGGACAGCCCCTTAGCGAGCATAACCACCCGGTGTGGAACATGTGCACAGGTAAATGCGAAGCAGGGGAAGGCTGCTCCCTCAGGAGTCAGATTGCCGGGATTGCAGCCAGGAGAAAACTGGGAGGTAGACTTTACAGAGGTGAAACCCCCCGCGGCAGGCTATCGATACCTCCTGGTATTTGTTGACACTTTTAAGGGTGGGTAGAAGCTTTCCCAGTTAAACACAAAACAGCCATGGTAGTGGTGAAAAAGATTCTAAATGAACTTCTCCCGCGATTTGGTCTCCCACTGGGACTCGGGTCTGAAAATGGTCCAGCATTCATAGCCAAAGTGTCCCAAGGCATAGCCAAAGCTTTAGGAATAGACTGGAAATTACACTGTGCCTATCAACCACAGAGTTCAGGTCAGGTAGAAAGGACCAACCGAACTCTTAAGGAATTCCTCACCAAACTGGTCCTTGAAACTCAGGAAAATTGGGTAATGCTCCTCCCACTGGCCCTACTCCGAAGCCGATGTACCCCCAATAAGTCGGGTCTCGCACCTTTTGAGATTCTGTTTGGTAGACCCCCGCCAATCCTCCCTCTAATCAGGGAGGAACTCAGGGTGGACGCTACTAATTTTTCCTTAATTAAGTTCCGGCAGGGTCTCCAGAAAACACAGGGAACACTCCTGAAATCTGTCCGAAACGCCCTGCCAGTTCCCACCTCTGCACCCGCACACGCCTTCCAACCCGGGGACTCGGTCCTGGTCAAGAAAATCACCGCCTCCGGCTTGGAGCTTAAGTGGAAGGGCCCTTACACCGTCATCCTGACCACGCCAACAGCCGTCAAGGTTGACTCCGTTCCTGTCTGGCTCTATCACAGTCGAGTGAAACCTGCTGCGGCCCCGACATGGAAGGTGGAGGCACAGGCTGACCCCTTAAAGCTAAGACTCTCCCGCATTTCCTCCTCCTCGCCTCCCTAATGACCCCCTCTCCCTCGATGTCATTCAACCCTCATGCCTCAAAACCCAAAAACACCTGGACGATGAAAAAGGGGGATCAGGTACTCTGGACATTCTATGCAGAAGATGGTACATGGACCCATAACCAAGGTTTGAATGATGGCCAGTATTTCCGGTTGGATTTATGCTCCCTCTTCCCCACCTCGATCGGAGGCGCTTCCCCTTGTAGTAATCCATTTTCTGAAGTAAGAATGTGCCCGGGGTTCCTTACAGATGGCTGGGGTGCCAGGTGCCTGGATAGGTCGTCCCATTTCTCCCCGAAATGTGCCTGTGTGACCGCCATTGTAGTATCCTCGTTCCGCGGGGCGGCTTGTGGGGCCAAAGAAGGCCGCGTGGGGATGGATCCGCACTTGACTATCCAAAAGGACCCAACCCCCGTATCCGCAACCTTGTTTCTCACCCTTCGCGACCCTGAGAGTAGGTTCTGGAATACTCCCCATTCGTGGGGCATGAGATTAGATGGCAGAAATAGGGCCTGGGTGTACCCTCGGATTATCTTTACCATTGCTAAGCAATCCCCCGTAACGTTCTACTTGCCAATCGGCCCCCTTGGGAAATCAGCTCTGCCCCCCAAAATCCTCCCTAGTCCTTGGGCCCCGTCCTTTGCTGTCCCACCCCCTCAGACACCCGCCGGGGAAATTGTCTCTCCAGAGCCAGGTGAGGGGGGGTCCTCCAGCCAGAAACCCCCTCATCCTTCAGTCATGGGCCTCTTACAGGCCGTTTAGGGGGTGATCAACTCCACTCGACCGGACCTGGGCCTAAGCTGTTGGCTATGCATATATGCCCAGCCTCCATACTATGTTGGAGTGGCTATCAATAACCCTGTGTCTACCACCTCCGATTCTGACACCTGTGAATGGGACCAGCCAGGGTTGACTCTTGGGGATGTCCAGGGCTCTAGGGTTTGCTTAATCTCGGATAACACGAACCTCCATGCCTCCCCATACTCGCCTGTCTGCTCCCTCAATGTGATGGTCCAGTCCTCCTCCGGTTCTGCTTACTTCCCCGCCCCACCGGGCACCTGGTGGGCGTGTTTGGACAGAATCACTCGATGTGTTTCAGCCCGAGTTTTCCTTGCTCACCCCGGTGGCCCTCTCTGTGTGCTAGTCTCCATCGTCCCCAGAGTGTCCTTGTTGCCTGGCGCTGATGGGTGGGACCACTTTTCCCTGCGGGAGGATTGGTCCCTCTGTCATAAGCGGGCTGCCCCGCTGTTCATCCCCATTCTAGTGGGGTTGGGTTTAGCGGGTTCTGCCGCCCTGGGCACTACCGCACTGGTGCGGGGGGAGGCTAGCTACAGAGAACTCAGCACCCAGGTGCATATTGACCTCACCCACCTTGAGCACTCCATTTCCACTCTGGAGCGACAGGTTGACTCCCTAGCGGAGATGGTCCTCCAGAACCGGAGGGGTTTGGACTTATTGTTTCTGAGACAGGGTGGCCTCTGTGCCGCCCTGGGAGAGGCCTGCTGCTTTTATGCGAATAACTCTGGAGTTGTTCAGGAAAGCCTCTCTCGGGTGAGGAAAAATTTAGCAGACAGGCAAAGGGAGCGTGAACGGGCCGAAACCTGGTACCAGAGTCTTTTCTGGACATCCCCGTGGTTAACCATGCTTGTGTCTGCCCTGGCTGGCCCCTTGTTTCTCCTCGTAGTTGCCCTGCTCGTCGGACCCTGCTTAGTGAATCGCCTCCTAGAATTTGTTAAGTCCCGCATCAACTCTGTTAAGCTGCTCCTCATTAGGGATCTCCACTATCAATCCCTACAAACTGAGCCCATTGGCCAGTATGACGATGTCGCCACAAACATGTCAAGGGTTTGACATTCTGTCCATAAGAAGTGGGGAATGTTGTGATCGGGTTTGTCTGATATCCATTTTGTTTTCCCATCCCTTCCTCCCATCCCTTTGTACACCCTTCTTCACGGAAGAAGAATGCCCGCAAAAACTTCCCGCCAGAAAACCTGCCTAACCAAGGCCTCCCCCAGCCTGACCTGCCTGACAAAAGCCATCCCTGTTGTCCACTAGCGGACTTGACGTGACTGACTCCATTTTGTGCAGGCTGAGAGAACAACTCCTTTTTGTATCGTCTGTAACAGATGCCTTCAAGGCCATTAAACAAGTAACACTTATCTATGTAAGGTCCTAGGTCAGATGACATCCTGACAAGACAGTGACAACAGAAGATAACAGAATTTACACACCTATCTATACAAGGCCATATGGCAGATAACAACAACCTTTACAAGGCAGTAAAAACAGAGAATTTACAGCATCCTGTTGGTCCTAATTGGATTCCTGAAATTCCTAAATGCTCCCTCCCATGTTGCTGTAACTGAATAAAAGACGCAGTGAGAATGGGATCAGTGCTGCTTGATCTGGGTCCCTGGCCCCTTGCAGCCGCGCGCTAATAAAATCCACTTCTAAATTTCTACTTGGGTCTCACTCGCTGATTCTCGGCACAACAGAACCACCAGGATTTTGTACCAGACTGAATATGGGAATTGAAAGTGTGCCCTTTGTTGGGTAGGGACCATCTCTATATGTTGCTGACTTGTACTTCCCAAGCACTTAGTACAGTGCTCTGTACACAGTAAGCACTCAATAAATATGATTGAATGAATGAGAGAGGAAGTATACGCTCAATAAATACGATTGAATGAATGAGTGAATGAAAAGTAACCAAAGATAAGGCCAAGGTTATGGGCTTGAGAGATGGGGAAGAATATGGTGCTGTCAAATGATGGGGAAGTTGCAGGGAGAAGTGTATTTAGGAGGAAAGATAAGGCATTCAGTTTAGAACATGTTGAGTTTGAGGTGTCAGTAAGGAAAGATTTCAATCCCTGTGGGGCAATGTTACAATCAAAGAATCATTCATCTGGAGTTCCCTCTCACTGACTGAAGACCTCTGGTCAGTAAGTTCCTTATTTCCATCAGGGAGGTGTCAAAATGCTGAACTCTTCCTTGGCTGGTCTTTAAGCACTTTGATATTCACCCCTTCCCAAGCCCCAAAACCCTTAATACATATTCATTCATTCAATCATATTTACTGAATGTTTACTGTGTGCAGAGCACTGTACTAAGTGCTAGAGAGAGTAAAGTACAATAGACAGACACATTCCCTGCCCACAATGATCTTACAGTCTAGAGCTTACAGACATCAATACAAACAAATAAAAGTTACAGACATGTACATAAGCGCTGTGGGGCTGGGTGGCGGAAATAGCAATGGGAACAAATCAGGGCAACGCAGAAGGAATGGGAGATTAGGAAAGGTGGGGCTTTGTCTGGGAAAGCCTCTTGGAGGAGATACACCTTCAATAAGGCTTTAAAGGGGAACAGAGTAACTGTCTGTACGATTTGAGGAGGGAGGGCGTTCCAGGCCAGAGACAGGACATCAGCTAGGGGTAAGGAAAGAGATAGTTGAGAATGAGACCCAGTGAGAAGATTAGCATTAGAGGAACGAAGTGTGCAGGCTGGGTTGTAGAAGGAGAGAAGAAAGGTGAGGTAGGAGGAGGCAAGGTGATGGACTGCTTTAGCCAGTGGTGAAGAGTTTTTGTTTGATGCAGAGGAGGATGGGTAAACACTGCAAAATCTTGAGGGGGTGGGGGGTGACATGTCCCAAATGCTTTTGTAGATATGTCTGTTCCCCCTCTAGACTGCAAGCTTATTGTGGACAGGGAATGTGCCCACCAACTCTGCAGTAATATGCTCCAAGTGCCCAGTGCAGTGCTCTGCACACAGTGCTCAATAAATACCACTGATGGTGATGACTTCAGTCTCTCGGATCAATCTTCTAGGTTGAGAAAATAAACACCTGGATGGAAATGTAGTTCTCTACCAAACCTATATTTCCAGGTGGACACAATTAATCTTGTACAGTTATTTCCCCTAGATTGACTCTACCTTGCTTGTACTTGGCTGTAAACAATGCAAAAAGTGTCTCAGACATCATTTTTCCCCTCAGGAACTGATATTAACATGGGCCTAACTAGGAAGTCATTTTTGCTGCTAAGCTCAGAAGGAAGGGAGAAATAAGGGGGATCTGAGTAACTTGCAAAATGGAATTTATAACTTTTTTATGGTATTTTAAATATTTATTATTATGTGCCAAGCACTGTACTAAGCACCAGGGTAGATACAAGATAATCAGGTTGGACACTATGTCCCACATGGGACTCAGTCAATCACCATTTTATATATAAAATAACTAAGGCACAGAGAAGTTTAGTGATTTGCCCAAGGTCACACAGCAGACAACTGGAGGAGCTGGGATTAGAACCCAGTTCCTCTGACTCCCGGGCCTGTGCTCTATCCACTAAGCCAAGCTGCTTCTACCTCTCCATCCAGTCTGTAAGCTCTTTGTGGGCAGAGATCATGTTTCTAGCAACTCTATTGTATTGTAATAACTGTGGTATTTGTTAAAGTGTTTACTGTGTGCCAGGTACTGTACTAAATGCTGGGATAGGTAAAAACTATTCAGACCATGTCTCACATGGGCTTATAGTCTTTATCCCCATTTTACACATAATAATAATAATAATAATAATAATAGCATTTGTTAAGCGTTTACTACGTGCAGAGCACTGTTCTAAGCACTGGGGAGGATACAAGGTGATCAGGTTGTCCCAAGTGGAGCTCACAGTCTTAATCCCCATTTTACAGATGAGGGGACTGAGGCCCAGAGAAGTTAAGAGAAGTTGGAGAAACAGCGTGGCTCAGTGGAAAGACCCCGGGCTTTGGAGTCAGAGGTCATGGGTTCAAATCCCGGCTCCACCAACTGTCAGCTGTGTGACTTCGGGCAAGTCAATTAACTTCTCCGTGCCTCAGTTCCCTCATCTGGAAAATGGGGATTAAAACTGTGAGCCCCCCGTGCAAAAACCAGGTCACCTTGTAATCTCCCCAGCACTTAGAACAGTGCTCTGCACATATTAAGTGCTTCATAAATGCTATCATTATTATTATTATTATTATTGACTTGCCCAAAGTCACACAGCTGACAAGTGGCGGAGCCGGGATTTGAACCCATGACCTCTGACTCCAAAGCCCGGGCTCTTTTCGCTGAGCCACGCTGCTTCTCTACACATCATCATCAATCGTATTTATTGAGCACTTACTATGTGCAGAGCACTGTACTAAGCGCTTGGGAAGTACAAATTACACATGAGGTAACAGGCACTTAGAACTGAAGTGACTTGCTCAAGGTCTCACAGTAGATAAGCATCTGGGGCTTTTTTGTTGCATTGTACTCTCCCAAGCATTTAGTATAGTGTGCTCCACATAGTAAGCGCACAATAAATATGAATGAATGAATGAATGTAGGAGAGACGGGATTAGAACCCAGGTCCTTCTGACTCCCAGGCCTGGGCTCTAACCACTAGGCCACACTGTGTACACAAGAACAACTCAACAAATATTGGCTGACTTATTGGTTGTGGGGCCTTGGTGTGGACAACAACAACCAAGAGGTGAAGAAATTAGGGGAAGCTGTACAATCTTTCTATCTTCATCTTTTATTTTCTTCTCAGCAGCTTCTTCAAAGCAGCATGGCCTAGTGGCAAGAGCACAGACTTGGGAGTCAGAGGTCGTGGGTTCCAATTCCAGCTCCACCACTTGTCTGCTGTGTGACCTTGGGCAAGTCACTCAATTTATCCATGTCTCAGTTACTTCATCTGTAAAATGGGGATTGACTGAGCCCCACATGGGACAACCTGATTTACCTTGTATATATGCCAGTGCTTAGAACATAGTAAGTGCTTAACAAATATCATGATTATTATTATCATTATTCTCTTTGGTAGCAGCAGCAGCTAAACTGTCCTTTCCAGGTCATTTCCTAGAGGCCTCTAGCTGTAACCCCAGCTGCTGCAGTATAAGGAGAAAAGTGTGTAAGTGCGGGTGGGATGATGATTAGAACAGTGCTTGGCACATAGTAAGCACTTAATACCATTATTATTATTATTAGAATGTCAGGACAAAGGCCAACTTGCCAACTTGTACTTCCCAAGCTCTTAGTACAGTGCTCTGCACATAGTAAGTGCTCAATAAATATGATTGAATGAATGATTGAACAAATGAAAGGCTGAGTAATTAGGATGACTGAGTACATGTGCAAGGGTTGCTGGGTCTCCCTGTAAGGCCACACTTTGTCCTGCAGTTAGTTCCTACATTCTGGTTCCTTTTGTGCAGATTTAAAAGGAATTTCCAGACTGATAATAATAATAATAATAATGGCATTTGTTAAGCACTTACTATGTGCAAAGCACTGTTCTAAGCGCTGGGGGGGGTACAAGGTGATCAAGTTGTCCCACGTGGGGCTCACAGTTTTAATCCCCATTTTACAGATGAGGTAACAGGCTCAGAGAAATTAAGTGACTTGCCTAAGGTCACACAGCAGACATGGCAGAGCCGGGATTCGAACCCATGACCTCTGACTCCAAAGCCCGGGCTCTTTCCACTGAGCCACGCTGAATGAGACCAGAACATTGCTAGAGAAAAGCAAGGAACACTGGGCCATTTTGGACAAAGATTTCCAGATGAATTCAGCAGTTGCAATTGTCTGAAGAATGGATCTCCCTGCAGGTGTTCATTCTGGGCCTGACAGCGCAACTGCACCCAGACTTTCCCCCTACTATGTAGGCATGAGAAAGCCCAAGTAATTTGGGGGCCAATTTTCCAATGAGACACGGATTCTGACCCTCTGATAGTAACACTAGAATCAATTTTCTCCTACCTGTCGTTTTTTTAGCCGGTCAATCTGACCTAGTTGCTCTGAAAATACTTGAATAAATCTAAACATCTTGTGGGAAAGGGAATATGACTACCAACTGTTATACGGTACTCTCCCAAGAATTAGTTCAGTGCACTGCACACAGAAAGTGCTGAATAAATATAACTGTTTAGTGTCTCACCTAGTATCGGAGTAAGTTTTCACCATAAAATGACAAAGGGAGAGTTGGGGAAGGAAGCCAAAGAGGGGAAGACAGTCCAAAGAGGAAAGGGTAACAATCTGTCAATCAGTGACATTTATTGAACCCTTTTTGTGTGCAGGGCACTGTACTAAGCTCTTGAAAGATTAATCATTCATTCATTGTCCTGTTTATTGAGCGCTTACGGTGTGCAAAGCACTGTACTGTGCTTGGGAGAGTATAGAGAAACAGTAAACAGACATTCTTTGTCCACAACCAGCTTACAGTCTAGAAAACAGGGAGATAGACATTAATCTAAATATATAAATTACAGGATTTGTCCATAAATGCTGTGGGGCTGGGGTGGGGGGTGAAGAACAAAGAGAGCAAGTCAAGGCAACATAGAAAAGAGCGGAAGAAGAGGAAAATGGGGGCTTAGTCAGGGAAGGCCTCTTAGAGGAGTTGAGCCTTCAATAAGAGATTTTGAAGTAGGGAAGAGTAATTGTCTGTCGGATTAGAGGAGACAGGGTGTTCCAGGCCAGAGGTAGGATGTGGATGAGGCGTCAGCAGCATGATAGATGAAATCAAGGCACAGTGAGAAGTTTAACATTAGAGGAGCAAAGTGTGCGGGCTGGATTGTAGGAGAGCAGTGAGGTAGGAGGGAGCAAGGTGATTGAGTGCTATGAAGTCAATGGTGAGGAGTTTTTGTTTGATGAGGAGGTGGATAAGAAACCACTGCAGTTTTTTGAGGAGTGGGGAAACAAGTCCTTTGGGTTTTTGTAGAAAAATGATCCACTGATACAATAGAGTTGGTAGATACCATCCTTGATCAAAACGAGCTTACAGTCTAGAAGAGGCATGTTTAGTTCAAGTGGAAAAAAAGAGAGGAAGTGAGGAGATGGAGGAAAGGGGAAGGAGGAGGCTGAAAATGAAGAAGGGAAGGAGAGCAAGAGGAATGAGAAAAAGAAAGTGAGACAAAGCTGCCTTTCACAATTAAAGATCATGCTACTGATGATGAGTTTTACCCAGGTATGTATGTGTGCTATTGAAAAAACACTCTCTTCCTCATGGAAATAAATCAGGGCATATTTTCTACCTCTTCCAATTGTGGTAAGCCAATGTATGCTGCTGCCTTATTTAAACTAGGTGGAAGAGTGGGGCTGGCCCAGTAGAACCTATAACCACTCAGGAAAAATGAGTTTCACACATGTCTTGCTCTGGGTACATGGATAACATAAATGCCATATTTAAATGGTAAGGTGCATAATTGGGCCTTTCTGTCACCTGATTTGTTCATTAAAGCTAGAGCTGCATAACGGCCAAAAACATTTGACCTGGAAAAGAGTGGGATAATAGGGTTGAGGGAGCAGTGTCTCATGAGGGAACGCTTAGCCACCTAAATCTCCCTTTTTCTTATGAAGTATTGGATCCTATTCCATCAAAGTGAGGGGTCTAGACAAAAGACTGCTGATTGGCTGCCAGTAAGCTTTTCTCAGGCAGGTTCATAGGTCAAAGCCTCCTCATGAGCAGCTGCCCCCTGCCCACATCATCCCCCTGTCCTGGAATGCCTTCCCTCCACACATCCTCCAAGCTAGCTCTCTTCCTCCCTTCAAAGCCCTACTGAGAGCTCACCTCCTCCAAGAGGCCTTCCCAGACTGAGCCCCCTCCTTCCCCTCCCCATCCCCCCCACCTTACCTCCTTCCCCTCCCCACAGCACCTGTATATATGTATATATGTTTGTACATGTTTATTACTCTATTTTATTTGTACGTATTTATTCTATTTATTTTATTTTGTTAGTATGTTTTATTTTGTTGTCTGTCTCCCCCTTCTAGACTGTGAGCCCGCTATTGGGTAGGGACCGTCTCTTTATGTTGAAAACTTGTACTTCCCAAGCGCTTAGTACAGTGCTCTGCACACAGTAAGCGCTCAATAAATACGATTGAATGAATGAATGCTAATGAGTGACAAAGATGGTGGCTGAAAAAGACTGGATGTCTGGGTGGGGTGGGGTGTGGCCTGCCGGGGAATACTTTGAAAATCAAAACAAAATGAGATCTCAAAGGGGAATATTTTGGATATAGGAAGGAGAGGATTAAGAACTACAGGTTTGCATTGATTTGGAAATGATTATTTAGGAAAAGTTGGGCTAGTCAGTCCAGCTCCAATCTGCAAGTGCCTAGTACAGTGCTCTGCACACAGTAGCTCAGTAAATATGACTGAATGACAAGTGCTTAATAAATATGACTGAATGAATCTTTGTTTTAGTATTATTATTACTAGTAATACTAGTAAGTGATAATAATAAAGCAAAGAAAAATGCTATATTATTATTACTAATCATAGTATGTGTTTCCTATGTCTAAGCACCAAGGTAGATACAGATAATCAGATTGGACACATTCCACATTCCATTTGGTTTAAGAGATGGGGAAAATACATACCTTATCCCTCTTTTACAGGCTCAGTGACATTAAGGGATTTGTCTAAGGTTACACAGCAGGTCAACATCAGAACTGGAATTAGAACCTTCATTACCAGACTCCTGAGTTCATCCCACTAGGCCATGCTGTCTCCTTCCCCTCCTAATCCCAGCTCTGCCACTTGTCAGTTGTATGACTTTGGGCAAGTCACTTCACTTCTCTGGGCCTCAGTAACCTCATCTGTAAAATGGGGATTCAGACTGTGAGCCCCAAATGGAACAATCTGATCACCTTGTATCCTCTCCAGAGCTTAGAACAGTGCTTTGCACATAGTAAGCACTTAAATGCTATCATTAGTATTATTAAAAAATAACCACATTTATATTGATTCAGTGTTTACTGTGTGCAAAACACTGTATTCTGTGCTTGGGAGAGTACAATGCAATAGAGTTTGTAGACATGTTCCATGAACACAAAGAACTCACATTCTAGAGGATATTACCACCACTCATAGAAAGAGAAAAATCCCTCTGCACCTAACAATTACACTTCAATCAGCATCGATGAAAATTTCAAGTGTTTCGATCTGTAGGCAATCCTGCAACTTCAAGAAACTATTTTACAAAGCTTGCCAAAAAGTGAAAATGATAAAGGTAGAAATAATATTTAGCCTATGTGAATTAGTTATCATACTGCATAACAGATTCAGAATAGGTAGTAGATGATTCAATTAGGAAAAGGCTCTTTATTCATTCTCCCTACTTAAAAAGAAATCTAGCAATGATTGCAAATTTTATTCACTTTTGAAAAATGTTAGTCGTGATCCTTTTTATGAATCGATTTAACTGGCTCTTCAGCTTTTGTGCTATTTAATCTCTTGGCATTTTGAAGTGATAAATATTGTATTTATAAAAGTCTCACATAATATATATATTATGCGTTTCTTCCTGTACCTCTAGACTATGAACTCCTTATGGGCAGGGAACATGTCTACCAACTCTTCTATTGTACTCTCCCAAGTGCTTAGTACAGTTCTCGGCACACAGTAAGCACTCAAAAAATCTGATTGATTATTGAAACTACAGTTTGTTCATTTTTTAAATGCTATTTGTTTGACACTTACTATTTACCAAGCACTGTACTTAGCACTGGGGTAAAGATAAATTAGTCAGATTGGACAGAGTCCATGTCCCACATGGGACTCTCAATCTTAATCCCCACTTCACAACTGAGGTAACTGATACATAGAAGTTTAAGTGACTTATCCAAGGTCAAACAGCAGACAAATGGTGGAGCCAGGAATAGAATCCAGATCCTCTGATTTCCAGGCCCATTCTCTGTCCACTAGGCCATTGTATCTGTAGCTATTTACTGAAAGCTAAACACCATTCTCAAATGAATGCCTATTTAATTTTTTGTAAGAATATAAATACATACTAGCTCTACCACAATCAGGTTTAATCATGCAGCAGAACTGGTTGGAAACATTTAAATTTGAGATCATAGCATAAAAATAAAAAATGGCACGTGCTTATGAAGGGTACAATGGTCTCAAATATTTATCTTCTTTCTCTAGATAAAAAGTGTAACTCCAAAATTCTCATGGGTCTAGGCACTATGTTAAGACATTTTAGTACCAATACAGGCAAATGTCAAAACAATATTTTTTTTATTACCTTAAAATTATATGTTATGATCGCACTGTATCTACCTCAGAACTTTGGGCCATTGGCACATAAGCACTTAAATTCCACAATTATTATTATCACTGTAAACTTTATCATAGCGAAGAGATAAACTGCTGGCCTCAGAGAACACATTATCAAATTAAAGTTATGATTGGCCTTGATCTATAACTAAGAATTGCATTGTAAAAATGACTCATTTCCCAAGATTCCAAAGCTAAGTCTCTGTTTATCATGACTACAAATTGAAGGAGGACTGAGAAGCACCAGAGTCTAGTGGAAAGAGCCCAGACCTGGGAATCAGAGGACCTGGGTTCTAATCCCAGATACACCACTTGTTTGCTTTGTAACTTTGAGCAAGTTCCTTAACTTCTGTGTGCCTCAGTAACCTCATCCGTAAAATGGGGATTAAGAGTATGAGCCCCATATGGGACATGGACTGTGCCCAACCTGATTAGCCTGTATCTAGTTCAGTGCCTGGTACATAATAAGCACTTAAATACCATTAAAGAGAAAATAAAGAATTATCACAGACTGCCACATGACAGACACTGGATAGGCTACGTGTAGAGTACTTAGGAATGAATGAAAGAGTGAAATAATCAGAAATCATGTTAATTTGGAAGTCAGCAGCACTTAGTATGCATTTCAGGATGAAGAATATGAATATAAATGTGCCAACCATGAGGTTAAAACTGCCCTATGGTTGCTAGGAAAAAGAAGCATTTCTAAACACTGTGTTTAAGGGCACCTTACTCACCTACCTAATCAATTTATGATAAATATAAAAAGTACTAAGTCTGCCAAAAATCACCTGTAGTACCATCTTCATTGATGTCTCTAGAGCATCAGGTAAAGCACTCCCATTAGACTGTAAGCTTCTTGTGGGTAGGAAACATGCCTACCAACTCTGTTATCATGCACTCACCCAAGCACTTAGTACAGTGCTTTTCACACAGTAAGCACTCAATAAATGCCACCAAACAATTGATTAATTAGGTAACCGCTGTGTCAATATCTAGATGAATAGGTAATAGGCCAATAACATTGCCACCCATTTTACAAATGAAAAAGCTGAGGCATTAGAGCATCCAAATTGCCAATATGGTTAAAGTGAATCCAGCCTTATTCATTGAGTTCATACTGCGTGCAGAACACGGTACTATTCGAGAGAATGTAGATATGTTCCCTGCCCACAAGATAATTATAGTCTAGAATGCTTTCACAACATGTTGTCGTCTCTGAACTACTATGTGCCAAAATGGAAGAGAAAAGAATGTGGCTCTCTCTGACTGTCTTCAACTATCCCAGACACACTAGCTCTGCCGTTCTAGAGAGAGGGCACAGTGAAGAAGGGGGAAGGCAGGTGAGTGGGTTTTTGTGTTTCAATTTGCCAGGCCAGTTTGTGTGAGTTACTCAAGGTCATAAAGAAAGGTCAAGGGTGGGAGTAGAAACAGAAACCTGGTTTTGCAGCTTCTTTTCTGATGGGCTATACACTAATATTAGAGTGTTTCTCAATCTCTCACAATGACAAACTGGAGGCTCCAATAATCTGCCAGTACCTTCTTGTGGTATTTATAAAGTTGCTTACCATGTTTGAGGCACTGTCCTAAGTGTTGGGGTAGATACAAGATAGGTTGGAAACAGTTCATGTCCCACATACATCTCATCACTTAATTTTCATTGTACAGATGAGGTAACAGGTACAAAGAAGAAGTGACTTCCCAAGGTCACATAGCCAATAAGTGGCAGAGCTAGGATTAGAACCTAGGTCCTTCTGACTCCCAGGGCTGTGCTCAATCCACGAGGCCACACTGCTTCTCTTCCTTCCCCTTCAATCTTGTCACTGCAAATGTTGAACCTCCAATGGACACCCATTCCTCTCTGCATCAAGCACAAACTCCTGAACATCAACTTTAAGGCCTTCAATTAGCTCTCTCCCACCTACTGATCCTTGCTTCTCTCCCACTACAACCCAGCCCCCACTGACTGCTCCTCTCAAGTTCATCTCCTTGCTGTGCCTCATTCTCATCTCTCTCACCACTGACCTCTTGCTCCCTACCTCCCTTCTGCCTGGCACTCCCTTCTGCTTCACAACTGGCAGAACACTTCCCTTCCCATCGTCAAGGCCCTCTGAATAACATCTCCTCCAGGAGGCCTTCCCTGATTAATCACTCATTTCCCCACCCTCTTCCACAGCCACTTCAACACTTCCACCTTACCTAAATATTTGGGTAATAACAATGTTCATTCATTCAATCTTATTTACTGAGCACTTATAGTGTGCAGAGCACTGTACTAAGTGCTTGAGAGTGAGGCCGTTGTTGGGACTGCCTCTATATGTTGCCAATTTGTACTTCCCAAGTGCTTGGTACAGTGCTCTGCACACAGTAAGCGCTCATAAATATGATTGAATGAATGAACGAACAACAATAAGTAGGCACATTCCTTGGCCACAAAAACAGCTTACAGTTTAGGGGGAGACAGACATAATATAAATAAATTAATTACATATACACACATTAAGTGTTGTGGGGCTGGAGGGGGCATGAATAAAGGGAGCAAGTCAGGGCGATGCAGAAGGGAGAGGGAGAAGAGGAAATAGGTCTTAGGGAAGGCTTGGAGGAGACGTGCCTTCAAAAAGGCTTTGAAATGGGGTAGAGTAACTGTCAGATTTGGAGGGAGGCTGTTTGGGTGTCATCAGCGCTTAGTACAGTGCTCTGCACACAGTAAGCTCTCAATCAATACAGTTGAATGAATGAATCAGCCTAGTGGTGGTAGTTGAAGCCATGGAAGTGAATGCGTTCTCCAAGGGAGACTGTAAGCTCACTATGGACAAGGAACACGTCTGCTAATTCTGTGGTATTGTACTCTCCCAAATTCTTAGTACAGTGCTCTGCACATAGTAAGCACTCAAATACTACTAATTAATTGATGGGAGAACAATATGCTACTGAGAATGGGAGAGTGGTAGTTAAATATTTCCTTCCACATCCTTTTTCCATTTCACCCAGGAGAGGAGAGAAATAGATGTAATGTTAGGAAGAGGAAAGAGCAATGGTGATTCTGTGATCTATATAAACTAATGCCTATATATTTTATGGTATTTGTTAAGTGCTTATTATGTGCCAGACACTGTATTAAGCACTGGAGGAGATACAAGCTTATTAGGTCGGACCTAATCCCTGATCCACATGAGGCTCAAATCAACCTCCATTTTGCAGATGAGGAAAAACTGAGCCACAGAGAAATGAAGCGACTTGCCCAAGGTCACATAGCGGACAAGTGGTGGAGCCGGGATTATAACCCAGGTCCTTCTGACTCCCAAGCCCGTGTTCTATCCACTAGACAATAGTACTTACCTACATAGATAGATCTATATACATGTAATTTATGTTTATAATTTATTTATATTAATGTCTATTTCCCCCTCTAATCTGTCAGCTCTTTTTAAGCAGGGAATGTGTACCAACTATATTGCACTCTCCCAAAAACTTAGTACAGTGGTCTGCACACAGAAAGTGCTCTGTAAATATGATTGATTGATTGTTTGGGTGGAAGAGTTCAGTTTTGTGGTGCTTTGACCTGCCAGGTTCCATCTCACTGGCAGTCACAGCGATCCCCTTGCTTCTCTTCACCTCCATCTGAGAAACCCATCAGCTGTAACCAGCAGTTGGATAGAGAAGCAGCCCCTCTTTGGGGACCAGAATTGATTGTTTACTTGGGATCCACATTAGTAGGAGTCAATCAGAGTAATAATTATGGTATTTGTTAAGCTCTACATACCAGGCACTGTACTAAGCACTGGGTGGACACAGCCACTGTCCCATGTGGGGCTCAGTCTCAATCCCCACTTTACAGATGAGGTAACTGAGGCACAGAGAAGTAAAATGATTTTCCCAAAGTCACACAGCAGACAAGTTATTTCGGGGGGATATTGCATCAGGCAACTAGGAGGGGGTTCAGGTGTAGTAGAACATGGGCCTGGGTGTCAGAAGGTCAAGGGTTCTAATCCCAGCTCTACCACTTGTTTACAGAGGGACCTTGGGCAAGTCCCTTCACTTCTCTGTGCCTCAGCTACCTCATCTGAAAAATGAAGATTGAGACCATGAGCCCCACGTGGGACAGGGACAGTGTCCAACCCGATTTGCTTGTATCCACCCCAGTGCTTAGTACAGTGCCTGTGGTGCTAAACGAACACCACAGTTATTAATTCTGGCAACTATACCATAAAGCCTAGCAAGTGGCTCAGCTCTCGGGCACCCTACGGGGACACAGTGGGAATTGGAAACTTTGTGAAACTTAGTTTAGAGGCACAGAATCTTTTAGTAACCCGACATTTTTTAAATCACTTTCTAAAAATTCTAAATCCATCTACAATTGACAAGAAGGGACAGTAGGGGTTTAATCAGTGCAGTTGATCGATTGATATGGGTTCCCTGTTTCATACACAGGGGCTCTAAGAGGATGGCTTCTGGGTTCACTCAATCAATCATCAATCACTCAATCAATCCCGGCTCCACCAATTGTCATCTGTATGACTTGGGGCAAGTCACTTAATCAATCAATCAATTGTATTTATTGAGCGCTTACTATGTGCAGAGCACTGTACTAAGCGCTTGGGAAGTACAAATTGGCATCACATAGAGACAGTCCCTACCCAACAGTGGGCTCACAGTCTAAAAGGGGGAGACAGAGAACAGAACCAAACATACCAACAAAATAAAATAAGTAGGATAGAAATGTACAAGTAAAATAAATAAATAAATAAATAAATAAATAGAGTAATAAATATGTACAACCATATATACATATATACAGGTGCTGTGGGGAAGGGAAGGAGGTAAGACGGGGGGATGGAGAGGGGGACGAAGGGGAGAGGAAAGAAGGGGCTCAGTCTGGGAAGGCCTCCTGGAGGAGGTGAGCTCTCAGCAGGGCCTTGAAGGGAGGAAGAGAGCTAGCTTGGCGGATGGGCAGAGGGAGGGCATTCCAGACCCGGGGGATGACGTGGGCCGGGGGTCGATGGCGGGACAGGCAAGAGCGAGGTACAGTGAGGAGATTAGTGGTGGAGGAGTGGAGGGTGCGGGCTGGGCTGTAGAAGGAGAGAAGGGAGGTGAGGTAGGAGGGGGCGAGGTGATAGAGAGCCTTGAAGCCCAGGGTGAGGAGTTTCTGCCTGATGCACAGATTGATCGGTAGCCATTGGAGGTTTTTGAGGAGGGGAGTAATATGTCCAGAGCGTTTCTGGACAAAGATAATCCGGGCAGCAGCATGAAGTATGGATTGAAGTGGAGAGAGACACGAGGATGGGAGATCAGAGAGAAGGCTAGTGCAGTAGTCCAGACGGGATAGGATGAGAGCTTGAATTAGCAGGGTAGCGGTTTGGATGGAGAGGAAAGGGCGGATCTTGGCAATGTTGCGGAGCTGAGACCGGCAGGTTTTGGTGACGGCTTGGATGTGAGGGGTGAATGAGAGAGCGGAGTCGAGGATGACACCAAGGTTGCGGGCTTGTGAGACGGGAAGGATGGTAGTGCCGTCAACAGAAATGGGAAAGTCAGGGAGAGGACAAGGTTTGGGAGGGAAGACAAGGAGCTCAGTCTTCGACATGTTGAGCTTTAGGTGGCGGGTGGACATCCAGATGGAGATGTCCTGAAGGCAGGAGGAGATGCGAGCCTGGAGGGAGGGGGAGAGAACAAGGGCAGAGATGTAGATCTGGGTGTCATCAGCGTAGAGATGATAGTTGAAGCCGTGGGAGCGAATGAGGTCACCAAGGGAGTGAGTGTAGATTGAGAACAGAAGGGGACCAAGCACTGAACCTTGGGGAACCCCCACAGTAAGAGGATGGGAGGGGGAGGAGGAGCCTGCAAAAGAGACTGAGAAAGAATGACCGGAGAGATAAGAGGAGAACCAGGAGAGGACGGAGTCTGTGAAGCCAAGGTCAGATAACGTGTTGAGGAGAAGGGGGTGGTCCACAGTGTCAAAGGCAGCTGAGAGGTCGAGGAGGATTAGGACAGAGTATGAGCCGTTGGATTTGGCAAGCAGGAGGTCATTGGTGACCTTTGAGAGGGCAGTTTCTGTGGAATGAAGGGGACGGAAGCCAGACTGGAGGGGGTCGAGGAGAGAGTTGTTGTTGAGGAATTCTAGGCAGCGCGTGTAGACAACTCGTTCAAGGAGTTTGGAAAGGAATGGTAGGAGGGATATGGGACGATAACTAGAAGGTGAGGTGGGGTCAAGAGAGGGTTTTTTTAGGATGGGAGAGACATGGGCATGTTTGAAGGCAGAGGGGAAGGAACCAGTGGAGAGTGAGCGGTTGAAGATGGAAGTTAAGGAGGGGAGAAGGGATGGAGCGAGAGATTTCATAAGATGAGAGGGAATGGGGTCAGAAGCACAGGTGGCCGGAGTAGCACTTGAGAGGAGGGAGGAGAGTTCCTCTGAGGATACTGCTGGGAAGGATGGGAGAGTAGCAGAGAGTGTTGAGAGCCGGGAGGTTGGAGAAAGGGGGGAAGAGACTTTGGGGAGGTCGGACCTGATGGATTTAATTTTGTTAATGAAGTAGGAGGCCAGATCGTTGGGGGTGAGGGAAGGAGGAAGGGGAGGAACCGGGGGCCTGAGAAGGGAGTTGAATGTACGGAAGAGCTGGCGGGGGTGATGGGCATGGGTGTCAATAAGGGAGGAGAAATAGTTTTGTCTGGCAGAAGAGAGGGCTGGGTTAAGGCGGGAAAGGATAAACTTGAAGTGAACGAGGTTGGCATGGTGTTTAGACTTTCGCCAGCAGCGTTCGGCAGCTCGAGCATAAGAGCGAAGGAGGCGGACAGTGGCAGTGATCCAGGGCTGTAGGTTAGCGGTGCGAGAGCGGTGAAGGGAAAGGGGAGCGAGTGAGTCTAGCTGAGTAGAGAGGGTAGAGTTGAGAGCAGTAATCTGATCATCAAGACTGGGTAGAGAGGAGAGGGAGGCGAGGTGGGGTGTGAGGCGCTCCGAAAGATGGGTGGGGTCCAGAGAGCGGAGATCTCTGTGAGGGAGTAATACGGATTTACAGGGGAAAGGAGTGTGAGTGAGGAGGCAGGTGAGAAGATTATGATCAGAGAGAGGGATTACAGAGTTGGTGAGGGTGGACACAGTGCAGCGGTAGGAGATGATGAGGTCGAGAGTATGACCAAGTTGGTGAGTGGGTGAGGTGGGGTGGAGGAAGAGGTTGGCAGCGTCAAGGAGAGATAGAAGGCGGGCGGCAGAGGAGTCGTTAGGGATATCCATGTGGATATTGAAGTCTCCGAGGATCAGAGTGGGCATGGAGAAGGAGAGAAGGAATGTGAGGAAGGGGTCAAAGTCGTTAAAGAAGTTGGAAGTGGGGCCCGGAGGGCGGTAGATGATGGCTACAAGAATCTGGAGGGGGTGGTAGAGGCGAATAATGTGGGCTTCAAAGGAAGGGAAGGAAAGGGAAGGGGGAGGAGGGATAGTGCGAAAGCTTAAACTTAACTTTAAGTTTAAACGAAACTTAACTTCTCTGGGCCTCAGTTACCTCATCTGTAAAATGGGGATTAAGACTGTGAGCCCCCCCGTGGGACAACCTGATCACCTTGTAACCTCCCCAGAGCTTAGAACAGTGCTTTGCACAGAGAAAGCGCTTAATAAATGCCATTATTATTATTATTTTATTAATCATATTGATAATTTGCTCACTGTGTACAGAATGCTGTGCTAAGAACAGAAGAGTTCAATGTAACAGTTCCTTGTGGACAGGGAATGCATCTGTTTATTGTTGTATTGTACTCTCCCAAGCCCTCAGTACAGTGTTCTGCATACAGTTAGTGCTCAATAAATATGATTGAATGAAAGTTGGTAGGCATATCCCCTGCCCACAATGAGCTTACAGTTTAGAGGGGGAGACAGACTTTAAAATTATGGGTATGTACATAAATGCTGTGGGGCTGAAGGTGGGGTTTATAAAGGATATAAAAATCCAAGGGCAAGGGTTATGCAGAAAGGGAGAGGGAGAAGGGGACATGAGGGCTGAGTCAAGGAAGGCCTCTCGAATAACATGTGATTTTAATAAGGTGGGGAGGGTGATGGTCTGTTGGATATGAAAGAGGATGGCGTTCCAGGCTGGAAGGAGGATCTGGGTGAGGGTTCAGAGTCAAGATAGATGAGATCGAGGTTCAGTTGAGTAAATTGGCATTGAAAGAGCAAAGTGTGTTGGGTGGGTTGTAGTATAAAATCAACAAGGTAAGATAGGAGGGGGCAGGTGATTGAGTGTCAACTGGAAGGAGTTCCTGTTTGATAGAGGGATGGATGGGAAAGCACTGGAGGGTTTTGAGGGGTGGGGAAACATGAACTATTTTTGGAAACATGATTCAAGCATCAGAGTGAAATATGGACTGGAGTGGGGAGAGTTGGAGGCAGGGAGGTCAGCAAGGAGGGCTATTTATGTAATATCGCGGATAAATAATAGAGCAGTACTGATGAAACAACCTAAAAGTCCTGAAAAAAGGAGCCAGATGGGTTAATACAACTTCTGAGAAGAAAATCATAGCATCAGCATTTCTGAATATACATTTATCATAAAGGTTTTGTGTCTGGTCACAGATAGCTGTCCTGGAAAAATCCCCAAATTTCCATTGCAGCCTCATCTCAATCTCCAATAATGATATTTGCCAGCCTTATAAGCTAATTCAGGTCAATTCTTTGAAATTGCCTAAAAGGGTCTCCATGAGGCATTTATTTTCATTTTAGCACACTTGTTTTACCCGTTTCTTTGTTCCTAGGAGATGAGTCCATAAAAAGTTGGTTTCAGAGGTCAATTGGTTTATTCCTGAATTACTATTGTTTCAAAGACTTATGTTAAAAATAAAGTCAAATCCAAATAAAAGTGTGTTGGTAGAAGAAAAGGAGTCTGAGGAAAATAAACATAATAGTACCCATTCAACTTGAAACAAAGAAAAATTGCTTCTTAATTACATTTGAGAATATTAATATTTCATAAGGA
Organism: Tachyglossus aculeatus; assembly: GCF_015852505.1. NCBI lineage: Eukaryota > Metazoa > Chordata > Mammalia > Monotremata > Tachyglossidae > Tachyglossus > Tachyglossus aculeatus. Next base: position 91,012,227 of record NC_052066.1, read on the forward strand.
TACTTTATGCAAAGTATGCCCTGTGTAAAATATTGCTGCAGTGTATCAAGTTTTATTAGATTTCATAAACCTAAAATTTTCTCCTAATCTTCCTACACAAAATTAACAGCCCTCCTTTGCTAATGGCAACATGATGCAGACTTGTGTGACTTCCTACAGGAATAGTTTAATAAAGCCCCTCATAATTCAGGTTTTCAACCTTTATGCCATAGCATGCTTCCTAAATTAATTTAGATTTACCTCAGCTCTCAGTCAATCAATGAACACTAGACACTGGTTAGTTTTCAGTCACAGAAAGTCAGAATACACAAAGAATACTCTTATGAAATCAGAGTCAAATCAGATCATGTCATTTCTGAGATTTCCATTCAGGAAATGGGCTGGCTTTTGGACCTTTCATTTTTAGGGTCAAGAAGGTCTTCCAGTGAGATTTTTTCCCCCCCATTAAATTTGATAGCCATTGACAATGTGTTAACTGTCTGGCTGTCTCAAATTCTATTTAAAGTGGGAAAATTTGAGTTTTCTTACACAGGAAGCACCATGGCCTAGTAGAAAAAGGGCATGATACAGGAAGTCAGAGGACCTGAGTTCTAATCACTTCTCTGCCACTTGTCTGCTGTGTGACCTTGGGCAAATCACTTTGCTTCACTGTGCCTCAGTTACCTCTTCTGAAAAAAATGGGGATTAAGACTGAGCCTCACGAGGGATATGGACTCTGTCCAACCCGATTACCTTCTACCTAACTCAGCACTTAGTACAGTGGCTGGCACATAGTAAACACTTAAATATAATTTTTAAAATTGCAAAAACAGATACAGGCTTTTTTTTTTCATTTTTCGCTAAAATAAGCATTGTTTATCTCACAGTTTGGGAAACTTCCCCACAACCACACCCTCTCCCAGGAGGCCCGACATTTCCATTTCCTAGGATTCCAAGGTGCCACCATCTCAGAGGTACAGTAAGAGCCCAGGCTTTGGAGTCAGAGGTCAGGGGTTCAAATCCTGGCTCCACCACGTCTGCTGTGTGACCTTGGGTAAGTCACTTAACTTCTCTGAGCCTCCGTTACCTCATCGGTAAAATGGGGATTATGACTGTGAGCCCCATGCGGGACAACCTGATCACCTTATATCCACTCCCCCAGTGCTTAGAACAGTGCTTTGCACATAGTAACAGCTTAACAAATGCTATTATTATTATTACCATCCTTAAGTCCTCTCTCTCTCCTATGCCAATTTTGTGGGTAGCAAGGACAGGGAAGAGGATTCTGGGAAAAGCAAAGCAAGACTTCAGAGTGAATACTTATGAGGCCTCTTTGGGTTTACTTCCAGATTAGCAGCCCCCCTGTAAGACCCAAGGGGCAGCAAATCGATCAGCCATTTTGCTGTTACCATGGAGATGGTACAGGCAGGGGAGAGTGCTGGAGTGGACTTGAGAGATGAGAACGGTTCCTGAAGTGACAGTGACACCACTGACCCTGCAACAATGATAGTATTTATTAAGTGCTTACAATGTGCTAGGCACTGTACTAAGCTCTGGGGTGGCTACAAGCAAATCAAGTTGGACATAGTCCCTGTGCCATGTGGGACTCAATCTCAATCCCCATTTGACAGATGAGGTAACAGAGGCACAGAGAAGTGAAGTAACTTGCCCAAGGTCACACAGCAGACAAGTGGTGGAGCTGGGATGAGAACCCTTGACCTTCTGACTCTCAGACTCATGCTCTGTCCACTACGCTACATGCCCTATGCAGAACTACGTACTCTGCCATGCTGCTTCATTGCTCAGGACCTTCAGATGCCATTCCCTTCTGTGCCATCCTGATTTGCTCCCATTATTCATGGCCCCTTCTCCTCCTAACCACCAGCCCCACACCAGTTCACAGCACTTAAACACATTTAAGAAATTCATTTATGAGTATTGTTGTCTGTCTCTCCCTCTAGACTGTTGTGGGCAGAGAATGTGTCCATTATATTGTATTCTCCCAAGCATTTAGTACAGTGCTCTGCACACAGTAAGCATTCAATTAATATGACTAATACAGAAGCAGAATGGACTAGTGGATCAAGCACGGGCCTGGGAGACAGAAGGACCTTGGTTCCAATCCCAGCTCTGCCCCTTGTCTGCTTTGTGACCTTGGGCAAGTCACTTAACTTCTCTGGGACTCGGTTACCACATCACTAAAATGGAGAGAAAGACTGTGAGCCCCTTATGGGACATGGATTGTGTCCAACCTGGTTAGCTTGTATCTACCCCAGTACCTGGCACGTAGTACGTGCTTAAATGTCATAGAGAAAGTCATCTCAGGCATATCTCAGTGTTGCAGAAATTGACTGTGCAGTGATTAAATCAACCTTAAAAGAGCATCCAAAAGCAAGGAGGGCAGAGGAAAGGTTTTAAGGACACAGATACACAAAGCTTCAGACGATGCTGCAATCCAGTGAGAACTGGGAGTCAGTTGCTGAGGATGCACCAGCATGTCTCCCTGTCAATCAAGAATGGAGTGATTCATTTCAATCCAGAGCTTCCTTAAGGAATGAGAGACAAGGAAGCAAGAGAGAACAATGGGGTCAGGCCTTGCATACATCAAATCTGACAATACAATTAGTGATGGTCTTGTGGTGTGCACATTGAGTCTGGGATTGTGGGTCCCACTTCAGCTCTTTCAGAACTGTACATACTCATAGGTGAACTTCACCATCAGTCATACCTTCTTCAAATCCACCGGACAACTGTATATCAAATAGCATATATCAGAAAAAAACAAAAAAACAAATCACCCTCAGAATGTTTCCCCATAGGCCAAGTATAGCTGAATTTGATTCAGTTTCCCTTTGGTCCCTCAGGTACAGTGTTATTTTTCAAAATACATTGGCATCTGCAGCTAGGAATTTGTGCAAAAACAGGCACCTAATTCTGACTAATCAGTTTACTTAACATACACTTTAAATGTCTGGAATCCTTTTTTCTTGGACTCTGAATTGGTAAGATTAAAAGTATGGCATATAAACCAAAACCTGGCCAATTAATATTAGCTCTGCTAAGAGTTTATTTTCTGGCATCATGTTCATAAATAATCAATCCTATTTACTGAGTGCTTGTGTGCAAAGCACTATACTAAGCAATTGGGAGAGTACAAAATAATAACCACCTTTCAGTAAGGATCAATCTTCAAGCAGAATGTGATAGTGTTAGAAATAGAGGTGAATGAAGGATGTGGTCCAGGGTTCCCTGGGGTTGCAATTATAGAAGTTTGGTCCATTCTCGTCACTCCCTGTGTTATTCTCAGTATTCTAAAGTGAAGGAAGAAAAGTCCAGTTGCAGCAAGGAAGGGCTGACTCTGTCCAGATTAATAAAAGGGAACATGATTATACGAGTGAATTATTCTATAATCTTGTATTGTGATTCCCAAACCACATATACTTTAGCTCCATAGATTAAATAGAGCATCTCAAATTATAGATGGCAGTTTTCCACTTGCAATCCTCTATGTAATATTTATAAACTTCACTCCCCTAGCACACTTTAGTTATCTTCCAAAACATGTCCAAAATAGAACTCCTCGTCTTCCCATCCAAACCCTGTCCTCCTGATTTTCCCATTACCGCAGACAGCACCACCATTTTCCCTATCTCGCAAGCCCAAACCTTGGCATTGAGCCTTTGACATCTCACTCAACACACATATTCAGTCTGTCACCAGATTCTGTCAGTTCTACCTTAGCAATATTGCTAAAATCCTCTCTTTCTTATCCAAACTACTACTATATTGATCCAAGCCACCTATCCTAGCCCACCTTGATCACTGCATCAGTCTTCCTGCTGACCTCCCTGCCTCCTGTCTCTTCCAACTCCAGTCTGTACTTCACTCTCCTGCCAGGATCACTTTTCTAAAAAAAAACTGTTCAGTCCATGTTTCATCACTCCTCAAGACCCTCTGGTGGTCCACCTCCACCTCAAACAGAAATGCCTTACCCTCAGCTTTAAAGCACTCAGTCACCCCTATCTCATCTCACTGCTTTCTTACTACACCCAGCATGTTCACTTCAACCCTCTAACATCAACCTACTGACCATATCTCGATTTCATTTATTGTGCCACGGACCCCTCACCCACATCCTGCCTCTGGCTTGGAACTCCCTTCTCCTTCATATCCAACAGACAACCACAGTCCCCACCTTCAAAGCCTTATTAAAAATCACATCTTCCAATTAAGCCCTCATTTCCCCTAGTCCCTCTCCCTTCTGCATCACCCTTGCACTTGGATTTCTACCCTTTATAAACCTTGCCTTCAGCCCCACCCCATAGCACCTGTATACATGCATATATGTTTGTACATATTTATTACTCTATTTAACTTGTACATATCTATTCTATTTATTTTATTTTATTAGTATGTTTGGTTTTGTTCTCTGTCTCCCCCTTTTAGACTGTGAGCCCACTGTTGGGTAGGGACTGTCTCTATATGTTGCCAACTTGTACTTCCCAAGCACTTAGTACAGTGCTCTGCACACAGTAAGTGCTCAATAAATACAATTGATTGATTGATTATAAGCATACCCGTGGTATAGTGTATAGAGCACGGGCCTGGAGGACACGGATTCTAATATTCACTCTGCCACATGCCTGCTATGTGATCTTGGGCAAATCACTTCACTGTGCCTCAGTTACCTCAGTAAAATGGGGATTGAGACTGTGAGCCCTATGGGGGAGAGGTACTGTGACCAACCTGATTTGCTTGTATCCACTCCAGCGCTTAGTACATAGTAAGTGCTTAACATACCACAATTATTATTACCCATAATTTATTTTAACGTCTGTCTCCCTCTCTATAAGCTCCTTTTGGGCAGGGAATATGTCTACTAACTCTGTTATATTGTACTCTCCAAAGCGCTTAGCACTGTGCTTTACAGTAGTAAGTGCCCAATCAATATGATTGATTGATTCATTCATTCACTGATTGATCTTCTTTGTAGTAAATCCAGGGCTCCAGAAAAAGAAGTCCAGTGATAAAAGCTTGTCTGTGTGATCACTGCCCATCTGTTACATTCAGAAGAGAGATGCATGAAATCCACAAATACTGAATGACCCCCAAAAGTGGACCCTTAGACCAGACTGTAGAATCAACACTGTACCTGGATCGAAAAGAAATTAGGATAAGCCTATAGGAACTCAAGCAGGAAACTGAATTCTTCATTGGGTTTTCATGGATATCAAGAGGTGTTGGAAATAGTGGTGACCAATGCAAACTCAGTAGGCCATATATAATATTTGTAGGGTTACTAACTTTTGAAAGGCACCTGCAGGCTGCCTAGGGTGACTATTCAATAATTTTCTGCCACAAGATTATCTGGATAATTGCTTCAGTTCTCTAAATCACTTGACCAATGTAAACTTGGTAAGAGAAGATTGCTGGTTAATATGGGACCATGATGTAAGTTAAGCCGTCTAAGGGAGAAATTCATATGGGGAAGAATCCTAAATCTTTGGAAGAGGCTTAGAAGGATTTCTCCCACTCCCTTCTGTGGTTGCCCTGGTTTGCTCCCTAGCCCCACAGCACTTAACGTCTTATGCTGTCAAGTTGTATGCATCCATAATTTATTTTTATGGATTTTTATTCCTCCTCTAGACTATATGCTCATTGTGGGCAGAGAACATATCAACTCATATATTGTACTCTACCAGGCACTTAGTACAGTGCTCAGCACACAGTAAGCACTCAAATGATTGATTGATTTAGAAGGACCAAAGACCTCCACAAAAAGAAAATATCAGCACAGGAAAACATTAAGCCAACCCAAGATACCCACTGAACACATGATAGTATGTCCCTTGTGGGACAGGGACTGTGTCTGACCTGATTAACTTGTATTTACCCCAGTTTTAAGTTAGTACAATGTTTGACATATTGAGTATGTGACAAATACCATCAATGGCATTTATTCAGCACTTACTCTGTGCAGAATGCTGTACTAAAGTCTTGGGAGAGTACAACTGAATTAGCAGACAGGTTCCCTGACCATCATGAGCTTGTAGTCTAGAGAAACAACAACAACAACCAGGAACTGAAAGTTTTTGCTGAGTTTTATGTAGTTGTTTCCCGTGACAAATTAGAAGAAAGCAGTAACAAGGTCAGTGTTTCCTTCTAGATGCTGGCAGTGTGGTGCCTACGTGATATCAAGAAGATGTATGGCTCCCACTCCCTTCTGTGTCACCCTGACTCACTCCCTTTTCTCTTCCCCACCTCTCCCTGCCCCACAGCACTTATGTAATATTTTATTATAGATATATGTAAGTATCTATAATTCTATTGATTCATACTGATGCCTGTTTACTTGTATCTTTTAGACTGTGAGCCCACTGTTGGGTAGGGACTGTCTCTATGTGTTGCCAATTTGTACTTCCCAAGCGCTTAGTACAGTGCTCTGCACATAGTAAGTGCTCAATAAATACGATTGATGATGATTGATGTCTGTCTCCCCATCACCCCACAGACTGTGAGCCCACTGTGGGCAGAGATTGTCTATTTACTGTATTGTACTTTTCAAGCACTTAGTACAGTGCTCTGCAAACAGTAAGTGCTCAATAAATACAATGGTAGTGTCCACCATTCTATGTGCTTGATGAGTAAGCCCTATCAAATACATTCCTTCGAACTTCTTGCTTGGCACCAACTGACAAGAAATAATCACCAAAAAAAAAAGTTAAATCAATGAATTTATTGAGTACTTACTGTGTGCAGAGCACTATACTAAGTGCTTGGGAGAGTACAACATAACAGAGCTGGTAGACACTTTCCCTGTCTAGGATGTAGAAGTCTGGCAATGAAGCGAGGTTTGTTGCAAAACATCTGTAGGGCAGGGTGTGCGTGGATGATTAAGTAGAAATCCTTGAAAGGCAAGTTGCAAAACAGCAACAATGCAGGGATGGGGAAGGACAGCTGATAAGCAACAGCAGATGGACCCAGGGAGCACAGAGTGGACAAGGGCCAGTATGAAAAAAGAGGTGCACAGTACGAGTCAAAGAGACAGATGAAATCCATTTCAGGCTTTTGGTACAGCACTGTAGCTTCAAACCAAGGAAAGAGTGTTTACCATGCAGTCAATCAATGGTATCTACTGAGTATTTTCTGTGCAGAGCACTGAACTAAAGAACTTGGGAGAGTCCAGTATAATAGAGTTAGCAGAAATGGTCCCTACCCACAATGAGATTACAGTCTAGAGGGGGAGGTGAACATTAATATAAATAATTTTAAGATATGTAACAATTTCAAAGTATGTAATATGTGAGGGGAATTTGGATTGAACAACTGCCTCTTTCACCACACTCACATCTCCTGTTTAAAAAAAAAAAAAAATCACATTTCCTTCAGCAGCAGCATCTTCAGATCCAGGAGGACATCACTTAGTTACTTTCATTTATTAAGAGCTTTGGATATCAAAGGGGAGTTCAGGAGGAAAAGAACCTTTGATTCTCTAAATAGAATCACATTAGCTTTGGAAATGATGTTGCCCTAGGAGAAAACTGCTCATGTGTGCCACTGTTTAGTCAGTTAACATAGTAAACAGTTTTTTACAGAAAATTTCAAGGATTGGAGAGCAAAATAATCTACATAAATGCTGTTTATAAACACCACAGTTTGCTAACAGCAGAGCCTAAGGTATACATTGTGGTAAGACACAAACCGTGCTAGAAGTGTTTATTTTGTAGGGTTTGACCAATATACTTGACTGACCTGCCTCAAACTTTAATCTGCAAACCTGACTCCATTGAATTAGGAGGCAACCTAGGTTCACAAAGCCCAGGGATATGTTCACATGCAAACAAAATTGTATCTTTGTCCTACGGGTCAAGGTTTAGAAATCGTATGGAAAGAGCCCTTGCCTCATTCAGTTGGCACCATGAGTAGCTTTCCGACCAGTGGTAGTAGTATGGTGTATATATATATATATATATATATATATATATATAAAAAATATATATGCATTTTTTAATGTTATCATGCACTCACTACATGTTAATGAGTGTCCTAAGCCCTGGGCTCAATACAAGTTAATCGGACTGTTTGCCATCCCTGTCCCACATGGGGCTCAGAGTCTCAGTAGGACAGAAAGTAGGTATTGAATTCCCATTTTGCAGTTGAGGAAACAGAAAGGTTAAATGACTTGCCTAGGGTCACCCAGCAGGCAAGTGATAGAGCCAGGATTAGAACCCAGGTTTTCTGGTTCCCAAGCCCATACTTTATCCACTAGACTACATTTCTTAGCAGCAGCTTGGTGCATTATGTACTAGCTAATTGGGAAATACAGAATAAAGAAGGGAAATGTGCCCTGCACACGGGGTGTTTACACTCTAACAGGGGAGCCAAAGATTCACATCTGGCATAATCAAAATAATTGAATTTGTATGCATACATGAATTGCACAGGATAGATATAAATATACTCAAATGTTTACAGTTGACAGATGGATAGAAATACCACTAAGGATTGCGGGAAGCTAGTCTGGGAAGGCTCACTGGAGGAGGTGGCATTTTAGAAGAGTTTTGACTCTGAGGAACTTGTAATAATAATAGTAATTATGGTATTTGTTTAGCGCTTACTATGTGCCAGGCACTATACTAAGCACTGGGGTGGATACAAAGCAAATCAGGTTGGACAGTCCCTGTCCCACATGGAGCTCATAGTCTTAATCCCCAGTTTACAGATAAGGTAACAGGCACGGAGAAGTTAAGTGACTTGCTCAAGGCCACACAGCACAAGTGGTAGCAGGATTAGAACCCATTACCTTCCCGATTCCCAGGCCCCTGCTCCATCCACTATACCATGATTCTTCTCAGTACCCAACACCCTCGTATACTTACCTAGACCCCTCTCAGGATTTTTCACACATCTGTATACCCAAATTGGACATTCCATCATTCAATCTGATTCTGCTATTTGTATGTTTATGTCCATCTCCCCTTCTAGAATGCCAGCATTTTATGGACAGAGACTCTGTATCGTGTGTCTATTATCCTTTCCCAAGCACTTAGTACCATGCATTGAATCCAGAGGGTGCTCATTAAGTACCATGACAACTGCTGCTTCTGGTAGCCTTTCTATTCTTCTGCATCTCTGCTCACCAATAAGGGGTCCTCACCTCTTTTCCCCAGCCTCCAAGAAGATCTAGCTCAAATTCAGTCTTGATTTTCATTATTTGGAAAATGAGTTTAAGAGCTATACATTCAAACTGGTAACACAAATCCTTTGAAATCTTCGCATTATTCAGAGCCCATCCTGACTAGTGATGAATGGATATTATGATTGAATGACATCTGTAAAGCTAAAACGTTAATTATCATAATCGAATGGGGTCTTCTCAGCCGGAAAGCCAGACACAATTTTCAAAAGAGAGTGAAATGGGGATGAATGGATAAAGTGACATTAAAATGCACAGTGGCTACAATATTCAATCATCACTTAGTGATGAATCACAATTCTGCACTGCAACACATTTTCCTCTGAGGAATCTCATTGCCTTTTTGATTTTATTTATTTGTTGGTATGTTTGCATCAACCAGCTACACACCCCTGCAGTGATACATACCAAACTGTGTTGACCCAGAGATCAACATGGCTATAACTGAACTTCTCACCTTCCCTCCAAAACTCTTCCTCCAATCTCTATCATCCTTCCTGTTCCAGGGTTCTGCACCCTTGGTATCACCTGTAGTTTGTCACCATCTTTCTTCTGTTATGCTCAATCAATTAATGACATTCATTAAGTGCTCACTGTGTGATAAATATTCCTTGTTCTTCCTTTATTTTTTATGGTACTTTTAAGGAGCCAGGCAGATGCATACTAGCTATTCAGATCGGAAAAAGTCCCTGTACCACATGGGACTCAGAGCCCTAAGCTGAGAAGCAGTGTGGCTCAGTGGAAAGAGCATGGGTTTGGGAACCAGAGATCATGGGTTCTAATCCCTGTTCCACCACTTGTCAGCTGTATGACTTTGGGCAAGTAACTTAACTTCCCTGAGCCTCAGTTACCTCATCTGTAAAATGGGGATTAAGACTGTGAGCCCCTTGCGGGACAACCTGATTACCTGGTATCCCCCCAGTGCTTAGAACAGTGCTTGGCACATAGTAAGTGCTTAACAAATGCCATAATTATTATTATTATTAAACCCCCTTTTTACAGATGAGATAATTGAAGCCCAGAGACGTTAAATGACTTGACCAAGGTCACAAAACAGACAAGTGGTGGAGCCAGGATTAGAACCCAAGCTCTTCTGACTCCCAGGACTGTGCTCTATGCTGCTTCCTCCATAAAATGTCCCACATCTGCCCCTTCTCTACTCAGTCACTTTCCTAGTCTAAGCTTTTGTCACAGTACAGTTAGCCTCCTCTGCTGTATTTCTGCTCCCAATCTCAACCACCACCAGTCCATATATGTACTGCTCCACGGATCACCTTCTTAAAGCATCATTAGGCAACCATCTCTCCACACTTCAGAAACCTCCAGTTATCACAAGACTGCCCCATACACATCAACCAGGAGCTTCCTGGACCAGGGGAGCCTCAGTGACACATGGTAGATTTCCAACCTCTCCTCTGATCATCAGGGTTACTGTGAAAAGCTTTTTACTTAGTTTTAATAATAACAATGGCATTTATTAAGCACTTACTATGTGCAAAGCACTGTTCTAAGCACTGGGGAAGTTACAAGGTGATCAGGTTGTCCCACGGGGGGCTCACAGTCTTTAATCCCCATTTTACAGATGAGGTAACTGAGGCACAGAGAAGTTAAGTGACTTGCCCAAAGTCACACAGCTGACAATTGGTAGAGCCGAGATTTGAACCTATGACCTTTGACTCCAAAGCCCAGGCTCTTTCCACTGAGCCAGGCTACTTCTCAGAGAACAACATTGCATGTTTACCAACATGCAAAGGAGTAACACATGCATACATACATATACTCTACCACCCAAGGGTCCAATACCAGTCTGAGATCAAAAGAGCCGGTTCTGCCAATGCTTCTTCTTTCTGCTTAAGTGCTGCTCTCCTGCTTCTTCTTGCTCTGCATGCCTTCTGTGTGCTGCTGTGGCACCCCAGCTGCCCCCTGGTAATTCAAAACAAGCACCTTTTATCTGCCTTAGGCATTGCAGCTGTGGCTCTTCATGACAGGCATTAATTGGTCCAGGCCCATTACTAGGTAGAACAGGGAGAGGAAGCCCCACCTCGCTCCATACTCTGCCCCCGCAGCCCCCTGCTCTCAAGTAAAGCCCATTAATGTCTTTGCCAGTCTGTTCCTTATTGTTCACAGCATCACAAACAGTCACCAACAAGGAAGGTTTCTGTGGGCTCACCATACCGATGACTACCCATCGTACCCTCTAGAGTGTGAGCCTGTTGTTGGGTTGGGACCGTCTCTATATGTTGCCGACTTGTACTTCCCAAGCACTTAGTACAGTGCTCTACACACAGTAAGTGCTCAATAAATATGACTGAATGAATGAATCAAGTAGAAACTCCCTACAGTTGCATTCAGGATGTTCCATCGGCTTTCCCCATTTTAGGTATTGGTTCCCTTAACCTGCTACTCTACAGCTCCCATTTGTGGCACCTCCCAAATACTACTAATACTGACATTGGTATGTGTTAAGCGCTTACTGTGTGCCAAGCACTGTTCTAAGTGCTGGGGGAGATACAAGGTAATCAAGGTTGTCCCATGTGGGGCTCACAGTCTTAATCCCCATTTAACAGAAGAGGGAACTGAGGCACAGAGAAGTTAAGTGACTTTCCCAAAGTCACACAGCTGACAATTGGAGGAGCTGGGATTCGAACCCATGACCTCTGACTCCAAAGCCCGTGTTCTTTCCACTGAGCCACACTGCTTCTAATAATTATGGTATTTAAGTACTTACTACATGCCAGGCACTATACTAAGCATGGGGGCAAATTTGCTTAGACACAGTCCCTTTCCCTTGTGAGGCTCACAGTCTCAACCCCCATTATACAGATGAGGTCACTGAGTCACAGAGGAGTGAAGTGACTTGCCCAAGGTCACACGGCAGACAATTGGTTGACCCAGGATTAGAACCCTTGACCTACTTATCCCCAGGCCCGTGCTGCTTCTCTAGAAGTTAGAACTAAACTTCTAACTTTACCTCACTTCCACTTCTTCTGCCTTTGCCTCCCTCACTCACACTTTTAGTAGGAAAAGGGAGCGAGAGTATGAAGGTAAGAAAAGCAGTAAAAGGACCAGGATCATCATCATCATAAATCGTATTTATTGAGCGCTTACTATGTGCAGAGCACTGTACTAAGCGCTTGGGAAGTACAAATTGGCAACATATAGAGACAGTCCCTACCCAACAGTGGGCTCACAGTCTAAAAGATGATTTTGATGATGTCTAAAAGATGATGTCACAGGATGACAGATGATTTCGACCGGTAGCTGTAGGTGGTGGTGGAGATGGAAGGGGAGGGTTCACAAGGCAAGCAGGAGAATGAAGGAGGGTGAGGCAGAGCAAAAGCAAGATTAGGGGGAGGAGAGGTCAGTTTACTGCTCCCCCTTACCCTGTGAGTTGAGGGTAGTAGGTAAAATGAGGGCTTCTTGGGGGAGAGAGGTACTGAGGAGACAGCATCATCAGGTGAGAAAGGGAATGGAGAAAACCAGGAAGAGGTTGAGGACTAAGCTTGCCCTTGGTCGGAGTAGGGGTTCTATGGACCACCGTTTATAATAATAATAATAATGACATTTATTAAGTGCTTATTATGTGCAAAGTACTGTTCTAAGCGCTGGGGAGGTTACAAGGTGATCAGGTTGTCCCACAGGGGGCTCACAATCTTAATCCCCATTTTACAGATGAGGTAACTGAGACACAGAGAAGTTAAGTGACTTGCCCAAAGTCACACAGCTGACAATGGGTAGAGTCTGCAGTAAGAGGGGATCAGAGGATGGTGGAATGTGCAGTAAGAGAGTGTTGAAGGTATTTGGGGGCATGTGGGGCTTGGTGGGGTAGTGGGGGAATATTACAGAAATTGGGAGATGGAAGAAGACAGGACAAGACTGACAACCTGATGCAGGGTCTTCCCTCTGGGTGATGCGGCACTTAATTCCTTCAACCTTCCCAAAATACTGAAAGTAATGGAGGCTTTAGAAACTTCTTTTCTATCCAGGGAAAGGGAGGGAGGAGCAGAGTCCTGTCTCCAGGTGGCACAGGCATTCTAGCTTCCTGAGACATGTGTCAGATGGGTGGGGCTCATTAGTTTGTTACTACTGATAACAATCACTGTGGTATTTGTTAAGCACTGGTATAGAAACAGGACCATCAGGTTGGCCACAATCCCTGTATCACATAGAGTTCACAGTCTAAGGAGGAGTAACACCAGGTACTTAATCCCTGTTTTACAGATGAGGAAACTGAGGCCCAGAGAAGGATAAAGCAGATGTTCTGTCCAGGCACAGTGAAGTTAAATGACTTGTCCCAGGCCACACAGGTAGCAGGCATGTGGTAGATTAAATGCAAATTATCCAGATTAGAACTCAGGTACCCTCCGCTCCTCTGTCGCTAATCTCCTCACTGTGCCTCGTTCTCCCTGTCCCGCCGTCGACCCCCGGCCCACGTCATCCCCCTGCCCTCGAATGCCCTCCCTCCCAACATCCGCCAAGCTAGCTCTCTTCCTCCCTTCAAGGCCCTACTGAGAGCTCACCTCCTCCAGGAGGCCTTCCCAGACTGAGCCCCCTCCTTCCTCTCCCCCTCGTCCCCTTCTCCATCCCTCCCATCTTGCCTCCTTCCCTTCCCCGCGGCACCTGTATATATGTATATATGATTGTACATATTTATTACTCCATTCATTTATTTTACTTGTACATATCTATTCTATGTATTTTATTTTGTTAATATGTTTGGTTTTGTTCTCTGTCTCCCCCTTCTAGACTGTGAGCCCACTTTTGGGTAGGGACTGTCTCTATATGTTGCCAACTTGTACTTCCCAAGCTATTAGTACAGTGCTCTGCACACAGTAAGCGCTCAATAAATACGATTGATTGATTGACCCCCAGATTGCTGCTCTGTCCACTAAACCAAGCTGTTTCTCCACTATTTATCTTGCCTTGTCTTATGCCATTGAGTCGTCTCTGACCCATAGCGACACCATGGACACATCTCTCCCAGAACACCCCACCTCTGTCAGCAATCATTCTGGTAGTAGCTGATAAAAATAATGATAATAATTATTAATAATAATTAATATTATTATTTATTAAGCACTTACTATGTGCCAAGCACTGTTCTAAGTTCTGGGGTAGGTACAAGTTAATCAGGGTGGACACAGTCCCTGTCCCGTATGGGGCTCACATTTTTAATCCTCATTTTACATATCAGGTAACTTTGAGTCCCAAAAAATTGAAATGTCTTGTCCAAAATCACACAGCAGTCATGTCTTCTAGACTGTGAGCCCATTGTTGGGTAGGGACCGTCTCTATATGTTACCAACTTGTACTTCTCAAGCGCTTAGTACAGTGCTCTGCACACAGCAAGCGCTCAATAAATATGATTGAATGAATGAATGAATGTCACAGAGGTGGGATTAGAACCAGGTTCTTCTGATTCTCAGGCCCGTGTTCCATCCACTAAGCCACACTGCAAGTTATTTCCAATTTAAAAGTTTGGGTGGCTCAAGTGTTAAATGAACAGGTCCTTTTAGTCATTAGATTTTATTTTTCATCATTTTATCAATCATTCTTCGCAATGCAAAAAATAATTTTCTTAGGTTGATATTTTGCGTAAAGTTTAGAAATGTACCAGACTGGCTAATAGCTCCAGTTGAAAAACAAAAACTGTTATGCAATTTGCAGGCTTACCCAGCTTCAGACACCACCACATGGCTTCTCAGAGTTGTGCCTGTCTTTGTAATTTCGAACGTGCACCCAAAAATCACAGAAAAAAGAATCATATTGATTTTGAGCCCTGCTTGAAATCAAGACCAAAGACCAAGAGGAAATTTCCAGCTGCAGTAGGAGGCAATGAAATGGATTTTCTCAGTCATATGCACCTGAATTGCCATGCCCCACCTCCATCACCCTGGCTGAGGCCGCTATCTCTTTCCCAACACCAACTCACCCTGTTCTTCAGCATCAACGAAGTCATTAAACATAGCTAGAGGAAGCCTTCCTCGAGTTAATAATTTGCTTTGGCTAAAACTACTGGGAATGAGTTAAAGGGTGAACCTTAATCTTTCTCACAATGTTATTGAAATAAAAGTATCACTATTAATGGTACCCATGATTTGGAAATTAATCACCTGAGGCATTTTCCCCCTCCCCCTTTCCCCACAGTTTTTAGTGCTTGGAACCCTGACAAATGGCAAAATCACAAAAGCATGAAGCTACCTAGGGTCACTGCCATTTGCCAGTGGGAGAAATCTGTTCAGCCTCTGAAGCCCCATCACCAATGCATTTCTTTTTGTTTAGCTGACACCCTAAGAACTATTAAAAATCATCCCGATTTTTTTTTGCTACCCGAGAAAAATAAAGTAGTTGCACAGACGGAATAAAACCAGTACACCATCTGTGCTAGCTTAAGTGCAAATAAATCCCTCCCCTTTTACTACTCAACTTCCCAAACAGATCGAAAAATGTTTTGGAATCACCATAGGGTTGGTGGAGTTCTATAATGGCATTAGTTAAGGTTTCACAGTCTATATTGAACAACAGCTACTGCCATTGATCTGTCTCTACCCCCTTCAGCTTTCTATTTTCTGTGCCTTCGGCATGGTTTTTCTTCATGATTAGCTCCTCATCTTACTGAAATAGTCCCCAGATATGTGGATAATATAAACCCTATGGGCTCTTTTTTCATTCATTCAATCATATTTATTGAGAGCTGACTGTGTGTAAAGCACTGCATTAAATGCTTGGGAGAAGACTGTGAGCCCGTTGTTGGGTAGGGATCGTCTCTATATGTTGCCGACTTGTACTTCCCAAGTGCTTGGTACAGTGCTCTACACACAGTAAGCGCTCAATAAATATGATTGAGTGAATGAATGAACAAACACATTCCCTGCCCACAATGAGCTCACAGTCTAGAGCAAGAGACAGACATTAATATAAATACATACATAAAAAATATATATATATATAATATATGTATATATAGAGATGTGCTGTGTGGATGTGAGGAAGGATGAATGAAGGGAAACAGTGAGGGTGTTACAGAAGGGAGTGGGAGAAGAGGAAGGAAGGCTTTTTGGAGGAGATGTGCCTTCAATAAGGCTTTGATATGGGGGAATAAGACTTTGTTTTTGATAAATCTAACCATCTTAATACTAAATACTGTATTTATTCCCACAATGGCCTCCACTGCGTAGTTGCCCAACCCATATTTTATTGTTACAATAATCGTTCGAAAAAGTGGGGAAATCATTAAAGTACAGTATTTCAGATGCCAGTATTCGGTAGGCTTTAATATGTTTTGTTCAAGCACAGTCCCGAAACAATCCCTTGTCTTTTCCTTGTCTGCAATTTCTAGTTAACTCAGCTGACACTCCCTTCATTGTTGAAAACATGGCAATGCTGGTGTATTGTAGAATCTGGTGTCCTGGAAAAGCAAGCTATCTAGGGAAAATGGAATCATTTTAGGGCTAGAAAGGTACACTTATTACATTCCTGTAGACTGTAAACTTCCTGTAGACTCTAACTTCCTTTTCTTTAATAGTACTTGTCAGTGCTTAGTATGTGCCAGGCACTGTACTAAGTGCTGGGGTAAATATAAGATAATCAGGTTGAACACAGTCCTTGTCCCCCATGAGGCACATGGTCTAAGCAGAAGGGAGTAGGATTCAATCCCCATTTGACAGATGAGGAAACTGAGGCCCAGAGAAATTAAATGACTTGCCCAGGAGTGTAGATAAGAATCCAGATTCTCTGACTTCTAGGTTAGTGCTCTTTCCACTAAGCTACACTACTTCCTGCCATCAAGGATCACATCTACCAACTCCTATTGTAGTGTACGTTCCCAAGTGCTTAGTACAGTGCTCTGCACACAGTAAGTGCACTGATTTACCGATTGATTGATCGTGAGCTGGCTCTTCAAACCTGCATTGCCAAGTCCTTATGATCAGCGTGACTCAGTGGAAAGAGCATGTGTTTGTAGTCAGAGGTCACCGGTTCAAATCCCGGCTCTGCCAATTGTCAGCTGTGTGACTTTGGGCAAGTCACAACTTCCCTGTGTCTCAGTTACCTCTTCTGTAAAATAGGGATTAAGACTGTGAGCCCCCTGTGGAGCAACCTATCACCTTGTAACCTCCCCAGCACTTAGAACAGTGCTTTGCACATAGTAAGCGCTTAATAAATGCCATTATTATTATTATTATTATTATTATCATTTCCTTCTACTGAACTTTTGCTCTCCAGAAGGTACATTCCAAAAGAGGGTCTGGTAAACTGAAAACTTGGCTAGGGTGCTTTACTCCGAATGAATTCAGAATTCAAAAGCTTCAGAGCAGTGGAGGCAGCAGTAGAATCATTCATTCATCATTCATTCATTCAATCGTATTTATTGAGCACTTACTGTGTGCAGAGCACTGTACTAAGTGATTTGAAAGTACAAGTCGGCAACATATAGAGACGGTCCCGACCCAACAACGGGCTCACAGTCTTGAAGGGGGAGACAGACAACAAAACAAAACATGGAAGCAGCATGGCTCAGTGGAAAGAGCCCAGGCTTTGGAGTCAGAGGTCATGAGTTCAAACCCCGGCTCTGCCAATTGTCAGCTGTGTGACTTTGGGCAAGTCACTTAAATTCTCTGTGCCTCAGTTCCCTCATCTGTAAAATGGGGATTAAGACTGTGAGCCCCCCCGTGGGACAACCTGATCACCTTGTAACCTCCCCAGCACTTAGAACAGTGCTTTGCACATAGTAAGCACTTAATAAATGCCATCATCATCATCATCATGTACACAGGTGTCAAACTTGTCAGAACAAATAGAATTAAAGCTATATTAACAAAATAAATAGAATAGTAAATATGTACAAGTACAATAAATAAAGTCAGCCAGTCAATCATTTTACTGAGTGCTTACTGTGTGCAGAGCACTCTTCTAAGCACTCGGGAGAGTTCAATATAGTAATGTAACAGACACATTCCCTGCCCACAATGAGCTTACAGTCTAGAGGACTTAATTTAGAAGCAGCATGGCAGAGTAGATAGAGCACAGGCTTGGGAGCCAGAGGGTGTCAGGTTTTAATTCTGGATCTGCCACTTGTCTGCTGTATGACCTTGAGCTTGTCATTTCACTTCTCTGAACCTCAGTTACCTCATCTGTAAAATGGGGATTGAGACCCTGAGCCCCACGCTGGACAGCGACTGTGTCCAACATGATTTGCTCGTATCCACCCCAGCACTTAGTACAGTGCCTGCCACACAGTAAGCGCTTAACAAATACTTAGAATTATTATTATTGGCAATAGAACGTATTGAACCCCAACCATTTGAAGAGCAACCCTCTCAGAGGATGTGATGATGTGGAAAATAGAGTCTCTTGTCAAGATTGGTAAGTGAGCCTTCATCTTGAGACTTCAGGACAGAGAACCTGGGCAGATCAAGTGATTGTTGTGCTGGTGGGTAGTACAGTGCCACACACTCCAGGGAATCTAACAGTCATGCTCCCACTGGGGCATGGAAGACAATGAACTAGTAAATGTGCAATGGGAGCAATGCATGCATACATGGTCTTTGCCTGCACCGTCCAGCTACAGGCAAATAATAATTGCCTGTAACAATAATAATAATAGTAATAATAATAAACAATAATAATTATTGTATTTGTTAATAACTTACTATGTGCCAGGCACTGTACGAAGCGCTGGGATGGATGCAAGCAAATCAGGTTGGACACAGTCCCTGTCCCACTTAATAATAATAATAATAATGATGATGGCATTTGTTAAGTGCTTACTATGTGCAGAGCACTGTTCTAAATGCTGGGGGGGGATACAAGGTGATCAGGTTGTCCCACGTGGGGCTCACAGTCTCAATCCCCATTTTACAGATGAGGTAACTGAGGCACAGAGAAGTGAAGTGACTTGCCCAAGGTCACAGAGCAGACAAGTGGTGGAGTCAGGATTAGAACCCATGACCTTCTGACTCTCAAGTCAGTACTCTATGCACTATGCCATGCTTCTCCTCAAATTTTGGCAAATCCAGCCAAACCTGGTGATCTTGCATCTACCTCTGGAGCTTAGTACAGTACTTGGAACATAGTAAGCACTTAATAATAATAATAATAATAATAATCATGGTATTTGTTAAGTGCTTACTGTGCACCAAGCACTGTTCTAAGCACTGGGGTAGATGCAAGGTTAATCAGGCTGTCCCACATGGTGCTCACAGTCTTCATCCCCATTTTACAGATTAGAGAACTGAAGCACAGAGAAGTTCAGTGACTAGCCCAAGGTCACACAGCAGACAAGTGGTGGAGCCGGGATTAGAACCCACAACCCCTGTTTCCCAAGCCCATGCTCTTTCTACTAAACCACTTGCTTTACTTAATATCACCATTATTATCATCATTATTATCATTGCTGTTATTAATGACATTGACCGGGAAGAAGACATGAATTTCAGATTGTTAAAGGGAATCCAAGTTCAAGGGAAAATTAGAAACCATATAATTCAGGAGCAGGAAAACAGCTCTTACCCTCGTAATTGGAAGGTATTTCAGGTCGAAGAGGGAGAACAGATGGACAAGGGCAGGATTTCATAACTAGACAAACATAACAAATAGAACACATCATTTTTTTCGTGACAGCCAGGCTATATGGTCAATTTCTCAGGATTTTTTGTTCAAATCTGAAATTCTATGACCAAGTATAGTGACAGAAAATTAAAAGGCACCAGAAGTCAGATTCATTCACTGTATTTGGTGGCTTGTGTCAATATGCTTTATAAAGAAAGGGTTGTCACCCACCACTATTGTATTCACACTGCAAGGATGTTGTTCTTGTTAGCCCCGGGAGATGCTATCCCTGGAGGGCGATGCTGCAAAGCTACACTGAGCAGGAGCTCAGAACTGGCAAGAAGCAGCCTTTATTCTCTGTCTACTATGAAGAGATATTTGGGAGCAGAGCAGCATCATGGCTAGATAAGCAGCGTGGCTTAGTGGAAAGAGCATGGACTTGGGAATCAGAGGATCAATCAATCAATCGCATTTATTGAGCGCTTACTGTGTGCAGAGCACTGTACTAAGCGCTTAATCAGAGGATGTAGGTTCTAATTCAGGCTCTGCCACTTGTCTACTGTGTGACCTTGGGCAAGCCACTTAACTGTTCTGTGCCTCAGTTACCTCATCTGTAAAATGGGGATTAAGACTGTGAGCCCCACCTGGGATAACCTGATTACCCTGTATCCACCCCAGTGTTTAAAACAGTGCTTGGCACATAGAAATGCTTAACAAATACCATAATTAAGAAGCAGAGTGGCTTAGTGGAAAAAGCCTGAGCTTGGGAGTCAGAGGTCATGTGTTCTAATCCCGACTCCACCACTTTCAGCTGTGTGACTTTGGAAAAGTCACTTAACTTCTCTGTGCCTCGGTTACCTCATCTGGAAAATGGGGATTAAGACTGTGAGCCCACGTGGGACAACCTGATTACCTGGTATCTCCCCAGTGCTTAGAACAGTGCTTGGCACATAGTAAGCACTTAACAAACACCATTATTATTAGTAGTAGTATTGTCGACCTATCAAGGAGGTGGTGCCACATTGGTTGTGATCCAATGGATGAACTCAATCAGGAATAGTGTCAACCGAAGAGAGCCACACCAACCCTTACAGTCTATGTCCACCTCTCTAAAGTCCATTGATTGCAGTGTCTTCAGCTGTTGCTCCTCTTCTCTATCTATGACCCTCTGTGATTGGTCATAGAACAGTGCTTTGCACATAGTAAGCACTTAATAAATGCCATCATCATTATTATTATTATTGGTTGGTCTGGTCTGCTGGTGTCTGCTTCTTTCCATGGGGAACCCCATCTTCTGGCCTGAACCAGTTTCAGCTAGGGCTTGTGGTGAATTCTTACGTCCATGCTCCTTGTGGAGTCTTCTATCCTCTGGTGGTGACTGCTTAGCAAGCCTAGATTTTGATCTTACACCTGGATTTCTATTTGTTTGTTTTTTTATGGTGTATGTTAAGCGCTTACTGTGTGCCAGGCACTTTATTAAGCCCTGGAGTAGATACAAGTTAATCAGGTTGAATACAGTCCCTGTCACACATAGGGCTCACTGTCTTAATCCTCATTTTACAGATGAGGTAACAGGCACAGAGAAGTGAATTGCCCAGGGTCACACAGGAGACAAGCAGCACAGCTGGCCCAGCTCCTTCTGATTCCCAAGTCCTTTCTCTATCCTCTAGGCCATGCTACTTTTTTACATCTGTGTCTTTCTGGCATTCCCTCTTTCTTCCTGGCATTCCCTCTTTCATCCTGAAGTAAACCTGACTTTCATAAATCCTGTTAATGCATAAATTTGCATCCCACCTCAATCAATCGTATTTATTGAGCACTTACTACTCATTCATTCATTCAATCATATTTATTGAGTGCTTACTGTGTGCAGAGCACTGTACTAAGCACTTGGGAAGTACAAATTGGCAACATATAGAGATGGTCCCTACCCAACAATGGGATCACAGTCTAGAATGTGAGGAGCATTCTTCTAAGTGCTTGGGAGAGTACAACAGCACGGCTCAGTGGAAAGACCCCAGGCTTCAGAGTCAGAGGTCATGAGTTCTAATCCTGGCTCCACCACTTGTCTGCTGCGTGACTTTGGGCAAGTCACTTCACTTCTCTGGGCTTCAGTTACCTCATATGTAAAATGGGGATTAAGACTGTGAGCCCCATGTGGGACAACCTGATTACCTTGTATTACCCCTCCCCCAGAGTTTAGAACAGTGCTTGGCACATAGTAAGTGCTTAACAAATTCCATCATTATTATTATAATAATAATTTAGACTGTGAGCCCACTGTTGGGTAGGGACTGTCTCTATATGTTGCCAACTTGTACTTCCCAAGCGCTTAGTACAGTGCTCTGCACACAGTAAGCGCTCAATAAATACAATTGATTGATTGATTGATTGATTATAAGTAGCAGGCATGTTTTCTGCCCATGCCTTTGTCAATGTTTACTCCTCTAGTTTGTTCATCATTATTCATCAGAAATTCTATGGCTCCTGAAAAGCTTCCCAGGCTCACACGGGCCAGAGAGAGGGAGATTATCAAGAGGAGTTTCAATCAAGCTCGCAATAGTATGTATTGATGACTATTGTGGAAATCACTGTATTATTTGACTCCAGGAGCAGTAAGGCAAAAGTGAATCCATCTTGCATTAGTCTACTTCGGGAGCAACAAGGCCAAAGGATGATTTAGAGGAAGAAACTGTATTATCTCCCCGAGGAGTTTTGAATTCTTGCTGAGGGTTTAAGGAGGGGCTAAATTGCTCTGCTGGGCAGGAAAAGAATGGGCAGATGGGGCCATGCTAGCGGGATGATAAACCCAGGGGGAGGGGTCGCCTTCCTCTTTGGTTTACCCGATAGCAAGTTAACTAACGATGGAGTGGAAGGCAGCAGGCAATCCTGAGCAGCCCCCCTGATGCAATCCCCTGAGAATAATGGATAAAAGGGGAAAAGAACTGGCCCTCTGGATCTGGTATGTCTGATTTGCCTGGCATGGAACCACCTAAGCCATGCACTGAGGCACCTACAGCTGCTGCGGCCCAATACCTAAGACCTGAACCAGAACGAAGATGAGCAGTCTGACTCCTTGAAACTCCTCCAACATGGGATCATCTTCACCAAGACTTGGGGAAAACTGGAACGACGCCAAGCTGTGGGCAGTCCGACTCCTTGAAACTATCATCTTCACCAAGACTTGGTTCAAACCAGTTGGATTGGTAACTATAGGGGTTGTGCTTGTTTGTGTGTGTGTGCATATGCTTGTGTGTGTGTGGGTGTGCATATGCTCCTAGCCCCTGTTTTTGTTTAAAATAAAGCTTTCCACTTTAGTGTTTGGTTTACATTTTTTGACATGCCATTTGAGCACCCGAATTAGTAAGGAAGTCAAATCCCTGGTTAAGGCTCCTAGGTCGAGCACCTGATGTTGCGGGGGAGCTGTCCCCAGGTGGGGCTCGTGACAATCTCTGCCCCAAAGAGTTTGAAATATAGCCAGGAAAACAGCTGCTAAAATAAATTAGAGAGCAGAGGAAGTGTTAGAATACAAATGAGCTATGGAGGCTTCAGAGTTCTTAAGTGTTTAGCTGGTGTGGAAGTGCTGAAGTAGCCTTTGGAGGTGATATGAGGTGGGGAAATTAGAAATTAATCAGGAAAGACCTCCTGAAGGAAATGTGATTTCAGAATGGTAATAACAATGGAGAGAACAGGGTTCTGTCAGATATAGAGGAAGAAGGAGCTCCAGGCAGAAAGGAGGGTGTGAGCAAGTGGTTAGAAGTGTGAGAGAGGAGAACAAGGCATGGTGAGTGGATTGTCTTTAGAGGAATGAAGAATAGGAGATGGGGTCTAGTGGGAGAGAGCTTGCTTTTGGATCTACGATACAACCTTGGAGAGCCACTGGTTCCACAGTCTCCCACAGTTTCCCATGAGTAGATTGCTTTCTATTTGCAGGGGTTGGGGAGGAGAAAGTCAGAGCCCTCCTCACTAGGTCTCCCGTCAGCCCTCCTGCCTCTCTTCCCCTCAGCTCCAGGGGCCCAATTCTTATTGCCTACCACCCCTGTAAGTTTGTCCCTCTAGACTGTAAGCTGCTTGTGGGAAGGGAGTGTATCTGTTAATTGTTAAAGTGTGCTCTCCCAAGTGCTTAGTACAGTGCTCAGCCCACAGTAAGTGCTCAATAAATATGATTAAATGGATGAATAAACCACCTCTACCCCAGCTCTCCTCACTGTTGCTGCCCCCCACCCACCACCATAGTGTTCCTTTAGATTAGTATTTAATTCTCTAAGGGGTTCAGTCATCCTTAAAGAGGAATATAGCTATTTCTGGAGGCATGTCTTCTCACTTAAGGATCCAGGAAAGAGTCTGGATTGCAACTTTGCACCTGAGTGGAGTAAGAAATGTCATTATAGATCCAGAATTCACCAGCCCAGGATTTTGTTTCTCACCCTGGCCACAGAATGTTCAGAGGAGTGATCATTCCCTCTAAGCTTTCAAATATTTTTTTCCTCTATATCCCTAACTTTCCCTCTTGTAGCTTATTAAGAATCTTTCCCTCATGAATTTATCTAAATCCAAGATGTCAGTGAGTATGTGTCACTGCTAAGGGAACTAGGAGACTTGAAATTCTTATGATTCCTTATTGCAACAAATGGAAAGCGAATGGAAGAGCATCATTTCTTCAGAAATCTCATAAATATGATGAAGATTTGAACTCGACTATGGTGCATCTCTTTCTGGGCTCAAAAGAGATACCCTTTTAGGTTCCCTTGATTTCTCGGTAGTGCCTGTTATAGTTTCCTCTAGGGCTCTTGAAAATATGACCTTGTCCATGAACATTCTGGAGTTGCTTTGCCAATGCTACTGCCAATCAATGCTAAATGAACAATGACAGGCAATAGGGGTCAGGGAGATATGGCCCTCTTCCATATTCATTCATTCATTCAATCGTATTTATTGATCACTTACTGTGTGCAGAGCACTGTACTAAGCGCTTGGGAAGTACAAGTTAGCAACATATAGAGACGGTCCCTACCCAACAACAGGCTCACAGTCTAGAATTTAGGAATATAGGAAATTACTATGAGTCTTCTCCCTGAGAATGACACACACCTAAGAAACCTCAGGGAGAAAAGTCCACTGAAGCCAGATTTCATTCTTTAAAGCCAGTTTCATGAAAAATAATTGAAAAGCCCAAAGTGACTACGGTTTCAAGACTGTGAGCCCACTGTTGGGTAGGGACCATCTCTATATGTTGCCAACTTGTAATTCCGTAGCACTTAGTACAGTACTCTGCACACAGTAAGCGCTCAATAAATACGATTGAATGAATGAATGAATTCAAGCTCTTGGATTTTCAGATGTAGCTGGAAGCAGCTGGGAGAATAGAAGGACACAAACCTAGAAATGTTGAATCAATAATTTAGCGGCTTCTGTCTCCCTCATTTTGGTACAGCAGTTTGGACGGAGAGGACAGGGAAGATTTTGGCAATGTTATGAAGGTTGAACTGACAGGATTTGGTGAAAGACTGAATATGTGGATTGAATGAGAGAAATAAGCAAAGGATAATGCCAAGGCTACGGGCTTGTGAGATGGGAGGATGGTGGTGCCATCTATAGTGATGGAAAAAACAAGGGGAGAACAGGGTCTGGGAGGGAAATGAGGAGTTCTCTTTTTGACATGTAAAATGTGCAGTGTGGGTGGGATATCCAAGTAGAGATGTCCTGAAGGTAAGAGGAAATATGAGACTGCAGAGAAATGGAGAGAGATCAGGGCCGGAGTTGTAGATTTGGGAATCATCTGCAGAGAGATGGTAGTTGAAGCCATGGGAGCTACTGAGTTCTCCAAGGAAGTGGATGTAGATGGAGAATAGAAGGGGAGCCAGAAGTGAGCCTTGAGGGAAGTGAGCCTTAACTGCCAACAGTTAGGCAGTGGGAGACAGAGGAAGAATCCATGAAAGAGACTGAGACTGGTTGGCCAGAGACATAGGAGGAGAAACAGGACAGGACAGGGACAGTTGGATAACTGCTGGATGTCCCCTGTTAGACAATGTTTCCAGGAGAAGAGGGTGGTCCTGTTCTTAGTGTTAATCTTAGCATTTATCCTATCCCACTACTACTACTGCATCAGCCTCCTTGCTGACCTCCAGCCTCCTGTCTCTCCCAACTCCAGTCCATATTTCACTCTGCTGCCCAGAGCATTTTTCTACCAAGTCTTTCAGTCCATATCTCAGTCAATCAATCACTCAATCCTCATGACTTCGTTATTATCCATCCACCTACAGAAACTCCTTATAATTATCTTTAAAGCACTCAATCACCTTAACCCCACCCATCTTAGCTCAATGATTTCCTATGTTCCAGCTCTCAGACTTCACTCCTCTAATGCCAACCTACTCATTTTACCTTGACCTCAATCTTACTGCTGACTCCTTGCCCACAACCTCCCTTTAGCCTGAAACTCCCTCCTTCTTCATATCTGACAGACTAACACTCTCCCCATCTACAAAGCCTTATTGAAAACCCATCTCCTCCAAGAAGCCTTCCCTCATTACACACTCATTCCCTTTCCTCCTTCTCCTTTTGGGTCATCCTTGCACTTGGTTGGATTTATTCCCTTAATCAGTCCTGCAGCACTTCTATAAAAATCCATAATTTATTTATTCATAGTAATGTCCACCCTAACATGTCCACCAACTCTGTTATATTAAACTCTCCCAGGTTCTTAGTACAGAGCTCTGCACACAGTAAGCACTCAGTAAATACCACCTACTGATTTTCTCTTTTTCAGGAATTAGCAGTGACATCAAAACTGTTGTTGAATAAAATGTACCTGCTAGGAAGTGTTTTCTGCTATAATATTGCAGGAATAATAATAATAATAATAACAATAATAATGGCACTGCTAAGCCCCAACCAACCACTGTTCTAAGTGCTGGGCAAGATACAAGTTAATCAGTTTGGACACAGTCCCTATCTCACACTGGGCTCACATTCTTAATCCCCATTTTTTACAGATGAGGTTACTGGGGCATAGAGAAGTGAAGTGACTTGCCCAAGGTCACACAGAAGACAAGTGGCGGAACCAGGATTAGAATCCAGGTCCTTCTGACTCCCAGGCTCGTGCTCTGGTTGGATATTTGAAACTCCTGGGAATGCTTCAGGAGTCAGTCCAATTAATAATCATCCTGTCACCCTTGACAACTACTGGCAGAATAATCATAATAATAAAAACGATTATATATATTAATAAATTACTGTGTGATAAGCTCTCGGGTAGATGCAGGATAAGAAATTGAGAAGCAACATGGCCTGGTGGAGTCAGAGTACCTGAATCCCAATTCCAGTTCCTCCTCTTATCTGCTGTGTGACCTTGCACAAATCAATAAACTTATTTGTGCCTCAGTTAACTCAACTGTAAAATGGGGATTAAGACTGTGAGCCCCATGTGGGACAAGGATTGTGTCCAAACTGATAAGCTTCTATCTGAGGGAGGGGTTGGTAAAGGCAAGGGCAGCACAGAAAGGAGTGGGAGAAGGGGGAATGAGGACTTAATCTCTCCCCTTTTCCTTTTCTCCATCTCTCCCTCCATTTCTTTCTCTTTCTCCCTTCCTCTTCCCCCGCCCCCTTTCCATCATTCCCTCTTCCCCCCCAAGCCCAACTCTTGTGGGCAAGGAATGTGTCTACCAATTATGTTATAGTATACTATCCCAAGTGCTTAGTACAGTGCTCTGCACACAATAATTATCCAATAAATACCATTGACTGATTGATAGAGAAGCAGCGTGGCTCAGTGAAAAGAGCCTGGGCTTTGGAGTCAGAGGTCGTGGGTTAAAATCACGGCTCTGCCAATTGTCAGCTGTGTGACTTTGGGCAAGTCACTTCACTTCTCTGTGCCTCAGTTACCTCATCTGTAAAATGAGGATTAAGACTGTGAGCCCCCTTTGGGACAACCTGATCACCTTGTAACCTCCCCAGTGCTTAGAACAGTGCTTTGCACATAGTAAGCACTTAATAATGCCATTATTATTATTATTATTATTATTATTATTATTATTATCATTATCTGCCCCAGTGCTTAGTACAGTGCCTGGCATATGGTAAGTGCTTAACAAATACCATTAAAAAAATGGATCACTCCTTTTGCCTCATAAGGATCACAGCCTACCAGAGAAGGAGATTATCAGCTATTGAATCCCTATTTTATAGATGAGGAAACTGAGACCCAGAGAGTTTAAGTGATGTGCCCATGGTCACATAGCAGGCAAATGGCAGAGCTGGGATTAAAAACTCTGGAAGAGTCAAAACCAGGAACTTCGAGAGGAGAAGCTCAGGAGCTGGTTGGGGTGAGAACCAGTTGGGTAGAAGTGGAAAGAGTTAGGTTTCCATTGTGGTATTTGTTAACTGCTTAATATGTGTCAAGCAGTGTACTAAGCAATGGGGTAGACACAAGTTAATTAGGTCTCACATGGAGCTCCCAGTGTAAGTAGGATGGAGAATAGGTATAGAATCCCTATTTTGCAGATGAGGAAATGGAGCCACAGAAAAGCTAAGTGACTGCACTCAGTAAACTGACTGATCAATTGATTGATTCCCCAAGGTCACACAGCAGACAAGTGGTGGAGCCGGGCTTCGAACCGAGGTCCTCTGGCTTCCCAGCCCATGTGCTATCCACTAAGAATGCTCTCCTTCCTACTTTCACTTCCTTCTCCTAAATTTATTCTTAGAAGCTTCACCCTCCATCTTCATTGTCCCACCTCCCATCACTCAGGCTTCCATGTCCCCAGGCCTGAATCTCTATCATAGTCTGCTTCTCCTCTCACACCTGGGAGGCTGAATGCAGCTGGAAGAAACCCAAGGCCCTGAGCCAACTTTCACTACTCCACACTCATAAATCTACACTATAATTCACCCCGGTTTTTTGCTCAATAATTCTATCATTCCTTCCTCATTCTCTCAAACACCCATAATCCCCACCAACATTTCCAAACCTTTAACTCTTTCCTGAAGCTCCTGTACCCCATCTCCCTCCCCATTTCCTGATGACCTCACCAACTACTTTGCTGGTAAATTTGAAGCTATCAGTAGAACAGGGATTGTGTCTGATCTGTGTCTTGTGATTGTGTCTTGCATCTCTCCCAGTGTTTGGAACAGTACTTGAAAAAGAGTAAGCATTTAGTGAATACCACAATTAATATTTTGACCATCCCAAAGTCTCCCCCTCACCCACCGTCCATTGCTGCCTTCTTGTCTTTCTCCTACTTCCCAGCTGTTTCTCAAGTGGGAGTATCCCTCTCAGTCTCTTAATCCACACCCTCTTGCCTGCATCTCTGACCTTATCCCTTTTCAGCTCCTAAAATCACATGCTGCAACTCCTTCTCTCCTCCACTTCCTCATTTCTTGCTCTTTCTTCAAATAAGCTCAAGTCTTCCCAAGTTCTCCTCCAGCTATCACTCCATCACCTTACTCCCATATCTCCTGAAACAAGTCATTTACACCTGCTCCCTTCATTGCCTTCCTCCAATTCTCTTCTCAGCTCCCTAAAGACATACATTCAACACCCGTCACTCCACCAGACTACCTTACATTCTGCTTAAAAGCCATGTGATGGGTTTTATTCTGTTTCCTACATCTTTGTCTAGTCATGTGTAAGTGGATATTCTACTGTCTGGGAAACAGAATGTAGTGACTTCATAAAGTTTAATCAATCAATCCCTGGCATTTTTTGACTAATAATAATAATAATAATAGTATTTGTTAAGTGTTATGTATCAAGTTCTCTTTTAAATGCTCAGGTATATACATGGTAATCATGTCAGACTAAGTCCCTGGCTCACATGGGGCTCACAATATAAGTTGGACAGAGACCAAAAACTAAATCCACATTTTTTAGATGAGGAAACTGAAGCACACAGAAGTAAAGTAATTTGCCCAGGATCACATAGCAGGAAGGTAGTGGAGTCAGGATTAGTACCCAGATCCTCTGATTTCCAGGCCTGTATTCATGCTACTCCTCATATTATGTTCATAGAACACAGTACTAAACACTTGGAGGAGAACAATACAAGAGAATAGGTAGGCACGATCCTTCTTGCCAGGAGGCACTTTAAGGTATGGAATCGGTATTATAGCACTGCAGTACTCTGACACAATCCCAGTATTAAAATGGGCTCCTTCTAAGTAGAATTATATAGTTCCACCAGATGGTGAATAAAATAAAGTTAATTTTTAAATGAATGGAAACATTCTAGTACATTGCTCTAGACAGAGTAAGCACTCAATAAATATCACTGACTGACTGTAATAATACCTGAAACAGACTCAGCTATCCAGCATCCCCTTCTGTCCAGTTGTCCAGTGAATTCCCACCAGATAAAAGGGCTTCCTTTTCATTACGTGCAAGAGTGCCAGTTTTAAAATGGTTGAGGTCAGAATTTCAGGGTAGCAGGGGCTGGAAATAGTATCAGTAACATCCCATCAGTGTCAATATTATCTTGTAGTCGATATCACAGCAAGACCATCAACATTCTGAATGTCAATATTGAGAAGCAGGGTTGCCTAGTGGAAAGAGCACAGCCCTGAGAGTCAGAGGAGCTGAGTTCTAATCCTTGCTCCACTATTGCTCTCTGACCTTGGACAAGTCACTTATCTATGCCCCATTTGTAAAATGGGGACTAAGACGCTGAGCCCTATGTGGGACAGGGACTGTATAGAAGTGGCTGAGAGATTAAGGCAAGGGACTCCCTTGACTGTAAGCTTGTTGCGGGCAGGGAATGTGTCTATCAATGCTGTTATATTGTATTCTCCCAAGTGCTCAGTACAGTGCTCTGCATGCAATAACCATTCAGTGACTGATTGATTATCTTTTATCTATCTTAGTGCTTAGCACAGCGCCTACCTCATACATAGTAAGTAATTAACCTAAGCCATATAAACAAACAAGAAAAAAACATTCTGTAAGAAGATTGTTTCCTCTGTATAGTATAATTCCAAATGCAGGTGGTCCTTGGGAACATGAACGTCCTACAGGTCAGGCTGAAGCACAGAGCCAGCTCAAGGCTGGAGAGGGAGCCCATTATCCCAGCTCTGCCACTTGTCTGTTCTGTGACCTTGGGAAAGTCACTCCACTTCTCTGCGCCTCAGGTACCTCATCTGTAAAATGGGAATTGAGACAGTGAGCCCCATGTGGGACAAGGGACTGTGTCCTACCTGATTTGCCTGTATCCACCCCAGTGCTTAGTACAATGACTGGCACTTAGTAAGCACTTAACAAATATTATTATTATTGTTATTATTATTATTATTATTATTATTATTATTATTATTATTATTATTATTATGCCACCTTTCACGCTTGGCATGGTAACCTCAATGGGCCCCCTCTACAATTAGCTCCCCATTCCTACCCCATCCACACCCACAAACAGCATCTGCCTGCCCTAGCCAAAATGACAGTTTTTCTATCACTAATAAATGCTACCAATTCTGTTTTATGGCTTTATTGTACTCTCCCAAACCCTTAGTATAAGGCTGCGCAATCAGTAAGTCAGTCAATCATACTTATTGAGTACTTACCATGTGTACAGCATTGTGCTAATGGCTGGGGAGAGTACAATATAACAGGAAATCATTTGTCCACAATGAGCTTACAGTTTGGAGGGGAAGACATTCATATAAATAAATAAAATTAAGATATATACATAAGTAGTGGGGCTGGGAGGGGGAGATGAATAAAGAGATCCAGTCAAGGTGGCACAGAAGGGAGTGGGAGAAGAGGAAAAGAGGCCTTAGTCAGGGAAGGCCTCTTGGAGGAGATGTGCCTTCAATAAGGTTTTGAAGGTGGGGAGAGTAATTTGCTGTTGGATATGAAGATGGAGGGCATAACAGGCCAGAGGCAGGATGAGAGTGAGAGGTTGGCAGTAACATAGATGAGATCAAGGCATTAGAGGAGCGAGGTGTGTGCGGACTGGTTTGCAGTAGGAGAATAATGAGGTGAGGTAGGAGGAGGCATGGTGACTGACTGTTTTAAAATCAATGGTAAGGATTTTCTGCTTGATGCTGAGGTGGATAGAAAACCACTGGAGGTTCTTGAGGAGTGGGAAAGCATGACCTGAACATTTCTGTAGAAAAATTATCTGAGCAGCAGAGTGAAGTATTGTCTAAAGAGGGGAGAGACAGGATGCAGGGAAGTCAACTAGGAGGCTGATACAGTAATCAAGAAGGGATAGGATAAGTGATTGCCTTAATGTGCTAGCAGTTCAGTTGGAGAGGAAAGGGCAGACTTTAGCAATGTTATGAAGGGTGAACTGACGGCATTTTCTGATGGATTGAATATGTGGTTTGAATGAGAGAGAGGAGTCAAGGACAATTCCAAGTATGGGTTTGTGAGACAGGAAAGATGGTGGTGCCATCTACAATGATGGGAAATTCAGAGGAAGGACAGGATTTTGCTGGAAAGATGAGTTCTGTTTTAGACATGTTAAGTTTGAGGGGATGGTGGGACATCCAAGTAGAGATGTCTTGAAGGCAGGAGGAGATGTGAGACTGGAGAGGAGGAAAGAGATCAGGACTGGAGGTGTAGATTTGGGTATCATACACATAGATATGTCTCCCCCTTCTAGACCGTGAGCCCACTGTTGGGTAGGGACCCTCTCTATATGTTGCCAACTTGTACTTCCCAAGCACATAGTACAGTGCTCTGCACACAGTAAGCACTCAATAAATATGATTGATTGATTGATTGATAGAGGTACTAGTTGAAGCCATGGGAACAAATGAGTACTCCAATGCAGTGGGTGTACATGGAGAATAGAAGGGGACCCAGAACTGGACTCTGAGGGACTCCCACAGTTAGGGGGTGGGAGGCAGTGGAGAATCCTGTGAAAGAGGCTGAGAATGAGAGGCCAGAGAGACAGGAGGAGAACCAGGTGAGGACAGTGTCAGTGAAGCTGAGGTTGGATAAAGTTTCCAGGAGACCTTGTCAAAGGCAGCTGAGAGATCAAAGAGGAATAAGTTGGAGTAGAGGCCACTGGATTTGGCAAGAAGGAGATCATTTGTGACCTTTGAGAGAGAGATTTTTGTGGAGTGAAGAGATTGGAAACCAGACTGGAGGGGGTCAGGGACAGAATTGGAGGAGAAGAACTTGACACAGCAGGTGTAGACAAAGCATTAAAGGAGTTGGGAGAGGAATATAATAATATTCCCTCCCTCTACACATCCGCCAAGCTAGCTTTCTTCCTCCCTTCAAAGCCCTGCTGAGAGCTCACTTCCTCCAGGAGGCCTTCCCAGACTGAGCCCACTCCTTCCTCTCCCCCTCCTCCCCCTCCCCATCCCCCGCCTTACCTCCTTCCCCTCCCCACAGCACCTGTATACATGTATATATGTTTATACATATATATTACTCTATTTATTTTACTTGTACATATTTATTCTATTTATTTTATTTTGTTACTATGTTTTGCTTTGTTGTCTGTCTCCTCTTCTAGACTATGAGCCCGCTATTGGGTAGGAACTGTCTCTATATGTTGCCAACCTGTACTTCCCAAGTGCTTAGTACAGTGCTCTGCACACAGTAAGTGCTCAATAAATACGATTGAATGAAGTGAATGAATGAAATAATAATAATGGTATTTATTAAGCACTTACTATGTGCCAAGCACTGTTCTAAGCACTGCGCTAGATACAAGCTAATCAGGATGTCCCACGTGGGGCTCACAGTCTTAATCCCCATTTTCCAGATGAGGTAACTGAGGCCCAGATAAGTTAAGTTGCTTGCCCAAGGTCACACAGCAGACAAGTGGTGAAGCCGAGATTAGAACCCATGTCCTCTGACTCTCAAGGAATTCATTCATTCATTCAGTCGTATTTATTGAGTGCTTACTGTGTGCAGTGCACTGTACTAAGCGCTTGGGAAGTACAAGTTGGCAACATATAGAGACGGTCCCTACCAAACAGTGCGCTCACAGTCTAGAAGGAGGGGGAGGGGATGATAACTGGAGGGAGTCGTGGGATCAGGAGAGGAGTTTTTTAGGATGGGGGGACATGGGCATGTTTAAAAGCAATGGAAAAGAAGCCATTGGAGAGTGGCCAAGTTGAAGATGGTGGCTACAGAGGGAAGAAGGGAGCAGACAAAAGGTTTGGTAAGGTGCAAGGGGATGGGGTCAGATGTGCTGGTGGAGGGGCTGGATTTTGAGAGAAGGCAAGAGATCTCTTATGAGATACTGCTGGGAAAGAAGGGAGAGTTGAAGAAGGGGCAGAAGCAGGGAGGGGCAGAGGATATTTTACGGAGATCAGCCTGATGGTTTAAATTTTCTCAATAAAGTAGATGGCCAGGTCACGAGAGGCAAGGGATGGGAGGGGATTGTGGCACAAGGGGTTTGAGGAGGGAGCTGAATGTCTGGAACAACTGTCAAGGGCAATGGACATGGGTGTGAATAATGATGTTTTATTGTACTATTCCAAGAGCTTAGTACAGTGCTCTCCACACAGTAAATACTCAACAAATGCGATTGATTGATTGATAATTGAGACTGATGAATGAATTTTATTTATTGGAGGCCTACTGTGCACACAGCCCTTAACTAAGCACTTGGGAGGGTACAAATACAATAGAGTTGGTAGGCCCGATCTTTGCCCACCAGGAGCTTAAAATCTAGAGGTGGAGACATACATAAAAATAAATTACACATAGGGCAAATGGCAGAATATAAAAAAATGTACATGGAAGTGCTATTGTTGTGGGCAGGGAACGGGTCTACCAACTCTGTTATATTATATTCTCCAAAGTGCTTAGTACAGTGTTATGCACACAGTGAGTGCTCAATAACTATCATTGATTGATTGATTGATCAATTGATTTCTCTGGGGTTAAGGGTGGGATGAGAATCCAAGTGTTTGAGGGGTATAGACCTAGGTTCAAAGTGCTTAGAACAGTGCTTTGCACATAGTAAGCGCTTAACAAATGCCTTTATTATTATTATTATTATTATTATTAAAGGCTATGTAGAGGGTAGGGAGAATAAGTTGAGGAACAGTGTGGCCCACTGTATACAGCATGGGCCTGGGAGTCATCATCATCATCATCAATCATATTTATTGAGCGCTTACTGTGTGCAGAGCACTGTACTAAGCGCTTGGGAAGTACAAATTGGCAACATATAGAGACAGTCCCTACCCAACAGTGGGCTCACAGTCTAAAAGGGGGAGACAGAGAACAAAACCAAACATACTAACAAAATAAAATAAATAGAATTGATATGTACAAGTAAAATAAATAAATAAATAAAGTAACAAATATGTACAAACATATATACATATATACAGGTGCTGTGGGGAAGGGAAGGAGGTAAGATGGGGGGGATGGAGAGGGGGAGAAGGGGGAGAGGAAGAAAGGCACTCAGTCGGGGTAGGCCTCCTGGAGGAGGTGAGCTCTCAGTAGGGCCTTGTAGGGAGGAAGAGAGCTAGCTTGGTGGATGGACAGAGGGAGGGTATTCCAGGCCCGGGGGATAATGTGGGCCGGGGGTCGATGGCGGGACAGGCGAGAGCGAGGTACGGTGAAGTGATTAGTGGCAGAGGAGCGGAGGGTGCGGGCTGGGCTGGAGAAGGAGAGAAGGGAGGTGAGGTAGGCGGGGGCCAGGGGATGGACAGACTTGAAGCCCAGGTTCTAATCCCAGCTCCACCACTTGTCTATTGTCACCTTGGACAAATCTCTTCACTTTTCTGTGCCTCAGTTACCTCATCTGAAAAATGAGCATTAAGACTGCAGTCCCTACATGGGACTCTATCCAACCTGACAAGCTTGCATCCACACCATTGGTCAGTACAGTGCCTGGGACATAGTAAATGCTTAACAAACATCACAATTATTATTAAATGAGACTACACGAGTACCATATTTAAGTGTGCTTTATTTTAATTTAAAATAGAAACTGAAAACAAAAATTTATGACATATTTTGGTGTTCGTACAACACCAGAATATTATGTATGTAAACAACATACAACATGTAAAGATCTGACACAGTGACAAAAAATATACAGAAATGTTGCATCCCGCAAATAGGGGCATATAGTTTGTAAGAGAAGTCATCGCAGCAGTGAGGCTCTTTGGTAATGGAATATGAGTCTCTAATCCTTGGGCCAAACAGCACAAACCAGGTAGAGAGCCTGACAGATTTCATTACGAGAGCCACAACTCCTGTCCTAATGAGTTCTGCTACCTTTTCTAACCAAGTGGAAATAACCTACTATTTGTTCAGACTAGAAGCACATAGGTAGATTAACTCAAACATTGCAATCAGTGAAATATTCTCACCATTCTGGTAGAGTAGGAACCCTCCCGAGACTGCCTATTTCTAATCTTCTAAAGTATGTTCGAGTAAAGTGCACACTTATTAAAAACAACATCTAACAATTTGAAATTTAAAAGTCTCGGGCATTCTTGGAGCTCTTAGCTGACACTTCAGGATTTAGAGCTAATCAGCATGAGTGAAATGTGTCAGGATTTTGCCGATTATGGTGGTAATCACGACAGCTTGTCAAGAAAGTTTTCTTTAGGTTGTTCAATTTTATGTTAATATGCTCTTCCATACTCATTCAACATTATGTGTCACTTCTGGGAGAGAGAGTGGGTATTTGAAGAGTGTTAAGTTTTGCAAAAAATTAAAATGTGGTATTGTTCTGGGAGATGTGAGATTGAGGTGTGGGTTTCCACAGGCTCATGTTAGATGTAAATTCTTTACCTAAGGGGGAAGGAAGCTACTGGAGTATGACTTTATCAAACATGTCACTTTTTCCTAGAAGTCTGACATCCAACTAAAATGAAACATGGTTGATTAATCGCCCTTCCCCTTTCTTTGAAAGGGAAGGGAAGATGGTAGCTGTCAATTGGTCCTTTGGTTTAACAGGAGTTCCATTCTTAGAGATCCCTTCCTTAAGGAAAACTCAAATTGTAGCACTTGGTGCCTTGAAGTAGGGAAGCAGTGTGCCCTAGTGGAAAGAGCATGGGGCTGGGATGCAGAGGACTTGGGTCTTAATCCTGACTCTGCTACTAGCTTCCTGTGTGATCTTGGGCAAGTCACTTAACTTTTCTGGGCCTCAGTTTCCAGATTCAATACCTATCTCCCCTCCTCCCACAAGAGGCCCATGTGGAATGGGGTCTATGTCCAACCTGATTATCTTGTGTCTACCACAGTGCTTAGAAACATGGTAACACTTAAATACCACCATCATCGTACAAACATCATACAAGTGACTCCATTTTGTAACACAGAAGCCATTTTACGAGCAACCACCCTTTGACCGCATAAACAACAACCTAGAAAGAGAAATCTGGGAAGGAACTGATAACATAGCAGATGAACCTTGTGGAGGCACTGAACCATCTTGCCACTAGGCCAGAGGAGGACTGCCAGAGGCACACAAGATATGCTACCTTGCAAAAACAGCCCGCAGGGTGAGCACGGGGGGAGGGGTAACCATCCCATTCCTCCCCACCACCACCCCAGCTTTTCCCGCTAACAGGCTTGAGACAGCAGGCAAGTCAAAGCAGCGAATCAGGACCTGCCGTGATCCCTCTGAAATATCCAACATGAGTAGATAAAAAGGAGGAGGTGACTGACTGAGAAAAGGAGAGCAAATGTGCGCCAAATAAAAAGGCCGAACAACTGAACCAGGTGGTCTCCATGAGCTAAAGAATCCCGGAAGGCAGCAAAGACCACCTGAGTCGATACGTCTACAGCATGGCCGCCAAGAACCACCGAAAGACTTGCACCAGGGCGACATGCTGCGAGCAGCCAGACTCCTCAAACTCCTCCAATGTGAGACCATCTGCATGAACTTGGGGATAACAGTCTGACAATGAGAATATGCATTTACCTCTTCAATTAGACTGAGAATTGAATAAAGCTTTCTACTATATACCGTAGTGGTTTGGCTTCACTGTGGTTTGACTTGTCATTGAGTGCCTGATGAGGTGAAACAGTACCAAGAACGGACTTAAAGAGTAAGTCCCTGACAGTGTAAGACGGGCTCATGACAATCATTACAAATTGGGTGCAATGTTGTTTTCAATATTCATTCATTCGTACTTATTGAGCACTTACTGTGCATAGAGCACTTAACTAACCATGTGGGAAAGTACAAAACAACAATAAATGGTGGTTTTTCCCTGCCCACAAAAAGCTTACAGTATAGAGGGAATTGCATCATATTCTGCACAGGGAGACCTGCATTATCAGAAAAATGTCCCCTAATTTCCTATAGAGTTCTAGCCCAGTGAATAATAAATCATTGTGTTCTGCAAGACCTGACTGTACTACATTTACAAGTCTAATACCGAATCACTGACAACTTCAATTTCCATAACTTTCAGTTTACATGAATACAGTCTTCTTCAGAGAAATCTAAAAAACTTTCAGTTTACATGAATACAGTCTTCTTCAGAGAAATCTAAAAACACCATCCATGTGGATGAGACCTAGCTTACATGCTGAATGTTTGGCCTTGGGAATTCAATCCAGATTGAAATTCCAATTGTGACCCATCAGGCCTTCCCTTCTAGACTGTAAGCCCCTCTAGCCCGCAAGCTCAGTGTGGACATGGAAATTGTTTGTTATATTTTTATATTATACTCTCCCAAGCATTTAATACTGTGTTCTGCACACAGTAAGCACTCAATAAATATGACTGACTGACTGACTGACTGGCTGGCTGACTTGGCCAACCAACTCCAGTTTTTGTAACAAACTCCCATATTTCTTTGAACAAACACATCTCGAGAAGCAGCATGGCTCAGTGGGAAAGAGCATGGGCTTTGGAGTCAGAGGTCATGGGTTCAAATCCCAGCTCTGCCAATTGTCAGCTGTGTGACTTTTGGCAAGTCACTTAACTTCTCTGTGCCTCAGTTACCTCATCTGTAAAATAGGGATTAAGACTGTGAGCCCCATGTGGGACAACCTGATCACCTTGTAACCTCCACAGTGCTTAGAACAGTGCTTTGCATATAGTAAGCACTTAATAAATGCCATTATTATTATTATTATTATCATTATTATTATTACCTCATCTCCCGGTATCAACCCAACACCTGTGGGCCCCTGGATTCTGAAAACACACAAGGTCACTGATGTCAGAAGGCTAGTACTGAACGATAAAGAACTGTAGGTGCCTCAATTATATAAATCCATAAGATCACTGAAGCCAGAGGGACTAGCAATGAGCAATAAGGAAAATTCCAATGATTTGGAATTGGCACATGATCCTCCCCAAATATGGCCTGTGACAGCCATTGGCTGAGGCCAGCATGGAAGAAGAGGATCAAGAAGTAGCAGGGTGCCTCTGGAGAGGAATCTCCATGAGCGCTTGGTTGGAACTCTGTCACACCGATGCAGCAAGTCGCCTCTACCCAGAGTCGGGGACACCCACCCTGCCAGACCCTGCGCAGCACCTGTATATATGTATATATGTTTATACATATTTATTACACTATTTATTTATCTTACTTGTACATATTTATTCTATTTATTTTATTTTGTTAGTATGTTTGGTTTTGTTCTCTGTCTCCCCCTTCTAGACTGTGAGCCCACTATTGGGTAGGGACTGTCTCTATGTGTTGTCGACTTGTACTCCCAAGCGCTCAGTACAGTGCTCTGCACACAGTAAGCGCTCAATAAATACGATTGATTGATTGATTGATGCCAAGTGACTGACTGGACCTCCTCTCTGGAGCAAGGAGAACTGAGTATACCCACATGAAGCAGCATGTAGTAGTGGAAAGAGCATGGGCCCGGACGTCAGAAGGTCATGGGTTCTATTCCTGGCTCCACAACTTGTCTGCTGTGTGACCTTGGGCAAATCACTGCACTTCTCTGTGACTCAGTAATAACAATAATAATAATTATTGCATTTGTTAATCAACCGTATTTATTGAGTGCTTACGGTGTGCAGAGCATTGTACTAAGCGCTTGGGAAGTACAAGTCAGCAACACATAGAGACAGTCCCTACCCAACAGTGGGCTCACAGTCTAGCACTTACTATGTTCCAGGCATCATACTAAGCGCAGGGGTAGATACAAGCAAATGGGGATGGACATAGTTCCTGTCCCACATGGGGCTCATACTCTCAATCTCCATTTTACAGATGAGGGAACTGAGGACAAGAGAAGTAAAATGACTTTGCCCAGGGTCACACAGCAGACAAATGGCAGATCCAGGATTAGAACCCATAACCTTCTGATTCCCAGGCCAGTGCTCTGTCTACTACGCCATGCTGCTTCATTTACCACATTGGTAAAATGGGGATTAAGACTGTGAGTCCCATGTGGAACTGGGACTGTGTCCAACCCGATTAGCTTGTATCTACTCCAGCGCTTAGCACATAGTAAGTGCTTAACAAATACCATGGTTATTATTATTATTATTATTATTCACTGGGTGACTGGAAGTTAGCCTGCATCGGAAGGGTAACCCTAGAGGGTACTATCATCACCTCCCCTAGTTCCCCCAGCTGTTAGAAGTTGGGGACCATGCTGGCCAGCTGCTTTTTAGGATCATCATCATCATCAATCATATTTATTGAGGGCTTACTGTGTGCAGAGCACTGTACTAAGCGCTTGGGAAGTACAAGTTGGCAACATATAGAGACAGTCCCTACCCAACAGTGGGCTCACAGTCTAAAAGGGGGAGACAGAGAACAAAAGCAAACATACTAACAAAATAAAATAAATAGAATAGATATGTACAAGTAAAATAAATAAATAAATAAATAGAGTAATAAATATGTACAAACATATATACATATATACAGGTGCTGTGGGGAAGGGAAGGAGGTAAGATGATTAGCTTTGCTTTTGAGTAACATCTAAGTGCATTCCTCCCGAGTGGAACACATTCATGGATGGGAACTAGTTGCTTCAACACGCGCGAATGCCTTAATGAGTGTATTCCTCCCAAAAAGGGAAGTTCAATTTGCCATGTGGAATAAATTTTGCATGGCTCAGCCTGACTCCAGTCGCTCACTCTCACCGTGCCAATCCTTGAACTTATCCCCACGTGATGGGTGATACCAACCTAGGCGATTTTTCATACATCTCAACACTATTATCTGTGAAAACAGGAGAAAAGTCCTCAAATAAGCAATTTGGAATCAAATAGAAGAAAAGATCCTTGGCGGTCACCAATATGGTTTGGTGAAGTACAAGCCAATGACACCTCCTTCCGTGGTAATCTGGGAGGCCTACGGGCAAAGAAATAGCTAGAGAAATGCAGGGATTCCCTGGTTAGTGTTCTTAACTGGTTCTTGGAAAATTAAGTATTGAATGAAATAATCCTAATTAGAGTAGCATATACAGTTTTGACCTCTATATTTAAAGAGAGATGTAATAAAAATGAATAAAGATCGCAAAATAGGACCCAGGAGATATCTGGAAGGTGCCTATTAATGAAAAGGCAGAATTGTGAAATATTATTGCAAGGAGGACTCTGACAACCTATTTCAATCTCTATGGAGGACAAAACCCAAGAAACTAAGTCTTAGATGATAGCAAAGAAGATTTAGGCTTGGTATATGTGTGAGTATATGTCTACCATCCTTCCAAGGGACTTTAAGCTCATTAATGTTTTCCAAGCACCTAGTATAGTACTTGACACTCAATAAATGCCATTGCTACTGAGGAAGAACTTCTTTACAATTAATTCAGTGGCAAGGAATAACCATCCCTGGAGATAACTAAAACTAGGATAGAAAACCATCTGTTTAAAATGTTTTCGTCTTGGTGGCCTAGGATGTCAAAGTCTTTTTTTTATGGTATGTGTTAAGCACTTGCTAAGTGCCAAGCACCTTACTAATTGTTGGGGTAGATAGATTTAAACTAATTAGTTTGGACATGGTCCTTGTCCCACATGGGGATCAAATTCTTAATCCCTATTTTATAGATGAGCTAACTAAGGTGCAGAGATGTTAAGTGATTTGCCCAAAGTCACACAGTGGTCAAGCAGAGGAGCCGGGACTAGAATCCAGGTCCTTCTGACTCCCAAACCTGTGCTCTATTCACTTGACCAGGTTGCTTTTCTAGCATTCCTCTTTCTCCCCCTGTCATCCATAAATTCATGTAAACCCTCTGATGACACTTTCCTCTTTAGGATTTAGTGATATATATATTTTATTGTAACACAGTCAAAATAACCTGCCTTTACCAATTTTAACAGTCATTTTTTCCACATCTGTACATACCATCTAGCAGTGCTACATCTCTCTTGCTTTCATCTGTGTGGCTTTGAACTACACTGAAAAGGAAATGATGAAAAAAATCAATATTTCACTATCAAACTCTTACCTCCATTCCAGCTGCCTTCTGGCCTTGATGACCTCTGTTCTTAATGCGAGGTGAGTTGCTGTGAGTGCCATTAATGTGCCCTGAGGTGTATTCCAGAAGCTCTTCCCCCTGAAATCCATTGCAGGTGGAGGAGATCAATCAATCAATCAATCAATCGTATTTATTGAGCGCTTACTATGTGCAGAGCACTGTACTAAGCGCTTGGGAAGTACAAATTGGCATCACATAGAGACAGTCCCTACCCAACAGTGGGCTCACAGTCTAAAAGGGGGAGACAGAGAACAGAACCAAACATACCAACAAAATAAAATAAGTAGGATAGAAATGTACAAGTAAAATACATAAATAAATAAATAAATAGAGTAATAAATATGTACAACCATATATACATATATACAGGTGCTGTGGGGAAGGGAAGGAGGTAAGACGGGGGGATGGAGAGGGGGACGAGGGGGAGAGGAAAGAAGGGGCTCAGTCTGGGAAGGCCTCCTGAAGGAGGTGAGCTCTCAGCAGGGCCTTGAAGGGAGGAAGAGAGCTAGCTTGGCGGATGGGCAGAGGGAGGGCATTCCAGGCCCGGGGGATGACGTGGGCCGGGGGTTGATGGCGGGACAGGCGAGAGCGAGGTTGATGATGTCACCCCGTTCTCCCAGGAAATCAGGAGTCTGACCCTGGATTGCACTGATTAATGGCCTCCATCCACTAGGTTTTCAAGGCATAGTTTGGATTTGGTGATGCCTGGCCCTTTGGCAAATCAAAATTATAGAGCCAGATTTACCCAAGAACTAAACCACTGCCTGAGGTAAATTCAACCTTTTATCCTTGAGAAGCAGCATGACCTAGTGGATAGAGCATGGACCTGGGAATCATAAGGTCATGGGTTCTAGTCCCGGCTCCTCCACTTGTCTGCTGTATAACCTTGGGCAAGTCACTCCACTTCTCTGTGTCAGTTATTTCATTTGTAAAGTGGAGATTAAGACTGTGAGCCCCATGTGGGACAGGGACTGTGTCCAACCTGATTTGCTTGTATTCCCTCCCAGTGCTTAGTTCAGTGCCTGGCATTCAGTAAGCGCTCAGCAAATACCACAGTTGTTATTATTAAACCATTAAGACACGCCATCCATTAAGACATGCCATTTTTATGCTGAGAAGAAGGGCCAGTGGTTATGCCCCTGTAATAAAATGGGAGAAGCAGCTTGGCTTAGCTGCAAGAGCGCAGACTTGGGGAGGCTGAGGATGTGAGTCTTGATACACTTGTCTGCCATGTGAACTTGGGCAAGTCACTTAACTTCTTTGTGTCTGTTACCTCATCTTTAAAATGGGGATTAAGACTGTGAGCCCCATATGGAAAAAGGACTATGTCCAACTTGATTTGCTTTTATTCCTCTCCAGTGCTTAGAACAGTGTTTGGCACATAGTAAGTACTTAACAAATGCCATCATTATTATTTTTAGTTATTATGCCCTCCCTGGCCCAGTGGTCCCACCCAGGCTGGTATTTGCCTTTGGTAAACAAACAAAGGACAACAAAGGAGATGGGTGAATCTGGGTGAGAGTTCCTCTCCTGGTTTCTCCATCTCATGTTGATGCT
Source organism: Tachyglossus aculeatus (assembly GCF_015852505.1). Lineage (NCBI taxonomy): Eukaryota > Metazoa > Chordata > Mammalia > Monotremata > Tachyglossidae > Tachyglossus > Tachyglossus aculeatus. The sequence goes on from NC_052066.1 coordinate 91,055,846, forward strand.
TGGAAAATTCCTGCCTCTAGTTGCAGAACATTACAATCTTTCTTAGGGGAAACATCATCTCTATTATAGGGTCACGTTTTTCTCAAGCTGCAAATCCTAAATGAAAACATAAGTTTAAATTTAGACCCTGGTCCTCTCTGGACTTACTTTTTAAGATGCATTGCAAGGTCCTTGACCCTTTTTTTGTTTGCCTAAATGAATCGAATTTGAGCTTTTACAAAAGGTGCTCTTCAAGAGAGCCCTGCGGAGATGATTCCATAGGGGCACTGCTACTCTGTGATGGTTTCACGATAATAGTGTCACTGAGACTTGAAAATATTTAATGTAATGAGAAGTAAAAAAGCATGGTGTGTTTTTTGCAGTCTTTGATCTAACCCCTTTTGAGGGATGTGTGGCCAAAGATTCAATAGATTAGCCCAATTGGTGAGAAAGAAGTAAATTGCTCTGTCCAAGGTGATACATTCACTCTTATAGGGCACTTGGGATCCATTTAGCAAATTACCTCTTCTAATGCATTAGGGGCTTTCAAGGGCTTGAAAGAGTTAATGCATCTCCAAGGGGTCATCAACTCTTCCCTTGTTCCTGGTAAAATGCTGCTGGTTGTTATATCAGCATATTGCATTTCTGCACACCAGCATTTGAAGAGATTTCTTCACTTGTTCTTATATTATTTTCAAACCCCAGCAAGAATACATTTCTTTCCCAAAGATCAGATCTTTGCAAAGTGATGAAATTTCCCAAGTTTACAACTAAAATCAGAAAATCTTAATCTAGGGGTCTCTCAGAAAATGAATAAATAACCCAGGGTGACTGTTACAATTAATAAAAAAGCAAAATAAATGAAGAATATTCCTGAGTTTGTTATTAAACATTTGGGATTTAGATCTCACAGGATGAAATGTTGATATGCAGAGTTAGTTTTGAGTGACAGCATTGAGAAAGGATGGGAAAGAAGGCCAGCACCCCAAAGTAAAGCTCTGCACAGGAGTAGTAGTAATAGTAGAAGTAGTAGTAGTACTACTGAGCCTCAGTTACCTCATCTGTAAAATGGGGATTAAGACTGTGAGCCCCCGGTGGGGCAACCTGATCACCTTGTAACCACCCCAGTGTTTAGAACAGTGCTTCACACATAGTAAGCACTTAATAAATGCCATCACTATTATTAGTAGTAGTAGTAATAGCAGTAGTCATAGTAATATTAGCAGTAGCATTAGAGTAGTAGTAGTTATAGCATTAGCACTAGTAGTAGCAGTAATATAATGATGGCTTTTGTTAAGCGCTTACTATGTACAATGCACTGTTCTAAGCGCTGGGGGTATACAAGGTGATCAGGTTGTCCCACGTGGGGCTCACAGTCTTAATCCCCATTTTACAGATGAGGTAACTGAGGCTCAGAGAAGTTAAATTACTTGCCCAAGGTCACACAGCTGACATGTGGTGGAGCCAGGATTCGAACCCATGACCTCTGACTCCAAAGCCCGTGCTCTTTCCACTGAGCCAGCAGTAATAGTAGAGGTAGTGGGTACTCTCTACTGAGGGCCCACTTTGTGCACTGCACTGTTCCAGCCCACACCAGTCTCAGGTCAGGTCAGCCTGCCAGAAAGAAAGCCCAATATGAATAATATACATAATAATAATAACATTTGTTAAGTGCTTACTATGTGTCAAGCATTGTACTAAGAGAAGCAGCATGGCATAGTAGAAAGAGCACGGGCTTGGGAGTCAGAGGATGTCTAATTCTGCCTCTGCCACTTGTCTGCTGTGTGACCTTGGGCAAGTCATTTAACTTCTCTGTGCCTCAGTTACCTCATCTGTAAAATGGGGATTAAGGCTGTGAGCCACATGGGACAACCTGATTCCCTTCTATTTACCTCAGCACTTAGACAGCGTTTGGCACATAGTAAGCACTTAACAAATACCATTATTATTATTATTATTATTATTATTATTATTATTATTATTATGATGGCTAAGCTCTGAGATAGATAAAAGATCATCAGTTCCCACATGGGGCTCACAGTCTTAGTAGGAGGGAGAACAGGTACCAAATGCCCATTTTGCGGATGAGAGAATTTAGGCCCAGAGGAAAAAAAATGATGGCATTTGTTAAGTGTTTACTATGTGCAAAGCACTGTTCTAAGAACTGACCTGTCCAAGGTCACAGCAGGTAAGAGACAGAGCTGGGATTAGAACCCAGGTTCTCTGATTCCCAGGCTTGGTCCCTTTCCACTGGGCCATGCTGCTTCTCAGCAGCCTGGGCTCTCCCGGCCTCAACTGCAAATCGTGTGCCAAGGAGATGGCCACTCCCCAGCAAGACTCTCATGGGAGTTGTAGCTCCAACAGCTAGTGGAAGCCTCTGGGCAGGATAAACTCACTGACTGTAAAAGTGCTCCTGCACACCAGCTGTGGTACAGCATAGTCATGCCTCTCCCACCACCCAACCCTAGCCTACCAACAATCTGAATAAGGCTCAAGAGGTGCAAGTGTATCTGACTCATCCACCCCCCGCAACCGACTTGTTTAGATCTCTGCGTTTATTTGCTTTCATGTTTTGTCCCAGGTATTTGTAAGTATTTTATTAACAGGTTCTCCCGACTATGCTATTGATTTTCTTTAATCGTCTAAAAACCTTCTAAGGATGTCTGTACTGTTCTAAGGATGCATTTGAAGTGCCTCTTTCAAATCTTATTTTAAATTCAACTTGCAGCCTCGCATACCCCATTGCAATTTTCCAGACAGCTAGTCCCTTCCTTTCCTGCTCTTGTTTTTTTTTCTCCAGTCCCCTGGATGTACCCTGTCACTGTCTGGCAGTGATGTGTGGCCCCATCCCTCTCTCCCAGAGGTAATCTTGAGACCAGTCCTTCACTTCATGGGCCCCTTGACCCCTTCCCCTCCAGATGGAGGCTGGGTCCTGCCGCACATCTTCCAGGAAGAAGCAAAGTCAAGAACTAGGTACCATGGCCCCCAGCCTCCTCTTTTCCCACCTCATCTTTCCCTCCTTTCCCTCCCAGACTCCTCACCCCCTGCTACCTGGGGTTCTACCAACCAAATTCTTGAGGGCAGGGTGGCATGTTCCATCCCAGAGGGACTGGAGAGCAGGAGGAAGTGCTTGGGAGAGTACAATATATAACAGTATAACAGACACACTCCCTACCCACAATGAACTTACAGTCTAGAGATAAACATTAATATAAATAAATAAATTATGGATTCATTCAATCAGATTTATTAAGTGCTTATTGTGTGCAAAGAACTGTACTAAGCTCTTGGGGAGAGTACAATACAGCAATAAACAGCAAGCTTACAGTCTAGAGAATATGTACGGCTATGTACATAAGTGCTGTGGAGACGGGAGTAGAGACAATTAAAGGGAGCAAGTCAGGGCAACACAGCCACCTTTTGTCCCTGACATCTACTGAGTATCGATGCAATGCGTTGGGGTGGTAGTAACAGTGATGACATGCTCATACCATCAATTTCAATAATAATAATAATAATGGCATTTGATAAGCACTTACTATATGCCAAGAACTGTTCTAAGTGCTGGGGCGGATACAAGGTAATCAGGTGGTCCCACATGGGACTCACGGTCTTATTCCCCATTTTACAGATGAGGTAACTGAGGGGCAGAGAAGTTAAGTGACTTCCCCAAAGTCACACAGCTGATAAGTGGCGGAAACAGAATTAGAACCCATGACCTGTGATTCCAAAGCCCAGGCTCTTTCCACTAAGCCAGGCTGCTTCGATGTCATTCAGGTTTGGCTCTACCACAAACCAGATGAATTAAGGGTGAAAGTAGTTTGTCCAGAGAATAATGGACAGGATGCAACTACATCAGATAGATGTCTAGAGCTCCCAGTAACATACACCTAGGCTGATTGCTTGAACCAGAAGGAATGAAAATTATTGCAACTGGGAGTCAGAGGACTTGGATTCTAATTCCCAGCTCTGACACTTTCCTGCTGTGCGAAGTTGGGAAGTCACTTAACATCACTGGGCCTTGGTTTCTTCATCTGTAAAATGGGGAGTCAAATCCTGTTCTTCCTCCCACTTAGACTGTGAGCCCTATGTGGAATAGGGACTGTGTCCAAGCTGATTATCTTTTATCTATCATAATGCTTGGTACAATGTTTGCCATATGGTAAGTGCCCTATCAACACCATCAATTTTATCAATTACACCTTGATTGGGAGGATTTTCCTGCAACTGTGAAAGAAACGCAGGAATATTGTGGCAGTATTGCATGTGAATCATCTTGGGATTTAGGTGGTCTTAGTCCATTTATTCGTACACATTCATTCGAAGGGTGTTTAGAATTGGTAGGTCACATTTTTGCAACTAAATCCAAACACTATCATCTGCATTTGAGGGCTGAGGGGTTGAGAGACAAAGCAGTGCCACCCAGTTTGAAGCAAAATATAAGAGTGAATAAGCAGTGAGAATTCTGTCAAATCACAGAGACCAGGAACAGAGAGCATGGTGATAGAGTTCTGAACCAGTGGAAAATTAGAATCATGGTACCAAGAATTTGTCTGAAATTTCTGCTCGTTCCTGTTTCTGAAATGTGATTGCTAAAATAATTAAAATAGATGGGCTCATTTATCAGATATTGGTTCAATGTAGCTCTTTTATATCAGTTGCTTGCATCTTACTAAATAGAAATCCATTTGAAACAAAATATAATAATAATAAAAATGACATTTGTTAAGCACTTACTATGTGCAGAGCACTGTTCTAAGCGCTGGGGGGGGGATACAAGGTGATCAAGTTGTCCCATGTGGAGCTCACAGTCTTAATCCCCATTTTACAGATGAGGTAACTGAGGCTCAGAGAAGTGAAGTGACTTGCCCAAGGTCACACAACAGACATGTGGCGGAGCGGGATTCGAACCCATGACCTCTGACTCCAAAGCCCTGGCTCTTTCCACTGAGCCACTGATATGACACATCAGTTTTAAGCAGTCAGTGCCTATCTCAATCTACTATATCAATGCTTATTTTTATTTAAAGTCATTAGCTGCTGAACTATTATTTGCCATTAAAGATATGATGCCATTTCCAAGTAGGATTTGTGCAACAGATATTTTCGGCTCCATTTCCCAGTGTTGTTCAGAACCGTCTCTAGACTGTATTCCTTAACAAGTGGGTTTGAAGGCAGCTACATTTTATTTCAAAGGAAGAAAAGAATTTGTTTTTTGCAGCTGGACATTATCCCTGCTTATTGAACAGTAATTCGCAGTGATAATATAGGGGCTATTTTCCAAATTGCAAACCACAAATGTATTATAAAATCAATTATCTCTTGAGCAATTACAAGGATATACACTCTATTAATGCAATATGGTTTGCCTAGTATCAGAAAAGCCTGGGAATGCCTGCATTAGAAGTTTCTAGTGACCCAACCCAACTCAGGTTTGAGAGTAAGTCTGTCTAGGTATGTGGGGAGAGAAGGAGCAGCAGGGAGGTTGAAGACACACTGAGACGTACAGAGAAAGGGAGAGGAATCCCATTCTCTTCCAGCTCTCCCAGTGTTCCAAGGACCAAGTTTCAACCTGGACCTCCTGTCCTCTGTCCTAAATTGTCTCAGTGCTGACTCTCCCTAATCACCTCCCCCCCACCCGATTACTCCCCACTTTCACCACCATCACCTTCCTTTATTTGATGAGGGCTTTGGTCTAGTTTACATGTTCAAAATATAATGAGATCATCGCATCAATCAATCATAGAGGGCTTGCTGTGTGCAGAACATGGTACTAAGCGCATGGAAGAGTACCATAGGATTGATAGGAATGACCCCTGCTTTCAGAGAGCTGGCAATCTAGTGGAGCTAACGCTCGTACTTTTTAAAAAGCTTTTCTACATAATGGAAAAACATGTTGTGTTGTGTTAAGAATTTAGAGCCTCTTACTGAAAATTTTAATAATCATCTTGTCTGGAAGAAGATTTACAAGGCAGCGGAGTAATAAAAATGAGGCTGTAATAATGATAGAATTCTAATTGGTCTCATTTAAGGAACAAATTGTTAGTCTTTTACTTGATCTTCACTGCACTGTAATTATTCATGACCCATTCTAAAATACTGCAGGGATGATTCGGCATGAATCTCTCTCCATTTTCTCAGTTATCCTATCTCATTATATTTGAGACTCAAGGTTCCAAACATAAAGCCATGATTAAGAATCTCTGTAACTGGACTTATTTCAAGCTTTCTTCTGTTTAAAACGATTTCTTACAAAATAAAAGATTCAGAATGACAATGAGAACAAGCAGGTCTAGTGGACAGAGCATGGGCCTGAGAATCAGATGACCTGAGTTCTAATCCTGGTTCCATCACGTGTCTGCTAGGTGAACTTGGAGAAGTCATTTAACTTCTCTGTGCCTCAGTTTTCCTGTCCTCTCTCATACTCAGACTATGAGCCCCATGCAGGATGGTGTCCACCCTAATCAACTTGTATCTACAACAGTGCTTAGAACAGTGTTTGATGTAGTAATAATAATAATAATTTTGGGCTTACTATGTGCCAAGCACTTTATAATAACAATAATAATAATAATAATAGCTTTTATTAAGTGTTTATTATGTGCAAAGCACTGTTCTAAGCACTGGGGAGGTTACAAGGTGATCAGGTTGTCCCACAGGGGGCTCACAGTTCCAATCCCCATTTTACAGATGAGGTGACTGAGGTGCAGAGAAGTTAGGTGACTTGCCCAAAGTCACACAGCTGACAATTGCCAGCACGGGATTTGAACCCATGACCTCTGACTCCAAAGAACATGCTCTTTCCACTGAGCCATGCTGCTTCTCTAATCTACGGATTAGATGGAATCTACAATCAATCAATCAATCGTATTTATTGAGCGCTTACTATGTGCAGAGCACTGTACTAAGCGCTTGGGAAGTACAAATTGGCATCACATAGAGACAGTCCCTACCCAACAGTGGGCTCACAGTCTAAAAGAGGGAGACAGAGAACAGAACCAAACATACCAACAAAATAAAATAAGTAGGATAGAAATGTACAAGTAAAATAAATAAATAAATAAATAGAGTAATAAATATGTACAACCATATATACATATATACAGGTGCTGTGGGGAAGGGAAGGAGGTAAGACAGTCGGTCAGGGAGTTGTGGATGGACTGGGGGACGGTGACAGAGATGTAGCAGAGGTCGAGGACGGACAGGTTCCTGAGGAAGAAGTACATGGGGTTGTGGAGGCACCAGTCAAGTGTGGTGATGGTGATGATGAGGAGATTCCCTGACAGGGCCGCCAGGTACACCAGGAAGAACAGCACAGCCTGGATCAGCTGCAGCTCCCGGACTTCCAAGAATCCCAGCAGGAAGAACTCTGTCACCACTGTGCAATTGCTCATTGCCATCACATCAGTGCCCTCATGGCACGGGCTGCTAGGAAACATGGGAGAATCATCGAACTGACTTTCCTGAATCCTCCCATTATTCCCCCGTGACCTCACTGGGCACTGAGATCTGTAATTCACAAATCTCCTCCTCTCCCATTCTCTCAGCAACCTTATCTGTACAAATGGGGATGAGGGATATGGAAACCTGAAGAGAGATTTGTGACTCTCAGTTGAGGGGGGAATGGAAATCCATGGGAACAAAGACCAACTTCCTTCCAGTCTCCCGCTACGGGGAACGGTTGTAAGCACTGGGATAGATACAAGTTAGATTGGACACAATCCCTGTCCCATTTAGGGCTCACACTCTTTATCTGCATTTTACAGATGATGTAACTGAGGCCCAGACAAGTGAAGTGACTTGCCCTAGGTCAAACAGCAGACATATGGACAAGCCAGGATTAGCACCCATGACCTTCTGCCTCTCAGCCCCATGCTTTACTCAGTAAGAGCTTAACAAAGGATTCAAAATATTATCACCTTAAGTGGTTCCTGGCAATCACCAGGAACTCACTGGTTCCAGATGCAATGATCATTCGGCGAACAGAGTGGAGCTAGATTTGGTCCCAATCTAATTTGAAGAACCTGTGGTGAAATTCAGCTGCATCTCCTTGTCATTGTAACTGTTCTCTAGGGAAGCCTAGAATTAGGACAACTGCTGACATGAATACTTTTTCTCTCTCTTCCCTTCAGCTACTTTTGGGTGAATTGGTCCTTCCTGGCCTCGGGAAGATAATCAATAATCAATCAATTGTACTTATTGAGTGTTCACTGTATGCTGAGCATTCATTCATTCAATCATATTTATTGAGCACTTACTGAGGGCAAAGCACTGCACTTGAGAGTACAACAACGAACAGACACATTCCCTGCCCACAGCGAGTTCACAGTCTAGAGGGGGAGACAGATATTAATGTAGACAAATAAATAAATAATAACATATATACGATGTGTTGTGGCTCGTTGTTGGGTAGGGACCATCTCTATATGTTGCCGACTTGTACTTCCCAAGCGCTTAGTGCAGTGCTCTGCACACAGTAAGCTCTCATTACATATGATTGAATGAATGAATGAAGGAGGCAAGTCAGGGCGATGTGGAATGGAGTGGGAGAAGCGAAGAGGAGGGCTTAGTCAGGGAAGGCCTCTTGGCCTTCATTAAGGTTTTGAATTGGGGGGAGATCAATTATCTGTCTGATAAGAGTAGGAAGGATGTTCCAGGCACTTTACTAAGCACTTGGGTGAGTACAATATAACAATAAACAGAGTTGATAGGCGCATTCCCTGGCCACAACGAGCTTACAGCCTGCAGGGGGGGATACAGACAAATATAGATAACTAGATTTTGGATATGTAAATAAGTGCTATGGGGCTGAGGGAGGGGTGAATAAAGGAAGAAAATCAAGGTGATGTAGAAGTGAGTGGGAGAAGAGGAAATGAGGGCTTAGTTAGGGACCGCCTTGTGGAGGAGACCAGACTTCAGTAAGACTTTGAAGGTGGGGAGAGTTAATAGTCTGTCAGATTTGAAAAGGAAGGTCGTTCCAGGCCAGAGGCAGAATGTAAGTGAGAGATCAGTGGCTAAATAGATGAGATCGAGGTACAGTGAGTAGGTTGGCATGGTCTTGTCCTATGCCATCGAGTCATTTCCAACCCGTAGCGACACCACGGACACATCTCTCCCAGAACGCCCCTCTCTCCATCCTCAATCGTTCTGGTAGTGTATCCATACAGTTTTCTTGGTGAAAATACGGAAGTGGTTTACAATTGCCTTCTTCTGCACAATAAACTTGAGTCTCCACCCTTGACTCTCTCCCCTGCTGCTGCTGCCCAGCTTGGGTGAGTTTTGATTGGTAGCAGATTGCCTTCCACTCGTTAGCCACAGCCCAAGCTAGGAATAATAATAATAATAATGATGGCATTTGTTAAGCGCTTACTATGTGCAAAGAATGGGTAGGCCTCTGCTTGACTCTCCCTCCTGTAGCCGAGACTGGTAAGGTACTAGAAACTCTCCAGGTGTGACCATGAGAGGGAAGGTTGGCATTAGAAGAGCAAAATGGGAGGGCTGGGTTGTAGAAGGAGAGCAGTGAGGTGAGGTTGGAAGTCCAAAGTGATTAAGTGAAGAGTTCTTTAAAGACTGAGTGATTTAAATCCAAGGCCCCATTGATGGGAGAAGAAACCTCCATTGCTCTGGAGGTACTCCACTTTCTTCAGGCCCCTTGGACCAACTGACTCACTTTTTGATATGGAGAGTATCAAAAAACCTCTGAAGTTAAATAGCCAAGCTTGTGGCTTGGCTAGGCTTGTGAAGTAGACTTCACTTAACCCATAATCTTCTACCCAAATCATTTGCCCAAGCCATTCATGAGCAACCAGTTTTTAGGACTGTTCCTTAATAACATTAGTAGTAACAGCATTTATTAAGCACTTACTTACTGAGAAAGCCCTAAACTAAGCACTTAGAAAGAATACATAGGTCGGAATTAGACACAATACCCATCCTTTGAGGGGCTCACTATCTATAAATAAAAATGGGGAGAGGATATTGACAACAGACACATAAAAGGAGGTAAAACAACCCACTAAGAGAGAATAAAAACACAAATAAAGATCAGTAGGGTACAAAGGCTAGAGGAATGGAATTGCATTCTCCTCACGATCCATGGTCATCACCCTAGTTACAGTGATTGCTACACCAATCAATCAGTTCTATTTATAAAGTGCTTACTGTATGCAGTGCACTGTATTAAGTGCTTGGGAGAAAACAATGGGACAGAGTTGGGAGACATGTTCCCGGCCCACAACGAACTTACAGTCCAGAGAGGAAGAAATTGCCACAGCCTTCCCCAGGTTTTATGGCAGTGGCACCAGGTTGTGGCTGCTTTTTGTCTGTGCCACCGGAGTTAATAATAATAATTCTTGTATTTGTGAAGAGCTTACAATGCACCAGGCACTCTACTGAGTGCTGGAGTGGATACAAGCAAATTGGGTTGGACGCAGTCCCTGTCCCACATGGGGATCACAGTCCTAATTCCCATTTTACAGATGAGGTAACTGAGGCCCTGAGAAGTTTAGTGATTTTCCCAAGGTCACAGAGCAGACAGGTGGCAGAGCTGGGATTAGAACCCAGGTCTTGCTGACTCCCAGGCCCACTAGGCCATGCTGCTTCCCTTGCAAAAGGTAGGTTGGGGATGAGGGTTTCCTGTTGAAATGGGAGAGCCAGGATGAATTTCCAGTAGGCCACTTGGTTGTTTAGTGGAGGAGGATAACAAAAGCCCTGGATATTGATGTTGGGAATTTGGCAGCTGCACAGATAGAAGCAGTCATTCGGGATGGAGAGAAGCCCAGAGAGTGATCTGCAATACCCAAATCTACATCTCCTCCCCTGTTCTGTCTACCTCCCTCTAGGCTCACATCTCCTCCTGCCTTCAGGACATCTCCACCTGGATGTCCTCCCACCACCTAAAACTCAACATATCCAAGACTGAGCTCCTTATCTTCCCTCCCAAACCCTGTCCTCTCCCTGACTTTCCCATCACTGTGGATGGCATTGCCATCCTTCCCATCTCACAAGCCCACATACTTGATGTCCTCCTTGACTCCAATCTCTCATTCACCCCACATATCCAATCAGTCACCGAAACTTGCCAGTCTCACATTCATATCATCGCCAAGATCCGCCCTTTCCTCTCCATCCAAACAGATACCACGTTAGTACAATCACTCATCATATCCTGACTGGATTACTGCATCATCATTCTTTCTGATCTTCCAACCTCCTGTGTCTCCCCACTTCAGTCTATACTTCACTCTACTGCCCGGATTATCTTTCTATAGAAATGTTCTGGACATGTCACCCCCCCCTCCTCAGAAATCTCCAGTAGTTGCCTATCAACCTCCATATCAAGCAAAAACTCCTCACTATTGGCTTCAAAGCTCTCCATCACCTCGCCCCCCCACCTCACCTCCCTTCTCTCCTTCTATAGCCCAGCCTGCACATTCCGCTCCTCTGCCGCTAACCTCCTCTCTGTCCTCATTCTCACCTGTCCCGCAGTCGCCCCGGCCCACATCCTACCTCTGGCCTAGAATGCCCTCCCTCCACAAATCCACCAAACTAGCACATTTCCCCCTTCAAAGCCCTAATGAAAGCTCACCTCCTACTGGAGGCCTTCCTGGACCAAGCCCCCCTTTTCCTCTGCTCCCCCTCCCCTCCCCATCGCCACCACTTGCTCCCTCTGCTCTACCCCCCTCCACACCACACAGCACTTGTGTGTGTATATATGCATATATACATATTTTAATTCTATTTATTTTATTAATGATGTGCATATATCTTTAATTCTATTTATTTATTTTAATGCTATTGATGCCCATTTACTTTTGATGTCTGTTTCCCTTCTAGACTGTGAGCCCATTGTGGGCAGGGATTGTCTCTGTTGCTGAATTGTACATTCCAAGTGCTTAGTACAGTGTTCTGCAAACAGTAAGTGCTCAATAAATGTGATTGAATGAATGAATTAATCTGCAGTGGCTTAGATCCTGGGCAGCCCACAGCACACACGGCATGCTGGAAGCAGGGATCTTGGAAGTCATAGTGGGAGGGAGTTAGATCCTTGAAACAGCACTACACCTTTTTAAAATTCTCCACCACCACCCTCTCGCTTCATTTGTTTTCCTCCTCTCCCTCAACATAACCTTTCAAGCCCCATCTCCCTCCTCCATGTACTGATGGGGAATTCTTCATAGCCCTTACTTGATCCAGATCTCTAGTTCCCCAGTTAATCAATAAAATCCATAATATAGGTTGAGTCAGGGTGGAGCTTATTCCTGGTGAATGAAATGCTGGAGAAAGGGAATTTCATTTAAACCTGCATTTTCACGATGGGGCCCATCATCTATTGTCCCATCCCGGGAACCTCGAAGAAAGCTATGGACACAGGTCTTTCTGGTCCAGGCTCAGATGCCATCAGTGGGAAAGAGCAGGGAAAATCCCCAGGACAATCTCAGGGTCTGAGTTCCACAGAAGGAGGTTTTTAGATAAAAGGTGCTCTAGGAAAATGAGACTCACCAACATCAAATAATTGAAATCCCTTCCTATTCTCAGATTATTTCTTTTCCTCCTCCTTCCCCAATCCCGATGACCATCCTCACTCATCAGTTCACTCCCTTAAGAAATCAATCCCTCTGCCCCAACTATGTCCTTGTGGGGGTAGGCCCTTTTTCAACACGGATTATTACTCTGTTTAAAAATAAGAAGAGGGCAGGAATGAAGCCACTGGTATTATATAAACGGGACAAGTCTCCTGTCTGACAGCTTCACGACTGAAAGCTGAGCGTAGACTGTTCTCTGCCATAACAGACTATGGATATGAGCCTTAAGAATATCAAGGGGGGAGTGTAAGATTTTCACCCCCTGTTCAAGGCCCTCCTGTAGGGTACTTAATGAGCTTTTGATGAAGAGATTAAAACTCACTTTATAAAAATTTGTATTCACCAAGTAGTTACAAAACTACTGGCTGTATGAGAGTATTTTTATGCATTTAATTGGTTTAGAAACAGACATTATTCTGTTCCCCAATATCCTAAATCATCAGCTTTATCAAGAAGCAAAATAACAAACTGATTTGAGAAGAGTGTGAGTGTGTATATGTGTCTTTGTGTGTGTGTAACGGTGTGTGTGTGTGTATGTATTGAAAAGACCAAGGATTAGGTTGAAATTTCAAACTAAGTAAAGTGAAGGGTTAAGTGGAATTTGTTGGTTCCACTGAAACCCAAATATTTAGATAAGCTCTCAAGGCCTGAAAGAGGTAGAAGCAGCATTGCATAATGGTTAGTGCAAAGGCCTAGGAATCAGAAAGTCATGGATTCTAATCCAGGCTCTGCTACTTGTCTGCTATGTGACCTTGTTATCAAGCAGGGATTGTGTCTGTAACTCTATTGTACTCTCCCAAGAGATTAGTACAGTGCTTTGCACACAATAAGAGCCCAAAAAATACCATCGATTGAGTAATAATTTTGCCATAATGGTGCCAGAAATATTATGTGTGAACCACTGTACTAAGCTCTGGCATAGATTCATAAATATAATTCATTGATAGATGGAAAAGGCCAAAAGGCAAGTGGCCAGAGATTACTATTTACTAGGTAAAACTATTAAGAATAGATAGACTTTGAGGAATAACTGGAAATATATGTTTTTTTCCCCCACTGTTTTCAAACATGCTCATGTCCCCCCATCCTAAGAACACTCTCACTTTACCCCATGGCTCCAGTTATCTCCCCATTGCCCTCCTACCATTCGTCTCCAAACTTTTAGAGCAAGTTGACTACCCACAATGTCCCCAATTCCTCTCTTCCAATTCTCTCCTTGACCCCTTGTGATCCAGTTTGGTACTCTTCAGTTCGCAGAAACTGCGATGATCTTCTTCTCGCCAAATTCAACAGTTTCTACTCCATCTAAATGATCCTCTACCTCTCAGCTGCCTTTGATACTGTCGACCACCACCTTCTTCTGGAAACACTATTCAACACAGGTTTCACCGGCATTGTCCTCTCCTGGTTCTCTTCCTTATCTTTCCAGTGGCTCATTCTAAGTCTCTTGTGTGGGCTCTTCCTCTGCCTCCCACTGCCTAACTGTGGTGGTCCCTCAAGGCTCAGTCCTGGGTCCCATTCTATTCTCCATCTACACTCACTCCCTTGGAAAACACATTTGCTCTCATGGCTTCACCTACCATCCCTATGTGGATGATTCACAAATCTACACCTCTAGTCCTGATCTCTCTCGCTGCAGTCTCACATTTCCACCTACCTGTAGGACATCTCTACCAGGATGTCCCACCAACATTGCAAACTTACCTTGTCCAAAACAGAACCCCTCATCTGCCCAACCAAATCTTGTCCACTCCCTGATTTTCCCCAAACTGTAGACAACACCACCCTCTTCCCTGATCTAGTATATAGAGCACAGGTCTGGAAGTCGGAAGGACCTAGGTTCTAACCCTTGCTCCGCCACTTGTTGGCTGTGTGATCCTGCGAAAGTCACTTGACTTATCTGTGCCTCAGTTACCTCATCTGTAACATGGAGATGAATGGTGAGAGCCACATTTTGGTCATGGACTGTGTCCAACCTGATTAGCTACTGTTTCTCCCAGCTCTTAGAATAGTCCTTGACATGTAGTAAGTGCAGTCTCACCTTCTTAACATCGCCAAGATCCGCCCTTTCTTCTCCATCCAAACCGCTACCATGTTAATATAATCACTCATCTTATCCTGCGTAGATTGCTGCATCAGCTTCTTTTCTGACCTCCCAACCTCCTGCCTCTCCCCACTTCAGTCCATACTTTGCTCCCTCCCCAGATTATCTTTCTACAGAAATGTTCAGGGAAGCAGCGTGGCTCAGTGGAAAGAGCACGGGCTTTGGAGTCAGAGGTCATGGGTTCGAATCCCGGCTCCACCACGTCAATCAATCAATCAATCAATCGTATTTATTGAGCGCTTACTGTGTGCAGAGCACTGTACTAAGCGCTTGGGAAGTACAAGTTGGCCACATATAGAGACAGTCCCTACCCAACAGTGGGCTCACAGTCTGCTGTGTGACCTTGGGTAAGTCACTTAACTTCTCGGAGCCTCAGTTACCTCATCTGTAAAATGGGGATGAAGATTGTGAGCCCCACGTGAGACAACCTGATCACCTTGTATCCCCCCCAGCGCTTAGAACAGTGCTTTGCACATAGTAAGCGCTTAACAAATGCCATTATTATTATTATTATTATTATTATGTCACCGCCCCCTCCAAAAAACTCTCCAATGGTTGCCAATCAACCTCAATATAAAGCAAAAACTCCTCAACATTGGCTTTAAAGCTCTCCATCACCTTGCCCCCTCCTACCTCACCTCTCTTCTCTCCTTCTCCATCCCAGCCCACACACTCTGCTCCTCTGGGACTAACCTTCTCACTGTGCCTTGATCTTTCCATCTCGCTGCCGACTCCTGGCCCACATCCTTCCTCTGTCCTGGAACACCCTCCCTCCTCAAATCCACCAGACAATCACTCTCCCCCACTTCTACTGAAAAGCCCTACTGAAGGTGCACCTCCTCCAAGAGGTCTTCCCAGACTAAGCCCCACCTTTCCGCAGCTCCCACTCCCTTCCACATCACCCTGACTTGCTCCCTTTGCTTTCCCCCCCTTTCCCACTCCAAAGCACTTATGTGTATGTATATATATATATATATATATATATATATATATATATATATACACACATATATATATATAATTCCATTTATTTATGCTGATGCCCATTTACTCATTTTGTGTCTGTCTCCTCCCCTCTAGACTGTGAGCCCGCTGTGGGCAGGGATTGTCTCTCTTTATTTGCTGTATTGTACTCTCCAAGTGCTTAGTACAGTGCTCTGCACACAGTAAGCGCTCAATAAATAAGACTGAATGAGAAACAGCATGGCCTAGTGGATAAAGCACTGGACTGGAAGTCAGAAGGACCTGGGTTCTAGTCCTGGCTCTGCTGTTTGTCTGCTGTGTGATTTTGGGCAATTACTTCATTTCTCTGTGCCTCATTTACCTCATCTGTATAATGGGAATTAACACTGTGAGCCCTATGTGGGACAAGGACTGTGTCCAACCTGATTAGCTTGTATCTACCCATGCTTAATATAGTGCCTGGCACATAGTAAGTGCTTAACAAATACTACAATTTATTATTATTATTATTATTATTACTATTATTATTATCTCACAAGCCCATACCCTTGGCATTATCCTTGACTGATCTCTCTCATTAAACCTATATATTCAATCTGTCACCAAATCCTGTTGGTTCCACCTTCACAGCATCGTTAAAATCTGCCCTTTCCTCTCCATCCAAACTGCTACTATGTCAAATCAAAGGCTCATCCTACCCCTCCTTGACTACTGCATCAGCCTCCTTGCTGACCTCCCTGCTTCCTGTCCCCCTCTTCAGTCCATACTTCACTCTGCTGCCCTGACTATTTTTCTACAAAAACCTTCAGGTCCTTTTTCCCCACTCCTCAAGAAACTTCAGAGGTTGCCCATCTACTTCTACATCAGACAGGAACTCCACACCATTGGCTTGAAAGCACTCAATCATCTTGCCCCCTTCTACCTCACCTCACTACTCTCCTACTACAACCCAGGCCGCACACTTCACTCTGCTAATGCCAACATTCTCACTGTGCCACAGTCTCATCTATCTCACCACCAACCTCTTGCTCATGTCACGCCTCTGGCCTGGAATGCCCTCCTCTTCATATAATAATAATAATAATAATAATGGTGATGATGGTAATTGTTAAGTGCTTACTAAGTGCAAAGCACTGTCCTAAGCACTGGATCTGACTGACGATTACTCTCCCCACCTTCAAAACCTTATTGAAGACACATCTCCTCACAGAGGCCTTCCCAAAACAGGCCCTCATTTCCTCTTCTCCCATTTCCTTCTACAGCCCAGCCTGCACCCTCCACTCCTCTGCTGCTAATCTCCTCACTGTCCCTCGTTCTCGCCTGTCCTGCTGTCGACCCCCGGCCCACGTCATCCCCCTTCCCTGGAATGCCCTCCCTCTGCCCATCTGCCAAGCTAGCTCTCTTCCTCCCATCAAGGACCTACTGAGAGCTCACCTCCTCCAGGAGGCCTTCCCAGACTGAGCCCCCTCCTTCCACTCCCCCTCGTCCCCCTCTCCATCCCCCCTGCCTTATCTCCTGCCCTTCCCCACAGCACCTGTATATATGTATATATGTTTGTACATATTTATTCCTCTATTTATTTATTTATTTATTTTACTTGTACGTATCTATTCTATTTATTTTATTTTGTTAAGATGTTTGGTTTTGTTGTCTGTCTCCCCCTTCTAGACTGTGAGCCCACTGTTGGGTAGGGACTGTCTCTATATGTCCCCAACTTGTACTTCCCAAGCACTTAGTACAGTGCTCTGCACACAGTAAGTGCTCAATACATACAATTGATTGATTGATTCCTAGCTGTATTACCCTTGTACTTGGGCATGAACCCTTTGTTCACCCTTCTCTCAGCCCCAGCATACTTATGTACATGATTTATTTATTTGTATCAATGATTGCCTCCCCCTCTTGACTGTAAACTTGTCATGGGCAGGGAAATATGTCTACCAACTCTACTATATTGTATTATCCCAAGGGCTTAGTACAGTGCTCTGCACAAAGTAAGCACTTGACATTATGTACATTTATTGAATTTATTTATTCATAGTAATAACTGTCTCCCCATCTCTAGACTGTAAACTCATTGTGAGCAGGGAATGTGCCTGTTTATTATTGTACTGTACTCTCCCAAATGCTTAGTACAGTGCTCTCCACACAGTAAGGGTTCAATAAATATGATCAAATGAATGATAAACACGATTGGTTGACTGATTGATTGATTAACTGGAGAAGATGGATGGAGGAGGCAGTTTAGATAGTTATAGCCTAGAGACCTGGAGATTGGTTTTTGAATTAACCTCACCATTAGGTGCTGGTTTCTTGTTTGTTTTTTAATGGTATTTCATAAGTGCTTACCATACATCAGGCTCTCTACTAAGCGCTGGGGCAGATACAAGCTAACCTGGTTAGATACAGTCCCTGTCCCACATAGTGCTCACAGTCTTAATCTTCATTTTTCAGATGAGGTAACTGGGATACAGAGAATTTAAGTGACTTGCCTAAGGTCACACAGTGGATAAGTGGCAGAGCTGGTATTAGGCTTCTCAACTTCCTAATTGTGGTATAATTGGCCTGTAATTTGTTGCTTAGCAGTTATTCTGTGCATTTAATAGGACTTTCACTGCTCTGAGTAAATATGGCTGACATGATGCTTCCCCCAGATTTCGTAACTGTCAAATCATAGAACAAAAACCAGCCTCGAGACCATAAGAACCCTGTACCATTTTTCTTCATCTGTAAAATGGGGATAAATACTTGTTCACCCTCCTACTAAGACTGTGAGACCCTTGTAGAACAGTGACTGTGTCCATCCTCATTATTTTGCTTCTAATTCAGTGCTTAGCCCAGTGCTTGGCACCGAGTAAATGCGTAACAAATAGTGTGGGGGTTATTATTATTATTCCCTGCCTCTATGTAGAGGGTTAGCAAGTGGAACAACTTGCTACTGCTGGAATTTTAATCTTTTAAATCAGCCCTTCCTGGTCATAGTCCTTGAGGCAGAGAAGCAGCATTGCCTAGTGGAAAGAGCCCGGGCCTGGGAATCAGAAGGACCTGGGTTCTAATCCTGGCTCTGCCACTTATCTGCTGTGTGATCTTGGGCAAAGTCACTTCACTTCTCTGTGCCTCAGTTTCCTCATCTGTAAAATGGAGATTAAGACTATGAGCCCAGTGTGGGACAGGGACTGTGTCCAACCTGATCGACTTGTATCTACCCCAGCACTTAGTACAGTGTCTGGCACATAGTAAGCCCTTAATAAATACTGTAAAAAAAATTGGTCAGACCCCTGCTCATCACTCAAACCCAGAAGCCACCCTCCAAAAGTGGGGCAATGAGATAAGGTGGTCCCCTCAGGCTCAATCTGGGTCTAGGGGGCTGCAGCTCTCTGCTGCTTGCACGGGGTGGAGTCTCAATCTCCATTTTGCAGATGAGGTAGCTGAGACACAGAGAAGTGGGATGAGTTGCCCAAGGCCACACAGCAGACAAGTGACAGAGCCGGGGCTGGAACCCATGACCTTCTGACTCCCAGGCTGTGTTCTAACCTCTACAGCATGCTGCTTCCCAGGGATTGTCTCTATTTGTTGCTGAATTGTACTTTCCAAGCATTTAGTACAGTGCTCTGCACACAGTAAGTGCTCAATAAATACAATTGAATGAATGAATGAATGAGTAGAACGAGAAAAGTAGCATGGCCTAGCAGAAAGAGCAATGGGCCTGAGTACCTGAGTTCTAATCCCGGCTCTGCCACTTGTCTGCTTTGTGACCTTGGGAAAGTCACTTAACTTTGCTGTGCCTCAATGCCCTCATCTGCAAAATGGAGATTCAATACCTGTTTTTCAGCCACTTAGACCTTGAGCCTCATGTGGGACTGATTCATTCATTCATCTATTCAATCATATTTATTGAGCACTTACTGTGTGCAGAGCGCTGAACTAAGCACTTGGAAAGTACAATTCGGCAATAGAGACAGTCTCTACCCAACAATGGACTCACAGTCTAGAACAGGGAGACAGACAACAAAACAAAACAAATAGACTGGTGTCAATACCATCAGAATAAATAGAATTATAGATATATACACATCAATAATAAAATAAATGGAGTAATAAATATGTACGAAGGGCGTAGGTCAGAGGGAGGGAGTGGGGGCGATGGGGAGGGGAGGAGAGCAGAGAATAAGGGGGGGGCTCAGTATGGGAAGGTCTCCTGGAGGAGGTGAGCTGTCAGTAGGGCTTTGAAGAGGGGAAGAGTGTTCGCTTGGTGGATGTGTGGAGAGAGGGCATTCCAGGCCAGAGGTAATAATAATAATAATAATAATGGCATTTATTAAGTGCTTACTATGTGCAGAGCACTGTTCTAAGCGCTGGGGAGGTTACAAGGTGATCAGGTTGTCCCACATGGGGCTCACAGTCTTCATGGGCTATGGGTCAACAGTGGGACAGGTGAAAATTAAGCCCAGTGAGGAGGTAAGCAGCAGCAGAGGAGCGGAGTGTGCAGGCTGGGCTGTAGAAGGAGAGAAGGGAGGGGAGGTAGGAGGGGGCAAGGTGATGGAGAGCTTTGAAGCCAAGTTCTGGCTTTTGAATCTACCCCACCGCTTACTACAGTCCTTGACACATAGTACACGCTTAAAAAATACCACAACCATTATTATTAGAAGCAGGGCCTCATCTTGCCACTCTTAAAACCAGCCATGATCCCTTAATCCACCCCAGAGAAACATTGGATTGCTGTATTTTTCAATCTTCCCAGGAGCAGAGCCTTCACTGCAGTGTCTACATTGGAGAAAATGTTGAAAATCTGTTCCTATGGATGTTATGTCCACTCACAGTCCAGGAGATGACATTCAGAGTAATCTTCTAGTCTTTTTTGCTAAGAGGATAATTATATATTGCTTCCTGTTCTGGGACTCGCATGCTCGATTCCTCTTTGGCTATTATTCCTTTTTCCATTCCTGTTTCTTCCTTTTCTCCTCTTTTCTCTTGGTTCTGTTGCAGCTCAGAACCTTTTTAATTAGGAAAAGTAGGTTATTTAATTTTATGAGGATCAAGAATCTTTTTTTTTTCATTCATGGGTTAGTCAACTGGAAAACCCTGCAATAAGAAGCTCATATACTTTTCTGATCCTTAGTGAGTTCTCGATTTTAGTCATAGCACTTTTAACTGCTGGAGGGTTGACTTAGAAAATAAGCTACATAGACACACTTTATCACTTCAGAATTTGGAGAGAGCAGTTTTCCTGTCCCTTATTTATTACTCTTCCTCATTTTTTCTATTAGTGGATCTGCTGCCTTTAAAAAAAATATCCACTCTACATTTAATCGAATTGTTTATTATTAATAATAATAATGATAATAATAATAGCGACAACAACAATAACAATAAAAATAATTGTTAAATGCTTACTATGTGCCAAGCACTGCACTAAGTGCTGGGGTAAACACAAAATAATCAGGTCAAACGTTCTTTCCACTGCATCGGATGGAACTATTATAATAATAATAATAATGATAATAATGGTATTTGTTAAGCACTTACTATGTGCTAAGCACTGTTCTAAGCGCTGCGGAGGTTACAAGGTGATCAGGTTGTCCCACAGGGGACTCACAGTTTTAATCCCCATTTTACAGATGAGGGAACTGAGGCACAGAGAAGTTAAGTGACTTGCCCAAAGTCACACAGCTGACAGTTGGCGGAGCCGGGACTTGAACCCATGACCTCTGACTCCAAAGCCCGGGCTCTTTCCACTGAGCCACGCTAACAGTTACTGGCAGAATTCAGGAACTCTTTAATCAATTTATCAGATGTATTTATTGAGTACTCTGCAGAACGCTGTAGTAAGTGTTTGGGAAAGTACAATACAACGGAGTTGGTAGATATGATCCCTACTCACAAGGAATTTACTGGATTGGACCACTTGGATTCTTATCTGCAAAACCAGATGGAGTTGAAGTACCTATTATCTTAACTTCAGCCCTGGAACATGGAAATATTCCATTCCCTAACAGTGGAGAACAAAAGAGTGCTTTGGCCTAGTGGAAAGAGAAGCAGCGTGGTTGAGAAGCAATGTGGTTTAGTGGAAAGAGTATGGGCTTGGGAGTCAGAGGTTGTGGGTTCTAATCCCTCTGCCACTTGTCAGCTGTGTGACTTTGGGCAGGTAACAACTTCTCTGTGCCTCAGTTACCTCATCTGTAAAATGGGGGGTGGGACAATCTGATTACCTTATATCTACCCCAGGGCTTAGAACAGTGCTTGGTACATAGTAAGTGCTAAACAAATACCATTATTATTATTATCATTATTATTATTATTAACATGGGTCTGGAAGTTAAAGAACCTAGATTCCAATCCTGGCTCCATCACTTGCCTGCTGTGTGACCTTGGAAAAGTCACAACTTTTCTGTGCCTCCATTTCCTCAACTGTAAAATGGGAATTCAATACCTGTTCTCCCTTCCACTTAGGCTGTGAGCCCTGTACGGAAATAATAGTTGTGGTATTTGTTAAGTGCTTACTGTGTGTCAAGCACAGAGGCAGATACAAGACAACTGGATTGGACATAGCGCCTATCCCATACTGGGCTCACAGTCTTAATCCCCATTTTACAGATGAGGTAACTGAGACACAGAAAAGTGAAGCGACTCACCCAAAGTCACACTGCAGACAAGTATCCAGTAGGTCATGCTGCTTCTCTGTTTGGGAAAGAGACTGTATCTGACCTGATTATCTTGTATCTACCCCAGTGCTTAGTACAGTGCTTGGCACATAGTAAGTGCTTAATTATTGGTGATTCTTCTTCTTCTTCTTCTTATTATTATTATTATTATTATGTTTTTGTTGTTGCCGTTGATAATAATAATAATGATAATGATAAGAGTAATAATAATGCTAAATGATTTCCTTGCTGGCATTTTCTGATCTGACCCAACACTTCTCTCCTCATCCTGGAGAAATCCAGGGAAATGGTAGAGAAGTAGCTTACCCTAGTGTTTGGCACAAAGTAAGCACTCAACAAATAACATAGTAATAATAATAATAAACAGAAACTTCTATATTTTATACCCTGTAGCAGAACCTGCCAGCTACAAAGGCAAAGTAACTGTTCTGGCATCTTACATTGCAGTCATGTACATGTTAAATGGTTTTAACTCTCTTGCATCTATCATATTAACAGATGTTCAGATTACCTTCATTACATGAAAAATGCTTTCTGGTTCTTACAACATCTGCCATGCATCAAGATAAAAATAGCACAGTATGCATTCTTGTAACTTCTCAACATTATCATATGAAAAACATTTTTAAGGTTTACTGATTCACTGATTCCTTACTCTTATAGAGTGACAGTGGAGGTAATAAATGCATCTAAATTTGAAAGGAGATTAGAGGAGCGAAGTGTGTGGGCTTGGATGTAGTAGGAGAGTTCCAGAAAATCAGTCAATCAATCATATTTATTGAGTGTGTACTCTGGGCCAAGAACTGCACTAAGTGCTTGTATAATATAATAGAGCTGGTAGATACATTCCCTGTCCACGAGCAGCATAAAATCTAGAGGGGGAACAGACATTTATACGACTGAAGAAATTACAAATATGTATGTAATTGCTATGGGGTTGAGGGAGGGGTGAATAAAGGGTGCAAATCCTAATGTAAGGGCAACGCAGAAGAGAATGGGAGAAGAGGAAATGAGGCCCTAGATGGGGAAGATCTCTTGGAAGGGATATGATTTTAATTAGGATTTAAAGGTGGGGAGAGTGATTGCCTGTCACATATAAAGGGGGAGGGAGTTCCAGGCCACAGGCAGGATTTGGGTAAGGGGTCGTCAGTGAGATAGATGAGATGGAGGCACAGTGAGTAGGTTGGCATTAGAGGAGCAAAGTGTGTGCGTTTGAATGTAGTAGGAGAGTAGTTAGGCGAGGTAGGGTGGGGCAAAGTGATTGAGTGCTTTATAGTCAATAGTAAAGAGTTTTTGGTTGATGTGGAGGAGGATGGGCCACCACTGGAGGATCTTGAAGAGTGGGGAAAAATGGACTGAATGCTTTTGTAGAAAAGTGATCTGAGCAGCAAAGTGAAGTATGGACTGGAGTGAGAAGAGACAGGAAGCTGGGAGATCAGCAAGGAGGCTGATGCTGTTGTCAAGGTGGAGTGGGATAAGTACTTGGATCAATATGATAGCGGTTTGGGTGGACAGGAAAGAGCAGATGTTAGCAATTTTGTGAAGGTAGAAGCGACAGGATTTGGTGATAGATTGGTTATGTGGTTTGAAAGAGAGCAATGAGTCGAGGCTCTCAGCTTGTGAGACAGAGGATGGTGGTGCTGTCTACAATGATGGGAAAGTCAAGAGGAAGGCAGGATTAGGGTGGGAAGATGAGGAGTTCCGTTTAGGACATGTCAAGTTTGAGATATAATAATAATAATAATAATAATGGCAATTATTAAGCCCTTACTATGTGCAAAGCACTGTTCTAAGTGCTGGAGAGGTTACAAGGTGATCAGGTTGTCCCACGCGGGGCTCACAGTCAATCCCCATTTTACAAATGAGGTAATTGAGGCACAGAGTAGTTAAGTGATTTACCCAAAGTCACACAGCTGGCAACTGGCAGAGCTGGGATTTGAACCCATGACCACTGACTCCAAAGCCTGTGCTCTGTCCACTGAGCTACGCTGCTTCTCAATTTTTCGGGTGACTGCTTCCCACCCTTGGGTTCACAGACACACAGTCCCCCTTCCCAACTCCCTCCCGGCTCTGGGTTGTGAGAGACTGGCTCCTCGTCCGTCCCCACCGCCACATACACAAACACACACACACTCTCTCTCTCTCTCTCACTCACGCACATCCCCCTCACCAGTAACAGTAGTTGGGCACAGACCAGACAGTGAGAACGGTCTCGTTGAAATGCCATTTGTAGCCCTCCATGACCAACTGGTGGGTCCAGCAAATCATGTCGATGTCATTGAGAAGCAGAATGGCTCAGTGGAAAGAGCACAGGCTTTGGAGTCAGAGGTCATGGGTTCAAATCCCGGCTCCGCCAATTGTCAGCTGTGTGACTTTGGGCAAGTCACTTCACTTCTCTGGGCCTCAGTTACCTCATCTGTAAAATGGGGATTAAGACTGTGAGCCCCCTGTGGGACAACCTGATCACTTTGTAACCTTCCCAGTGCTTAGAACAGTGCTTTGCACATAGTAAGCACTTAGTAAATGCCATCATCATTATTATTATTATTATTATTATTATTATTATTAGCCGCATTGAACTGGGCCACCATGTCACTGCCAAACAGGTACCCTGCCCCCCGGGGGCTGACACCCCAGCCCATTGTGTCTGCAAAGGAGGGGAGTCAGACAGATGGTTTTCTTCCACTTCACTGACTAAGGTGGGACATCCAAGTAGAAATGCCCTGAAGGCATGAGGAAATACAGGACAGCAGACAGGAAAAATCAGGGCTGGAGATGTAGATTTGGGAGTCACCTGAAAATGCCAACTAGTAAATAACTAAGTACAGGTCCTCGAGCAAAGGGAAAATGACGTCACGTCAGTGAAAACTCTTAAGAGAACAGCTAGCTATTATTATTGTATTTGTCTTACTGTGTGACAAGCCCTATTCTGGATAAATACAAATTAATCAGTTTCTCCACAACCCCTGTCCCACGTGGGGCTCACAGTCTATGTAGGAGGGAGAACTGGTATTTAATCACCATTTTACAATTGAGGAATGTGAAGTATAGAGAAGTTAAGTGACTTGCCCATTGATAGAGGTGGGATTAAAACTCAGACCCTCTGACTGCCAGGCCTGACTCTCTCTACTAGGCAACACTGCTTCTCATAGATAGAATTATTAGTAGTAGAGACCTGATTATTGAGAGGTTCCAGAGTTCAGGGCACTGAACAAAAAGCTTAGATAGTCAAACTAGGACCGAAAGGGCAAAGCTATCCCTTGAAATGATCATAGGTGTCACTACGCAAAGTTATTTCAGGGAGAGACAGTGTGGTCCAGTGGAAAGCATCCAGGTCTTGGAGTTAGAAGACCTGGGTTGTAATCCTGGCTCTGCCACTGGTCTGCCATGTGACCTTGGGAAAATCACTTAACTTCTTTGTGCCTCAGTTTCCTCATCTGTAAAATGAAGATGAATTAAATTCTGAGCCCTATGTGGGGCAGGTGTAGTGCTGATAGTAATAATAATTATGATATTTGTTAAGCATTTACTAAACCTACTGTAGATGCTTGATAAGTGTCAAAATTTGTATCATGATTGCTATAAGCTTAAACTGTGAAATGACATGATTGCTTGAGTCCATTCCCTCTTTCCTTTTAAACTATGGTCTTATTTATCCATGCAAAAAATGAGTTGGGGGTTGTCCCAGGATGCAAAGAACATGTGTCAGGGAGGTTGTAATTAGGGAAGGAAAGAGGACCCTGAGCACAGCAGCAGCGATGGTGATGGTGAGTGCCATTACTTGGTTTGCATTTACAATAATAATAATAATAATAATGGTATTTGTTCATTCCTTCATTCATTAACCATATTTATTGAGCACTTACTGTGTGCAGAGCACTGTACTAAGTGCTTGGGAAGTACAAGTTGGCAAAACATAGAGATGGTCCCTACCCAACAGCGGGCTCACAGTCTAGAAGGGGGAGACAGACAACAAAACAAAACATATTAACAAAATAAAATAAATAGAATAAATATGTACAAATAAAATAGAGTAATAAATACGTACAAATATATATACATATATACAGGTGCTGTGGGGAGGGGAAGGAGGTAAGGTGTAGGGGATGGGGAGAAGAGGGAGAGGAAGGAGGGAGCTCAGTCTGGGAAGGCCTCCTGGAGGAGGTGAGCTCTCAGTAGGGCCTTGAAAGGAGGAAGAGAGCTAGCTTGGCGGATGTGCGAAGGGAGGGCATTCCAGGCCAGGGGGATGACGTGGGCCGGGGGTCGACAGCGGGACAGGCGAGAACGAGGCACTGTGAGGAAATTAACGGCAGAGGTGTGGAGGGTGCGGGCTGGGCTGTAGAAGGAGAGAAGGGAGGTAAGGTAGGAGGAGGTGAGGTGATGGACAGCCTTTGTTATGTGCTTACTATGTGCAAAGCACTGTTCTAAGTGCTGGGGAGGTTACAAGGTGATCAGGTTGTCCCACGGGGGGCTCACAGTTTTAATCCCCATTTTTCAGATGAGGTAACTGAGGCCCAGAGAAGCTAAGTGACTTGCCCCAAAGTCACACAGCTGACAGTTGGTGGAGTCAGGATTTGAACCCATGACCTCTGACTCCAAACCCCCTGCTCTTTCCACTGAGCCATACTGCTTTATGGCATTTGTTAAGTGCTAACTATGTGTCAAACAGAGTTCTAAGCACTAGGGTAGATAGAAGTAAATTAGGTTGGGCATGGTCCCTTTATTGCATGGGGTTCACAGTCTAAGGAAGAACAGGAGAACTGAGGCATAGAGAAGTGACTAACCCAAGGTCACACAGAAAGATAGGATTAGAACCCAGGTCCTCTGACTCCCAGGCACATCCTCTTCCCACTAAGCTAAGCTGCTTCTCCAATGTTCTGATTGTATCTCCTCTGCAAGGGGCAGGTAAGAGTGGTTGCAGCTATCACTATTTCCTAGAATTACAACAGTGCTTTGCGCATAGTAAGTGCTTAATAAATGCCATTATTATTATTATAGAATATCCTGGCTGCTGTGCCTTGGCTCCAGCTCTTGACCGCTTTCTGTTCTTGCCTGCTTCCTCCTGCCATCACAGTTCCTTTCTGCATGAGACATCAGTCCCCCCGTGCCTCCCTCAGATCCTCTCTCCCCAGTCCCACGGGAAGAGCAGGCAATTCGGCATATAATCATAACATGTGCTAAAATAGTTGATTGGAAAAAATAGAGGCTCTGTTTGCACTAGCAGAAGTCACAAGTGAAGCAGCCTAGGGTTCACAGTACCTGACACCTTTGATGTTTCTGCACATTGCTTGTGAGGAGAAGTGTTGTTTGTTGAGATTTCCATAGGCAGATGACTTCAGTGGCTGCTCCATCAGCCCCTACAGAATGCTTTCTTTACATTCAGTCTGGGGATCACTTGATACTTTCCAGGAGGGAAAGCAGCTGCTCCTGGAGGAGAATCAATTTTAATTTGGGGGAAATCATACCGAATGAAAATTTTCCTCCGGTCATTGTGGCCGGGCCTGTTCCCTCTTGACCACAGAGATGTACTTCTCTTTGAATCGTCAGATGCCTGAGGGGTAGAAAGAGGAGGAGATGGTGGCAGATATTGCAGATAGTCAGCGCAGCCTCAAATCAAAGTCCAGGTCTTATATGTGGTGCAGTGCAAGGAGCACTTTTGTTGGGAACATTACCTTTGAATGAGAGAAACAAAGTTCCCAGCATATGAAGTCGTTTTTTGGTCAAAACTGACAATACTTATGGTGACCTTTTCTTAAGGCATACCCTGGGTGCAATTCCCTCACTCAGTCATGTCAACATGTTTGCTGCATACATTGTAACCTTGGATCCTAATCCTCCTCGATCTCTCAGCTGCCTTTGACACTGTGGACCATCCCCTTCTCAACACGTTTTCCAACCTTAGCTTCACAGACCCTGTCCTCTCCTGGTTTTCCTCTTATCTCTCTGGCCATTCATTCTCAGTCTCCTTCACAGGCTCTTCCCCCCTCTCTCATCCCCTTACTGTAGGGGTTCCTCAAGGGTCAGTTCTTGGTCCCTTTCTACTCTCCATACACACTCACTCCCTCAGTGAACTCATTCACTCCCACAGCTTCAATTTTCATCTCTAAGCAGTTGACTCCCAAATCTACATCTCCTCCCCTGTTCTCTCTCCCTCCCTCCAGGCTCACGTCTCCTCCTTCCTTCTGGACATCTCCTCTTGGATGTCCTCCCATCATCTAAAACTCGACATGTCCAAGCCTGAGCTCCTTGTCTTCCCTCCCAAACCCTGTCCTCTCCCTGGCTTTCCCGTCACTGTGTACGGCGCTACCATCCTTCCCGTCTCACAAGCCCGCAACCTTGGTGTCATCCTCGACTCCGCTCTCTCATTCACCCCACATGTCCAATGAGTCACCAAAGCCTGCCGGTCTCACCTTCACAACATCACCAAGATCTGCTCTTTCCTCTCCATCCAATCTGCTACCACGTTAGTACAATCACTCATCATATCCCGACTGGATTACTGCATCAGCCTTCTTTCTGACCGCCCAACCTCCTGTCTCTCCCCACTTCAGTCTATACTTCACTCTGCTGCCCGGATTATCTTTCTACAGAAACGTTCTGGGCATGTCACCCCTCATCCTCAAAAATCTCTGGTGGTTTCCTATCAACCTCTGTAGCAAGCAAAAACTCCTCGCTATTGGCTTCAAAGCTCTCCAACACCTTGCCGTCTCCCACCTCACCTCCCTTCTCTCCTTCTACATCCCAGCTTACACACTCCGCTCCTCTGGCACTAACCTTCTCACTGTGCTTCGTTCTCACCTGTCCCATCATCAACCCCTGGCCCACGTCCCACCTCTGGCCTGGAATGCCCTCCCTCCTCATTCAATCATATTTATTGAGTGCTTACTCTGTGAAGATCACTGTACTAAGCACTTGGAAAGTACAATTCGGCAACAGATTGAGACAGTCCCTACTCAAATCCACCAATCACATTACCCCCTTCAAAGTCCTATTGAAGGCTCACCTCCTCCAAGAGGCTTTCCCAGACTTTGCCCCCCTTTTCGTCACCTCTCCCTCCCCTCCCCATCACCCCGACTTGCTCCCTTTACTCTACCCCTCTTCCTCACCCTACAGCACTTGCATATATACGTACATATCTATAATTCTATTTATTTATTTTAATTCCTGTTCACTTGTTTTGATGTGTATATAGCTATAATACTGTTTATTTGTATTGATGCTATTGATTCCTGTTTACTCATTTTGATGTCTGTCTCCCCCCTTCTAGACTGTAAGCCTGTTGTGGGCAGGGATTGTCTCTCTTTATTGCTGAATTGTACTTTCTAAGCACTTAGTACAGTGCTTTGCACACAGTAAGTGCTCAGTAAATACAACTGAATGAATGAATGAATCTGCACCTTAATATTCCCACCTTCCCAATGCCTGTGCTCAAGGAGAGCAAATAATTGATCCATCAATCATATTTCTTGAGTGCTTACCATATGCAGAGGACTGTGCTGAATGCTGGGGAGAGAATAATAAATCCTTCTTGTGATTGCTGCACTCTAGGCTGGTCTGTCTGCCACTGTTGTCTCCCCACCTGTGGATGCCACATTTCCAAACCCTGACCCCTAGATATTGCCCAGTTTTCTTATGATCACCATGGCCTAGGTGATAGAGCACGGATCTGGGGGTAAGAAGGACTTGGGCTCTAATCCCAGCTCCTCTACCTGTCTGCTGTGTGACCCTGGGCAAGTCACTAAACTGCTTTGTGCCTCAGTTTTCTCAACTGTAAAATGAGGATTCAATATATGTTCTTCCTCCTTTTGAGACTGTGAGCAGCATGTGGGTCAGGGACTCTGTCCAACCTGATTATCTTATATCTATCCCAGTGCTTTAGAAGACTTCTGGACACATAGAAAGCACTTAACAAATAATAATAATAATAATGATGGCATTTATTAAGCACTTACTATGTGCAAAGCACTGTTCTAAGTGCTGAATGATGGCATTTGTTAAGTGCTTACTATGTACCAAGCACTGTTCTAAAAACTGGAGCGGATACAAGGTAATCAGGTTGTATGACGTGGAGCTTACAGTCTTAATCCCCATTTTACAGGTGAGGGAACTGAGGTACAGAGAAGTTAAGTGACTTGCCCAAAGTCACCCAGCTGATACCATCCTAATATCAATCAATGGCATAATAAGAATAATAATGATAATAATTAATAGTATTTATTGAGTATTTACTGTGTGCAGAGCACTATACTGAACTCTTAGAAGAGCGCAATACAACAGAATTGATAGACATTCCCTGCCCAGAGCAAGCTTTCAGCCTACAGATGAGCATTCTGTCTAGAGAAAAGCTTATAGTCCTGAGTACAAAAAAGTAGAGTTGGTAATAATAATAATAATTATATTTTTTAAGCACTTAGAATGTGTCAAGCACACAGTTCTAAGCACTGGGATAGATACAAGGTAATCAGGTTGTCCCACGTGGGGCTCACAGTCTTAATCTCCATTTCACAGATGAGGTAACTGAGGCACAGAGAAGTTAAGTACCTTGTCCAAGGTCACCCAGAAGATGAGTGGCAGAGCCGTGATTAGAACACATGACCTCTGACTCCCAAGCCCTTGCTCTTTCCACTAAGCCACGCTGCTTCTCCACATCCAATATCAATATTCTCAATATCTCAATTATCCAATATTTCTTGGAATTCCTTCAGGAAAAACATCTAGCATCTTTCCTGAGGTAGCATGGAGTACAAATCCAGTCCTAAGTTCTATAAACAGCGTAGTCCATGCCTTCCCTATACGATACATGGAAGGATTCATTCTCTCTGTGTCCTTAAAACTACAGGGTTATTGAGATGTGTTCAGTTTGAATGGAAAGAGCACAGGCCTGGGAATCAGAGGACCTGGTTTCAAATCCCATCTCTTCCTCTGACCTGCTGTGTGACCCTGGGCAATCCACTTAACTTCTCTGTGCCTCAAATTCCTGATCTGTAAAATGGGGATTTTATATCTGTTCTCCCTCCCACTTAGAATGTGGGGCAGGGATTATGTCTCCAACTTGATCTGGTATCTACCCCACCACATAGTAGTGCTTAACAAATGTTGGTTTTATTGTTATTACTATCATTATTACTATGATGATGATAATTTTCATTATTATTGCTTATACCTCATGCTGTACCCAAAGTTATTTAAACAAAAATAATGAAGTTATTAAAGAAAGAACTTGTGCAAATTAATTTACTTAAAATCAGTTTAGTTTGTGTCTTTTTTGTTTGTTTATTTGCTCCCTTCTAGTGTTTGTTCATCATAACAGCTTTACATCCAGCTTCATTTGTGATTCCGTGATTGTTTGGCATTCACAAAATGGTTTAACTCATCCTTAATGATCAGATTCCAGATGGTCAATAAGTGACTTGTTTTTTTGGTAGTAAAAACAACACTAACTTTATCTACTGTCCTATTTTCATGAATAGTTTGACTTCTTCTCAGTTGTTTCATTTTTTGAGGCCCTTTTTTTTAACTCCTTCGAACTTTGCCTCCCTATTTTTCCCCCTCTTAAGTTTACTTGGCTTGGTGATCGTTTGTGTTTTAAAATAGTTCAGCCTCTCCTCTATAAGCTCACTGTGGGCAGGGAAAGTATCTACCAACTCTATTTTACTGTTACCCACCCAAGCACTTAGTTCAGTACTGAACCCACACAGTAAGTGCTCAATAAGTACTGTCGATTGTTTGATTAATTGAATGGTTGAGCCACGGCCACCAGAGCACATTTCCAAACCATTGTGACTGATACTCATCCTAGAAAAGCACCAACCCTGAAACTCAGAGAACCACTTCTGATTGAATTCCCAGGCTATCTCTGTCAATTATCTTTACTTATCTTTCAATAAAAAGACTACTAAGGGATTCCAATAAAACAAAACAAAATTATTTACAATAGATTTCCCCATTCGAGCCCACACAATAGTTCAGAGGGACTCTCAGTCTGGAAAACAGTGAAACCTGATGCAGGAAGATAAAGATGAAAGTGAACTGAATTTATGAAAATAGTAGGCTTTGGATGCAGTAAAAAGTTAAACTCATTTCCAACAGAATTTCAACTCATTACCTTTGAAATTGCCTGAATTTGAATCTAGTAGTCCAACTGAGGGAGAAAAAAATGTGGTTTTTAATGATGATAGTAAAATTCATTTAAGCTGAAAGGGTAATGTTTCTTTTTCTTTAATGGAGCAAAGGATACGTGGTGTATATTCTGTTCAAAAGCATTTCAAT
The DNA here is from genome assembly GCF_015852505.1 of Tachyglossus aculeatus. NCBI lineage: Eukaryota > Metazoa > Chordata > Mammalia > Monotremata > Tachyglossidae > Tachyglossus > Tachyglossus aculeatus. Next base: position 91,088,407 of record NC_052066.1, read on the forward strand.
AAGCAAGTAGAACTTCTGACAGTCTGAAACATCTGCTTACCTAACTTTTCTTACCTTCTGGATCTAGGCAAATAATACATTTAAACAACTGAAACCCATTTCGTGCAAACTGTTTTACTGAAAATAAAGAGGTAAGAAAAAAATTGGTTTTTAACAAGAACAAAAAGGAGTTTCCAGAAGGTGTGAATGCAAGCTTTGGGGTAAAGGTCCAGTATAAAAGTCGTCATTCACCCTCTTCTTTATGGCTTGAATATTATGCGTGTTCCCACAGACATTATAGGACATCTGTGTTCCAAACAGAATTCAGTGTGATTAAAGACCCAGGCCTGATCCTCTCTCTGGTTCTGCTTGTACAGCCAACAATAGCAATGCTAGCTTGTCTTCATTTCATATCCAAGCCTCATTGTACCATTCACTTTAATGGAAACACTTCTAAAAATCAGAGATGACTGAAATGAAAGTTTAGTTAAGAAAGTTTAGAGCATCGGGCTCTACGTGGAGTTGATCCTTGCCTTGACTGTGTTCGGTTTCAGACTCGAAAAATGAGTCCTGAAGCAAGGCAGTTTGAAAGAGGGACACATGGCTGATTGTTTTATCGACATCATAATCGGATGAATCTTTGTGCACCAGGCAACCGAATTAGATGAATCATTGCTAATGAATTTTTCAAAATAATATTTAGCCATTTCATCTTGACTATTGTAGAGGCAAGGAGAGTTACTATGGAAATCGTTCTGGAGATTCCAGGTGCTTTTCAGCATTTCATCCCTAATAGCTAGCTGAAGGGGAGCATTATTTCATGATATACTATAAAAATTGAGGCTATTATTGTCCATAAGTGACTGCTATAGATTTCAGCAGACAAGACTGTTTCTCAATTTTCTTCCTTTATGCTTCCTAGGTGGTAATTGATGTTGTTTCTGCCACTATATAATGTTTTTTATCCAATAATCTTGAAGAGAAGCGACAATTTTCAGAAGTTGCCCAAGGGTCAGTCTAGCAGTCAGCCAACCTGATACAGCTGTGTCTTTTAGTACTCCTTTCTATGAGTTCCCCAGCCCTGCCACCTTACAGTTATGTTAAGGAGTTTTCAAAGGTCGAAGCTGATAGCTAAACTGCTGGTTTCTCCTCACCTCTACTTCATTATTAGAGAAGGACATCAGTAATAATAATAATAATAATAGTACTTGCTAAATGCTTCACTGATATTGTCCATTCCTGGTTTGCCTCCTATCCCTTTGGCTGCTCATTCTCAATCTCTTTTGAGGGCTCCTTCTCTGCCTCTCGTCTTCTGAGGATGTTCCTCACAGCTCATTTCTGAGTCCCCATCTATTCTCCAGCTACACGCACTCCTTTGGAGAACGCCTTTGCTCCCATGGCTTCAACTACTATATCTACCAGATGATTCCCAAATCGAATCTACCTCTTTCAGCCCAGTCCTCCCTCCTGCCTCCAAGGCATCTCTACTTGGCTGTCCTACTGAAACCTCATACTTAACCTGTCCAAAACAGAACTCCTCATCTTCCCATCCATACCTAGTTCTTCCTTTAACTTTCCAATTACTGTAATGAATCATCAATCGTATTTATTGAGCGCTTACTGTGTGCAGAGCACTGCCATCCACCCTGTATTGCAAACCCATAAACTCGGAGTTATCCTAAACTAATCTCTCTCATTCAACCCACATGTTCAAGCTGTTACCAAATCCTGTCAACTAAACCTTCACAACACAACTAAAATCCCCCCTTTCCTCACCATCCAAACTGCTACCATGCTAATCCAAGCACTTTTCCTCTCCCTCCTTGACCACTGCATCAGTCTTCCTGCTTATCTCCTAACTCCTATCTCTCCCCACTCCAGTCCATACTTCACCCTGCTGCCTGGATCATGTTTCCTAAGAAAAGTTCAGTACATGTTTCCCCACACCTCAAGAACCTCCAGTGATTATTCTTGTACCTTAGAATCAAACAGAAATGCCTCACCATTGACTTTAAAGCACTGCCCCATCATTCATTCATTCAATTGTATTTATTGAGTGCTTTACTGTGTGCAGAGCACTGTACTAAGCGCTTGGGAAGTACAAGTTGGCAACATATAGAGACAGTCCCTACCCAACAATGGGCTCACAGTCTAGAAGGGGGAAACGGACAACCCAGCATGTTCACTTTGCTCCTCTAATTCTAACCTATTCACTCTACCTTAATTTTGTCTATCAATCAATAATATTTATTGAACACTTACTATGTGCAGAACACTGTAGTAAGCACTTGGGAGAGTATGATATAATGGAGTTGGTAGACACATTCTATGCCCACAATGAGCTTACAGTCTATCTCGCCTCTAAACCCTTACCCCACATCCTGCCTCTGGCTTGGAACTCCCTCCTCCTCCATATTCAATAGATGATCACTCTCTCCACCTTCAAAGGCTTATTATAATTACATCTCCTCCAAGAGGCCTTCCCTAATTAAGCCTTCATTTCCCCTACTCTCTCTCTCTCTTCACCCTTGCACTTGTATTTAGACCCTTTATTCACTCCGCTCACAGCCTCACAGTACTTCTGAACCTATCGGTAATTGATTTTTACATCTGTCTCCCCTTCTAGACTGTAAGGTCTCTGGGGGCAGGGAACATATCTACTAACTCTGTTATATTGTACTTTCCCATGTTCTAAAAACAGTGGTCTGGGCACAGTAAGTGCTCAGTAAATATGATTCATTGACTGATTAGCTGATCTATTTTACTCCCTCTCCCTTAATTGCTTATGTTCAGAGAAGCAGCATGGCTCAGTGGAATGAGCCCAGGCTTTGGAGTCAGAGGTCATGGGTTTGAATCCCAGCTCCGCCACTTGTCAGCTGTGTGACTTTGGGCAAGTCACTTCACTTCTATGGGCCTCAGTGACCTCATCTGTAAAATGGGGATTAAGACTGTGAGCCCCCGCCGTGGGACAATCTGATCACCTTGTAACCTCCCCAGCACTTAGAACACTGCTTTGCACATAGTAGGCACTTAACAAATGCCATTATTATTATTATTGTCATCTGTATCTTCTTACCACTTGATATTTATCCCTGCATCAGCCCCAAAGCACTTATGTGCACATCCATAATTCATTCATTCATTCATTCATTCAGTCATGTTTATTGAGCACTTACTGTGCGCAGAGCACTGTACAAAGCACTTGGGAAGTACAAGTTGGCAACATATAGAGACGGTCCCTACCCAACAGTGGGCTCACAATCTAGAAGGGGGAGACAGACAACAAAACAAAACATGTAAACAGGTGTCAAAATCATCAGAACAAATAGAATGTCTGTCTTTACCTCAAGACTGTAAGCTCTTTGTGGACAGGGATCATGTCCATAAATTCTGTTATACTGTATTATCCTAAGTACTTAGTGTTTTGTTCTGGACACGGCAAGCTCTCAATAAATATGTAAGCCAATTAAAAGCAGGAAATATATCTGCTAACTGCTGAATTGTACTCTTCCCAAGCACTTAGTACAGAGCTCTGCACATAATAAGTGCTAAATAAATACCATTGATTTATTTATTGATTGATTGATTACTATGTGCCTAACGCGGTACTATGGGTGGAAAAGATAGAAAATAATCAGTGTGGATACAGTTTCTGTCCCATAGTCTAAGTAGAAGGGAGAGCAGGTACTAAATAGATGATGAAACACAGGAACAGAAAAGTGAAGTGACTTGTCCAAGGTCACTTAGCAGGCAAGTGACAGAGCTGGGATTAGAACTCACTCCCAGACCGTGCTTTTGTCACTAAACCTTGCTGCTTAACCCTTCAGGGATGTTGATTGGGTATGAGAAATTCCTGAGTCAGCATTGATAATAGTGACATTTGTTACATGCTTACTATGTGCCAGGCACTGAACTAAGCACTGGGGTGGTTACAAGCTAATTGGGTTGGACACTGTGCCTCTCTCACATGGGGCTCACAATCTTAATCCTCATTCTACAGATGAGGCAACTGAGGCACAGAGAAATTAAGTGACTTGCCCAAGGTCACATGGCAGACAAGTGGTGGAATTAAGATTGGAACCCATGACCTTCTGATTCCCAGGCCCATGCTCTATCCACTATGCCACGCTGTTTCGCTAGACATTTCTAACCAATCACCATCCACCTGGCAAAGGGCAATCAAACAATCAATCAATCATATTTATTGAGTCCTTATTGTGTGCATCGCACTGTACTAAGTGCTTGGGAGGGCACTACACAACACATTCCCTGCCCACAATGAATTTACAGTCTAGAGGGGAAGACAGATATTAATAGAAACAAATAAATTACAGTGGGGCTGGGGGGCAGTGGTGGTGAATAAAGGGAGCCAGTCAGGGGTGACACAGAAGAGAGTGGGAGTAGAGGAAATGAAGGCTTAGTCAGAGAAGGCCTCTTGGAGGAGACGTGCCTTCAATAAGCCTCTGAAGGTGGAGAGAGTAATTATCTGTTATGAAAACAGAGGATGTTCCAGGCCAGAGGCAGGACATGGGTGAGAGTTAGGCAGCAAGATAGATGAGACTGAGGTATAGTGAGAAAGTTAGCATTAGAGGAGTAAAGTGTGTGGGCTGGGGTTTAATAAGAGAGTAGTAAGGTGAGGTAAAAAGGGCAAAGTGATTGAGGCTTTAAAGCCAATGATAAAGAGGTACTGTATGAGGTAGAGATGGATGGGCAACAACTAAAAGTTTTTGAGGAGTGGGAAAAGATGGACTGAACGTTTTTTGTAGAAAAATAATCCTGGCAGCAGAGAGAAGTATGGTCTGGAGTAGGGAGAGACAGGAGGCAGGGAGGTGAGCAAGGGGACTGATACAGTGTAAGCACTTGGATTAACATGGTAGCAGTTTGGATGGAGTGGAACGGATTTTAACAATGCTGTGAGGGTTGAATTTACAGGATTTTGTAATCAGTTGAATATATGGATTGAATGAGATAGAGGAGTCAAAGATAATGCCAAGGTCATGGCCTTGTGAGACAGGAAGGATAGTGGTTCTGCCTACCGTGATGGGAAAGTCACAAGGAGAGCAGGGTTTAGGTGAGAAGATAAAAGGTTCTGTTTTAGACATATTAAGTTTGAGATGAGGGGAGGACATCCAGGAGGACATCCAAGTACAGATGTTTTTAAGGCAGGAGGAAATGGAAGACTGCTGAGAGGGAGGGAGATCAGGGCTGTAGATGTAGATTTGAGTGACATCCGCAAAGAGGTGGTAGTTGAACCCATGGGAGTGAATGAGTTCTCCGAGGGAGTGGGTGTAGATGGAGAATAGACCAGAACTGACCTCTGAGGGACCCCCATATTTAGGAGGTAGGAGGCAGAGGAGGAGTCCATGAAAGATATTGAGAACGAGCAGCCAGAGAGATAGGAGTAGAACCAGGAGAGGACAGTGTCAGTGAAGTTGAGGATGGATAATGTTTCCAGAAGAAGGGGGTGGTCGACAGTATCGAAGGAAGCTGAGAGGTCAAGGAGGATTAGGGTGAAGTAGGGTCCATTGAGTTTGGCAAGAAGGTGATCATTTGTGACCTTGAGAAGGAGGCTTCTATGGAGTCAAGGGGATGGAAGCCCCTCCTTTACTCCCACAGTACTTTTGTACATGTCTATACTTGGTTGCCTCTCCTACCTGCAATGTATTTTAGTGTCTATCTCTCCCTCTAGTCTTTAAGATTTTATAGGAAGGGATCATTTCCACTGATACTCTATTTCACTGTATTTTTCCAAGTGCTTAATACAGTGCTCTGTACACAGGAAATGCTCAATAAATACCATTGGTTGATTGTTTTTCCAAATCTGTTACGAGCCTGAGAAGTTGAAGGCTTTATTGAGATTGCCCATGAATTAAGCACACTAAGAAAAAGAAAATATTAGCAAGGAAATATGTGGGGAAGGAGGGGTTGGGGAGAGAAACCAGGACTGGGGCAAAATTCTAAAAATCCTAAAACCAGAGTGATAAGGGGAAACCTTTCTAGTGTATCCGGGACAAGGAAATTGGGAATCAGAGGGAATGTCCAACATCTTGCCAAAGTCTCCATGCAGGCATACATAATATTATTAGTCGTTGTAGTAATCATAATAGTATTTGTTGAGCACTTACTGTGAGTCAAGCACTGTACCAAGGGTTGGGGTAGTTATATGATAATCAGATTGGACACCATCCATGTCCCCCATGGGACTCACTGTCCAAGTAAGAGGGAGAACTGGTATTTCATCTCCATGTCCCCAATGAGGAAACTGAGGCACAAAGAATTTAAGTGACTTACTCCAGCAGGGGAACGGCAGAGTTTGCCGTACTGAGTTTGCCAGCATCAAAGTGTCTCTCAACCCCACGGCAGGCAGGAGGATACCTGGAAACTGAGCCAAGTCACTCTGCTGCAGGGAACTGCTCTTGACAGTGGGCAGGATTATGGGAGGTGGGGGTGGGTGTCACAAGCCCACAGTTCTCCAGATGGCTTTTGGGGGAGAGGAGAATCCCACTCCCCGCAGGTCATCACAGCGCACATCAGAACCTCAAATGGAAAGTACCTGCAAACCTGGAGCTAAACCAGCCTGGATGTCCTCCAAGGCCACTAACAGTCCAGGCTGAGTTCCCCAAGGCTGCCCTGAACCTCCATGTTGTGAGAAGTCAGTGTTTCATAATGCTGCTTTTGGAGGTGCAATCAGGACCAGTGAGCTGGAAGGGCCAAGCTGGTGATCCTTACTGGTGATCCAGTGGAAAGACCAAAGCTCTGGGAGTCAGGAGACCTGAGTTCCAGTCCCAACTCCGCAAGGAGGGGCATGTCTGCCAGGGCTATGCCATTGGTGGGGAAGGTTTCTTACTTAGGGTGTTCTGGGAGGTGGACAGGCCCAGAAGAAATCTTGAAAAATATCTGGTAAACTGGGCAGTGATTTTCCTCCTGGTTTTGGCACTATGGTACAGCATCTGGACTGTCCTGCAGTTACTTTGGCTGTAGATGGACCCTACAAGAATAACAAAACAAAACAAAACAAACAACTGTGCACTCTGCAATGTGCAACATTCCTGCCCACCTACTTGCCCTTGGCACTCTGTGCCCCACAAGAAATAAATGTCAGGGACGTAGGCTCGTTATGGGCAGGGAATTCATTCATTCATTCATTCAATCGAATTTATTGAGCGCTTACTGTGTGCAGAGCACTGTACTAAGCACTTGGAAAGTACAAGTTGGCAACATATAGAGATGGTCCCTACCTAACAGTGGGCTCGCAGTCTAGAAGGGGGAGACAAAGAACAAAACAAAACATATTAACAAAATAAAATAAATAGAATAAATATGTACAAATAAAATAGAGTAATAAATATATACAAACGTATGTACATATATACAGGTGCTATGGGGAGGGGAAGGAGGTAAGGCGGGGGGGATGGGAAGGGGGAGGAGGGGGAGAGGAAGGAGGGGGCTCAGTCTGGGAAGGCCTTCTGGAGGATGTGAGCTCTCAGTAGGGCCTTGAAGGGAGGAAGAGAGCTAGCTTGGCGGATGTGTGGAGGGAGGGCATTCCAGGCCAGGGGGATGATGTGCGCCGGGGGTCGACAGCGGGACAGGTGAGAACGAGGCAAAGTGAGGAGATTAGCAGTGGAAGAGTGGAGGGTGTGGGCTGGGCTGGAGAAGGAAAGAAGGGAGGTGAGGTAGGAGGGGGCGAGGTGATGGAGAGCCTTGAAGCCCAGGGTGAGGAGTTTTTGCCTGATGCATAGGTTGAATGGTAGCCACTGGAGATTTTTGAGGAGGGGAGTAACATGCCCAGAGCATTTCTGGACAAAGACAATCCAGGCAGCAACATGAAGTATGGATTGAAGTGGGGAGAGACAGGAGGATGGGAGATCGGAGAGGAGGCTGATACAGTAGTCCAGATGGGATAGGATGAGAGCTTGAACGAGCAGGGTAGCAGTTTGGATGAAGAGGAAAGGGCAGATCTTGGCAATGTTGTGGAGCTGAGACCGGCAGGTTTCGGTGACGGCTTGGATGTGAGGGGTGAACGAGAGAGCGGAGTCGAGGATGACACCAAGTTTGCGGGCTTGTGAGATGGGAAGGATGGTAGTGCCATCAACAGTGATGGGAAAGTCAGGGAGAGGGCAGGGTTTGGGAGGGAAAACAAGGAGTTCAGTCTTGGACATGTTGAGTTTTAGGTGGCGGGCAGACATCCAGATGGAGATGCCCTGAAGGCAGGAGGAGATGCGAGCCTGGAGGGAGGGAGAGAGAGCAGGGGCAGAGATGTAGATTTGGGTGTCATCAGTGTAGAGATGATAGTTGAAGCTGTGGGAGCGAATGAGGTCACCAAGGGAGTGAGTGTAGATCGAGAACAGAAGGGGACCAAGAACTGACCCTTGAGGAACCCCTACAGTAAGGGGATGGGAGGGGGAGGAAGAGCCCGCAAAGGAGACTGAGAATGAACGGCCGGAGAGATAAGAGGAGAACCAGGGGAGGACGGAGTCTGTGAAGCCAAGGTTGGATAGCGTGTTGAGGAGAAGGGGGTGGTCCACAGTGTCGAAGGCAGCTGAGAGGTCGAGGAGGATTAGGATAGAGTATGTGCCGTTGGATTTGGCAAGCAGGAGGTCATTTGTGACCTTTGAGAGGGCAGTTTCCGTGGAATGTAGGGGACGGAATCCATATTGGAGGGGGTCGAGGACAGAGTTGGCATTGAGGAATTTGAGGCAGCACATGTAGATGACTCATTCAAGGAGCTTGGAAAGGAATGGTAGGAGGGAGATAGGGCAATAACTAGAAGGTGAGGTGGAGTCAAGAGAGGGTTTTTTTTAGGATGGGAGAGACTTGGGCTTAAACTGTCATCCCCAAATGGGACTCGGACAGTGAATGACCTGATTACCTTGTACCCACCCCAATGCTTAGAACAATGCTTGACACATAGTAAATGCTTAATAAATACCTAAATTTTTATATTGGACTGTATTAGTCAAAAACCGATCAGTCCTGCCTAATAGGTTTTTTTTAAAATCACTTTGGTTTCTGATCCTGAAATGAATCTTGCATGTGTTGTTTTTCACCAAACTGTTGTGTCTGCTCATTCTGTTGTATTGTACTCTCCCACACTCTTAGAACAGTGCTCTGCACATAGTAAGTGCTCAATAAATACGAATGATTGATTCATTGGTGAGAGAATCCGAGTGGCGTTATGCCAGCTGCTATCACTATGATCAATCAATCAATCAATCGTATTTATTGAGCGCTTACTGTGTGCAGAGCACTGTACTAAGTGCTTGGGAAGTACAAGTTAGCAACATATAGAGACAGTCCCTACCCAACAGTGGGCTCACAGTCTAAAAATTTCTTTGGTCAGGTTTTCAGTATTGAAATATCAGAACTAAGGCCTGTCAGTCGTTCTTGATGACACACTTCAGAGGCTCAGCAACATCTCATGGGACTGGCTGAACCAGAGTTAGGAGAAATGTATTACTGGAATGGGCTTCCCAAGGCCAATAATGAGCCCCTCCTTGACAAATCTAGTGGACTTCACTGGCACACAGTAAGCGCTTAACAAATACCACAATTATTTTTATTAAGTGCTCTGCGCACGTTTAATTGATTGATTGAGCTCTGTAAGGTCCTACCTCTCTCCCTCCCTATTATGTAAACTCTGGGGAAAAGGATACTGTTTACTAATTCCATTGTTCTCTCCCAAGTACTTAGCACAATGCTCTGCAGAATAAGCAATACAATTGATTGACTGATTGATTGCTGCTCTCTGTAGGTACCCCTCCTCTCCAGTTCTCACCTGGTAGCAAGGAAGCAGGGGAGCTGAACCAGACAGAAGAGAGAGTACAGGGAACTCTGCAAGTAAGTAGGAGTGGGGAAAGAAACGGGTGGGGAAAAGCAGAGATGAAAGACAATCTGCCCTCAGAGCAGATCCTGTTAGCTGGTGGTAGTAGTAGTATAGTAGTAAGAATATTTATTAAGAAGAGCTTGCTGTGTGCAGAGCACTGTACTAAGTGCTAGGAGAGAATACAACAGTGGGAATTAAACATAGTCCCTGTCTCTCAGGGATTTCAACCCAAGAAATTAAGTGGGAGAAGTAATTGGGGACAGACACATCAGGAATGATGAAACAATAGCAGCATGATCTAGTGGAGAGAGCATGGGCCTGGGTGTCAGAAGGACCTGGGTTCTATTCCCGGCTCCACGACTTGTCTGCTGTGTGACCTTGGGAAAGTAGCTTTGCTCCTCTCTGCCTCAGTTGCCTCATCTGTAAGATGGGGATGAAGACTGTGAGCCCCATGTGGGCAGGGACTGACTCCAACCTGATTACCTTGTATCTACCCCAGTGCTTAGAACAATGCCTGCCACATAGTAAGCTCTTAACAAATACCATAAAAAATTGCACATGAATACACAAAACAGGCTGTTGGTGGGAATGGAAGAATCTGAAAATGCATAGGAACAACTTTTATTCCCTGCTGGGGCAGCGGGGAAGAACCATGGAGGGTTTGGATGGAGGGCAGTCAGAGGACCTGGGTTCAAAACCCTGCCCTGCCACTTGTCTGCTAGGTGATCTTGGGCAAATCACTTCACTTCTCTGTGCCTCAGTTACCTCATCTGTAAAATGGGGATTAAGACTGTGAGCCCTGGACTGCACCCAACCTGATTATCTTGTAAATAGCTATGTGCTTAGTAGAGTGCCTGGCACATAGTAAACTCTAAACAAATACCAAAAAAATAAGGAACGGGGGCTGATGGGGATTAGACAGGTCCATCCTCTTCTATCCCATCCAGCTGGGAATTTTTCCCAATAGGAGATGTCTAACCCTTTTCCCTTCTTACTGGGGTAGTAATGGAAGATTCCTGGGCCCTAGCAATGGCTGGGATCTAGTGCTGTTTCCCTGGGACCAAACCCAAAAAGCAGATCTCTCTCCCTGGATTGAATCTGTCCTGGCCTTATTGGTTTAAGGGCCAGTTCTTCTGACTGCCTAACCCCTGGGCTGGTTCTTCTAAGGTTGCTTAATGAATGAATGAATGAATGAATGAATAAAAGGTTCCTTAGCAGAGACCCTGGGATTATTTTTGCATGGGGAAGATGAACTTGTTGATGGTGGTAGGTTCCCAGTGTCTTGGAAGGCTCTGGTTGGTCCAGAAACATTTGCCAGAGGAAAACCAGGCTCAAGAACAGCCACCTGTTTACTGGTGAATTGCCATATATTCACTGGTTTCTTGAGGTCAAGGATCTTGTCTAGCAACTCTACTGTGCTGTATTCTCTAAAGCACTAAGTACAGTGATCTGCACACATTAAGAACTCAGTGCATGCCTTTAATTGATTCCTCGATGACCTGTAGTAATTCTACCTCTTCTACTGAAGGTGGGAAATGATTAAAGGAAGCAGATTCATGGAATACATATTAATAGCCAATTTAGTCATCAAAATAAACCAGCTCTGAGGCAGAAGCTTATGTGAAATAAATTGCTGAGCCCAGGCTACTGCTTCTCTTCTTAGAAGCAGCACGGCCTAGTGGAAAGAGTACGGGCTTTGGAGTCAGAGGTCATGGGTTCAAATCCTGGCTCTGCCAATTGTCAGCTGTGTGACTTTGGACAAGTCACTTAACTTCTCTGTGCCTCAGTTCCCTCATCTGTAAATTGGGGATTAAGACTGTGAGCTTCACGTGGGGCAACCTGATCACCTTGTAACCTCCCCAGCTCTTAGAACAGTGCTTTGCACATAGTAAATGCGTAATAAATGCCATTATTATTATTATTATTATTATTGGGCCTGGGATTGTTTTAAGCTGGCTGCTCTCACAAAAAAAATCTAACTTTCACTAAACTAGCTTGGTCTTTCTTGGTAAAACAAGACAAAACATGGCCTAGTGAATAGAGCACAGGTCTAGGAATCAGAAACCCAGAGTTTGTAACTCTTCTCTCCCAGTTGCCTGCTGTATGACCTTGGGCAAGTCACGTAAGATCTTTATGCCTCAATTTCCATATCAGTAAAATGGGATAAAGTAGCTGTTCCCTCTCTCTCTTATGCTTCATTCTTTTTGCATCTGCTTCTAGTCCCCTCTACCCCTTTATATTATTTGATTGTTAGCCCCTGTTATCGACAAGAAGGGTTAACATATGGGTTCGTTTAGTCGATGAAGAGATAAGTGACTCCGAGAGAACAAGTCACAGATCAGGGCAGTAGGAAAGTGGTGAGCAGCCCGTTCACCCCAATGGGGTATGAGTGACTGCAATCCCCAAACCACCGGTGTAAATTGGGGCAGGGTTCGAGAACCCAAGGTGGTGACGCAGATAGAAATAATGACTCGGAGACATGAGTTCAGATAGAGCAGGAAAGGAGGAAGGTGGCTACCTGCCCGTTCACCTCCAGAGAGAGGTAGGAGTGACAAGCAGCCCCATTCCCACTGTCCTTTTATTGAGTTACAGCAATGTGAGAGTGAGCTAGCCATGGGAACTTCAGGGAACCAATTAGGACCAACAGGATGGTTGTAAATTCTCATTAGTCTCTGTTCTCACAGCCTTGTACAGAGGGGAGTTACTTGTTATCTACCCTAGGACCTTGCATAGACAGGTATTACTTGTTACTGGCCTGAAGACATTCTGTTGTTGAACCTTGCATAAAATACAGAAAGGAGCTGTTCTCTTGGCCTGCACAAAATGGAGGGCTACTGTCGGTATGCACAAAATATAATAATAATAATAATAATAATGGCATTTATTAAGCGCTTACTATGTGCAAGGCACTGTTCTAAGCGCTGGGGGTATACAAGGTGATCAGGTTGTCCCACAGGGGGCTCACAGTCTTCATCCCCATTTTCCAGATGAGGGAACTGAGGCCCAGAGAAGTGAAGTGACTTGCCCAAAGTCACACGGCCAACAAGTGGCAGAGCCGGGATGTCAGTCGTGCCAAGTTCGCTAGTGGACAACACCCCTGAGGGCCAGAACAATTAGAGAAGCAGCATGGTGTAATGGGCCTGGGAGTCAGAAGGTCATGGGTTCTAATCCTGGCTCTGACACTTGTCTGCTGCGTGGCCTTGGGAAAGTCACTTCACTTCTTTGGGCCTCAGTTACCTCATCTGTAAAATGGAGATCGAGACTGTGAGCCCCATGTGGGACAGGGACTTTGTCCAACCTTATCTGCTTGTGTCTCTATATGTTGTCAACTTGTACTTCCCAAGCGTTTAGTACAGTGCTCTGCACACAGTAAGTGCTCAATAAATACGATTGATTGATTGATTGATTGACTGATTGTCCACCCAGCGCTTAGTACAGTGCCTGGCACATAGTTAAGTGCTTTAACAAATACCATAATTATTATTATTATTATTATTATTAGTATTATTATTATTATTATCTAATTCCCATCTGTGGATTCTTTCCTAGTACTTAGTACAGTGTTCTACACACAGCAAGTGCTTTATAAATATTATTACTACTACTACTATTCCATCTTAGATGGTGAGCCTCCTTGCTGGACTTGAACTGAAACAAATTTGATTATAATAATAAATAATTGTGAAATTTAAGTGCTTACATTATGCCAAGCATTTTACTAAGCACAGGGGTAGATACAAGTTAATCAGGTCCCACATGGGGCTCACAGTCTAATCAGGAGGGAGAACTGTATTGAATTATGCTTCACTCTTTTTGCATCTGCTTCTAGTCCCCTCTACCCCTTTATATTATTTCATTGTTAGCCCCTGCTATCAGAGGTCATGGGGAAGGTAATCCCCATTTTGCTGATGAGGAAACTGAAGCACAGAGAAGTTTGATGACTTGTCCAGGGTCACATTGCAGGTATGTGACAAAGCAGAAATTCGAACACAGGGCCTCTGACTCCCAGATCTGGGTTTTTTCCACCAAGCCACATTGCTTCTCCAACTTTTATCTACCCCTGTTCTTGGTGCAAAGTAAGTGCTTAATCAATGCCATCAATATTACAGAAGTCACACCTCCTTTGAGGGCAGGCCTGAGGGTACTTTGCACACAGTAGGAGCTCAATAAATACCACTGATTGATTGCTTTCATTCAATCAAAGGATCTTTTTTCACCAGGTATAAGGAAACAGATCATCTACATGAACTCCATGAGAAGCATGGCCAAATGGACAGAACACCAGCCTGGGATTCAGAGGACCTGGGTTCTATTCCCAGCTCTGCCACTTGTCTGCTGTATGACCTTAGGCAAGTCACTCCACTTCTCTGTACCTCAGTTACCTCATATGTAAGATTTGGGATGAAGATAATAATAATAATAATGATGTTGGTATTTGTTAAGCACTTACTATGTGCCAAGCACTGTTCAAAGCGCTGGGGTAGATACAAGGTAATCAGGTTGGCCCATGTGAGGCTCACAGTCTTAATCCCCATTTTACAGATGAGGGAACTGAGGCCCAGAAAAGTGAAGTGACTTGCCCAAAGTCACACAGCTGACATGTCAGGCAAAAACTCCTCACCCTGGGCTTCAAGGCTGTCCATCACCTCGCCCCCTCTTACCTCAGCTCCCTTCTCTCCTTCTACAGCCCAGCCCTCACCCTCCATTCCTCTGCTGCTAATCTCCTCACTGTACCTCGTTCTCACCTGTCCCGCCGTCACCCCCGGCCCATGTCACCCCCCCGGCCTGGAATGCCCTCCCTCCGCACATCCACCAAGCTAGCTCTCTTCCTCCCTTCAAAGCCCTACTGAGAGCTCACCTCCTCCAGGAGGCCCTCCCAGACTGAGCCCCCTCCTTCCTCTCCCTTTCTTCCCCCTCCCCATCCCCCCACCTTGCCTCCTTCCCTTCCCCACAGCACCTGTATATATGTATATATGTTTGTACGTATTTATTACTCTATTTATTTTATTTGTACATATTTATTCTATTTATTTTATTTTGTTAATATGTTTTGTTTTGTTGTCTGTCTCCCCCTTCTAGACTGTGAGCCCGCTGTTGGGTAGGGACTGTCTCTATATGTTGCCAACTTGTACTTCCCAAGCGCTTAGTACAGTGCTCTGCACAGTAAGTGCCCAATAAATACGATTGATTGAATGACATAATGAAATGAATGTGAGGAAGATGGGATTAGAACCCATGACTTCTGACTCCCAAGCCTGGGCTCTTACCACTAAGCCATGCTGCTTCTCTGAGCTCACTTCTAAGATAGTGAGCCCCATGTGGGATGAGGACTGGGGTTCAACCTAGTTATCTTGTATCTAACCCAGCACTTAGTACTATGCCTGGCAAATAGTAAAGGCTTAACAAATACCATTAAAAGAAAAAAAATCATCCTAGCCTCTTGGTTCAGATCAACTGAAGTCCCTCTGATTTAGTACCTCTCAGGAATGCAATGCATTGTGTGCCTTAAACCACAAAGACCTGACGCCAAGAAGGTGAAGAAACCTCCAGGTGAAAGCTTGCTGGAGAAAACATGACCCTTGCCTCTGGGCCCCACCTCTAGATGAAATTTATGGGCAGATCCAGTGATAAGGGAGAGAAGGAAAGAAGGATTTAGCCTCCCCTCCCTCACTTCACACCACAATGGAGGAAGAGTCAAGCACATTCAAATAATTACTCAGAAGATCCTAACCCACTGCATGCATTTGTTATCACAGAGGTGCAGAGTCAGATCAATCAATCAATCAATCGTACTTATTGAGCACTTACTGTGTGCAGAGCACTGTACTAAGCGTTTGGGAAGTACAAGTTGGCAACATATAGAGACGGTCCCTACCCAACAGTGGGCTCACAGTCTAGAAGGGGGAGACAGAGAACCAAACCAAACATATTAACAAAATAAAATAAATAGAATAGATATGTACAAGTAAAATAGAGTAATAAATATGTACAAACATATATACATATATACAGGTGCTGTGGGGAAGGGAAGGAGGTAAGGTGGGGGGATGGAGAGGGGGAGGAGGGGGAGAGATAAAGGTGAAGAGAATATTGGAATAGCAATGAAAACCTTTTACCTTGACTTTATCACTTGTTAATCTAGCCTTGGTCATGTTCTCCTTAGGACTGAAATCTTTAGTGCTTTGCACATAGTAAGTACTTAATAAATGCCATCATTATTATTATTATTATTATTTGGAAAATTTCACAGTGATGGATCAGTTCATTCCTTGTACTTCCTAATAGAAAATTGTCAGGTTTATTTGAAAAGATTGCTATTGTGCAAGTCTCCTGGAGCCTAAAGTATCACAAAGCTGAATTCTGGTGATAATATTTTCATTGATATTGTGACTCTTCCGATTCTGAAATTCATCATAAATATGTTGGTTTTCCAATGCTGACTCAGATAATAATAATAATGGCATTTGTTAAGTGCTTATTATGTGCAAAGGACTGTTCTAAGCTCTGGGGGAATAAAGGGTGATCAGGTTGTCCCACGTGGGGCTCACAGTCTTAATCCCCATTTTACAGATGAGGTAACTGAGGCTCAGAGAAGTTAAGGGACTTGTCCAATGTCACACAGCACACATGTGGTGGAGCTGGGATTCAAACCCACAACCTCTGACTCCAAAGCCCATGCTCTTTCCACTGAGCCACGCTGCTTCTCTGATCCCTGATAAGAAAGTATGTCCATTAAAAATTCTACACATTGCTTAAACAGCACTGCAAGCAGAAGTTTGTGTATTCCATGGAATCTGCTCCTTTAATCATTTCCTGCCTTCAGTAGAAGACTTGGATTCATTGCAGATCATCGCTGAATCAATCAGTGACATGAACTGAGTGCAGAGCACTGAACTAAATTCTTGAGAGAATACAATAGAATTGCTAGAATTGAGATGCAGCATGGCTTAGTGGAAAGAGCACAGGCTTGGGAGTCAGAGGACATGGGTTCTAATCCTGGCTCTCCCCCTTGTCTGCTGTGTGACTTTGGTTAAGTCACTTTAACTTCTCTGTGCCTCAGTTACCTTATCTGAAAATTGGAATTAAGATTATGAGCCTCACGTGGGCCAACCTTGATTACCCTTTTTAGAAGGCAGCATGGCGTAGTGGATAGAGCACGGGCCTGGGAATCGGTTCTGCCACTTGTCTATTGTGTGACCTTGGGCAAGTCACTTCACTTCTCTGGGTCTCAGTTACCTCATCTGTATAATGGGGACTAAGATTGTGAGCCCCACATGGGACATGACCGTGTCCAACCTGATTTGCTTGTATCCACCCCAGTGCTTTGTACAGCGCCTGGCACATAGTAAGTGCTTAACAAATGTTTTTTTAATTTTTATTATTATTTTTACTTAGACAAGATCCTTGCCCTCAAGGAACGTGCAGTCTAGATGGGAGCCAAACAGTACAATAAATTACAGATAGGGGTACTGGCAATGATAGAATAAGGATATGTTCAGCTCTGAGGCTGTGGGTGGGGTGTGTATGGAAGTATTTAAAGGAGTACAGACCAAAGTGAATAGGTGATTCAGAAGGGAGGGTGAGTAAGGTGGGAAAGTGAGATGTTAGTCAGGGAAGATATGATATTAGTGGGGTTTTGATGATGGGGAGAGTATGGTCTGCTGGATATGAAGGGGGAAGGAGTTCATTCATTCATTTATAGATTCAATCGTATTTATTGAGCGCTTACTGTGTGCAGAGCACTGTACTAAGCACCTGGGAAGTACAAGTTGGCAACATATAGAGACGGTCCCTGCCCAACAACGGGCTCACAGTCTAGAGGGGGGAGACAGACAACCAAACAAAACATATTAGCAAAATAAAATAAATAGAATAGTAAAATAGAGTAATAAATCTGTACAAACATATATACAGGTGCTGTGAGGAGGGAAAGGAGGTAGGGCGGGGGGGGAGGGGGAGGGGGAGAGGAAGGAGGAGGCTCAGTCTGGGAAGGCCTCCTGAAGGAGGTGAGCTCTCAGTAGGGCTTTGAAGGGAGGAAGAGAGATAGCTTCGTGGATGTGCGGAGGGAGGGCATTCCAGGCCGGGGGTCGATGGCGGGACAGGTGAGAACGAGGCACAGTGAAGAGGTTAGCAGCAGAGGAGTGGAGGGTGCGGGCTGGGCTGTAGAAGGAAAGAAGGGAGGTGAGGTAGGAGGGGGCGAGGTGATGGACAGCCTTGAAGCCGAGAGTAAGGAGTTTTTGCCTGATGTTCCTGATGTTTGCCTGAGTTCTAGGCCAGAGGGATGATATAAGCAAGAGGTTAACAGCAAGAGAGACAAGATCACAATTTATAGCTCACCTATCAATCAATCAATCAATCAATCGTATTTATTGAGCGCTTACTATGTGCAGAGCACTGTACTAAGCGCTTGGGAAGTACAAATTGGCAACACATAGAGACAGTCCCTACCCAACAGTGGGCTCACAGTCTAAAAGGGGGAGACAGAGAACAGAACCAAACATACCAACAAAATCAAATAAATAGGATAGAAATGTACAAGTAAAACAAATAAATAAATAAATAAATAGAGTAATAAATATGTACAACCATATATACATATATACAGGTGCTGTGGGGAAGGGAAGGAGGTAAGATAGGGGGATGGAAAGGGGGACGAGGGGGAGAGGAAGGAAGGGGCTCAGTCTGGGAAGGCCTTCTAGAGGAGGTGAGCTCTCAGCAGGGCCTTGAAGGGAGGAAGAGAGCTAGCTTGGTGGATGGGCAGAGGGAGGGCATTCCAGGCCCGGAGGATGACGTGGGCCGGGGGTCGACGGCGGGACAGGCGAGAACGAGGTACAGTGAGGAGATTAGCGGTGGAGGAGCGGAGGTTGCGGGCTGGGCAGTAGAAGGAGAGAAGGGAGGTGAGGTAGGAGGGGGCGAGGTGATGGACAGCCTTGAAGCCCATGGTGAGGAGTTTCTGCCTGATGCGCAGATTGATTGGTAGCCACTGGAGATTTTTGAGGAGGGGAGTAATATGTCCAGAGCATTTCTGGACAAAGATAATCCGGGCAGCAGCATGAAGTATGGATTGAAGTGGAGAGAGACATGAGGATGGGAGATCAGAGAGAAGGCTGGTGCAGTAGTCCAGACGGGATAGGATGAGAGCTTGAATGATCAGGGTAACAGTTTGGATGGAGAGGAAAGGGCGGATCTTGGCAATGTTGCGGAGCTGAGACCGGCAGGTTTTGGTGATGGCTTGGATGTGAGGGGTGAATGAGAGAGCGGAGTCGAGGATGACACCAAGGTTGCGGGCTTGTGAGACGGGAAGGATGGTAGTGCCATCAACAGAGATGGGAAAGTCAGGGAGAGGACAAGGTTTGGGAGGGAAGACAAGGAGCTCAGTCTTCGACATGTTGAGCTTTAGGTGGCGGGCGGACATCCAGATGGAGATGTCCTGAAGGCAGGAGGAGATGCGAGCCTGGAGGGAGGGGGAGAGAGCAGGGGCAGAGATGTAGATCTGGGTGTCATCAGCATAGAGATGATAGTTGAAGCTGTGGGAGCGAATGAGGTCACCAAGGGAGTGAGTGTAGATTGAGAACAGAAGGGGACCAAGCACTGAACCTTGTGGAACCCCCACAGTAAGAGGATGGGAGGGGCAGGAGGAGCCTGCAGAAGAGACTGAGAAAGAACGACCGGAGAGATAAGAGGAGAACCAGGAGAAGAAGGAGTCTGTGAAGCCAAGGTCAGATAGCGTGTTGAGGAGAAGGGGGTGGTCCACAGTGTCAAAGGCGGCTGAGAGGTCGAGGAGGATTAGGAGAGAATATGAGCCGTTGGACTTGGCAAGCAGGAGGTCATTGGTGACCTTTGAGAGGGCAGTTTCCGTGGAATGAAGGGGACGGAAGCCAGACTGGAGGGGGTCGAGGAGAGAGTTGTTGTTGAGGAATTCTAGGCAGCGCGTGTAGACAACTCGTTCAAGTGCTTAATACATAATACATGTATTATGTACATAGTACATATGTACATATTATGTACATAGTACATAATAAGTGCTTAACAAATGCTGAAAAAATAGTATTGCCTTCAGATGTAATAACTGTGGTATTTGTTAAGTGCTTACTCTGTTCCAGGCACTGTACTAAACAGTGGGGTTGGACAACACCCTGAACTGTGTCGCTACTGTTGCTTCTGGTACTTGTACACTAGACAAGTTCAGACCCATGGATGGGGTAGACCCTGCCTGGGGTAGAAAGAAATGTTCCAGGAACAAAAGCCCAGAAGCCATTCCTCTTTTCTCACTCTCAATTTAGGCGGATAGAGCAGGCTGGGTGAGTGGCAACGATAGCAGGAAATTGGGGCATGATGGCACGACTTCATGATGTACCATTCATTGTGTTCTGGAACTGGGAGTCCCCATTGGTGATTTCTTTTTAGTGATCACAGTAAAGATACAGAACACATTTCCCAAAGTTTGGTTCCTTGGTAAACTAAAAAATGAGAAAACAAATGCATTTCTCTGCTGTCATTTAGGCTATATGAAAGGACGGCAGCTAAGAACTGGATCCATTTGGTGGGTAAGAAATAGCAGTACTTCCCATTCTCATACAAATCATAATTGACTCAGCTAAAATTTCCCAGAAAAGAGTCATATTGATGCTAGGTCTGCTAAAGAAAGGAGAGGAATAATAATTCCACACTCCAACGATTGTCTGACCTTCTGAAAGTGGAAATAAAATTTCAGCAATTTGCAGGTGTTTACCAGCTTCACACCTGAGAGCTGTTTTATGCATGTTCTCTAGCAGCTAAATGTCAGACTAGCTCTTTCCATGACTGAGAAGGAAGAGGTGTAATTTAAATTTTGACATGGTGCCTTCTTCCTGAAAAATGCATCTTTGAACTCCTAAATCTCTTCATGTTTAATTTTCAATAGACAAAATGATTCCAGAAAATGAAATAATACATCACCATCATCACTGAATAATGTTTGTTATTATTATGGTATTTGTTAAGTGCTTATAGTGTGTCAAGAAGCGCTGTTCTAAGTGCTGGAGTGGATACAAGTTAATCAGGTTGAACACAGTCCCTGCCCCACATGGAGCTCGCAATCTAAGAGAGAGTAGGATTTAATCCCTATTTTACAGTTGAGGAAACTGTGGCACAGAGAAATTAAATGTCTTGCCCAAGGTCAAACAGCAGACATGTGGCAGAGCTAGGATTAGTACCCAGATCCTCATCCTACTAATGGAAGGCGCACAAGCCTGGGAGTCAGAGGACCTGGGTTCTAATGCCCACTCCACTACTTGTCTGACCTTGGGCAAGTTATGTTGCTTCTCTGAGCCTCAGTAACCTCACCTGTAAAATGGGGATTAAGACTGTGAGCCCCATGTGCGACAGAGACCATGTCCAATCTGATTATCTTGTATCTATCCCAATGCTTAGCACAGTGCCAAGCACTTAGTCCATTCTAGACTGTTGTTGGGTAGGGACCATCTCTATATGTTGCTGACTTGTACTTCCCAAGCGCACACAGTAAGTGCTCAATAAATACGATTGAATGAATGAATGAATGAAGCGCCATTTCTTTAAGAAAGAGCTTACAATCTAGAGAGGGAATTTTATGAGGTGAGCATCGGAAGGTAACCTTGTTCTTCCTGACATGGGCAGGCCTTACATAATCATGTTTTGTTTTGTTGTCTGTCTCCCCCTTCTAGACCGTGGGCCCATTGTTGGGTAGGGACCGTCTCTATATGTTGCCAACTTGTACTTCCCAAGCGCTTAGTACAGTGCTCTGCACACAGTAAGCACTCAATAAATATGATTGAATGAATGAGTGAATGAAAGAGCTTATAGTCTCAGGGACTGGGGCCTGACTTTCCTCAGAGCCACATTGACCCCCAGGCTCTTGTAGAAGTCTCCTTCAGTCCATCCAACCGTGGGTCCTGGAGTCTGCTCAAATGGCATCAGCTGGACTGAGTCACAAGTGGCACCAGTCCATTAGAACGAGAAGTCATACAAACTAATTTTTGCCATCTTATTATCTATCAATCAAGGCTATTTGTTGAGCACTTACTGTGTCTGGAGTACTGTACTAAGCGTTTTGGTGAGTACAATATAACAGAGCTGGCAGACATGTTTCCTCAATGAGCTTACAGTTTTACTTGTAGCAGGGAAGATGCAGGGCATGCAGGGCTGGCCTAATAATAATAGTAATTGTGTTACTTCTTAAGCGCTTACTATGTGCAAGCACCGTCTAGGCCCTGGGGTAGATACAAGTTAATCAGGTTGGACACAGCCCTGTCCCACATGGGTTTCACAGACTTAATCCCCATTTTACAGATGAGAGTACTGAGGCCCAGAGAAGTGAAGTGACTTGTCCAACATCACACAGCAGACACGTGACGGAGCCGGAATTAGAATCCAGATCTTTCTGTCTCCCAGGCCCGTGCTTTATCCCCTAAGCCACATGGCTTCTCTGGCCTGGGGAGAGGAGTGTGGAGGGATCCAGGGGGAAGAGATAGAAAAGAGCTATCAGAGGGTGGAGTTACTGGGGAATGGGCAAAGGGAAGCAGCGGAAGGTAAAAAACAATAAAGAAATAAAAAGTCCTACCTGGACAACAGACGGAGCTGTCACTGAACATCCCATATGGCTTGTGGGAGACAATAAGTAAAGGATACCCAGCTGTCCTGGGATCCATTTCCATAAACCTGAAACAGATAGATAGTCTAGAGGTAATTTAAATAAAAATGACCGGTTCAGAACATTTCAAATGGGCTTTAAAAACAACTATGATTTCAGCTTCATGAGAAAACTGAACTTTGACATTAGGATGTAAGACTTAAAAGATACTATACCTGGGGTGTCAAAGTGTAACCATTTTGGACAGATTTGTAGTTTCATTCTCGGAGACTTTGATTCTTTACTCCAATATCTCATGATTCTAGTTGAGAATATGACAAAGGACAGGGTAAAGTAGCCCAGACTAGGAGAATGAGCAAGGATTTAGAATTAGGATACCTAGGTGTTGATCCCGGCATCACCACTTGCTTCCTATGGGTGACCTTGAGCAAGTCAATGAACTTCTCTGGTGTTCAGTTTCCTCATCTGTAAACTGGAATTGAATACCTGTTCTCCCTCCCTCTTAGACTGGGTGTCCCTTGGGACAAGGATTATGTATGATCTGATTGGCTTATTTCTCCTCAGCATTTACCAGTGTTTGGCATATAGTTGGTGTTTAAAAAATACTACAATTATTATTCAGAAACAGCCAAAGGCACTACAGATAAACTGATCTGATTGCATCTACCCCAGCGCTTAGCACAATGTTTGGCTCATAGTAAGCACTTTACAGATATCACAATTGTTATTATTAGCTTTTTCTGACTCCCAGCCCCATGTTCTCTCCACACTATTTCTAAATTAAGGAGAGTTCCTGGAGAAATGGAACTGGAATGAAATTCACTTCTGCTGGGAGCAAGGGAGAGTTTTCCCCACTGAAATCTCAGTGAACTATCTTTGTACACCCTCTCTTGCTCCTCTCCAGCCCACACACTTGGTTCCTCTAATGCCACCCTACCCACTGTGTTTCACTGTTGTTGCTCTTGCTTCTGCCTGTCTACTTGTTTTGGTTTGTTGTCTGTCTCTCCCTTCTAGATTGTGAGCCCATTGTTGGGTAGGGATTGTCTCTAACTGTTGCCGAATTGTACTTTCCAAGCACTTAGTACAGTGCTCTGCACACAGTAAGCGCTCAATAAATACGACTGAATTAATGAAAGAATCAAATCCTTCAGCACTACGAAGAACAATCTTTACAAGCATGTAGTGTGAAATGATTTGTCTATCATACATTGGTTTATTCAGTTCCAGGGGTGGACAGAATCTCTTTGCCAATGGATCAGTGTGGGAAGGGGAGGATGCTAGAGATGTTGTGAAGATAGGACTGGCAGGATTTACTGCCTGACTGAATATGCAGGCTGAAGGATAGGAATGTGGTTGCAGGTTTGCAAGACAGAAAGGATGGTGGTGTTGGCAAAGGTGATGAGAAAGGGAGAGGGGAGGAGAGGCTTTGGTTGGGAAGATGAGGAGCTCTGAATATGTTGCTTGAGGCTTCAGAAGGATATCCAGAACTCCTTTTGTTTCATATTTAGAAGCAGTGTGGGCTACTGAAAAGAGCACTGGGTTGCAGCGTGGCTCAGTGGAAAGAGCCTGGGCTTTGGAGTTAGAGGTCATGGGTTCAAACCCCTACTCCACCACTTGCCGGCTGTGTGACTTTGGGCAAGTCACTTAACTTCTCTGTACCTCAGTTCCCTCATCTGGAAAATGGGCATGAAGACTGTGAGCCCCCTGTGGGACAACCTGATCACCTTGCAACCTCCCCAGCTTAGAACAGTGCTTTGCACATAGTAAGTGCTTAATAAATGCCATTATTATTATTATTATAAGCCTGGTTCCTGTCTGCTGTGTGATCTTGGGTAAATCATGTAACTTCCCTATTCCTCAGTTACCTCATTTATTAAATAGGGATTAAAGCTATTTGCCCCCTGGGGACATGGACTGTGACCAACCTGATTAGCTTGTATCTACAGCAGTGCATAGTACAGCGCTTGGCACATAGCAAGCACTTAACAAATACCACAAAAAAAATTTCCCTGCCATATCATGGACATGTTTTCCTCTCCAGAGGCTTGTGCTTTTGATCCCCTTGTACAGCACTTCCTTTACATTCTCCCGATTGGTCTTTTTAGCAATAAAAATAATAATTGTGGTGTTTTTTAAATGCATATCATGTGCTAAGCACTGTATGAAGTGCTGGGGTAGATGCAAGGTCATTAGGTCTCACATGGGGCTCACAGTCTAAGTAGGAGGGAGAACAGATATGGAACCCCCATTTGGCAGATGAGGGAATTGAGGTATGGAAATGTGAAGTGACTTGTCCAAGGTCACTCAGCAGGTAAATGGCAGAGCCAGGATTAGAATCCAGTTCCTCTGACACTCAGGTCCATGTTCTTTCCACTAGGTCATGCTGCTTCCAAGAGAAACAAGAGAATGTTCTCACCAGGATTTTGTACTCTAGCAGTTTTCGCTCAAGATAGCACATGATCTTAACACAGTTTAGTGGTATATATGGGGAAACCCTGCCAAAGTTGCCCAAATCTGGAAACGTTATGGGAAAGGTAGGTCTTGGTCTCAATTTCCTTTGCTATTGGTGACTACAAGCTCTATCTGACTTTTAAAATACCATGATTCAACCAATATTATTAGGTATCATTTTCTGCTTGAGGTGCGGTGTTTAGAAATTACATTATTTATGCACTGGAAATGTTTATAAGACAAATGTGAATGTGCATGAATTAATGTAGTAAGTGATGCTTTAATATGACATAGGCAACATTAAAATTGATGCTTGCTTTGAATGCTACCTTCATTCCCCACATTATACCAAGTAAAAACTAAATAATTCATTCCGAAGGTTGGTCATGTTATATTAGCATCCAAGCTTGGCTAGAAAGTAAATGGGAAATTAGATTGTTGAAGGCAGCATTAAGGGGAAAACAAGCCAAAAGCAGCCGGGAATGAAAGATCAACAAACATAAAATCAAGTCAAGCCACCGAAAAAGCTGTGACAAACTTTCCAGACACACCTCCCAGGAGGGGCAATTCTCTGCACACTGACCACGTCTAAAACAAGAACTCTATTTCTGCCCTGAATCTGCAGAGGGCAAAAGGTACATAACTAAAAGAATTGGCTGACACTTTAGACAATCATAATAATGATAACAATAATAATGATAATAATAATATCTGTTAAGTGCTTACTATGTGTCAAGCACTGGTTTTTTAAATGGTATTTGTTAAGGACTTTGTTTCAGGCACTGTATTAAGCACTAGGACAAACACAAGTTAATTAGGTTGGACACAGTTCCTGTCCCACACGGGGATCACAGTCTTAATCCCCATTTTACAGATGAGGGAACTGAGGCATAGAGTAGTGAAGTAGAGTTCTTGGCTGGATGGGTCAGAATGGAGGCTTCCTCCAAGAAATACATTAGGAAATGTCTGAGCGCTCCGGTGTACATGGTGGCTATTTTTGCTACCTTACGAGAGGGGTCAGTACCTTATCTCTGATCCATTCTGTTCAGGCGAGTCCTAAATTAGTTCTCCCAGTGGTTAGTGCCAATGCCATCTAGAACAAAATGTCTCGGAGTGTCTCTGAAGCACAATCTGTATTTCTCCTAGAAGCCGTGTTTCTGAAGGCTGTCTCTTTGGTGCCACAAAAACCTTCACGGTTGTCCTCATCCCCAAAGAACTTCACATTAAACGGTTTACTTGTGTGCACGTCTGGCAGTCAACATTGTTTCAGGAACCACGTTCCCTGTTGACACAAAGCATACGGGAACATTTTGAACCATATGAGCCTTGTTTCTTCATGTTGTTAATAAAAAGATGTTCTTTGCATAGCAAACATTCTGATTAAACAGCAGCTGATTTTAAAGTTGAAATGTGCACACAGCGCATAATTAAATCCATTTTTATCTGTGATATGACTGAGATGTTCCCTCTGAGAAGTATTAACAGAGCATTTTCCTTAGCTTTTCCTCCTCCCTTCCCCACTTCCTTCACTTCTATGACTTCTCCACCTCTCTTTACTCTTTCTTCCAATGCTCTAATAATAATAATAATAGAAATGATGGTATTTGTTAAGTGCTTACTATGTGCAAAGCATTGTTCTAAGTGCTGATAATAATAATGATGGCATTTATTAAGCGCTTACTATATGCAAAGCACTGTTCTAAGCGCTGGGGAGGATACAAGGTGATCAGGTTGTCCCACATGGGGCTCACAGTCTTCATCCCCATTTTACAGATGAGGTAACTGAGGCACAGAGACTTGCCCAAAGTCACACAGCTGACAACTGGTGGAGCCAGGATTCGAAAGCATGAACTCTGACTCCAAAGCCCGTGCTCTTTCCACTGAGCCACGCTGCTTCCCTACCCACGCTGCTTCCCTACTAATAATGATAATAATAATAATATTTGTTAAGCACTTAATATAGGCCAAGCGCTGTATTAAGCAGTGGGGTAGATACAAATTAATTGTCAGACATGGTCCCTTTCCCATCTGGGGCACATGGTCTAAGTAGGAGGGAAAGCAGGTATTGGATCTCCATTTTACAGATGAGGAAACTTGAAGTACAGAGAATAAAGTGACTTGCCCAGGGTCACACAGCAGGGCAGTGGCAGAGCTGGAATTGGAACTTAGGTCCTCTGACTCCCATGCCAGTGCTCTGGCCACTAGGCCATGGGATGTATTGCATCCCAGAGGCAGAAACACCTCCCTAAAAGAGATTCTGCTTTGTCACCACATTTTAGGGGGATTTAGAATCCCCCCCCAAAACGTAAAGCTCTATGAGTCCACACACCTCCTTCCCTCTCCAACCCTAGCTTGAGGGTCACACAGGGAAGATAGGCTGAACTGATATCTTCCAGCACCACCCACCTCTTATGTAAAACATTTTTATTTATTTTTCTTTACTTGTGCTATTCTTTCCACCCTCTCTTCATTCCAGGATAATAATGATGATGATGATAATAATAATAATAATAATAATAGTATTTATTAAGCACTTTACTATGTGTCAACCCCCTTCTCAGGGTCGCACCTGGAGAGTTTCCGGTACTTTACCAATCGTGGCTATGGGAGGGAGAGTCAAGCAGCGTGGCTCAGTGGAAAGAGCCCGGGCTTTGGAGTCAGAGGTCATGGGTTCAAATCCTGGCTCTGCCAATTGTCAGCTGTGTGACTTTGAGCGAGTCACTTCACTTCTCTGTGCCTCAGTTACCTCATCTGGAAAATGGGGATGAAGACTGTGAGCCCCACGAGGGACAACCTGATCACCTTGTAACCTCCCCAGCACTTAGAACAGTGCTTTGCACATAGTAAGCGCTTAATAAATACCATTATTATTATTATTGTTATATCCTTTCCATTCCTAGCTTGGCCAGTGGCTAGCAAGTGGAAGACAATCTGCTACAAGTCAAAACTCACCTGTGTTGGGCAGCAGCGGCATGGGAGAGAATCGAGGGTGGAGACTCAAGTTTACTGCACGGAATGAAGCGATGGTAAACCACTTCCATATTTTTACCAAGAAAACTCTATGGATACACTACCAGAATGATTGTAGATGGAGAGCGGGGCGCTCTGGGAGACATGTGTCCATGGTGTCGCTATAGGTCAGAAATGACCAGATAATGTGTCAAGCACTGTTTTAAATATGGTGTAGATACAAGCTAATCAGGTTGGAGACAGTCCCTGTCCCACATGGGGCTCACAGTCTTAATCCCCATTTTACAGATGAGGTAACTGAGACACAGGAAAGTTAAGTGACTTGGCAGAGGTCACACAGCAGACAAGTGGTGGAGCTGGGATTAGAACCCATGTCCATAATAAAACTACTTCATGCGTTTTTTTCAAGAAAAATTTCCATCCTGCTGGCCATACTATCCAAGGTTCCCACTGTCACAGAGTGGCAGGGAAATGGTGGGAATGGGACTAAACTGGTATGGGGAGGAAGAGAGTTTGGGAGGAGGGAGGATAGGAGGGCCGTGGTCATTCCTTTCTTATCTCCCTCCCTCACCTCTTCCCATTCCAGGCCTGGGGCTCATGGTGGGCAGGGAACGTCTCTGTTAAATTGTTGTGTGGTATTCTTCCAAGTGCTTAGTACAGTGTCCTGCATACAGTAAGTGCTCAATAAATGCAACTGATTGATTGATTGATTGAAAGGGGCCTTGGGGATTTCTGGACTCCAGGCACATACTTCCTGCTGGTCATCCAGTAAAACATGGCTGCTAGGCAACCCTAGCCACAAGTCTGAAGTCACTGGTGATGTGGCCTGTGAAAGCTCCAGTTCTTGCCAAACTATTTTATTGAACAGTTTTCCCCCCTTTCCTCCAGGGCTTAATTTGTGTCATGCCTTGTAACTGTCCTGCTTGTTCCAGACCTTTGGGTATCTCGATAACTAGGATAAGTCGGAGAAGGTGCTGACCGAGGCAACCATGAGTTGGAGGCAGTACGGAGCCACTACGGAGTCAGGAAGCCACCTTTTCCCCTCCCAGCTCTCAGTCGTTCCAGCCAGCCAGAGACAATTGACCAGACAAGGGGAAAGGAGTTGGTTTTCAGTACCCTGTCACCCCTTCCTGCACAAATTAAACCCTGCTAACACACTCAAATGTCTTCACAGAGCTAATTACATATAAGATGCACTAATTTGAGTTATTTTCCCTTCACCACCATCCAGTGAAATATCTGTACCTTTGAGCAAGAATTGGCCGAACGCTTGACAAAAAGGCAAGATGTATGAATATATTTGATCTGCGGATTGGAAAATCAGCCATGAAGGGTAGAGGATTGACTCTCACGGTGGAGAACTGACTCTAATATTACTGAGTCATGCAGCCCTGTTGTAGAGAACACTGTTCTGGAAACCAGGAGACATGGGGTCCCCTTCTACCTGTTGGGGTTCATCACCAGTAGCAAACTTGTCCTACCAAAGAATCCCCTAGGGCATCTGTGAGATGCACAGTTCCAGAAGGAACCAGAAAAATAGCTGGCTAAAATGGATGGCAAGGATCACTCCCCCTGTGAGGGGGAAACCACAGCAATTTGCACTTGAGAATGCATCCCTTCAGGGATTAAGGGGTGAGTCAGAGGGATGTAGAGTGGTCAAATCAATCGATGGATTGATCAACGGCCGTTATTGAGTGCTTACTGTGTGCAGAGTATTCATTCATTCATTCATTCAATCATATTTATTGAGCACTTACTTTGCAGAATACTGTCCTATGTGTTTGGGAGAGTACAACAGAATTAGCAGCCATGTTCTCTGCCCATAATGAACTTACATTCATTCAGTTGTATTTATTGAGCGCTTACTGTGTGCTGAGAACTGTAGTAAGTACTTGGGAGAGTACATTACAGTCTAGATGGGGAGACAGATGTCAATGTGAATTCAGTGTGTCATGCACTGGGAAAGGGGTCACTTTCCCTGGACCAGGCAGACAAGGGGCAGCAGGATTTTAGGGTAAAGCTGGCAGCAGAACGACTGACATTGATGCTGCTACTCCTGGATCCCTGGGGTCCCAGGATCAGACAGAACCACCAGGCCTCTGGTTCAACCAATCGATCGATGGTATTTAGTGAACACTTACTAGGTGCCGAGCACTGTACTAAGCAGTTGGGAAAGTACAAAATAACAGAGTTGGTAGACTGCTCAGAAGGAGCATATGGTCAGCAGAGGGAAACAGACATTAAAATAAATTACGGGTAGGGGAAGTAAAAGAGTTTAAGGATATTTGCACCTTCTCAGGGTCGCAACTGGAGAGTTTCCAGTATTCTACCAGTCTTGTCTAAGGGAGTGAGAGTCAAGCAGAGGCCTACCCTTTCCATTCTTAGCTTGGCCAGTGGCTACTGTGTGGAAAGCCAGCTGCTACAATTCAAGACTCTGCTGTGCTGGGCAGTATCAGCATGGGAGAGTGTCAAGGACAGAGACTCAGGTTTACTGAATGGAAGGAGGCAATTGTAAACCACTTCCATATTTTTACCAAGAAAACTCTGTGGATACATTACCCAAATGACGGCAGATGGACGTAGGGTGTTCTGGGACAAATGTGCCATGGTGTCGCTGTGAGTTGGGGATGACTCAATGGCATAAAACAAGACAAGAAGGATATTTGTATAAGTTCTGTGGGGCTAGGGTAAATATCAAAGTGCTTAAGGAGTTCATAGCCGAGGGTATATTTGGCGCAGGTGCAATGGAGGATAGCAGAAATGAAGGTTTAGTCAGGAAAGGCATCTTGGAGGAGATGTGATTTTAATAATAATAATAATGGCATTTGTTAAACGCTTACTATGTGCCAGGCACTGTACTAAGAGCTGGGGTGGATACAGGCAAATCGGGTTGGACAGAGTCCTTGTCCCACATGATTCTCACACTCTCAATCCCCATTTTACAGATGAGGGAACTGAGGCACAGAGAAGTGAAGTGACTTTCCCAAGGTCACAGAGCAGAAACATGGCAGAGTCGGGATGTGAAGCTGGGGAGAGTGGGAGGGAGTTCCAGGAACGAGGGAGCTTGTTGTGTTACAGGAGCGAAGTGTGCGGATTGTTTCTGAGCCTGCCCCTGTCCATGGAGACCTGGAGTGAGTGATAGGCATCCTTGGGGATGTTGGGGAGATCAGGTCAGTTTCATGGATACTGGGAACCACCCCAGCCCTCAACCTAAAACAGCCACAGGGTGGTTAAGGTGTTGAGCAGGTTAGATCTTCAGGTGCCACCTGGGGCAGATGGCACCCTGCTCTAAGAGGGAAGCCTCTCCAGTGGTTGTCTGTCAACCTTTGATTGAAGCAAAAACTCCTCACTCTCAGCTTCAAAGCTCTCCGTCACCTCACCCCCTCCTACCTCACCTCCCTTCTCTCTTTCTCCAGCCCAGCCCGCACACTCCACTCCTCTGCCGCTAACCTCCTCAGTGGGCCTCGTTCTATCCTGTCCCACCATCGACCCATGGCCCACATCCTACCTCCGGCCTGGAATGCCCTCCCTCCACACATCCGTCAAACTAGCTCTCTTCCTCCCTTCAAAACCCTACTGAGAGCTCACCTCCACCAGGAGGCTTTCCCAGACTGAGACCCCACTTTTTCCTCTCCCCCTCCTCCCCTCCCTATCGCCCCCTCCCTCCCTCTACCTTATCCCCTTCCCCTCCCCACAGCACTTGTGTATATTTGTACATACTTATTATTCTATTTATATTATTAATGATGTGTATATAGCTATAACTCTATTTATTCTGATGGTATTGACACCTGTCTACTTGTTTTGTTTTGTTGTCTGTCTCCCCCTTCTAGACTGTGAGCCCATTGTTGGATAGGGATTGTCTCTATCTGTTGCTGATTTGTACTTCCCAAGCACTCAGTATAGTGCTCTGCGCACAGTAAGCACTGAATAAATATGATTGAATGAATGAATGAATGAATGAATGAAAGAGAGCTTAGTGGTGGTAGGAATACATAAGAGACACTGGAGCTACCAGTCAGTCAGTCAGTCATATTTACTGAGTGCTTACTGTGTGCAGAGCACTGTACTACGTGCTTGGAAGAGTATAATATAACAATATAACAGATACATTCCCAGCCCACAACGAGTTTACACTGTCATCACTCTCCAGTGATGAGAAGTTCCTCCTTCCCTTCTCCACAGCACCTGTATATATGTATATATGTTTGTACATATTTATTACTCTATTTATTTATTTATTTATTTTACTTGTACATATCTATTCTATTTATTTTATTTTGTTAGTATGTTTGGATTTGTTCTCTGTCTCCCCCTTTTAGACTGTGAGCCCACTATTGGGTAGGGACTGTCTCTATATGTTGCCAACTTGTACTTCCCAAGCGCTTAGTACAGTGCTCTGCACACAGTAAGTGCTCAATAAATACGATTGATTGATTAGCGTGACCTATTGGAAAGAGCACAGGCCTGGGAGTCGGAGGATGTGGGTTCTAATCCTGGCTCTGCCACACGTCTGCTATGTGACCCTGGGTGAGTCAGTTACCTTCTCTGTGAATGTTACCTCATCTGCAAAATGGGGATTAAGACTGTGAGCCCCAGTTGGGACAGGGGCTGTGTCCAACCTGATTATCTTGTATCTACCCCAGTGCTTAGAACAGTGCTTAACAAATACCGCAATTATTATTATTAGCAGATCAGAGAGTTCTCCTGAGGCTTGTTAATTCTTGATTTCGCCGCAGATCAGACACAGGCATCCTTTAAGAGCTGGATTGGAATACAGCTACATCATGGCTTAAATCACTCGAACAATCATTGGCAGTTACTATAGTTAGAGCACACAGACTAAGCAGTTAGGAGAGTTCAGTACAATATAGATGGTAGAAGTAATCCCTGCCTTCAAGGAGCTTACAGTCTTGTGGGGAGTTTACAATCCCTTCTCCTTTTAGGAGTCACACTCCCTGAAGGGAATCAGGAAAATTATTAATTATAATTATCTCCAGCATCAGGATGAAGTTCTACAGGATTCCAACCCTGGGGTTTTCAAACCCCTGATTATTACAATGAATTACTGTGAAATATTGCCAAGGGCTCCAACATGGATGGCCAAAAGCCACATAATTTTATCCTATCTCTGTAACTCATTAGAAGAGTCTAGCTTCTGAATCTAAGGGCAGTCAAAAAATTGGCTTCTACCAGATGTCTCGGGCTAATACTGTACTATAAAAATTACTCACCCAAGCATTTTAAAACGTTATCCCAGACTGTTGAACTTAAAGTTTGGATAGTGAAATGTTGTTTCGTAATGAAAAACGTAAATTCAGCGAATCGCACTTCAATTTCAGAGCAAGGACATATGGGGCAGAACAAAGGAAGTGCTATCCCACCCACCACCTTTTACTTAGTGTTTCAACTTGCCTTATTTTAAAATATGTCACAAACTTCATTCTAAATCATGTCAGTATGAAAATAAGTGATTTTACTTCATAGATTATATAACTAAAATAACAGTTTATCATCAGAGTGGCAGAGTTTTGTTTCAGAATATGTGACAAAAGTTTGAATACATGGAGAGTCTAAATATTTATAAAAATGGAATGTGTTTCTCATTGCCCAGAGCTCATGCCAGGGTGCCAGGGACAACTGTTGGACTTGGCATGAAAGGCAGCCCACTCTGGCCACTGGGGCACAATAATAATAATAATAATAGTTGTGATATTTGTTAAGCATTTACTATGTGCCAGGCACTGTACTAAGTGCTGGGGTAGTTAGAAGACAATCGGTTTGGACACAGTCCCTGTCCCACATGGGGCTCACAGTCTTAATCCTCATTTTACAGGAAAATGAGGCACAGAGAAGTAAAGTAACTGCCCAAGGTCACACAGCAGACAAGTGGCGGAGCTGGGATTGTAACCCATGTTTTTGGACTCCCAGGCCCATTCTCTGTCCATTCAGTCATTCATTCAATCATATTTATTGAGCGCTTACTGTGTGCAGAGCCCTGTACTAAGCTCTTGGGAAGTACAAGTCGGCAACATATAGAGATGGTCCCTAACAATGGGCTCACAGTTTAGAAGGGGGAGACAGACAACAAAACAAAACATGTGTCCACTATTCATTCAGTCATATTTATTGAGTGCTTACTGTGTGTGGAGGACTGTCCACTATCCACTAAGCCACGCTGCTTCTCATGACTGAAGAGTGGTGGCAGTGGGAGTACCAGCAGAATTTATAATAATAATAATAATGGTATTTGTTAAGCGCTTACTATGTGCCAAGCACTGTTCTAAACACTGGGGTAAATACAAGGTAATCAGGTTGTTCCACGTGGGGCTCACAGTCTCAATCCCCATTTAACAGATGAGGTAACTGAGGCACAGAGAAGTGACTTGCCCAAGGTCACACAACAGGCAAGTAGCAGAACTGGGCTTAGAACCCATGACCTCTGACTCCCAAGCAGGTGCTCTTGCCACTAGGCCATGCTGCTTTGCTTGTGTTTCTACCACTACTAAGCTTCCTTCTTGCAGCGGTCAGATCATCAATCAATCAATCTCATATTTATTGAGCACTTACTGTGTGCAGAGCACTGTACTAAGTGCTTGGGAAGTACAAGTTGGCAACATATAGAGACGATCCCTACCCAACAGTGGGCTCACAGTCTAGAAGGGGGATCATGGAGAGAAGCAGCATGGCTTAGTGGAAAGATCCCGGGCTTGGGAGTCAGAGGTCATGGGTTCTAATCCTGGCTCCCCCACCAGTCAGCTGTGTGACTTTGGGCAAGTCACTTCACTTCTCTGGGCCTCAGTGATCTCATCTGTAAAATGGGGTTGAAGACTGTGAGCCCCACATGGGACAACCTGATTACCTTGTATCTTCCCTAGTGCTTAGAACAGTGCTTGGCACATAGTAAGTGCTTAACAAATACCATCATATTATTATTATTATTATTATTATTGTTATTATTATTAAAAGCTCTGCTGGAACTCCCACTGCCACCACCCTTCAGTCACGAGACGTAGCGTGGCATAGTGGACAGTGGACAGTCCTCCACACACAGTATTATTACATGCTACTACTACTAATAATAATGATGGTATTTGTTAAGCACTTACTATGTGCCAAGCACTGATCTAAGCATTGGGGTGGATATAAGCAAATAAGGTTGCACGCAGTCTCTGTCTCACATGTGGCTCACAGTTTGAATCCCTATTTTAAAGAGGAGGTAACTGAGGCCCGGAGAAAGTGAAGTGACTTGTCCAAAGTCACACGGCAGACACATGGCAGATTAGAAGATAGATCTTTCTGATTCCCAGACCTGTGCTCTATCCACCAAACCATGCTGCTTCCCTCTCTCCCATTGGGAGATTTCTGTGGAGCCTCTCCTGGGAGCCCAGGAAGAAAACAAGAGACCACACAGAGCAGGAACAGCTGGCTGCAGTGGCCATGCCAGGGACGGGTTTAATAATAATAGTAATGATGGCATTTATTATGCGCTTACTATGTGCAAAGTACTGTACTAAGTGCTGGGGGAGATACAAGGTGTTCAGGTTGTCCCACATGGGGCTCACAGTCTTAATCCCCATTTTACAGATGAGATAACCGAGGCCCAGAGAAGTGAAGTGACTTGCCCAAAGTCACACAGCTGACAAGTGGCAGAGCCGGAACTTGAACCCATGACCTCTGACTCCAAAGCTCACGCTCTTTCCACTGAGCCATGCTGCTTCTCATGTTTCTATCCTTTCTATCAAGGTTCAAGTTTTCTATCCTTGACTGCCCATCCACATAAGGACGGCTCAGCATTACTTGGGTGACTGTTGCTGAAAGTGTGTATACAAGTGAGGCGTTGGGGGGAGAGAGGATTCGTGTCCCTGAAAATATGAGGGTGGCCATCAATGTAATAAGAATAATAATAATGGTATTTGTTAAGCATTTACTATGTGTCAAGCACGGTTCTAAACACTGAGGTAGAAGCAGGATAAGCAGATTGGACGCACTCCCTGTACCACATGGAGCTCGCAATCTTAATCCCCATTTGACAGATGAGGTGGCTGAGGCATAGAGAAGTAAAGTGACTGGCCCAAGGTCACACAACAGATGAAGCAGCAGAGCCGGGATCAGAACCCAGGTCCTTCTAACTTCCAGGCCCATGCTCTATCCACTAGGCCATGCAGCTTTCTGTTCTTGTACTGCCTAATGTGTTCTTTAAAACAAATGGTAAGGAGCTTCTGTTTGATGCACAGATGGATGGCCAACCATTGGACGTTTCTGAGGAGTGGAGATAAGGACTGAATTTTTTTCAGAAAAATAATCTAAGTAGCAGAGTGAATTATGGACTAGAGAATGGAAAATGTGAATTTGTATGTTTGCTGAGGATGTGTAATAGTCACTGAGAGTGCCAAGGTGTATGTGGCACTGAGAACATGTGAAAAAGGTATGTATTGCTAAATGAAGTGTAGGGTGTGTTGCGGGGAAGGGTGGATGTGTCACCGTGTCTATTTGTTATTTTTCTAAGCGTTTTTGTGGTTTTAAATACCGGTAGGAAGCAAAAGAAGAGAGCATGAGACAGTCAATCAATCAGTGGTATTTATTGAGAACCTGCAGAGCACTGTACTAAGCGCTTGGGAGAAAACAAAAGAATAGAGTTTGGTAGACACTATCCTACCCACAGGAAGAGAGAGACACACATTAAAGTAGATTACAGATGGAGGGCATGGCAGAATATAAAGATATGAACATAATCCCTGAGGGGTTAGGGATGAGGTGAATATCAAGTGCTTTAGGGGGACAGATCGCAGTACGCGGGCAACGCAGAAGGGAGGGTGAATAGGAGATATAAGGGCTGAGTTGGGGAAGACCTCTTGGCAGAGATTTGATTTTAGTAGGGCTTTGAAGGTGTGGAGAGTAGTGGTCTATCCTATATGGGGGCGTGGGGGTGCAGTCAAGGGAGGAAGAGAGGCTGTGGGCAAGGGATCGGTGGTGAAACAGATGGGATTGAAGTACAGGGAGTAGATTGGTGTTAGAAGAGTGAAGTTTGCAGGCGGAGCTGCAGTAGGAAATCAGCGAGTTAAGGAAGGAGGAAGGTTGAATGAGTTCTTTAAAACCGATGGTAAGGAGCTGCTGTTTGATACGCAGATGGATGGCCAACCATTGGACATTTCTGAGGAGTGGAGATAAGGACTGAATTTTTTTCAGAAAAATAATCTGGGCAGCAGAGTGAATTATGGACTAGAGAATGGAGAGACAGGATGCGGGGCATTCGATCAGGAAGCTGATGAAGAAGTCGAGGTGGAAAATGTGTGCTTGGATAATTGTGGTAACAGTTTGGATTGAGAGGAAAGGGCAGATTCTAGAGATGTTGTGAAGGTAGAACTGACAGGATTTGATGACAGACTCCACTTGCTAATTAAAAGAGAGAGATGAATCACTTATACATAGTTTAATCCTATAAGCAAGTTGTTGTTTCACAAACCATATAATTGTCAGTTTATCAGTCTGATTGTCAGTAAAGATGCACAATAGTGATGAATTACTCCCAATTTTAAGGAGCTGCTATATAGTCATTGCCAAATAATAACGTTGGTATTTGTTAAGCACTTACTTTGTGCCAAGCACTGTTCTAGGCGTTGGGGTAGATGCAAGGTAATCAGGTTGTCCCACGTGGGGCTCACAGTCTTCATCTCCATTTTACAGATGAGGTAACTGAGGCACAGAGAAGTTAAGTGATTTGCCCAAGGTAACACAGCTGACAAGCGGTGGAGCCAGGATTAGAACCCATGACCTCTGACTTCCAAGCCCGTGATCTTTCCACTAAGCCACAATGCTTCTCTAAAATACCAACATTATTATTATTATTATTATTACTATTATTATTATTATTATTACCATTATTATTATTATCACCATATAACAATCCTTAGTGGACAAAGAAACATT
The DNA here is from genome assembly GCF_015852505.1 of Tachyglossus aculeatus. Taxonomy (NCBI): domain Eukaryota; kingdom Metazoa; phylum Chordata; class Mammalia; order Monotremata; family Tachyglossidae; genus Tachyglossus; species Tachyglossus aculeatus. Next base: position 91,126,170 of record NC_052066.1, read on the forward strand.
TATAGGAGACCATCTGCCATTTTTGCCTGTCAACCGTTGATTTGTTCTTAATGTGCCTTGACTGTGAACTGAAGCTATTAAAATTTTCCAATTCCAATATTCTCTCTCAAGCTCTGCTGCAGTGTATTGTCTCTCCAATAAATTGTGTAGGAGTTGTAGAGTGGTTAATAGCTATGTTGACAGTAGCATGATAATCTCTTGCTGAGGATATGATTGTGTGGATACGAATGTTTTCTTTGTCTTATTAAACAGAGACAAAAAAAAAATCTTTGTATGTATTGGTTCCACATACGCGCCCAAGAACTCCAATCCAGTGGCATCTGGCAGTGTCTCCATTCAAAAAGCTATTTTGATCTTGTTTTGGAGGTTTTTGGAGTTGGGCTTGACTTTCTCTGACTTGTTACTTCCCTTGGTAAGATCTGAGGAGAATCATTCATTCATTCATTCAATCGTAAGCACTTACTGTGTGCAAAGCACTGTACTAAGCGCTTGGGAAGTACAAGTCGGCAACATATAGAGATGGTCCTTACCCAACAACGGGCTCACAGTCTAGAGGGGGAGACACACAACAAAATAAAACATGTAGACAGGTGTCAAAGAGATCTGTGGAGCGGTGCAGCCTAGAGGAAAGACCATGAGTCTGGGATTCAGGTGATCCAGGTTCTAATCCTGACTTAGCCAGTTGCCAGCTATGGGACCTTGGGAAAGTCACTTAACTTCTCTGTGCCTCCGTTTCCTCAATTGTAAAGTGGGGATAAAATGCCTGTTCTCCCTCCTACTTAGACTTAGAGTCCCTTACGGAACAGAAACTGTGTCTTACCTGACTAACTTGTATCTACTCCAGTTCTTAGAACAGTGCTTAGATCAAGATACAGAGTAAGCACTTAACAAATTCCATAATAGTAATCTGAGGAAAGGGACTAAAAAATTTACCCCATATTAAGCAGAAAGGAGGAGGAGAATCCAGAATCTTGTAGATAGCAGTAAAATCAACCATTACCCTAAGTAACTGTAGAGAAGCTCCCTCTAGACGGTAAGCTCATTGTGGTTGGGGAATGTGTCTGTTTATTGTTATGTTGTACTCTCTGAAGAGCATAGTAGAATGCTCTGCACACAGTAAGTGCTCAATATATACAACTGAATATGATTGAATGAATGAGAAATTTGGACAGCACAACAATTCTGTAGGCATATCATGATCTAGAACCTAATGTCACATTGACTGCTACACTCTACACTCAATCAATTGTATTCACTGAGCACTTACTATGTGCAAAGCACTTTACTAAGTGCTTGGAAGAGTACGATATAACAGATTTGGTAGATATGTTCCCTGTTCACAAGGGGTTTAATCAATTAATCAATCAATCCATCAATCATATGTATTGATATGTCAATATCCCATCCTCCTGTCTCTCCCCACTACAGTCTATTCTTCACTCTGCTGCCTGGATTATCTTTGTGCAGAAACGCTCTGGGCATGTTACTCCCCTCCTCAAAAATCTCCAGTGGCTGCCTGTCAACCTACGAATCAAGCAAAAACTCCTCACTCTTGGCTTCAAGGCTGTCCATCACCTCTCCCCCTCCTACCTCACCTCCCTTCTCTCCTTCTCCAGCCCAGCCCGCACCCTCCGCTCCTCTGCCGCTAATCTCCTCATTGTACCTCATTCTCGCCTGTCCCACCATGAACCCCCGGCCCACGTCCTTCCTCTGGCCTGGAATGCCTTCCCTCCATGCATCCGCCCAGCTAGCTCTCTTCCTCCCTTCAAAGCCCTACTGAGAGCTCACCTCCTCCAAAAGGCCTTCCCAGATTGAGCCCCCTTTTTCTTTTCCTCCTCCCCATCCCCCCTGCCCTACCTCCTTCCCCTCCCCACAGCACTTGTATATATTTGTACAGATTTATTACTCTATTTTACTTGTACATATTTACTATTCTATTTATTTTGTTAATGATGTGCATCTAACTTTATTTCTACTTATTCTGATGACCTGACACCTGTCCATATGTTTTGTTTTGTTGTCTGTCTCCCCCTTCTAGACTGTGAGCCTGTTGTTGGGTAGGGACCGTCTCTATATGTTGTCGACTTGTACTTCTCAAGTGCTTAGTACAGCATTCTGCACACAGTAAGCACTCAATAAATGTGATTGATTGAATGAATGAATGACGAATGAATGTATTCAGTGCTTACTGTGTGCAGAGCACTGCCTTAAGTGCTTGGGACAGTAAAATATAAAAGTTTGTAGAAACGTTCCTGACTCAACGACCTTTCAGCATAGAGGGGGAGGATGACATTAATGTAAATAAATAAATGAACTATTGATATGTATATAACTGCTTTGGGGATGAGGGAGGAGTGAATAAAGGGAGATAATCCAAGTGCAAGGGAGATGCAGAAGAGAGTGGGAGAAGAGGAAGGGACTGTCTCTATATGTTGCTGACTTGTACTTCCCAAGCACTTAGTACGGTGCTTTGCACACAGTAGGCACTCAAAAAATATGATTGAATGAATGAATGAATGAATGAATGAAGGCCTAGTTGGGTAAGGCCTCTTGGAGGAGATGTGGTTTTAAAGAGATTTTGAAAGTAACGAGAGTGATTGTGAGATATGAAGAGAGAGGACATTCCAGGCCAGAGGTCAGATAATAATAATAATAATAATTTTGGTATTTGTTAAGTGCTTACTATGTGCAAAGCACTGTTCTAAGCGCTGGGGAGGCTACAAGGTGATCAGGTTGTCCCGTGTGGGGCTCATAATCTCAATCCCCATTTTACAGATGAGGTCACTGAGGCCCAGAGAAGTTAAGTGACTTGCCCAAAGTCACACAGCTGACAAGTGGCGGAGCTGGGATTTGAACCCATGACCTCTAACTCCAAAGCCCAGGCTCTTTCCACTGAGCCACGCTGCTTCCCCAAATGCTCAACAAATTCTATTGAATGAATGAACCCACCCCATGCTTGGAACGGTATCTAGCACAATAATAATACTTACAGTACTTGCTAAGCTCTTAGGATGTGCCAAGCACTGTTCCAAACACTGGGATAAATACAAGTTAATCAGGCTGGACACAGTCCCTCTCCCACATGGGGCTTACACTCTTAATCTTACACTCTTATAGAAGCAGCATGGCTCAGTGGAAAGAGCCCGAGCTTGGGAGTCAGAAGTCATGGGTTCTAATCCCATCTCCGCCACTTGTCAGCTATGTGACTTGGGGCAAGTCACTTAACTTCTCTGTGCCTCAGCTACCTCATCTGTAAAATGGGTATTAAGACTGTGGCACTACCTGATTACCTTGTATCCCCACAGTGCTTGGCACATAGTAAGCGCTTAACAAATGCCATTATTATTATCATTGTTATTATTATTATTATTATTATTATTATTATTATTATTATAAATCCCCATTGTACAGATGAGGTAACTGAGGCCCGGAGAAGTGAAGTGACTTGCCCGAGGTCACACAGCAGACATGTGGCAGAGCCTGGGTTAGAACCCGGGTCCTTCTGATTCCTAGACCCGTGCTCTATCCACTAAACTATGCTGCTTAGGAAATGGGTAAGGGGTTGGTGGCAAGAAGTATGAGATGGATGTACAATCAATACGTTGGCATTAGAAGAGCAAAGTGTGCAGGCTGGGTTGTAGTAGAAGAGTAGCAAAGTGAGGTTGAGGCAGGGGGGCAAGGTGATTGAGTGCTGTATAGCCGATGGTAAGGAGGTTCTGTTTGATGTGATGGTGGATGGGCAATGATTGGAGGTTCCTGAGGACTGGGGAAACATGAACTGAATGGTTTTGTAGAAAAATGATCCTGGTAGCAGAATTTAGTATGGACTGGAGTGGGGAGAGATGGTAGAAAAGGAGGTCAGCATGGAGGCTAATAAGAAAATCAGGGTGGAATAGGCTAAATATTTGGATTAATGTCGTAGCAGTTTGGATGAAGAGTTTCGAAAGGGCAGATTTTAGCAATGTTGTGAAGGTGGAACCAAAAGGATCTGGTGACAGTTTGAATATACGGTTAAATGAGAGAGATAAGTGTCTCTCATTCAACTCTGGCTTAGTCAGAAAAGCAGCGTGGGAAGCAATGTGGCTCAGTGGAAAGAGCACGGGCTTTGGAGTCAGAGTTCATGGGTTCAAATCCCGGCTCCACCAATTGTCAGCTGTATGACTTTGGGCAAGCCACTTAACTTCTCTGGGCCTCAGTTACCTCGTCTGTAAAATGGGGATTAAGATTGTGAGCCCCCCGTGGGACAACCTGATCACCTTGTAACCTCCCCAGCGCTTAGAACAGTGCTTTGGACATAGTAAGTGCTTCATATATGCCATCATTATTATTATTATTGTAGTATGAAGTTCCATCTTTATTGTGTGCTTAGTCACTAAGGTTACTATGGAATAAAGGATTTTTTTGGACAAAATGAGCTTGTTTGCACTTAGTGCACCGTAATGTGGAAGTGGATTATGTGTATGGGCATAGTAAAAAAACAGATGAGTCTTATAGCACCTGTTTTCTTAAAGGCAGGATTTTGTAAGAATGCCACTCCAGTTCTAGAGAAGAAGTATATACATTAGACAGTTTCCCAAGGATATGCTAACTTTTTTATTGCAATTTCTCCTTCGATCAATCAAACAATAGACGGTATGTATTGAGCCCTTACTATATGCAGAGCACTGTTCAAAGTGCTTGGGAGAGTACAATATAAGAAAATTAGCAGACATTCCTTGCCCATAAGGAGCTACAGACTAGATGGGGAGACAGGCTTTAAAATGAATAAATAATTTATAATAAATAATTTAAAGATATGTACATAAGTGCTATGGACTTGGGAGTGGGGCAAATATCAAATGTCCAAAGGTCACAGATCAAAGTACATAAAATGATGCAGATGGGAGAGTGAGACAGGGAAAAGAGGGCTTTAACAGGGAAGGCCACATGGAGATGTGTGTGTGTTTCAGTTACCTCATCTGTAAAATGGGAATTAAGACCTTGAATCTACTCCAGTGCTTAGAACAATGCTTGGCACATAGTAAGCACTTAACAAATACAATTATTCTTATTCTTATTATTATTATTATTAAGATGTGACCTTACTTGTGCTTTGAAGGTGGAGAGAGTGGAGGCACTTGGAGGTGGAGGGAGTTCCAGTCTAGGATGAGGACATGGGAAAGGGGTTGGCAGCAAGACAGACAAGATTGGGGCACAGTGAGTGAATTGGTTTTAGAGGAGCAGAGTGTATGGACTGGACTGTAACAGGAGATTAGTGAGGTGAGGTAGGATGAGGCGAGCTGATTGAGTACTTTAAAGATGATAGTAAGGAGCTTCTGTTTGATGCAGAAGAGTATAATTCAACTGAGTTGACAGACAGGTTCCTTGCTCACAAAGAACTTGCAATCTAGAGAGGAAGACAGCCATTTATATAAATAAATATTTAGGAGATAAGTATTTAGGAAAATAAATAATGAATAGCATATAAAGATATGTACATAAATGCTGAGAGGTTGAAGGTGGGGCAAATATTAAATGCCCAAAGGTCACAGGTCCAAGCTCACTGCAGGCAGGAAATGTGTCTACCAACTCTGTTCTTTGTTCTTTTGTACTCTCCCGAGAAGTTAGTAGAGTGCTCTGCACACAGTAAGTGCTCAGTAAGTACAATGGGCAGCCATTGGAGGTTCGCAAGAAATGGGGAGACAAGAACTGAACATCCTCAGCTATCACTGTATTATTAGTCAGTGGGACCTTTAAGTAACAGAATTCTGTGGCAGTGCTTAGCTATGTTACCAATGTAGATTTTTTGATTGTGTGCTCAGTTTCTCTGTTGCAAGCTGATACACATTACTTTCATTTTCTTCAGAACTCTAATAAGTCTGAGGCATCGGGGAAGCGTGGCTCAGTGGAAAGAGCCCAGGCTTGGGAGTCAGAGGTCATGGGTTCTAATGTGGCTCCGCCACTTGTCTGCTGTGTGACTTTGGGCAAGTCACTTAACTTCTCTGTGGCTCAGTTACCTCATCTGTAAAATGGGGATGAAAACTGTGAGCCCCATGTGGAACAACCTGATTACCTTGTATCTACCCCGGCGCTTAGAACAGTGTTTGGCACATAGTAAGCGCTTAACAAATACCAACATTATTATTATTATTATTATTATGCAAATCGGATTACAGTTATTTTCATTCCATTACGGGTGTGTCTCTAGGGCACAGTCCTCCATGAATGACAATTCCTGAATGACCATCTCAAGGATTTCAGATGATGCTCAAAGTCTGTTGATTCGGTACTCTGGTGTCTGGATTTCCCCTCTGTTTGGCCTCTGCCCTCGGCCTGTGCATCCGTTAGGCATTTGGATACTCACACCAGCCCTACAGCACCTAAGGTACATATCTTTATACTCTACTATTTCTCCTATTTTATCATTTTTCTCACTCTACAGACTGTAAGTTCTCTAGGAGCAGGGTTTGGGTCTACCAACGCTGTTATACTCTCCCGAGCGCTTAGTAGAATACTTGGCATGAAGTAAGTAGAATACTCCTTGGTCTGCCCAGGACCAAGCCCACTCTACATCCCTACTTGATCGCAGTGACCCCAGAATAGATGACACAAGGTGTACCCAGTTCTGACTTGACCAGCGTCAATCAATCCATGACATTTATTAAACATTTACTATGTGCAGAACACTGTACTAAACACTTGGGAGTATACAATGCAACAGAATTAGCAGATGCATTCCTGCCCATAATGAACTTACTGTTTAGAGGGGGAGACAGACATTAATTTAAATAAATAAGCAATTCATAATATATAATTTAAAAATATAATAAGAATATATAATATATAATAAGATAATTTAAAGTATATAATTGCTGTAGCCATCTGATTCTTAATGAAGTTCTCGAACAGCAGTACCCACTTTCACAGCACTCCTGAAGAGCAAAGATAGCTCCAACCTAATAGTAATAATAATAATCATGGTATTTAGTTAGTGGAGGCACATCTCCTCCAAGAGGTCTTCCCTGACTAAGCCCTCTTTTCCACTTCTCCCACTCCATTCTGCATCAACCTGACTTGCTTCCTTTATTCACCCCCCGCCCCCCAGCCCCACAGCACTTATTTACATACCTGTAATTTATTTATTTATATTATTTTCCGCCTCCCCCTCTAGACTGTAAACTTGTTGTGGGCAGGGAATGTGTCTGTTTATTGTTGTATTGTACTCTCCCCAGCGCTTAGTTCAGTGCTCTGCATACAGTAAGCACTCATTAAATACAATTGACTGATTGATCAGTTGACTAACTGCTTATGATGGGCCAAGCACTGTGCAAAGCACTGGAATAGATACAAGATAAGTGGATAGGACACAGCTCCTCTCCCAAATGAGAATCACAGTCTAAGGGAAAGAGATAACATGTATGTAATCCCCATTTTATATATGAGGAAACTTAGGCACAGAGGAGTGAAGTGACATGCTCAGTGTCACTCATCAGGCCAAGTATCAGAGCCAGCATTAGAACCCAGTCCCCTGACTCAAAGGCCTATGTTCTGTCCAATAGGGTTAATCAATCAATCAATCAATCGTATTTATTGAGCACTTACTGTGTGCAGAGCACCGTACTAAGTGCTTGGGAAGTACAAGTTGGCAACATAGACAGTCCCTACCCAACAGTGGGCTCACAGTCTAAAAGGGTCTGCTCCTTCAACACACCCAAGGAGGGAATCCTGAAGCGACGGCAGCAACACTTCAGCATTCTCCTAAATACACCTCCTAAATACATGAGAAGCAGCATGGCTCAGTGGAAAAAGCATTGGCTTTGGAGACAGAGGTCATAGATTCAAATCTCAGCTCCGCCAACTGTCAGCTGTGTGACTTTGGGCAAGTCACTTAATTTCTCTGTGCATAAATTACCTCATCTGAAAATGGGGATTAAGACTGTGAGCTCCCCGTGGGATAACCTGATCACCTTGTAGCCTCCCCAGTGTTTAGAACAGTGCTTCACACATAGTAAGTGCTTAACAAATACCATTATTATTATTATCTTTTATTCAAGATGAGGACCCAGGAAGCCTCTCTTTCAGTCAAACATTCAATCACAGGCATTCACTGAGCACTTACTATGTGCAGAGCATTGTACTAGGTGCCTGGGAGAGTATAATTCAGCTGAGTTGACAGACAGGTTCCTTGCCCACAAAGAACTTGCAATCTAGAGAGGAAGACAGCCATTAATATAAATAAATATTTAGGAGATAAGTATTTAGGAAAATAAATAATGAATAGCATACAAAGACATGTACATAAGTGCTGAGAGGTTGAAGGTGGGGCAAATATTGAATGGCCAAAGGTCACAGGTCCAAGCTCACTGCAGGCAGGAAACGTGTCTACCAACTCTGTTCTTTGTTCTTTTGTACTCTCCCGAGCAGTTAGTACAGTGCTCTGCACACAGTAAGTGCTCAGTAAATACAATTGATTGATTTATTGATTAATGCAAAAGGGATAGAGAGCCTGCAAAAAGAGGGTTTAAATGGGGAAGTCCTATTTATTGCTAGTATGACAGCTTACATTTTACCTGACTTTTCTCAGATTTGACTTAAAGAAATAACCACATGCCAAAAATGGTTGTAGCCATGATGATGATGATGGCATTTGTTAAGCGCTTACTATGTGCAAAGCACTGTTCTACGTGCTGTGGAGGATACAAGGTGATCAGGTTGTCCCACGTGGGGTTCACAGTCTTAATCCCCATTTTACAGATGTGGGAACTGTGGCACGGAGAAGTTAAGTGACTTGCCCAAAGTCACAAAGTTGACAAGTGTCAGAGCCGGAGTCTTGCCAGTAATGACCTTGATCCCCCACACCAAAACCCTTTTTCTAATGTTAAATGTTCACTGATTTTTCTAGATTTTCTTTCCAAATGAGAAGCATTCCAACATAATCACTAGTTCAACCACAGTCCCCATTGGCTTCCCAATTGACTTCTACATATTGGGCTCAACTAAGTCCAAATATCACCAACCACCGTCTCCTCTTGGAGGCTGCCCATCAGTTTGGGCTATTCGAATATGAACTTGTTGTGGACAGGGAATATGTCTACCTATTGTTATATTGTACTCTCCCAAGCACTTAGTACAGTGCTGCACACAGAGTAAGGGCTCAATAAGTATGATAGACTGACTGTCTGGTGCACTGGACTACCACACGGGCCAGTGAAATTGCTGTATTTAAACTGAGGTAATCCAGACCATTATCTTAATCAGTCAAGGTTTCATGCCCAGCATGACGGCTTTATGCAAAGAGAGGACATGAATAAATCCTGTCTGGTAAAATGCTTTTCTGGTATTATCATTCAATATTTATCTTACAAAATCTTGAAAAAAAGATTCATTCTCAAGAAGGCCGTCAGACCAGTTTGTTGGGTTTTTTTTTAAGGGGGGGGGGGGGTTGGTATTCGTTAACCACTTACTATGAGCTAGGCACTGTACTAAGCACTGGGGTAGATACAAGCTAATCAGTTTGATTGCAGTCCATATCCCATATGAGGCTCACAGCACAGACGAGGGAACTCAGGCACAGTGAAGTGCAGTGACTTTCCCAAGGTCATATAGCAGACAAGAGGTAGAACCAGAATTAAAACCTAGGTCCTTCTGACTCCCAGGCTCTCGTTCTATTCCCTAGGCAACACCCTGGCCCAATAACCCAAGGAATCTCATCTGTAGGAGCAGATAACTAGGTGGAAAATGTGGCTCCTGAAGATCCATAAGGACCAGGAGTAGGTTGAGATCAGGGAAGAGCACAAAGGCCAGGATGGCACCAATTCTTCCAGAAAAATCCACCAGGCTCTTCACATTCCTTCCAAAACTCAGGTAGCCAAGGTTGTTTCCCTAGTGCTTCCTGCTCCTTCAGACTGTATGGGGTTGGACTGCACAACAGAAGGCCCTTTGTTGTTTAGGGGGACTATTTGTCCAGATTTCAGGTGGTCTGTTCCCCTCCTTTAACACCTGGGTAGCCTGTGTGGTATCACAGCTGGCCTAGCGTAAAGCTTAAGGCAATACTCTAAACTGACAACTTGCGACCGTCTTTTCTCATGCTACCACTTTCTTTGAGGATAGACAACACGTCCCTCAACCATTCACCAAAACTCAAATTGAATTTCATCCACGCTCCTTTGTGCTTTGAGAAATGGATCTCTACTTCATTAACTGTGCTTTTTCTTTGGAATTATCATGCAATCTTGGTTCTAACTGAAAACAATGGTAGGCCTCAAAACATTTGAAATAAAAATAAGGTTTTTGGGCTGCTTGAACAAAATGAGCGTTGCTGCTTAAAATGCATTCATTTGGGATGATGACTTAAGGAAATTTCTAGAGTGTTGGGTTATACATGCTCTGTCCGTGCCTCCTGTGCCTTATACATTTAAATGAAGACTTAATAGATGCAATAATATCCATTTGCATGACAATTGTAATGTATTGTTTTCAGTCCATTAGACTATTCTGCCCTGGAAAAACCCTTGTCTCGTAGGCCTTGTATAATGAGATCATCTTTTGGCTCATCTAACTCCCCTAGAGGACAAAACTACTTTTCCAATTAAAATGCATTTTTTGGGGTGTAACATAATTAAGGACTCCTATCTCCTTATGAGAAAAATGAGTATGCTCATATTTGGGTTATGATCAATCTAGAGGAAACTGATGTTGGAAAACTGAAAGAGAAGCAGCGTGGCTCAATGGAAAGAGCATGGGCTTTGGAGTCAGAGGTCATGGGTTCAAATTTCGGCTCCGCCAATTGTCAGCTGTGTGACTTTGGGTAAGTCACTTCACTTCTCTGGGCCTCAGTTACCTCATCTGTAAAATGGGGATTAAGACTCTGAGCAACACATGGGAAAAGCTGATCACCTTGTAACCTCCACAGTGCTTAGAACAGTGCTTTGCACATAGTAAGCGTTTAATAAATGCCATCATTATGATTATTATTATTATTAGAAAGGGCAATCTAAGCAGGGCATACTTTGGGTGTACACTGAAAGACTGGCAGTAGAATTGACAAGCACATGAGAGGGTGAAAGACCTATTCCATTTGACATTTTATTGAATCTGATTTCTCCTGCTGCCTGAACATCACCAGTCTGGGTTGGGTTCAAATCTTGAAATACTGCACTTGACCTCTGCCTCTGTTATTTTATGTCTTTATGTATTTATTTATTTATTTTACTTGTACATATCTATTCCATTTGTTTTATTTTGTTAGTATGTTTGGTTTTGTTCTCTGTCTCCCCCTTTTAGACTGTGAGCCCACTGTTGGGTAGGGACTGTCTCTATATGTTGCCAATTTGTACTTCCCAAGCGCTTAGTACAGTGCTCTGCACACAGTAAGCGCTCAATAAATACGATTGATGACGATGATGTCTGATATCTTTTGTGTTATGCCAGCATTCTTTCTTGGAATGGGAATAGACGGAGTATTGTTTTGGGGAAAGAAGTCTTCACTCTCCTGTTCCTCCTGCTGTCCCAGTTATTATCTCTATGATGGATGCTTCTGAATCTTCATTCAACTGATCTGTCGATCAATGACATTTACTAAGTACCTACTGAGGGCGTAACAATTGATCAATTAATCAATCAATCAATCAAAGGTATTTGTTAAGCACTTACTGCATGCAGACCACTGTACTAAGCACTTGGGAGAGTAAAATAAAACAGAGTTAGTAGACACATTTCCTTCCCTAAAGGAAGAAGCAGCATGGCTCAGTGGAAAGAGCACGGGCTTTGGAGTCAGAGGTCATGGTTTCAAATCCCGGCTCTGCCAATTGCCAGCTGTGTGACTTTGGGCAAGTCACTTAACTTCTCTGTGCCTCAGTTACCTCGTCTGTAAAATGGGGATTAAGACTGTGAGCCCCCCGTGGGACAACCTGATCACCTTGTAACCTACCCAGTGCTTAGAACAGTGCTTTGCACATAGTAAGCACTTAATAAACGCTATCATTATTGTTATTATTACAGGATCTTACTGTCTAGAGGGGAAGACAGACAATAAAATGAATTAGTGCTGTGGAGCTTTGGGTGGGGTGAAAATCAAGTTCTCTGTACAAAGTAAGCAGCTTAATAAATGCAACTGATTGATTAAAGGATGCATATCCAAGAGCATAGATGATGCAGAAGGGAGACGGAGTAGTGGAAATGAGGGCTTGGTCAGGGAAGACTTCTGGGAGGAAATGTAATTTTAATAAAAGGCTTTGAAAGTGGGAAGAGTTGTGGACTGGAAGTATATGAAGGGGAAGGGAATTCCAGGCCAGAGGGAGCTTATAGGCAAGGGTTCAGAGACAAGAGAGGTGAGGTCAAGTGCAGTGAGTAAGTTGGTTTTAGAGGAGTGAGTGAAACATCTAGGCTGGGTCATAGTAGGGTCAGAGAGGTAAGGAATGAGGGACCGAACTGATTTGAGTGTTTTATAGCCAATAATAATAATAATAATAATAATAATAGCATTTATTAAGCACTTACTATATGCAAAGCACTGTTCTAAGTGCTGGGAGGTTACAAGGTGATCAGGTTGTCCTATGGGAGGCTCCCAGTCTTAATCCCCATTTTACAGATGAGGTAACTGAGGCACAGAGATGTTAAGTGACTTGCCCAAAGTCACATGGCTGGCAATTGGCGGAGCCAGGATTTGAACCCATGACCTCTGACTCCAAAGCCCGGGCTCTTTCCACTGAGCCACGCTGCTTCTCATTGCAAACATAAGGAGTTTCTGTTTCATGAGGAGATGGATGGACAACTACTGGACGTTCTTGAGGAGTGGGGAGACATGGACTGAACTTTTTTTAGAAAGATGATCTGGGCAGCAGTAAGGATTGGAGTGAGGAAGAGGAAGGAAGCAGCGAGGTCAGCAAGGAGACTGATGCAGTAGTTCAGGTGGTATATGATGAGAAACTCTTCAGAGCGTACAGCAGAAGTCAAATGCATGATTCCTGCTCACAATGGGTTAACAATCTAATGGAGGAGAGACCATAGAAAAAGTTATACAAAAAAAAGGGGCCCAGAAGAAGAGCAAGGATCAAATAGGTAAGCAAGAGAATGTCTTAGTATATCAAAATGAATAAATGTCAATCGAAGGTACTTATATACGTAAATGCTGAGGAACTACAGTTTAGACTGTAAGCTCGTTTTTGGCAAGGAATGGGTCTGTTTATTGTTATATCATACTCTCCCAAATGCTTAGTATAGTGTTTTGTACATGGTAAGGGCTCAATAAATATGATTGAATAAAGGATGGTATTGGTTTCTTCCTCTCTTTCTCTGCAGGCATGTGATTTAGTTTCCTGCTTCCTCCCTTTCTCTGCCTCCTTCCAAGAGCCTGGATCCATCCCTGGGAGCAGCAGAATGGATGCTATTAGGGGATTTCTTCATTAGGGTCTTCCAGGTTTTTTTATGGTATTTGTTAAGCCCTTTTATAACGATATTTGTTAAGTGATTACTATTTAACAAACACTGTTCTAAGAGCTGGGGTAGATGCAAGCTAATCAGGTTGGACACAGCCCCATGTGGGGCTCACAGTCTTCATCCCCATTTGGCAGATGAGGTAACTGAGTTCCAGAGAAGTGAAGTGACTTGCCCAAGGTCACACAGCAGACATGTGGCAAAGGTCCTTCTGACTCCCAAGCCCATGCTCTCTCCACTAGGCCACACTGTTTCACAAGATGCCTGCTCCTCCCTTCCTCCTGTACTGTGTACATAAATGCTGTGGGATTGAGGGAGGAGTGAGTAAATCCAAGTCCAAATACAAGGGCAATGTAGAAGGAAGTGGGAGAAGAGGAAATGAGGGCATAGTCAGGGAAGGCCTCTTGGAGGAGATGGGCCTTCCAAAAGGCTTACTGGGAACCAATGGCCTGTGCCAAGCTGATGCTGCCTCCCAGGCAGAGGAGAAAGCCGTTTCTGGAGACGTGGAGAGTTTGGTGGTGTTCTGTGCACAGTGAGCTGCCCAACAGAGAGCACTGAATGATTGATTACACAAACCACCAGGTCATTATGGGCAGAGAATGTGTCTACCAATTCATTTTTATTGTATGCTCCCAGGAGCTTAGTACAGTGCTCTGCACACAGTAATTACTCAATAAGTACCATTGATTGATTGATTGACTCCCCAGAATTATTTGATTTAAGAATTCCTGCATGGAGGAAAGAGGGAATAGTGTGGGGAAGACTAGTGAGGACTCATTTGGTCTGGGGGACTCTCCAATCAACCAGTCAAACAATCAAGTCCTTCCTCCCCACCTAGATGGTTAATTGTGGACATTTGGAGCACTGATGTCCAGAGACACTGACCCTTGGGGCAGCACTGTTCCCAGCTCAACTTTCTCTAGTGAGCTCTTGTCTCCTTGGGAGAAGAGCCAGAGTCAAAGCACTGCAGAGCCTCAGGAAGGAACAGGTTCAGAGGAACTGGAGCGGCAAAAGCTCAGTTAAGTCAAATAGAGGCTCAGGGTTTGAAGCTCTCGAGCCCAAGTCCCCCCTCATCCCTGCAGATGGAGTTGGCCATCAAATGGATGTATTCACTCCTACTCTGAAGCCACCACACTGCTTAAGTATATATTACTTAGGCAAGTATATGCCAGTTGGTCCAGTTCTGCTCAAATCAGCTTCCTGAAGTATTGTTTGGCCCACATCTCCCCACTCCTTAAAACCTTCCATCTGCTCTTTCTGTTTCTTTGCCTAAAACAAAAACTCCTCAATCAATCATATTTATTGGAAGAGTAAAATACAACAGAGTTGGAAGACATGTTTCCTTCCCAACAGGAACTTACAGTTTAGACATTAAAACCATTGGTAAGGAGTTTCTGTTTGATGCAGAAGTGGATTGACAACAACTGGAGGTTTTTGAGGAGTGGGGAGATGTAAACTGAACTTTTTTTAGAAAGATGATCCGGGCAGCAGGGTGAAATATCAACTGGACTGGGGAGAGGCAGAAGACAGGGAGGTCAGTGAGGAGGCTGATGCAGTATTCAAGGCAGGGCAGGATAAGTGCTTGGATCAATGTAGTAGTAGTTTGGAGGGAGAGAAAAGGGTGGTTTTAAGTGATGTTATGAAGGTAAAACCAAGAGGATTTGGTGACAGACTAAACATGTGGGTTGAATTAGACCGATGAGTCAAAGATAATACCAAGGTTAGGGGCTTGTGAGACAGGGAGGATGGTAAGAGGGAGTTGTGGGGCCAAGGGAATTTTTTTTAGGATATGGGATGCATGACCATGTTTGAAAAGAGTGGGGAAATAGTCATTGGAGAGCAAATAGTTGAAGATGGTGGTTAGGAAAGGAAGAAGGGAGAGGGCAGGTGTTTTGATAAGATGCAAAGGAATGGGGTTTGAGGCTCAGGTGGAGGGCATGGATTTTGAGAGAAGGTCAGAAATCTCCTCGAGATACTGCTGGGAAACATGGATGAGTTGAAGAAGAAAGCAGAAGGAGGGTGGGACTGGAGAGGAGCAAGGATGATTTTCAGGAGATCACAACTGATGTTTTCACGTTTATCAATAAGGCACATGACCAGGACATGATCTCATTGATTGATTGATTGATTGAGTGTCCTACATGGAGCTCACAAACTAAGAAGTAGGGACAGCTGCTATTTACACCCCATTTTACCGATGAGGTAACTAAAGCACAGAGAGGTCAAGTGATTTCTTCAAGGCCACACAGCAAACCAGTGGCAGATCTAGAATTAAAACTCAGGTCTCCTAACTCCCAGACCTATCCTTTTAGTAATAATAATAATAATAATGATAATTATAATGATGATGGTATTTGTTAAGCACTTACTATGTGCCAAGCACTGTTCTAAGAGCTGGGGGAGATGCAAGGTAATCAGGTTGTCCCACGTGGAGCTCACAGTCTTAATCCCCATTTTACAGAAGAGGTAACTGAGGCATAAAGAAGTTTACTGACTTGCCCAAAGTCACACAGCTGATAAGTGGCAGAGCCAGAATTAGAACCCACAACCTCTGACTCCCAAGCCATGTCTTTCCACTAGGTCACTCTCTGCTTCTAATCCACACTGCCTCTATGTGAGGCTTAGTCAAATCGACCAAGAGCAAAGGGTTTCACTTCAGAAAGTGTTAATAGCAGTTTAGAACCCCCTGGGAGTTGAAGGACCCTAAGAAATTCCTTGAAATCTTTATAGCAAACCAGAAGTACCCTTAAATATTCATTTCCTTTTATTAGTCCACTCAGCAAGCCTCCACCAAGCCTGTGTGCCTCAGTACACAGATCTAGGCATAGGATGGACCATCAGATTAGCTCAGGTCAACTAGAAACCCCTAAAACCCTCTCACTAAATGCAGTCTGATGACATATGGAGAAAGGAAGTAAAGAAACAGAGTAACATCTTTCATCTTTCCCTGTAGAACACTTTTATGATTCTTTTTCCCCCTTTAAAAAGTAGATTTAAACTCTGAAGTAATTCAGTACTAGACTTCTTTCATTTGAATGAAAGCAAGTGATTCTACTGAATTATTTTCATTTTGAATGACAAAAAGAGCAATGCATACATAGAGCATCATATTCCTATGGATATATTACATTCATTAAACTAGACATGTATAGACTCGAGCTTTATGTTGCCTGCTGGTCTTTGGGAAATATCAGAACTGATGTAATGGATAGAAAAATGAATAATCCACAGTGGTCTGAAAAGGCACAATTCCATCAGGGACTTCTTTGACATCATAAACTACATGCCTAATGACATTAAAATCCTGTGACTCATGGCAGGTTGTTCTAAAATTTTTATCACATTCGGCAGTTGGTTTAAATTCTGAATAGATCATCTAACTAAGAAACTTTACTATTCCAATTAATCTGGGCCTATACAGTCGTGATTGAAATACACTTCTTATTTCTATTAATGCCAGTTTTGTGGTCTCTAGTACCTCAAGAACAAAGTAGAAAGTGAAATGTAATCTGGCAATGAGGCCTCCCTTTCTTCTATGAGGTAAAGAGCTCAACACTGTGGGGCAGATTAACTCTTTCAGGATATAGTGTATAATATATAGTATTATAATATATTATATATATATATATATATATATATATATATATATATATATATATATATATATATATGTATATATAATATAGGAAATTATTCCAGACCACTAAATATCTCTTGAATTTGCAGGACTTTTATCTAAGGGCATGAATATAGGTGATCTCATTTAATTCTACTAACATCTCTGTGAAGTAGGGCGGTGAGGAGGGTGGAGAGGGGAAATTGTTCTCATTTAACACTTGCAGAAGCAGAAGTCTAGAGAGGTAAAATGACTTGTCTGAGGCCACTTGTCAGGTCCAAGACAATACTAGTGCTAGAGTCCTGGCCTCCTACCCAGACCTGCCATTTTCCCACTAAAGCACACTTCCTTTCATTGTTAATAATGTTAATAATAATAATGGTATTTGTTAAGCATTTACTATGGTGCTGTACTAAACACTAGGGGGATGCAAGCAAATCGGGTTGGATACAGTCCCTATTCCACATCGTTTGCAGGCTTAATCCCCATTTTACGGATCAGGTAACTGAGGCCCAAAGAGGTGAAATGACTTGCCAAAGTTTGCACAGCAGACAAGTGGCAGAGCTGGGATTAGAACCCAGGTCCTTCTGACCCCTTGGACAGTGCACTATGCACTATGCCATGCTGCTTCTCATAATGCGTAGATGAATGTGTTATGATAATATAACATTTGCAGAAGATCTATTCATCAAAGCAGGAGAGAGAATCGCTAATGACACTACAATTTGTCATCATGATATTTTCTTCCCCAGAGTGCTTTTAATGAAGTTCTGAAACAAGCATTGGCCTAAAGCAATGACAAAATGTGACAGGCCTATTCTTTAGGCTGCCCATGCTGACAGGACTGGGGACTCCTAGAATGCACTGGGCTACCTGCACTGCTACTGGAGAAGCAGCGTGGCTCAGTGGAAAGAGCCCGGGCTTTGGAGTCAGAGGTCATGGGTTCAAATCCCAGGTCCACCAATTGTCAGCTGTGTGACTTTGGGCAAGTCACTTAATCAATCAATCAATCAATCAATCGTATTTATTGAGCGCTTACTATGTGCAGAGCACTGTACTAAGCGCTTGGGAAGTACAAATTGGCATCACATAGAGACAGTCCCTACCCAACAGTGGGCTCACAGTCTAAAAGGGGGAGACAGAGAACAGAACCAAACATACCAACAAAATAAAATAAGTAGGATAGAAATGTACAAGTAAAATAAATAAATAGAGTAATAAATATGTACAACCATATATACATATATACAGGTGCTGTGGGGAAGGGAAGGAGGTAAGACGGGGGGATGGAGAGGGGGACGAGGGGGAGAGGAAAGAAGGGGCTCAGTCTGGGAAGGCCTCTTGGAGGAGGTGAGCTCTCAGCAGGGCCTTGAAGGGAGGAAGAGAGCTAGCTTGGCAGATGGGCAGAGGGAGGGCATTCCAGGCCCGGGGGATGACGTGGGCCGGGGGTCGATGGCGGGACAGGCGAGAGCGAGGTACAGTGAGGAGATTAGTGGTGGAGGAGCGGAGGGTGCGGGCTGGGCAGTAGAAGGAGAGAAGGGAGGTGAGGTAGGAGGGGGCGAGGTGATGGACAGCCTTGAAGCCCAGGGTGAGGAGTTTCTGCCTGATGCGCAGATTGATCGGTAGCCATTGGAGGTTTTTGAGGAGGGGAGTAATATGCCCAGAGCGTTTCTGGACAAAGATAATCCGGGCAGCAGCATGAAGTATGGATTGAAGTGGAGAGAGACACGAGGATGGGAGATCAGAGAGAAGGCTAGTGCAGTAGTCCAGACGGGATAGGATGAGAGCTTGAATTAGCAGGGTAGCGGTTTGGATGGAGAGGAAAGGGCGGATCTTGGCAATGTTGCGGAGCTGAGACCGGCAGGTTTTGGTGACGGCTTGGATGTGAGGGGTGAATGAGAGAGCGGAGTCGAGGATGACACCAAGGTTGCGGGCTTGTGAGACGGGAAGGATGGTAGTGCCGTCAACAGAGATGGGAAAGTCAGGGAGAGGACAAGGTTTGGGAGGGAAGACAAGGAGCTCAGTCTTCGACATGTTGAGCTTTAGGTGGCGGGCGGACATCCAGATGGAGATGTCCTGAAGGCAGGAGGAGATGCGAGCCTGGAGGGAGGGGGAGAGAGCAGGGACAGAGATGTAGATCTGGGTGTCATCAGCGTAGAGATGATAGTTGAAGCCGTGGGAGCGAATGAGGTCACCAAGGGAGTGAGTGTATATTGAGAACAGAAGGGGACCAAGCACTGAACCTTGGGGAACCCCCACAGTAAGAGGATGGGAGGGGGAGGAGGAGCCTGCAAAAGAGACTGAGAAAGAACGACCGGAGAGATAAGAGGAGAACCAGGAGAGGACGGAGTCTGTGAAGCCAAGGTCAGATAACGTGTGGAGGAGAAGGGGGTGGTCCACAGTGTCAAAGGCAGCTGAGAGGTCGAGGAGGATTAGGACAGAGTATGAGCCGTTGGATTTGGCAAGCAGGAGGTCATTGGTGACCTTTGAGAGGGCAGTTTCCGTGGAATGAAGGGGACAGAAGCCAGACTGGAGGGGGTCGAGGAGAGAGTTGTTGTTGAGGAATTCTAGGCAGCGCGTGTAGACAACTCGTTCAAGGAGTTTGGAAAGGAATGGTAGGAGGGATATGGGACGATAACTAGAAGGTGAGGTGGGGTCAAGAGAGGGTTTTTTTAGGATGGGAGAGACATGGGCATGTTTGAAGGCAGAGGGGAAGGAACCAGTGGAGAGTGAGCGGTTGAAGATGGAAGTTAAGGAGGGGAGAAGGGATGGAGCGAGAGATTTCATAAGATGAGAGGGAATGGGGTCAGAAGCACAGGTGGCCGGAGTAGCACTTGAGAGGAGGGAGGAGATTTCCTCTGAGGATACCGCTGGGAAGGATGGGAGAGTAGCAGAGAGTGTTGAGAGCCGGGGGGTTGGAGAAAGGGGGGAAGAGACTTTGGGGAGGTCGGACCTGATGGATTTAATTTTGTTAATGAAGTAGGAGGCCAGATCGTTGGGGGTGAGGGAAGGAGGAGGGGGAGGAACCGGGGGCCTGAGAAGGGAGTTGAATGTACGGAAGAGCTGGCAGGGGTGATGGGCATGGGTGTCAATAAGGGAGGAGAAATAGTTTTGTCTGGCAGAAGAGAGGGCTGAGTTAAGGCAGGAAAGGATAAACTTGAAGTGAACTTCAACTTAAACTTAACTTCTCTGTGCCTCAGTTCCCTCCTCTGTAAAATGGGGATTAAGACTGTGAGCCCCCCGTGGGACTACCTGATCACCTTGTAACCTCCCCAGCGCTTAGAACAGTGCTTTGCACATAGTAAGAGCTTAATAAATACCATTATTATTATTATTACCTCTGTTGCCGGTGGCAGAGAGTGTTTTCCATCCTCCTTGAAGTGTCTCACTCTAGGGACTGAGAACCCCTTCAGCAGTCTCACCCACTTTTCAGAGAGTAGATGGGCTCAGAACAGAGTCCTGTGGGGAAGGTGAGGGGTGGGATGCTTAGTAAGCACTTACTGCAGTGTTTTGCACACAATTAGTGCTCAGTAAATAAATATCAATGTTTGCTTAATTGATTGATTGACAGGGCAGAGGTCACAGGCCAACGGATACCCTAAGAGTCAAGGGCAGACCTTCCAGGCCCCAGGGATAAATTTTGCATGTCAGAGACCACTGGAGAAGTGGATGTGTGGGCCTGTCACCACCTGGATGACCAGGCCACTCCTGAGCGTGAGGGCTCAGAGATGCCGTCTGGTTCTGCTAGGGGCATACCATTTTTTTCTAATGATATTTGTTAAGCGCTTACTGTGTGCCAGTCACTGTAGTAGCAGTGGAGTAGAAACAAGCTAATCAGGTTGGACACAGTCCACTTCCCACATGGGGCTCGCAGTCTTAATCCCCATTTTACAGATAAGGTAAATGCAGCAGGGAGAATTTAAGTGACTGGCACGAGATCACACCTCAATAATGTCACAACCAGACGAGTTAAGAGTGTTTACAGAGTGTTGGTAGCCAGAGCAAGACAGGGAAATGGTTTGGTGACTAGGACCAGTGGTGGCTTGGTTGCAGTTTCTTTTGTCCATAGTGTGAAGAGAAGGGCTTGGTTTTCAGGTTAGGCAGGGGATTTGGGACATTCCTGGAAGGCTGGAGCTCTATGGGGTGGGTAGATGCTGGGGGTGGCCTTTTCACTGGGAGAGGGATGGAGGATTTAGATATGAGAAGTAGCATGGCTCAGTGGAAAGAGCCCGGGCTTGGATGTCAGAGGTCATGGGTTCAAATCCCGGCTCCGCCAATTGTCAGCTGTGTGATCTTGGGCAAGTCACTTAACTTCTCTGGGCCTCAGTTCCCTCATATGTAAAATGAGGATTAAGACTGTGAGCCCCACCTGGGACAACCTGATCACTTTGTATCTCCCCCAGCACTTAGAACAGTGCTTTGCACATAGTAAGAGATTAACAAATGCCATCATTATTATTATAGAACAGATGATGTGAAGAGAGGGCATGGCACTGGTCAACAGGGATGTCTCACCTCAGCCTTCCACTTTTGCTCTTCTGTCTGAATGGCCAGGGTATTGTAGGCTGGGAGGTCCACAGAGGAGGACACAGATATCCAGGGGAAGGGGACCTGGGCTAGACCAGGCCCAGGCGATGGAGGGAGTCAATCAATCAATCAATCAATCAATGGTATTTATTGAGCAGTTACTGTGTGCAGAGCACTGTACTAAGCACTTGGGAAGTACAAGTTGGCAACATATAGAGACAGTCCCTACCCAACAGTGGGCTCACAGTCTAGAAGGGGGAGACAGAGAACAAAACCAAACATATTAACAAAATAAAATAAATAGAATAGATATGTACAAGTAAAATAAATAAATAAATGCATAGAGTAATAAATATGTACAAACATATATTCATATATACAGGTGCTGTGGGGAAGGGAAGGAGGTAAGACGGGGGGATGGAGAGAGGGGGCGAGGGGGAGAGGAAGGAGGGGGCTCAGTCTGGGAAGGCCTCCTGGAGGAGGTGAGCTCTCAGTAGGGCCTTGAAGGGAGGAAGAGAGCTAGCTTGGCGGATGGGCAGAGGGAGGGCATTCCAGGCCCGGGGGATGACATGGGCCGGGGATCGACGGCGGGTCAGGCAAGAACGAGGCACGGTGAGGATATTAGCGGCGGAGGAGCAGAGGGTGCGGGCTGGGCTGTAGAAGGAGAGAAGGGAGGTGAGGTAGGAGGGGGCGAGGTGATGGACAGCCTTGAAGCCCAGGGTGAGGAGTTTCTGCCTGTTGCGCAGATTGATTGGTAGTCACTAGAGATTTTTGAGGAGGGGAGTAACATGCCCAGAGCGTTTCTGGATGAAGACAATCCAGGCAGCAGCAGGAAGTATGGATTGAAATGGGGAGAGACACGAGGATGGGAGATTAGAGAGAAGACTGATGCAGTAGTCCAGATTGGATAGGATGAGAACTTGAACGAGCAGGATAGCAGTTTGGATGGAGAGGAAAGGGCGGATCTTGGCAATGTTGCGGAGCTGCGACTGGCAGGTTTTGGTGACGGCTTGGATGTGAGGGGTGAACGAGAGAGCGGAGTCGAGGATGACACCAAGGTTTTGGGCTTCTAAGACAGGAAGGATGGTAGTGTCGTCAACAGTGATGGGAAAGCCAGGGAGAGGGCAGGGTTTGGTAGGGAAGACAAGGAGTTCAGTCTTGGACATGTTGAGTTTTAGGTGGCGGGCAGACATCCAGATGGAGATGTCCTGAAGGCAGGAGGAGATGCGAGCCTGGAGGGAGGGGGAGAGAGCAGGGGCAGAGATGTAGATTTGGGTGTCATCAGCGTAGAGATGACAGTTGAAGCCGTGGGAGCAAATGAGGTCACCAAGGGAGTGAGTGAGTGAGTCAGAGGATGAGGAGTGAAAAAAGGTAAGAGATGTGAGAGGGCCGGGGGCTTGGTGGACAGGCTGGGTGGGCAGATCTAAAATTGACTGACCCATTCTTGACTGGCTGGTCTGAGGGTAAGGGATTGGAGGGATTGGAGAGGGGGCTCCGGTGACTTTCTTCCCCAGATATGTCCCCCCTGCTCTGTCTCTTCCCTAACTCCCTGCTCTTCCTGTTCTTAAGAACGTCCCCAGAGGCAGCCTCCAGCCTCCCCTTCACCTGGATTTTCTCTCTTGGGACCTTAGCCAAACATCTGTCAGAAATCCTGTGGAGAGACCTTACTCAGAAGGTACTGGCCAGATTAAAAGACTCCAGCTCAGCCAAGGTGAGCCATGAGGTCAGGATTCTCTTGCTGTAGATGTCTGAAGCTAAAGTAGACTGGGTAGGAGGAATAGGGTTGTCAGTGACTGGAAGCAGAAGGGAACTCCAGGGGGTGGGCTGGAGAAGCTGAGAGAGGCTGGAATCAACTGGCTATAGCTGGGAGTGTTGGGGAGCATCTGGGAGCAGCAAAGAATAGTAGGTAAACATTGCTCTTTGGGATCCTGAGAGATCCCATTGGGTCATTCATTCATTCATTCATTCAGTTTGTATTAACTGAATGCTTACTGTGTGCGAAGCACTGCACTAAGTCCTTGGGAGACTATGATGTAACAAACAGACACTTTCCCTGCCCTCAATGAGCTTAAAGTATTGAGGGGGAGACAGACATTAATGTAAATAAATAAATTACAGGTCTTGGTACCTGGAGGCCTCGGGGAAGCCAAAGAGAGAGGGGTTGGAGGAGAGTAAGCTGAGCAAGGGCAGGGAGAGTGGCCTTCCACCTCCACCAGCCAGCAACCTGTCTATGGGCCAAATTTAGGAACAGGCAACTATAGGAAAAACATCCTAGACCCATCCAAATGATTCCCTTAGAGTCCCCTCCAAGTTCTCCTAAAACTCAGGGGTTTAGTTCTTGAAAAAAATTCACAGTATGGGCAAAAACAAGTTAGAGTACCTATAAATTCAATGGGATTTAATGAGTTAGTGGTAAATGGTTTGAAGATACCCCTAAGACTATTTTTTTTTACACAAATTTCTTTATTATTGTTATTAGTAGATGGCTTTACACTATATCTGCCCATTGCTATTTTACAGCATAGAACTGTTATAGTAAGGCTGCAGAAAACAAGGAAACCCAATATACGGTAAACTCATTATGGGCAAGGAGGTTAACATGTCCACTAATTCTGTTGTACTGTACTTTCCCAAAGTGTTTAGTACAGTCCTACAGTCCTCTGCACATAGTAAGTGCTCAATAAATACCATTGATTGATATCAACTGGTTTGTAACAGTACAGTGAGGCTGAGTCAGAGGTTGGAAAGAGAAGGGTAGCAGCACCACACCTTAACTGATGCCAGGAATTTTGTGCACAAATGTTTCTTCTCACACTGAGTCCACTTGGGCCAATTTGTGGATCATGTTATTACCGAACAGGCTTGTTGTGTGGGAAAAATATCCCCTAATCTTTCTTTCAGGCTATGCCCAAATTAGGTGAGTAAAACACTAGGTACAGTAGAAATTGGTGTAATCTTCAAATTGAGAATTATGACATGACATAGGGATGTTTTGAATACTCTTTGGGGAAGCAGAAAGCTCCTAACATACACATACACACACACACACACATATATACACACACACACACACATATATATATATATGCATACATACATATATTAAACATTACTATATATAATAATAATGATGGTATTTGTTAAGCACTTACTCTGTGCCAAGCACTGTTCTAAGTGCTGGGAGAGATACATGGTAATCAAGTTGTCTCCCACATGGGGCTCATCTCCATTTTACAAATGAGGCAACTGAGGCATAGAGAAGTTAAATGACTTGCCCGAAGTCACACAGCTGAGAAGTGGCTTAGCCGGAATTAGAACCCATGACCTCTGACTCCCAAGCCCGTGCTCTTTCCACTGAACCACACTACATCTCTAGATATGTGTATATATGTGTATGAATGTGTGTGTGTGTGTGTTTGTAATATACATATATATGAAGAAAGAGTGGATATATTTAGATAGATTCATGGATAATAATAATCCATGAGGGATTGATTGTTACACAGCAATGTTAAGAATGCCAGATGATTCAGACGGGGTTTTGGGTAAATTCATGGGTGCTCAGACTACTAAAAGAGTGGGTTATTAAAGGAAAATCTAGGCATGCAAAAGGTCCATTCCCTAGCCATTGGGATGATGTCAGGGAATGTGGCTTAGTGGAAAGCACTCGGGCTTGGGAGTCAGAGGTCTTGGGATCTAATCCCAGCTACGCCACTTGTCTGCTATGTGACCTTGGGCATGCCACTTCACTTCTCTTAACCTCGGTTACCTCATCTCTAAAATGGGGATTAAGACTGTGAGCCCCACGTGGGACAACCTGATTACCTTGTATCTACCTCAGTGCTTAGAACAGTACTTGGCATATAGTAAGCGCTTGGCAAATATCATTATTATTATTATCCCACTGTACCTCCAAGCATCCTCTGGGTCAGCGTCATGGACAGAAGCGAAGGCCTGATGAGCCATTTGGTCGGCTCTTGGGACACCGTGTGGATTTTGTCACCACTGTTGGGGAAGGATTGGGCAGTCCTTGTTCAGAATCTTCACTGAGAATCAACCAGTCACTTCCTGGTGCAGAAACAGCAAATAGCATGTTTATTCATGGGGTCAAAGAATGTACAGGTGTACCTCTGACTCACTGTTTTACTACAGCTTCCTATGCCCATGCTCTTTCTGGTAACCCAAGCTAGTTGCCTTCTAATTTAATAATGATGTCATTTATGAAGCACTTACTATGTGCAAAGCACTGTTCTAAGTGCGGTTGATCAGGTTGTCCCACTGAGGGCTCACAGTCTTCATCCCCGTTTCACAGATGAGGGAACTGAGGCAAAGAGAAGTTAAGTGACTTGCCCAAAGTCACACAGCTGACAATTGGCGGAGCTGGGATTTGAACCATTGACCTCTGACTCCAAAGCCCGGGCTCTTTTCCACTGAGCCACGCTGCTTCTCTATTAAAGAGACAAACATCAGACTGAGGGGTTCCTGGACTGGAAGCTATATGTAAGAAGTCAGATTCTCAAGTCAGTGATTTCAATTCTGCATTATTGCTCTATGCCAGCTAGCACTCTTTATTGGTTCCGTGAAAATGAAGTATTCAGGGAAAGAATATTAAACAATTATAGTTTTCCATAGGAAATAATATAAAGTGCATTCATCCTAAGAGCCCTCCTAATTTATAAAGCAACTAGAAGGTATTAAAAGGTTAGTATAAGTACAATAATATAGTTACATGATCAAATGGCAATATATGTACCTATAATAAAATATTTTAAATGTATGCTTTTCATCCATTCATTCATATTTATTGAGCGCTTACTGTGTGCAGAGCACTGTACTAAGCGCTTGGGAAGTACAAGTTGGCAACATATAGAGATGGTCCCTACCCAACAATGGGCTCATGGTTTAGAAGGGGGAGACAGGCAACAAGACAAAACGTGTGGACAGGTGTCAAAACCATCAGAATAAATAGAATTATAGCTATATGCACATAATTAATGAAATATAGTAGTAAATATGTACAAATAATATAAATAGAGCAATAAATATGTACACATATATACAAGTGCTGTGGGGAGGGGAAGGAGGTAGGGCAGGGTGGTGATGGGGAGGAGCAGAGGAAAAAGGGGGCTCAGTCTGGGAAGGCCTCCTGGAGGAGGTGAGCTCTCAGTAGGGCTTTGAAGGGAGGAAGAGAGCTAGCTTGGTGGATGTGGGGAGGGAGGGCATTCCAAGCTAGAGGAAAGACGTGGGCCAGGGGTCGACAGCAGGATACGCGAGAACGAGGTCCAGTGAGGAGGCTAGCAGCAGAGGAGCGGAGGGCATGGGCTGGGCTGGAGAAGGAGAGAAGGGAGGTGAGGTAGGAGAGGGTGAGGTGGTAGAGAGCCTTGAAGCCGAGAGTGAGGGTTTTTGCTTGATTCGTAGGTTGACAGGCAACCACTGGAGATTTTTGAGGAAGGGATTGACATGCCCAGAGCATTTCTGTACAAAGATAACCCGGGCAGCAGAGTGAAGTATAGACTGAAGTGGGGAGCGACAGGAAGATGGGAGATCAGAGAGGAGGCTGATGCAGTAATAAAGTCAGGATAGGATGAGAGATTGAGCCAGCAAGGCAGTGGTTTGGATGGAGAGGAAAGAGAGGATCTTAGTGATGTTGCGGAGATGAAACTGGCAGATTTTGGTGACGGATCGGATGTGTGGGGTGAATGAGAGAGCAGAGTCGAGGATGACTCCAAGGTTGTGGGCTTGTGAGACAGGAAGGATGGTTGGTAGTGCCGTCTACAATAACAGGAAAGTCAGGGAGAGGACAGGGTTTGGGAGGGAAGATAAGGAGCTCAGTCTTGGACATATTGAGTTTTAGATGGTGGGCAGACATCCAGATGGAGGCGCCCTGAAGGCAGGAGGAGATACAAGCCTGGAGGGAGGGAGAGAGAGCAGGGGCAGAAATGTAGATTTGGGTGTCATCAGCGTAGAGATGATAGTGGAAGCCGTGGGAGCGAATGAGGTCACCAAGGGAGTGCGTGTAGATCGAGAACAGAGGGGGACCAAGCACTGAACCTTGGGGAACCCCCACAGTAAGAGGATGGGAGGAGGAGGAGGAGCCTGCAAAAGAGACTGAGAATGAACAGCCGGAGAGATAAGAGGAGAACCAGGAGAGGACGGAGTCTGTGAAGACAAGGTTGGATAGTGTGTTGAGAAGGGAGTGATCCACAGTGTTGAAGGCAGCTGAGAGGTCGAGGAGGATTAGGATAGAGTAGGAGCCATTGGATATGGCAAAAAGGAGGTCATTGGTGACCTTTGAGAGGGCAGTTTCAGTGGAGTGTAGGGGATGGAAGCCATGTTGGAGGACAGAGTTGGAGAGTTGGAGTTGAGGAATTCAAGGCAGCGAGTGTAGACGACTCGTTTTAGGAGTTTGGAAAGGAAGGGTAGGAGGGAGATAGGGTGATAACTAGAAGGGGCAGTGGGGTCAAGAGACCGTTTTCTTAGGATGGGGGAGACGTGGGCATGTTTGAAGGCAGAGGGGAAGGAACCAGTGGAGAGTGAGCGGTTGAAGATGGAAGTTAAGGAGGGGAGGAGGGAAGGGGTGAGAGTTTTCATAAGATGAGAGGGAATGGGGTCCGAAGCACAGGTGGATGGGATAGCACTTGAGAGGAAGGAGGAGATCTCATCTGAAGATACTGCTGGGAAGGATGGCAGCATGGCTCAGTGGAAAGAGCACGGGCTTTGAAGTCAGTAGTCATGGGTTCAAGTCCTGGCTCCGCCAATTGTCAGCTATGTGACTTTGGGAAAGTCACTTAACTTCTCTGTGCCTCAGTTACCTCATCTGTAAAATGGGGATTGACTGTGAGCCCCCCGTGGGATAACCTGATCACCTTGTAGCCTCCCCAGTGCTTAGAACAGTGCTTTGCACATAGTAAGCACTTAATAAGCACTTAATAAATGTCATCATTATTATTATTAAGGATGGGAGAGTAGCAGAGAAGGTTGAGAGCGGAGGAGATGGAGAAGGGGGAGGGGTGACTTTGGGGAGTTCAGACCTGATGGTGTAAATTTTTGCAAATTTGCTTTTGCAAATTTATGTACAAACAGCACTAATTTTCAAAATGTAGTCTTTCACAACCTATTTAATGGAAAGGTACTTCTAGCATTCTAGAGATATCTTTATTTCTGTTCAACAGGTAAGAAGCAGCATGGCCTTGTGTTAAGCCCACAAGTCTGGGAGTCAGAGGACCTGAGTTCTAATTCCAGCCCTGCCGATTGTTGGCTGTGTGTCTCTGGACAAGTCACTTAACTTCTCTGTTTCATCAAATGGGAATTTAATACCTGTTCTCTTTCCTGCTTACACTGTGAACCCCACTTGGAACAGGGACTTTGTCCAACCTAATTAACTCTTATGTATCCCAGCTCTTAGAACAGTCCTTGACACATAGTAACTCTTTTACATTATAAAACTCTTTTACTCTCCCAAGTGAGAGTACAGTGCTCTGCACACAGTAAGCACTCAATAAATATGATTGACTGATTGGCACATAGTAAGAGCTTAGCAAATACAGTAATAACAATAGTAACAATAAAAATAATAATAGATCTGCTATTATCTATGCTAAATTAATATGGGCTATAGTCACCCTACTAAAGACAGCCAAAATAGTTCCAATGGAGAGGGAGGCAAATGCTTAAGGCAAGGTTAAATCTGCAGGTTACCTCAAAGTGAAAGAACCTGTGAAGCATGCCGTTATTAAAATTTGGTGGTGGTGGAGGCTCCTGAAAGATGATTGGCCTCATTTCTGAGACTTGCCCAATTAATCTTTCTTTTCTCTTCTTCTAACTAAATTATAACCTCCCCCATTAGCTTGTAAGCTCCTTGAGGGCAGAAATAATGAATACTTACCTCTAGCATACTCTCCTAAGCTCCTAATACCCCTCACCCAGAAAGGGCTCGATAAATACCTATGATTCATTGATATAGACATATCTGAAATGTTTGAATGATAACTCTCTAAAACATCTCCTTTCCCCCCCCTCACATACAATCATGCCATTTCACACTTTTGACTAGCCTGTCTGTATTTCCTGATCCAAAATTCTTGGTTGTCTTTTAGCTGGTTGATGTGTTTTTTGACATGATCACTCAATTTTTTTTTCTGTAGAATCATCAGTTTGCTGCCAACATCTTCTCTCACTTGCTCTTCTCTTCCAGTTCTCCAAATTGCAGTGACCCTTATCTCAGGGTACCAGGTAGAAGTAAACTGTTGAAGTCCCCATTCATTACTGTCAAATCACGACTAAATCCTAAATAAAGAGTATTTCTTTCTATCAATGGTATTTATTGAATGCTTACTGTGCATGCAGAGCACTATACTAAGTGCTTGTCATATTCCAACTACATTTCATTCATCATTTTCTTCTGTGTTTTCATAATGTTCTTGCTCTACAAAACTTTCATATTGTATCTGTCAGTGCAATTTAAAAAATTGGCAAAAGCAATATCCCATTTAGATCCCAAATTTACATATTTGTATGAAATAATTAATGATATCCATGATGCATAACACGATTTCATGCAGTGTAGCTCTAATTAGAATATAGCCTTTATAATCTGAAGGCAGTATCGAAAGTTTTCTTGAAAATTTCCACTGCTGGCTTTTAATTAAGCAGTCAGTGGATAATATTTACTAAATCTTCCCTGGGCAAGTACTTGGGAGCTTAAAGTAGAAGTAAAAGACATGATCTTCGCCTTCAAAGGAGCTTTCAGTTTAATGGAGGTGACAAGCAGATACTAATGGCAAAGAGTGGGTTCAGGAGAAAGAACAAGATTAAAGTTCAGAGTAGCAGGCCTATGGACAAAGCATTATCTAACCTTGGCTTAAATGATACTGTCCTTTTTTGGTTTTCTGCCTATCTGGCCTCTTCTCAGTCTCTTTCACAGTACCCTCTTCTGCCTCCCACCCCTAACTGTGGGGAGTCCTTCAAGGCTCAATTCTGGGTCCTCTTCTTTTCTCCATCAACACCCACTCCCTTGGAGAACTCATTTGTTTTCAGGACTTTAACTACCAACTCAATGACGAGGTTTCCCAAATCTACCTCTCCAGCCCGCTGACCTAATCTCTGGTTTTCTATTCCCAGAAAGTCAGATTCATCCTTTTCTGCCTTGCCCAGAGACTGGGGTGGGAGCCCAGAAGGGCAGTGGTGGAACATCTCTCCTTGGGGAGCAGGGAGAGCTCACAGTACATCTGACTGGCCATGGTGAGAGAGTTCAGGACCGTTGGGAAGCCTGCCTTATTGCAGTTCGGGGTTGGGGCATGGAACCGGGGTCTGGAGAAGGGCTCGATCCCTGGGGTCCAACTGGAGAGTCTGGGAGGTAGAGTGGGAAAGGGCAAGAGGAGGCTGGGAGCCCAGAAGGGCAGGCTTGGGAGAGATCCCGGTGGCCTGGGGAAGGGATGGAGATCTGAGTGATTCTCCAGAGGCTGTGGGGATGGAGAGGAGTGACTCCTGTCCCACTGAGACTGCTCTCTCCAAGGTCAGCGATGACTTTCTTCCTGTCAAATCTAACAGACTCTATTCTATCCCGGTTCCACCACGTGTCTGCTGTATGACCTTGGCTAAGTCACTTCACTTCTCTGGGCCTCAGTTACCTCACCTGTAAAATGGGGTTTAGAGTGTGAGCCTCAGGTGGGACAGGGATCTTGTCCAAACTGATTAATTTGTATCTACACCAGCCCTTAGAACAGTGCCTGGCACATAGTAAGTGCTTAACAAGTACTAGCATTTGTATTATTATAATTATTATTATTATCCTCAACCTCTGAGCTACTTTTGACATTGTGACTACCCCCTTCTACCGGAAGCACTGTCTAATCTCTACTTTGCTGACACCTCAAGGTGACCAATCCTTCTCAGTCTCTTTCACCAGCACTTCCCCTGCTTCATGCACTCTAAATATTCTAAGTCCTCTTCTCTTCTCACTTTATACTCACTTCCTTGGGAAGCTCCTTTGCTTCCACAGATTGAACTATCACCTCTCTGATAATGACCCCAAATCTACCTTGCAAACCCCAACCTCTCCCCTCTTTCCCATCACAGTTGATCTCACCATCCTCTCTGTCTCTGAAGCTCATAACCTTGGCATTTTATTCTTGGCTTCTTTTTTCCTTTCACTCACTAAATCTTGACGGTTTTTCCTCCTTTAAATTTCCAAGATTCACCCCTTTCTCAAAATGGCCTGCATGTTTATCCAGACACTGATCAAACCCTGGCTTAAGTTATAAATAAGTCTCTTCCCTCTCCAATCTATATTTCTCTCTACTGCCCAGATCATTTTTCTAAAATGCTCTGAACACATCACCCTACTCTTCGAAAATATCCAATGGGTGCACCTTCCTCTCCTAACTATTGACCTTAAACAGAAACTCCTAACCCTTGGCCTTAAGATACTCAATCACCTGTCTCCCTCTTACCTATACACTCTCTTCCCCCACTACACCCCAGTTCACACTCTCTGTTCCACTCAAACTATCCTACTCATCGTGCCTTGTCCTCTTCTCTCCTGTTATTGACCTGTTGTTCCTGTTCTCCACCCTGCCAGGAACCTCAGGCCACAGCTCTCCGTGTTTTCAAAGCCCTTCTGAAATCACGTTTTCTCCAAAAGACTTTCTCTGGATAAGTTCTAACCTTCCCAGTTTATATCCCCTATTGCCTCTTCACCATTTCCATGCCAACTAAACACCTAAGTAGTCACAATTTTCCCTGTAGAACTCTTTATCTCCCACTAAGATAGGCACTAAGATATATACATAGCTTAACCACTACTTAAGCACTAATTCATGTACATATCTCCTTTCCTATCTTCCTATCTGTAAACTACTTTACTGTCTGTGTGCACAATTTGTTTTAGTATATAATAATCATACTAATTGTGGTATTTGTTGGGCACTATGTACCAAACATTCTACTAAATACTGGGGTAAATGCAAGATAAACAGGTCGGGCACAGTCCTTGTCCCACTTGGAGCTCAGGGGCTAAGTAGGAAGGAGAACAGGTATTTAATCTCCATTTTAGAGATGTAGAAACTGAGGCAAAAGGAAGTTAAGTGGCTGCCCCAAGGTCACATAGAAGGCAAGTGGCAGAGTCAGGATTAGAACCCAAATCCCCTAACTCCCTGGCTCCTGCTCTTTCCACTAGAGCCATGCTGCTTCTGGCTGCCCAGCTAGACTGTAAGCTCCTTGAGGGCAGGGATCATGTATATTAATTCCATTGTACTTTTCCAGGCCCTTAGTCAGGGCTCCACATGCAGTAGGCATGTAAAACCCCCCCACAAAACACTGGGTGTTGAATCCCAGTGGTGTAGGGGCTGGGCTGGGGGTCTCCCTCTGCTTCTCTTCCTCCCTGGATGGATGGCTTTGTGGAAATTTGTCCCATTTTCCCGTCAGCGTTCTTGGCTCTGTCAACCAGTCCCAGCCAGAAGAGCAGCAGGCAGTTGTAGGGCTCCCCGGGGGAGCAGAACTCGTAGCTGTGATGGCCTCTCAATCCATCAGTCGTATTTATTGAGTACTTACTGTGTACAGAGCACTGTACTAAGTGCTTGGGAAAGTACAGTATTACGATGTAACCGTCACATTCTCTGCCCACAGTGTGCTTGCAGTTTAGCGAGGGAGACATACATTAACATAAATAAATAAATTACAGATATGTACATAAGTGCTGTGGGGTTGGGGGTGAGTAAAATGAGCAAGTGCAAGGGTGTCACAGAAGGGAGTGGGACGAGAGGAAATGAGAACTTAGTCAGGAAGGCCTCTTGGAGGAGATGTGCCTTCAATAAGGCTTTGAAAGTGGGGGGAGTAATTGTCTGCCGGAGGCAGATGCAGGATGTGGATGAGAGGTCGGTGGCAAAATAGACGAGGCAGCCTCAGACTTGGGCCTGGCCCCATGGGAGGCTCCCCCAGTCCTTTCCATCCTGTTCCCCACAACCATTCTGGTCTGGATGGGTCCCCCAACTGGGGCCAGCTCCCCTGTGAGTTGGGCGGACTGACGGAGGATGGATGGGTGGGTGGGTGGAGAAAGGGCGGCTTCTTTCTTTTCTTTTCCCCAGGGTTCACTGCCTCTTTTTTTGTATTTGTTAAGTGCTAAGTGCCAGGCACATTACTAACCACTGGGAAAGATAAAAAGTTGTCAGGTTGGTCCCCATCCTGCATGGGGCTCACAATCTTAATCTCTATTTTACACATGAGGTAACTGAGGCAAAGAGAAGTTATATAATCATAATAATAATAATGTTGGTATCTGTTAAGCGTTTACTATGTACCAAGCACTGTTCTAAGCAGTGGGATAGATACAAGGTAATCAGGTTGTCCCACATGGGGTTCACAGTCTTCATCCCCATTTTACAGATGAGGTAACAGGCACAGAGAAGTTAAGTGACTTGCCCAAGGTCACACAGCTGACAAACGGCGGATCTGGGATTAGAACCCACAGCCTCCGACTCCCAAGCTTGTGCTCTTTCTACTAAGCCATGCTGCTTCTCAAGTGACTTGCCTAAGATCATACTGCTGACAAGTGGCAAAGCTGGGATTAGAACCAAGGTCCTTCTGACTCCAGGCCCATGATCTATCCATTAGGCCACCTCCTCTAGTCTGGGCAAGAGTGGCTCTCAGGAGATGCCTGGACCTCCTCTTTCAGAGTGAGTCTTCCACCTCTCTGCCTCACTCTTTCCTGTCCCTCCATCCTCTATCCTCCTCCCATGCCTCCCCACCTTTCCTCTCTCTTCTGTCTACCCCATCTTCTGTTTCTATTTCCTCCTATGACGCTCTTTCCCTATCATGGTCTCTCCTCTTTCTCTTACCTCTCAGGGTCTTTCTCCCTCTCCCTCCCCTCTGACGCCCCCCACCCCCACCACAGACTTTTGGTCAATCAATCAATCATATTTATTGAGCGCTTACTGTGTGCAGAGCACTGTACTAAGTACTTGGGAAGTACAAGTTGGCAATATATAGAGACAGTCCCTACCCAACAGTGGGCTCACAGTCTAAAAGGGGGGACTCTAGGCTGAGTGGGAGGGAGGCAAGGAAAGGGCCAGGTGAGGAAGAGGGTGAGAGGAAGGGGAGAGATTCCTCTGCAGGTCCCAGTGTGGAGTTGGAAGCTTGGAGCTCACAAGGCAGAGCTGCCCTGAGTCTCCTGAGCTTTTCCCCTCAGAATTTGAAACGTTGAAAAAGGACCCCTCAGTCAGGTTTTAGAGCCTCCCACCTGGAGAGTGAGAGGAAGGGGGAAGAGAAGCAGAGCTGGGACCCTTGGAAAGAGGCAACATCAAGGCCAGACACATCACCTGGCTGGTCCTTGGGCTCATGGAGGACACGCTGTTAGCCTGGAAGGGCAGACAGGATCCAACCCCGAGCAGCCAAACGTTGGGGCCACATTGGGGCCCCGGCTGCAACATTGGAGCAGGACCTGGAAGGAGGTTCAGGAGCTCCTCCCTGCCTCCCAGAGCTCCCCTCTCCTTGCTCTGGCTTCACATGGAAGAAGAGAGGCCTGTCTGGGGCACGGGGAGTGACACTCTAACTCCTGATGTCACGGACCATGAGAACCAGACAGAGCTGACGTAAAAAGACATGTAGCCTTCAGTCTGTACCTGTATTTCTTTCAGCCGGTGGGCACTGGGGAGTGTGGGCTGAGATGGGGTCCCCCTCAGCTGGCCCTGAGGCTGGGTTGGGAAGCCATATTGAGAAGCAGCATGGCTCAGTGGAAAGAGAACGGGCTTTGGAGTCAGAGGTCACGGGTTCAAATCCCGGCTCTGCCAATTGTCAGTTGTGTGACTTTGGGCAAGTCACTTCACCTCTCTGTGCCTCAGTTCCCTCATCTGTAAAATGGGGGTTAAGACTGTGAGCCCCCCATGGGACAACCTGATCACCTTGTATCCTCCCCAGTGCTTAGAACAGTGCTTTGCACATAGTAAGCACTTAATAATATTATTATTATATTGGATTTCCCCAGCAAAAAAGCCCCTTTGGAAGGTGGGAGGTAGTGGAGTGTGTAGGGAGTATACTAAGTGCTTGATTCAGTGCTCTGCACACGGTAAGTGCTCAATAAATACCACTGATTGATGGATTGAAGTGGTGGGGTGTAGGGAAATCGGAAGCGAACAGGTAGCCAGAGTTGGTGGGCAGAGTGGTTTTGGTGATAATCAATCAATCAATCAATCAATCAATCGTATTTATTGAGCACTTATCACGCAGAGAACTGTATTTAGTGCTTGGGAGAGTATACTACAACAGAGTTGGTAAACACGTTCCCTGCCCACATGGCATAGTAGATAGAGCATGAGCCTAAGAGTCAGAAAGTCATGGGTTCTAATCCCAGCTCCATCACTTCTCTGCTGTGTGACCTTGGGCAAGTAGCCTCCCTTCTCTGTGCCTCAGTCACCTCATCTGTAAAATGGAGATTGAGACTGTGAGCCCCATGTGCGACAGGAACTGTGTCCAATCCGATTTGGTTGTATCCACCCCAGCTCTCAGTACTGTGCCTGGCACATAGTAAGCGCTTAACAAATGCCCCTTCAAAGCCCTACTGAAAGCTCACCTCCTTCAGGAGGCCTTCTCAGACTAAACCCCCTCTTCCTCTGCTCCCCCTCCCCTCCCCATCACCCCGACTCCCTCCCTTTGCTCTACCCCCCTCCACGACCCACAGCACCTGTATACATATGTACATATTTAAAATTATACATCTATTCATTTTTATTAATGATGCACATATATCTATAATTCTATGTATTTATAATGATGCTACTGATGCCTGTTTACTTGTTTTGCTGTCTGTCCCCCCTTTCTAGACTGTGAGCCCATTGTGGGCAGGGATTGTCTCTATTTGGAGTCAGAGGTCGTGGGTTCAAATCCTAGCTCCGCCACTTGTCAGCTGTGTGACTTTGGGCAAGTCACTTAACTTCTCTAGGCCTCAGTTGCCTCATCTATAAAATGGGAATTAAGACTGTGAGCCCCGCGTGGTACAACCTGATCACCTTGTAACCTTCCCAGCGCTTAGAACAGTGCTTTGCACATAGTCTTTTAGTCATAGTCTTTTAGACTGTGAGCCCACTGTTGGGTAGGGACTGTCTCTATATGTTGCCAACTTGTACTTCCCAAGTGCTTAGTACAGTGCTCTGCACACAGTAAGCGCTCAATAAATATGATTGATTGATTGATTGATTGATAGTAAGCGCTTAATAAAATGCCATCATTATTTGTTGCTGAATTGTACTTCCCAAGTGCTTAGTACAGTGCTGTGCACACAGTAAGCACTCAATTAATACAATTGAATGAATGAATGGATGAAATAACATAATTATTATTACTATTATTGTTATTATTAAGGAATTTCCAGTCTTGAAGGGGAGACAAACATTAATATAAATAAGATATGAATACGTACTTAGGCCCTGTGAGGCTGAGGGTGGGGTGAATAAAGGGTGCAAATCCAAGTGCAAGGGTGGCACAAAAGGGAATGGGAGAAGAGGAAATGATTGCTTAGTCAGGGAAGGCCTCTTGGAGGAGATGGGCTTTCAATAAGGCTTTGAAGATTGGGAGAGCGGTCATCTTGGCTTAGTGGAAAGAACACAGGCTTGGGGGTCCGAGGACATGGACTCTAATGTCGGCTCTACCACTTGTCTGCTGTGGACCTTGGAAAAGTCGCTTAATTTCTCTTTGCCTCAATTACCTCATCCGTAAAATGGGGCTTCAAAGTGTGAGCCCCACATGGGACAACCTGATTACCCTGTATCTACTCCAGCGCTTAGAACAGTCTTGGTACATAGTAAGTGCTTAACAAATGCCATAATTATAGAGAAGCGGCATAGCATAGTGGATAGAGCACAGGCTTGGGAGTCAGAAGGTCACGGGTTCGAATCCTAACTCTACCACTTGTTTGCTGTGTGACCTTAGGCTAGTCACGTCACTTCTCTGGGCCTCAGTTACCTCATCTGTAAAATGGGGATTGAGACTGTAAGCCCCACGTGGTATAGGGACTGTGTCCAACCCAATCTGCTTGTATCCACCACAGAGAGCTTAACAAGTATGATAATATTATTATTATTATTATCTGTCCGATATGAAGAGGGAGGGAGTTACAGGCCAGGGGCAGGATGTGAGCGAGAGGTTGTTGGTGAGAAAGACGAGATTGAGGTGCGGTGAGTAGGTTGGCATTTGATGAATGAAGTGTTGGGGCTGGGCAGGAAATCAGGGAGATTAACGGGGGTGGGAGCAAAGTGACTGAGTGCTCTAAAGCCAATGGCAAGGAGTTTCTGTTTGATGCAGAGGTAGATGGGCAACCACTGGAGGTTCTTACACAGAAGGGAAACATGGACTGAATAGTTTTGTAGAAAAATGATCCAGCCAGCAGTGAATTAAGGGCTGCAGAGGGGAAAGACAGGAGGCAGGGAGGCCAGCAGGGAGGCTGGTGCAGTAATCAAGGTGGGTTATTATAAATGCTTGCATTAACACGGTAGCAGTTTGGATGGTGAAAGCCGATGGTGAGGCATTTCTGTTTGATGCTGAGGTGGATAGATGGGCAACCTCTGGAAACTCTGGAGGAGTGAGGAGATAAATGATTTGGGCAGCAGAGTGAAGTATGGTCTGAAATGGGAAGAGACTGTCAGTTCACGTAACTTGTAGGCTTTCTGGTCTCTCTATCTTCGGTATTTCTTTCATGCTGCTGCATGAGGGAATGAGTCATATCCAGCAGGACCTGTGGACCTCTGGACCTGATAGAGACGGAACGCAAGTCTCTCTGATTATCCAACCTCCCATTACTTTAGCTCTGCCCTTTCTCGCCTTAAAGATTCTCTTACCCCCACCCCAGATTTTTTGCGCTCAGTCAGGGCTCTCCAGCTAGTCCTGTTCTTTTCTTACCAGCAAATACACTTGGTAGAAACTCAAGCACTAGGATGGCAAAAAGCAAGTTCAGTGTCTTATATTGTACTCTTCCAAGCACTTAATACAGTGCTTTGCACACAGTAAGTGCTCAATAAATATGATTGAAAGAATGAATGGCCTTTCCTCAGCCCTAAATGGCATAGCGTGGTTTAGTGGGAAGAACAAGCCTGGGAGTCAAAGGAGCATGTGCCTCCTGTGTGACCTTGGGCAAGTCACTTGATCTCTCCTTGCCTCGGTTACCTCATCCAACTGTAAAACGTAGATTCATTCCCGTTTTCCTTCCTACTTAGATTATGAGCCCTGTGTGGGACAGGAACCGTGTCTGACCTAATTTATTTATTCATTCAATCGTATTTATTGAGCGCTTACTGTGTGCAGGGCACTGTATTAAGCACTTGGGAAGTACAAGTCGGCAACATATAGAGACGGTCCCTACCCAACAATGGGCTCACCAGTCTAGAAGGGGGAGACAGACAACAAAACAAAACACGTAGACAGGTGTCAAAATCATCAGAAGAAATAGAATTAAAGCTATGTGCACATCATTAACAAAATAAATAGAATAGTAAATATGTACCAGTAAAAAATACAGTAATAAATCTGTACAAATATATACAAGTGCTGTGGGGAGAGGAAGAAGGTAGGGTTGGGGGGATGGGGAGGAGGAGAAGAAAAAGGGGGCTCAGTCTGGAAAGGCCTGGAGGAGGTGAGCTCTCAGTAGGGCTTTGAAGGGGGGAAGAGAGCTAGTTTGGGGGATGTGAGGAGGAAGGGCATTCCAAGCCAGGGGAAGGACGTGGGCTGGGGGTCAACAGCGGGACAGGAGAGCACGAGGCACAGTGAGGACATTAGCGGGACAGGAGAGAACGAGGCACAGTGAGGACATTAGCGGCAGAGGAGTGGAGGGTACGGGCTGGGCTAGAGAATGGGAGAAGGGAGGTGAGGTGGGGGGGGGCGAGGGGATGGACAGCCTTGAAGCCGAGGGTGAGGAGTTTCTGCCTGATGTGCAGATTGATTGGTAGCCACTGGAGATTTTTGAGGAGGGGAGTAACATGCCCAGAGCGTTTCTGGACAAAGACAATCCAGGTAGCAGAGTGAAGTATAGACTGAAGTGCGGAGAGACAGGAGGATGGGAGATCAGAGAAGAGGCTGACGCAGTAATCCAGTCGGGATAGGATGAGAGACTGAACCAGCAAGGTAGCGGTTTGGATGGAGAGGAAAGGGCTGATCTTGGCGATGTTGTGGAGGTGAGACTGGTAGGTTTTGGTGATGGATAATTATCTTGTATCTCACCCCGGACTTAGAATGGTGCTTGATGCATAGTTAAGTACATCATAAATACCCACAACTATTATCCTCTGGACTGTAAACAGTAAACGTATCTGCCAACTTTTGTATTCTACCAAGCACTTAGTACAGTGCTCTGCACCTAGTAAATGTTCCGTAAATACCACTGATGATGATGATGATGATGGCATTTATTAAGTGCTTACTAAGTGCAAAGCACTGTTCTAAGTGCTGGGAAGGTTACAAGGCAATCAGGTTGTTCCACAGAGGGCTCACAGTCTTCATCCTCATTTTACAGATAAGGTAACGGAGGCCCAGAGAAGTTAAATGACTTGCCCAAAGTCAGCTGACAATTGGCGGAGCCAGGATTTGAACCCATGACCTCTGATTTCAAAGCCCGTGCTCTTTCCACTGAGCCACGCTGCTTCTCTGATGATAATCATTGAATATTTATGGATCTCCTGACACACTGCTCAGCTGAACACAACAGCCAAAGTTGTGGGTCAGTTGAATTAAGCATTCAGGTGATGGGTTTGGCCCTGGCAAGGGGAAGGGGGCTGGGACTTCTAGACTGTGAGCCCATTTTGGGTAGGGTTCGTCTCTATATGTTGCCAACTTGTGCTTCCCAAGCGCTTAGTACAGTGCTCTGCACACAGTAAGCGCTCAATAAATATGATTGAATGAAAAGGGGGCTGGGGAATAGGAAGAGCAGCATGGCCTAGTAGAAAGAGCACAAGCCAGGGAGTTAGAGGACCTGGGGTCTAATCCTGGCTCCACCACTTGTCTGCTGTGCAATCTTGGGCAAGTCACTTTGTTTTTCTGTGCCTCAATTATCTGTGAAATGGGGATTAAGACTGTCCCATGTGAGACATGGCCTGCGTTCAACCTGATTGTCTTGAATGTACCCCAGCACTTAGTATAGTCCTTGGCACCTAGGAAGCACTTCATGCACGCCATTTAAAAAAAAAAGGAGAGAGGGGATAAAATAAGAGGTTGGAGATTCCTGTAGCAGTAAATTGAAGATGAGCACCAGTGGTTGGGACCTGCCTTTTGATTCCTCCTGCCTAAAGCAAAGCTACCTCAGGAGGTTGGAAGGCTGTGGTGGGATTCCTCTGCCTCTCCCTACATTACCAGTCCTGAAGGATCTCATGCTATCCCAAGGTAGAGCTAGTGTCCTGATACAATATTTAGGGGATAATAATAATTATTACTGTGGTATTTGTTAAGCGCTTACTAGGTGCCAAGCTCAGGACTAAGCACTGGTGTAGATACAAGATTATCAAGTCACACATGAGGGTGTTCTCCCTCCTAAGTAGACCGTGAGCTCTATGTGGGGCTGGGACTATGTCTGTCAATTGCTCTCTCCCTGCAGAGCCTTATTGCAGGCATATCTCCTCCAAGAGGCCTTCCCTGACAAAGCCCTCCTCTCCTCTTCTCCCACTCCCTTCTACGTCACCCTGACTTGTTCCCCTCATTCGCCCCGCACCCAGCCCCACAGCACTTATGTATACATCTGCAATTTATTTATTTATATTAATGTCTGTCTCCACCCCCCTCTGGACTGTAAGCTTGTTGTAGGGAGGGAATGTGCCTGTTTATTGTTGTACTGTACTCTCCCAAGCACTTAATATTTTGCTGTGCACACGGCAAGTGCTCAACAAATACGACTGAATGAGTGAATTGATTGATTTGTTTCTTCCCCAGCACTTAGGGCAGTGCTTGACACATAGTGAGCATTTAACAAATATCATTAAAAAAATAGAAAACAAAAACAGAGAAGAGAAAGCTTTCACTACTGGGAGAAGGTGGGGCAGTGGTGAGTCTTTGGAGAATATTCTGCGTGCCATCTAGAGAAATTGTAGAGCAGAGGGGAGGAAATGACTTATACGTTATCTTTCCATTTCTAAAGAACTCAACTCAAATGTGATTTCAGTCAAACGAATAGGATGAGTGGTTGGGACTGTCTGTGTAGCTTATTGTGGTGCTCCGGACACTCACGTAGACCTGCCCAACCCCTCTTACACCTTTTCCCTCCACTTCTTCCCTGATTAGGAGGAGGATTACTCTAGGTCAGGGTTAAGAGGCAGGCAAGACTGTGTGAGGGAGACTATGCTAACGCAGCCCAGATCAACTCTTGGCTGTTGCAACTGCCGTCAGTTCTTTGTTTGCTAAGCACCTCATTTATTGAAAATGAAGACTTAAAAAAATCATTCACATTCAACCTGCGGCCAGGCTTGTGGTTTTTCACGCAAACCTCCCAGGGCATGGGCTAACACGGAACAGGATCCGTGAGGTGCACGCCATCGCTAGCCCTTCGTGATTTCATTCGTCTGGATTTCTCGCAGCTGGGAAACTAGGTTTCAGATGACTTTGTGCCAGCTGGCTGCTAGTGACAGAAAACAAAAAAGTTACCTCCCCAAAACAAATGTCACTTCTTCACGTAGCTCTGCACATAGAAAGCGCTCAATAAATGCCATACGATTGAGTGATCGATCCTTGCCAAGTTCGACATGATGCTGTGTGGCGGTTGTGCTGATCTTTTTTTCCGGATGCAAAGAAAATATAGTTACGAAGGTGATGATGTTGTTTTCGCTCAGGCAATCATTGGCATTTATTGAGCGCTCAATATGCGCAGAGCACTGTATTAAGGACTGGGGAGAGTATTCTAATCCCGGCTCCGCCACTTGTCGGCTGTGTGACCTTGGGCAAGCCACTTCACTTTTCTATGCCTCAATGACCTCATCTCTAAAGTGGGGATGAAGACTGTGAGCCCCAGGTGGGCCAACCCGATTACTTTGTATCTACCCCAGCACTTAGAACAGTGCTTGGCGCATAGTAAGCGCTTAACAAATACCACCATTATTCTGATGCTGAAAATGCAACAGACTTAGCAGACACGCTCCCTGCCCATGGGGGACTTTACAGAACCACTGCTCTAACCACAGCTGATAGGAGGAAACTCACTTCCCTTATTCTAACCATTTATTAAAGACATCGGCTCCTTTTTGTCCCCTGTCCCTCTACCTTTTGGGGGAGGGGGGTCAAGGCAGAGGAATCACGATGAGCACTAAAAACGGGTCTTTCGTCTACGGGGCGGCCTCGAAAGGTGGGTGTTAATAGCAGGCATCAGGTGGGAGCCTTGGCACTGGATTTTAAGTCAACCCCAGGGTGGGGTGGGTCCCGGAGACCCCTTCCTTGGGTGTGATCTGGCTGAGGGGCAGAAGTCTGTCCGGGAGGGTCCCCCCTCTCCCCCAGGGCCAGCCCCAGCCCCCTCCTCCCTTTTCTTCCCCGCTCGGAGCTGACTCCTCCCTCCTGCAGCTGCGATCGGTGCAGGCTGGCTCCCAGGCGGGCTCTCACTTTCTTCCACCGGGCTAGCAAGGACCCGACGGATCCGCGTCCCGCTGCCAGCAGCTTGCCAACGGGCCGCCTGGTTTGCCCGCCCTCCGCAGGGGGCACAGAGTTTCCTTCCCTCGGGAGACGGAGGGCGGGGTTGGGGGGGGGGGGGGGCCGCTCACCTGCCCGGCTCCGCCGGGAAAGGACGGCTCCAGCATCCCAGAGCGGTTTTCCCTTTTCCTCTCCCATCCGGGAGGAAACCGCTCCGCTTGGCGGAAACTTGTAAGCCGGTTGGGCGGAGGGACCGGAGGGGTGGGAGAGAGCTGCTCCGGGCGGGGAGATCTGGGGCAGGGGGACGGGGAGAGGGGAGTGGGGGAGAGGGCAGTGGGGGAGAGGGCAGTGGGGGAGAGGGAAAGGGGGAGGGGGAGAGGGAGGGAGGGGTGGGAAGAGAGAGAGGGGAGGGGGGTAGGAGAGAGGGAGAGGGGATTGAGGGTGGGAGAGGGAGGGGAAAGGGGGAGAAGGGGGTGGGAAGAGGGAAAGTGGGAGAAGGAGTGTAGGGCGGGGGACAGAGGGGGGAAGGGGCAGAGGGATAGGGGAGAGGGTGGTGGGGAAGGGGTGCAGAGAGATAGGGGAGGGGGTGGGGAAGGGGGAAGGGGGTAGGAGAGAGAGGGAGTGGGGGAGAAGTAAAGGGGTGGGGAAGAGGAAAAGGGAGAGGAGGTGCGGGAGAGGAAAAGGTGTGGGGGAGAAGGAAAGGGGGAGGGAGGAGGTGGGGAAGAGGTAGGGCTGGGAGAGAGGGAAAGGGGGAGGGGGTAGGAGAGAGGGGGTGGGAAAGAAGGAAAAGGGAGGTGGGAGAGAGGGAGAGGGGAGGTGGGAGAGAGGGAGAGGGGAGGTGGGAGAGAGGGAGAGGGGAGGTGGGAGAGAAGGAGAGGGGAGGTGGGAGAGAGGGAGAGGGGAGAGAAGGAGAGAGGGAGAGGGGAGAGAAGGAGAGAGGGAGAGGGGAGAGAAGGAGAGGGGAGAGAAGGAGAGAGGGAGAGGGGAGGTGGGAGAGAAGGAGAGAGGGAGAGGGGAGGTGAGGACTCCCTCCCGGACTTTGGCACTGTGCGGCAGCGGCGGCGGCGGCGGACGCCCAAAGCGGTCGGGGCCCGGGCCGCCGGGGTTTTCGCCAGCAAGTCCTGCTTCGATGAGCCGTCGCCCGTTGGAGGCGGCGGAGGAGGAGGAGGGCGAGGGGCAGGAGGCTGAGGAGGCGGAGGGCAGAGGGCCGGGCTTGGCGCGGGCGCGATGCGGGCGTCGGTCCTGAACGTGTCGCTGAACTGGACGGCGGCGCGTCCGGGCGGGTGGTCCGAGCCCGGGTCCGGGTCCGGGTCCGGGTCCGGGTCCGGGCCCCGGCTCAACGTGGCCCTGTTCGGCTGCACGCTGGTCCTGAGCCTGGGCGCGCTGGTGGGCGGCCTGTACCAGCTGGGCCGCCTGCGGCGGGGCCGGCGGCGCCCGACGGCCGTGGGCCTGCTGGTGGCCGCCTGGGCGGTGGCCGACCTGGTCGGGGCGGCGTCGGGGGGCATGTTCCTGGCCCTGCAGTGGGGCGGGCCCGGCGGCGGGGGGGCCCTGTGCCCGGCCGCCGCCCTGCTCTACCTGGTCCAGGGGCTGGCGAGCAGCCTGCAGGCGCCCGTGGTGGCGGGCTACCACCTGGGCCGCGGGCGGGGGCCCGGCGGGGGGCCGGCCTGGGCCCGGGCCGCCCTGGGGGCCGTGCCCGCCGTCTGGGGGCTCAG
Organism: Tachyglossus aculeatus; assembly: GCF_015852505.1. Classification (NCBI taxonomy): domain Eukaryota; kingdom Metazoa; phylum Chordata; class Mammalia; order Monotremata; family Tachyglossidae; genus Tachyglossus; species Tachyglossus aculeatus. The sequence continues at coordinate 91,171,014 of NC_052066.1, forward strand.
CCTGGCCCTCTGCCTGCCGCCGCTGGCCGGCTGGGGGGCCTTCGTGCCCACGCCCTGGGGCTGCCTGCTGGACCGCTCCAGCGGCCAGGCCCTGGTCCTGGTGGCCGCCTACGGGCTGGCCTTCGCCCTGCTCAGCGCCCTGGCCGTCCCGCTCACCCACCGGCTGCTCTGCTCCGACCAGGACCGGCCCGGGAGCCCCGGCCCCCTCCGGACGGGCACCGGCGCCCCGACGGGGCGGCCCGCGCTCCGGGGCCCCTCCGCCCACCGCCTCGCCGCCGTGGGCTTCGCCCAGAAGCGATTCTCGCTGATTCTGGCCTTGACCAAAGTCGTCCTCTGGCTCCCGATGATGGTAAAGATAACACCAACAACCCCCAAAACCCACCCGGAGGCAAGCGCGGTGGGCACGGACTCCCTCTCTTTATTGCTGCCTTGGCCTGAAGCGCTTAGTGCGGGGCTCAGCACACCGTAAGCTGCCTTGGCCCGAACGACGATGATGGTATTTGTGAAGCGCTTTTACGGATGAGGGAACTGAGGCACAGAGAAGTTGACTTGGCTTACTCTGTGCCAAGCGCTGTTCTAAACGCTGGGGCAGTTACAAGGGAATCAGGTTGTCCCATGTGGGGCTCACGGGCTTAATCCCCATTTTACAGATGAGGGAATTGAGGCGCATACAGAAGCTGAGTGACTTGCCCAAAGTGGCCTTAAGCTCTTAGTGCAGGGCTCAGCACACAGTAAGCTGCCTTGACCTTAACGTGGTGGGCACGGACTGCCTCTCTTTATTGCTGCCTTGGCCTGAAGCGCTTAGTGCAGGGCTCAGCACACCGTAAACTGCCTTGGCCTTAACGTGGTGGGCACGGACTCTGCCTCTCTTTATTGCTGCCTTGGCCTGAAGCGCTTAGTGCAGAGCTCAGCACACCGTAAACTACCTTGGCCTTAACGTGGTGGGCACGGACTCTGCCTCTCTTTATTGCTGCCTTGGCCTGAAGCGCTTAGTGCAGGGCTCAGCACACCGTAAACTGCCTTGGCCTTAACGTGGTGGGCACGGACTCTGCCTCTCTTTATTGCTGCCTTGGCCTGAAGCGCTTAGTGCAGGGCTCAGCACACCGTAAACTACCTTGGCCTTAACGTGGTGGGCACGGACTCTGCCTCTCTTTATTGCTGCCTTGGCCTGAAGCGCTTAGTGCAGGGCTCAGCACACCGTAAGCTGCCTTGGCCTTAACGTGGTGGGCACGGACTGCCTCCCTGCACACCGTAAGCTGCCTCGTCCTGAACGACGATGATGGTGTTTGTGAAGCGCTTTTACAGATGAGGGAACTGAGGCACAGAGAAGTTAAGTGACTTGGCTTACTCTGTGCCAAGCGCTGTTCTAAACGCTGGGGCAGTTACAAGGGAATCAAGTTGTCCCATGTGGGGCTCACGGGCTTAATCCCCATTTTACTGATGAGGGAACTGAGGCGCACACAGAAGCTAAGTGACTTGCCCAAAGTGGCCTTAAGCGCTTAGTGCAGGGCTCAGCACACAGTAAGCTGCCTTGACCTTAACGTGGTGGGCACGGACTGCTGCGTCTCTTTATTGCTGCCTTAGCCTGAAGCGCTTAGTGCAGGGCTCAGCACACCGTAAGCTGCCTTGGCCTTAACGTGGTGGGCACGGTCTACCTCTCTGCACACCGTAAGCTGCCTCGTCCTGAACGACAATGATGGTATTTGTGAAGCGCTTTTACAGATGAGGGAACTGAGGCATAGAGAAGTTAAGTGACTTGGCTTACTATGTGCCAAGTGCTGTTCTAAACGCTGGGGTAGTTACAAGGGAATCAGGTTGTCCCATATGGGGCTCACGGTCTTAATCCCCATATTACAGATGAGGGAACTGAGGCGCACACAGAAGCTAAGTGACTTGCCCAAAGTGGCCTTAAGCTCTTAGTGCAGGGCTCAGCACATAGTAAGCTGCCTTGACCTTAACGTGGTGGGCACGGACTGCTGCGTCTCTTTATTGCTGCCTTAGCCTGAAGCGCTTAGTGCAGGGCTCAGCACACCGTAAGCTGCCTTGGCCTTAACGTGGTGGGCACGGTCTACCTCTCTGCACACCGTAAGCTGCCTCGTCCTGAACGACAATGATGGTATTTGTGAAGCGCTTTTACAGATGAGGGAACTGAGGCATAGAGAAGTTAAGTGACTTGGCTTACTATGTGCCAAGCGCTGTTCTAAACGCTGGGGTAGTTACAAGGGAATCAGGTTGTCCCATATGGGGCTCACGGTCTTAATCCCCATATTACAGATGAGGGAACTGAGGCGCACACAGAAGCTAAGTGACTTGCCCAAAGTGGCCTTAAGCTCTTAGTGCAGGGCTCAGCACATAGTAAGCTGCCTTGACCTTAACGTGGTGGGCACGAACTGCCTCTCTTTATTGCTGCCTTAGCCTGAAGCGCTTAGTGCAGGGCTCAGCACACAGTACGCTGCCTTGGCCTTAACGTGGTGGGCACGGACTGCCTCTCTTTATTGCTGCCTTGGCCTGAAGCGCTTAGTGCAGGGCTCAGCACACCATAAACTGCCTTGGCCTTAATGTGGTGGACACGGACTACTTCTCTGCACACCATAAACTGCCTTGTCCTGAATGATGATGATGGTTTGTTAAGCGCTTACGATGTGCCAAGCACTGTTCTAAACGCTGGCATAGTTACAAGGTAATCAGGTTGTCCCATGTGGGGCTCACAGACTTAATCCCCATTTTACAGATGAGGGAACTGAGGCACAGAGAACTTAAGTGATTTGCCCAAAGTGGCCTTAAGCACTCAGCGCAGGGCTCAGCACACAGTAAGCTGACTTGACCTTAACGTGGTGGGCACGGACTGCTGCCTCTCTTTATTGCTGCCTTGGCCTGAACGTGGTGGGCACTGACTGCCTGTCTCTATTGCTGCCTTGGCCTGAAGCGCTTAGTGCAGGGCTCAGCACACCGTAAGCTGCCTTGGCCTTTACGTGGTGGGCACGGGCTGCCTCTCTGCACACCATAAGCTGCCTTATCCTGAATGATGATGATGGTATTTGTTGAGAGCCTACTATGTGCCAAGCATTGTTCTAAACTCTGGGGTTTACAAGGTAATTACAAGGTAATCAGGTTGTCCCATGTGGGGCTCACAGTCTTAATCCCCATTTTACAGATGAGGGAACTGAGGCACAGAGAAGTTAAGTGACTTGCCCAAAGTGACCTTAAGCGCTTAGTGCAGGGCTCAGCACACATTAAGCTGTGTTGACTTTAACGTGGTGGGCATGGACTGCCTCTCTTTATTGCTGCCTTGGCCTGAAGTGCTTAGTGCAGGGCTCAGCACACCGTAAACTGCCTTGGCCTTAACGTGGTGGGCACGGACTGCCTCTCTGCACACCGTAAGCTGCCTTGTCCTGAATGATGATGATGGTATTTGTTAAGCACTTACGATGTGCCAAGCACTGTTCTAAACGCTGGGGTAGTTACAAGGTAATCAGTTTGTCCCATGTGGGGCTCACAGTCTTAATCCCCATTTTACAGATGAGGGAACTGAGGAACACAGAAGTTTAGTGACTTGCCCAAAGTGGCCTTAAGTGCTTAGTGCAGTGCTCTGCACACAGTAAGCTGCCTTGTCCTGAAGCGCTTAGTGCAGTGCTCTGCACACAGTAAGATGCCTTGTCCTGAAGCGCTTAGTGCAGTGCTCTGCACACAGTAAGCTGCCTTGTCCTGAAGCGCTTAGTGCAGTGCTCTGCATACAGTAAGCTGCCTTGGCCTGAAACGCTTAGTGCAGGGCTCTGCACACAGTAAGCTGCCTTGTCCTGAATGATGATGATGGTATTTGTTAAGCGCTTACAACATGCCAAGCAATGTTCTAAGCGCTGGGTTAGATACAAGGTAATCAGGTTGCCCCATGTGGGGCTCACAGTCTTAATCCCCATTTTACAGATGAGGGAACTGAGGCACAGAGAAGTTAAGGAACTTGCCCAAAGTCACACAGTGCTTAGTGGAGTGCTCTGCACACACTAAGCGGCCTTGTCCTTAAGAGCTTAGTGCAGGGCTCTGCACACAGTAAGCTGCCTTGTCCTTAATGATGATGGTATTTGTTAAGCGCTTACTATTAAGCGTTTACTATGTGCCAAGCACTGTTCTAAGCATAAAATGATGGTATTTGTTAAGCGCTTACTATGTGTCAAGCAATGTTCTAAGCACTGGAGTAGATGCAAGGTAATCAGGTTATCCCACGTGGGACTCACAGTCTTAATCCCCATTTTACAGATGAGGGAACTGAGGCACAGAGAAGTTAAGGGACTTGCCCAAAGTCACACAGTGCTTAGGGCAGTGCTCTGCACACAGTAAGCCTCCTTGTCCGAAACGCTTGGTGCAGGGCTCTGCTCACAGTGAGCTGCCTTGTCCTTAATGATGATGATGATGGCATTTGTTAAGCGCTTACTATGTGCCAAGCACCGTTCTAAACAAGGTAATCAGGTTGTCCCATGTAGCTCACAGTCTTAATCCCCATTTTACAGATGGGGAACTAGTTAAGTGACTTGTCCAAAGTCACACAGCGCTTAGTGCAGTGCTCTGCACACAGTAAGCTGTCTTGTCCTGAAGCGCACAGTGCAATGCTCTGCACACAGTAAGCTGTCTTGTCCTGAAGTGCACAGTGCAGAGCTCTGCTCACAGTAAGCTGCCTTGTCATTCATTCATTAAGTGACTTGTCCAAAGTCATACAGCGCTTAGTGCAGTGCTCCGCACACAGTAAACTGCCTTGTCCTGAAGCACTTAGAGCAGGGCTCTGCACCCAGTAAGATGCCTTGTCCTAAATGATGATGATGGTATTTGTTAAGCGCTTACTATGTGCCAAGCACTGTTCTAAACACTGGGGTAGTTACAAGGTAATTAGGTTGTCCCACGTGGAGCTCACAGTCTTAATCCCCATTTTACAGATGAGGTAACTGAGGCACAGAGAGTTAAGTGACTTGCCCAAAGTCTCACAGCGCTCAGTGCAGTGTCTGCACACAGTAAGCGCTCAACACCTACGATTGAAGAAATGCAGGGAGCGAATAAAATAAGCAAGCTGCTTCTGGCTGGGAGAGGGGGAGAGGCAGGGTGGGGAGGAGAGGGAGAATGTCTGTCGACCCTGAGAGCCCGAGGGGGGCCAGTACAATACCGTGCCCCAGAGGGGTGGGATCCGCTCAGGCCTGGTGTCTCCCTTAGCCCAGAGAGGGGTTGCTGAGCCCGGGGCAGGGGTCACAGAGGAGGAGAAAATCTGGAGCTTATGGTGGTGGGGAGGGTGTCTGGGGAGCCCAAAGGAGAACGGAGAATCTGGAGGAAGGGAGATGCTTAAACAGCGTGGTTTAGTGGAAAGAACCCGAGCTTGGAAGTCAGAGGATGTGGGGGTCTAATCCCCACTCCACCACTTGTCTGCTGTGTGACCTTGAGCAAGCCACTTCACTTCTCTGGGCCTCAGTTACCTCCTCTGTAAAATGGGGGTGAAGACTGTGAGCCCCTTGTGGAACAACCCAGATATCTTGTATCAACCCCAGTACTTAGAACAGTGCTTCGTATATAGTAAGTGCTTAACAAATACCGTCATTATTATTGTTATTATTGTCCGTGGAGGAGCAAAGATGAGGATGACTTGTGGGAACAGGTTGCTGTGGGGCATTTAGGGAGCAGAGGGCCAACGGCCCTGTGGGGATGGGGGTGGGGGGCATTGGAGAGGGTTAGGAAGGGAGGAAAACACTAACCGTGAATTCGTATTTAAAATCGATCCTGGTTTCTCTTAAACCGGTCCACTCAGGTCTCCGCAGAGTGGCCAGACTGTTGCAAATCCACTCCAGAGAAAGGGATTTTTACTGTGTGGACTGGATTTATTTTGTTTCTCCCGCTTTCTCTCCCTCTCCTCTCCCTTTTGACTCTATCTAGCAGACTCCATGAGGGGAGGGAAACAGTAGCAGAGAAAAGTCCCCCTGTGTTTCGTGAGCTGTTTCCCTCTCCCTGCAGTGGCAGTGCCTTCAGCAGGCAGCGGCGGGGTCAGTTAGTGATGGCCTGGTCTGTCTCTAGGGTCCAGGGCTTAAGCCGAGGGTGTGCAGAGGAGAGAGGGTGGAACGATTTTCTATACTAATGTACTGTACTTTCCCAAGCGCTTAGTACCATGTTCTGCCCGCAGTTAGCACTCAATACATGCCGTTGTTTGATCGACTGAAAGTTTCATCTCCAAACCCGCTTCCCTCCCCGCCTCCCTTACAGATCCAGATATTAGTCCAGCACATCGGGGGCTATCAGACCTCTCCCTTCGAGATACTCAGTTTTCTGCTGACTCTGCTGGCTGCTACGGTCACACCCGTGTTTGTGCTGTCCGAACACTGGATCCACTTGCCATGTGGGTGCATCATTAATTGCAGGAGGAACGCCTACCCCGTGGCCTCGGAGGAAAGCAAAGGTGAGTCCTGTGGGAGCCAGGTGGTGGGGACGGGAGGCCTGACCTTAGGAAAGGGTCAAAAAAAGTCCCGCTCCACAAGGAAGAGGTTGGCCAACTAGCAGGGTAAGAGGACAAAGAGGGATGTAGATCCCAAGAGAAATGAAAGTACTAGATATTTTCTGCAAGAGTGTTTTTTTTTTCGCATCAGAAGACTGGGAGGCAAGGATTGGATGACCATTTCCAATAAGAAGCTAAGTTAAAGAGACTCATTCACATTCAACGCTCTGGATTGTCACAGATCTTCCATTCCCTTGCTCGAACACTTGGACACCCTCATCCCAGACCCTCACTCTGAAATCCATCTTTTAAAACCCTGAGGCTCAGACAAGTTAAGTGACCTACTCTAGCGACCTGCCTCACGCAGCAGATAATAATAATAATAATAATAATGGCATTTGTTAATAATAATAACAATGTTGGTATTTTCTAAGCACTTACAATGTGCAGAGCACTGTTCTAGGCACTGGGGAGGATACAAGGTGATCAGGTTGTCCCACGTGCGGCTCACAATCTTAATCCCCATTTTACAGATGAGGTAACTGAGGCACAGAGAAGTTGTCACACAGCTGACAAGCTGCTGAGCCGGAATTTGAACCCATGACCTCTGGCTCCCAAGCCCGTGCTCTTTCCACTGAGCCACGCTGCTTCTCAGATGGGAACAGAGCCCAAACTAGAAGGCTTCTGTTGACTCCCAATCCCGGACTTTTCCACCAGATCAGGTGGAAGTACCCGTGATTCAAATAGTAACCTTACCTGTAGGATGGAATCGATGAACTTTTTCAAACTGCCAGTTGAGCCCCAGGGTTACAGGCAGGCACCATCCTTGACTTAACCAGGCTTGCAACAGTTATCAGTCAATCAATGGTATTTATTGAGTGCCTACTATGTGCAGAGCACTGTACTAAGCACTTGGGAGAGGACAATACAACAGAATTAGCAGACACGTTCCCTGCCCATCATGAGCCTACAGTCTAATGAACAACAAGTTTTCTGCCACAGAGAGGATTGTGTTCATCTGGCTTGGTCCATCCACCCAGATAAGAGAAACATGTAGCTCGGCATAGGATTGGGCTGCCAGTTCATTCATTCAATCATATCTATTGAACGCTTCCTTTGTGCAGAGCACTGAACTAAGCACTTGGAAATCAAATGGGCTTACAGTCTAAGGTTTCTCCCATTATCCTAAGCAATACTTGAAATGATACTTCAGATCCAGCCCCAAGAGGCCAATGTTTGTCTTGGCTTTAGTTACTGAGGTAACACAAAATCAGTATTTTGAAACCCGGCTTCTGCTACATCCGGCCTGTTAAAGCAGGTGGCTCAAATGGACAAGATAGCAGATCAGTTACTGAGACTCTCTGCTTCCTTTCCTTTGAAGAACTGAGTCACAATTGCATGTGTCATCCCAGAGATAATTTTCCTTAACATTCCCCTATCTCCAAAGCAGTCCCATTGCTATCGAATCGCTATGGACTGGAGGAAATCTTTGGGGCTGGATGAACTCATCTCACAAGTTCATTTCATAAATGCAAATATAGGATTTTGCATCTCACTATTCTTGGAATTGGCTTGCTGTGTGACCTTGGGCAACTCACTTATGCCTCAGTTTCTACACTTGAAAAATGGGGATGCAATGCCTGTTCTCCCTCTTGCAATGAATGTGAGTCCCATGTGGGGCGTAGACTGTGTCTGACATGATCATCTTGTATCTAGCCCAACGTTTAGTACAGTTTCTGGCAAGTATATGTATATACTTATATATATATAAAATGAAATTTGTTACGCTCTTACTATGGGCAAAACACTGTTCAAAGCGCTGGGGGGATACAAGGTGATAAGGCTGTCCCACTTGGGGCTCACAGTCTTCATCCCCATTTTACAGATGAGGTAACTGAGGCTCAGAGAAATCAAGTGATTTGCCCAAGGTCACACAGCAGACATGTGGCGGGGCCGGGATTAGAACCCATGACCTCTGGCTTCCAAGCCCAGGCTCTTTCCACTGAGCCACACTGCTTCTCTAGTGCCTACCCACTCTATTGTACTGTACCCTCACAATCACTTAGTATGGTACTCTGCACACAGTAAGCGCTCAATAAATACCACCTAATGATTAATAGAGGAGATGAGGAGTTGGGCTTCTAATGTTCTGAGTTTACAGTGCCAGTGTGGGAGTCCTTTTTTCCTACCCCATCTTGACAGCTCATTCTAACCGCCGCCCCAGCCCTTACGGGAGGGCTTAGTAGTGAACATATACAAAAATCCACAACTGGTATTCACCCTAGGGACTGGCAAATGGGAAATTAATTCTTCATCAACAGAGGTCACCATTCCACTGCTTTTTTTCAACACTGCCTAGAAATGGAAATGCCACTTTAAAAAAAAATGAAAGCTTATATTTCCCTTACAAATATTTCCTTTAAATAAATACAGAGGGGTGGTAGTATCGACAAAAGCACTTTGTTTTAACTCGTATGGGAGACTCAAACAGAGCCCAGGGGCGTTACGAAGAACTTTGGATATTTCAAAGTCAGTAAGGACTGCCTCAGCTGTAAACTGCTGTTCGACTTTTCAGCAAGAAGCACGTGTGTGAATCTATACTTTTATCCTCATCCAATTGATTTTTGGGTCAATAGTTGTAACCGCTCTAAAGAATAAATAATGTCCCATAGTGAATGCATCACTTCTACCCAGTGTGTGGCAATATTAGGTTTAAAAAGAGGAAAGATTGCTATTTTTAAATATAGCCTGAGTTGTTGGCTCTTTTCATCAGTTTTTTTTTCCCTCATTGTCAAAATTGAGAAAACTCAATGTTGTCATTAAGTCTTTCACCAAATGATCTGTTGGTTATCTTGCTTTGTTCCTTAGTCTTCCCAAGGCCTGGGCTGGCAATGGATAAATCTTTAGAAGGTTTCCCTTTGGGCTCAGAGTTTCAGCCTGAGCTCAGATGAGATTCTCCCTCCCAGTCACAGTGGGTTTTGGAGATGCTTTCATGAGCTCTATAACCTTCTAACCCCTTCCTATAAGGAGAGTGCCTACAGTGTGCCAAAGAAACAATTCATTTCTGTTTACTGCTGTTCCCCATGTCCGATGCATATGTGTTTGGCAACATAGAGGCTGATATGAGACATAAGACCAAAACTCTAGCCTAACCTAAAATGAGTTATTTTTCTGCTGGGCACACTAAGGCTAATCTAGGATTCCCTAGATTTATGCCTGAATTTCATGTCCCCGTTTTGATATTTAGCCAAGTGTCACTCCAAATCCTATGCAAATATCCACAGCAAAAACATTCAGCTCATTCGAAGAATAGTCCAAATTTGGATCAACCAGCCAATATTTTATGTGAGGATGAAGAATATTATTTAATCAGAAAAGTGAATTTAGAAACCAATTTTAATACCCAATTAATCAATAAGAAATAATCAGTAGAGGCATTACTGTGCTATTGAAGCATCATACTTATATAGTTTATTTTTTTTACTCCAAGTCCAATGATAAAAATCTTTTTTTTTCTTATTTGCATCCCGGCACCAAACAACAACAAATGATTCTCATAAATTCCATTTTTTTCAGACGGTGTGTCTAATTTATAAATTTTGACTTCTGGGAACATTTCTGTAATAGAGCCTAGTATATGGGAGGCACAAGGGTATATTATAACATGAATCATATTTTGGGCATTTCATTCCTGTACAGACTTTATCAATTTCATGGGTTCTTTCCTTCCTCCAAGGATTTATTGTTGTTGTTCATAATGTTAAAAAAAGACTTCCTTCAATGTGTAACTTTTCACCATGTTTCCAAAACAAGGAAAGGGAGTAGTAAACAGTAATACTGAACAATTCTGTTTCCTACCTTGACACTGTAAATTTACATTTGTGAACTAAGAAGTGTCAGTGCTTTAATTCTTAAAAAGTAAAGGCTTTTCTTTTTTCCTATTCTCCCCCATTTTTCCTCCGCTGTACCAGCTCAGAACACGTTTTTGCAGCTATTTTTCCACATAGCCACTAAATAAAACAACTAGATCTTTCAGCACTTAGTAGAGGAATTCAACAAATATTGTTGAGCTTGATCACCATAAACAACATTTATTGAGTGCATAGTGTGTGCACAGCACTTTATTAGGTTTAAGAGAACATTGAGAAGTGCAAATGGCACAGTCCCTGCCCTCAAAGAGCTGACACATTTAAGACTGAGATAGATGAAGATTCAAGATTCCACTTGCTTTTAGCCCAGCCCGAGAAAATGCGGGTGATTGTAATAGACGCAAAGGATGGCATTTAGTGTCTTGAAAATATGTTCAATAAACTCTTCAGGCTACAGAAAATTTGACTGGGCCTGAGATTTATCAACAACTTACAAATTTGCCAATACCTTAGAAACAAGGTGTCTCTTGTAAGTGAATACCAGTAACTTCTTTGCTCTGGGTTTTGTTTTCAATTTGTATTAAAATTCTTACCTGTTCATAGCTTGGTTTCTTTATCCTGAGGATCAATCAATCAATCAATTGTATTTATTAAGTACTTTCTGCATGCAGAGCACTGTACTAAGCGCTTGGGAAAGTACAGTATAACAGTTGGTAGACACGTTCCCCGATCCCTGTTCAATTGCACGTCTCATTTCAAAATACAGTGCCAAGTATTTTTTGTTTGTTTGTAGTGGTCAAACTAAGTGTTAAAGTGCTTCCCAAATTTTCCTCGCCACTTACATCCGGCTCTTAGTTGTTGAATGTATCAACTGTGGAAAACATGTTTCTTTTTTTTTCCCTCTCTGCTTAGCCAAAAGAAGAGGTTTTAAATTCAGTTTATCATTTCAACAAGGTTATGGGATTTACAAGATAGCCCACGACAATCTCCGTGACGAGGATGAAAACTCTGTTTCATATCACAACCTGATCAGCTGTGAGAGTGAAACCCCCAGAGAGACTCTGAAAGACAGCAGCAAGCTCTTCCAAGCTCAGCCCGAGGAGGTCAGGACCACATTGGTCCAGGACAGCTCCATCCTAAAGGACACGGACAGGGGCACCACAACTAGCAGTTCCGACACTAAGCAAGACACGGACGAAGACAAGGCCGCAGAAGGGGTATTGACAGACAAGACCAGAACATTTAGAAGGGAAGAGTCCAGCAATTTTGAAAAGACCACCAGTTTGGAAGGGCCGGAGAGGAGGCTTTCTCATGAAGAGAGTCGCAAGCCTGAACTTTCAGACTGGGAATGGTGCAGGAGCAAATCTGAAAGGACACCCCGCCAGGTACAGTAGAAGTTGCTCTTCCCGTGAAATCAAGGGTGAGGACCTAACCCCGGATGTATAGAACTGATATTAATTACTTAACACTGACTCCACAAACAGTCACTTGGTTCTTTCTCCAATCCTCCCCAACCCCACGTTTCTCCCCATCTTTTCCAGATATTTTTGATCATCTTTAATACATTTTTTCCATTGCATCATCAGCTCATGAAAATGCATCCCCAAGCCTTCTAAACACCAGACATGTGTGGTTCTTCCCCTCCCCTTCCACCCCAACCTTAGAAGGTACTGGGAAGGTCTAGAAGTAAAATTGTTCGGCGAAAAGTGAATTGTTGTGGGTGTTTTACTTTTTCTCCTCAGAACAATCAGCTAATAGTAACCTAAACTGGTTGTTTTCCTTTTTTGAATTGCTACTTTCTCAATTAGAACCATTTTTTCCCCACCATGTGATTTTAGAACAACCGTATAAGTCAAATTTTAAAAACACAGATTCTACTTAGACGGTCTTTAGCTTTTGTAATATTACTCCCTAGAGTTATTCTACTGGGAAGAATACATTTTCTGCCCATAAAAAATTTACATAGGGCAAGAGCCCAAATTTGACTCTAAGCATCCACAATTATGCAGGTTCAGATGATCTGTTGTTGATTCTTGTTTCTCTTAAACTGAAATTGATTCCTGACTCTAGCTGAATACTTAAATGAAATAATTGCCATTACAGAAGATTATTTAATCCTGTCAGCTTCCCACTAGCACTGTCTTCTGGAAAACAAATTGAATAATAAATGTGAGCATTCAAGTTATACTGTAAAAGACAAGTATGCTTCTTGGGTAAAATCACTTGAGATACTCAGACAAAAAGCAACTGAGAATCCATTATGATTGCCCAGTATTTGACCAAGAGCACACAATATAAAAAAAAAATGTAAAATGCTTGTGGTCTCTTCATCCAAGGAAACCAAAGATCCTACTGCAAGTTTATTACAGACATATTTGCCTTTCTCTATGGATATGAAGAGCTTCCAGGATCTTGTAAGTATTTCTTCCTCCTAAAAACTATTGAGAATTGATTCCGAGAATGGTGTGGATTGGAAAAAGAGGAATTTTGACCCAATTACTTTAATCAGGGTACAATATGACCCTCTCTCCAGTATTGAATTTATAGGTTGTCTAGTTTGATCCTCTAGACTCCAAGCTCACAGTGGGCAGGGAATGTGTCTGCTTTATTGTATTCTCCGAGAGCTTTGTAAAGTGATGTGCGCAAAGGAAGCGCTCAATAAATGTGATTGTTTGATGGATCTTTCATTCATTCATTCAGTTGCATTTATTGAGCGCTTACTGTGTGCATAGCGGTGTACTAAGCGCTTGGGAAGTACAAGTCGGCAACATATAGAGACGGTCCCTACCCAACAACGGGCTCACAGTGTAGAAGAGGGGAAGATGGTACTTGTTAAGTGCTTACTATGTGCCAAGCACGTAGTGCCCCTTTTTGATAGGGGTAGGAGTTTAACACATCAACTCTGACGTCTCTGACGTGCCAACATGCAGCACCCTGTCCACCTGGGCCAGCGGTCATTTGCCTTTACCTGAAGAATTGGGATTGGGACATTTTCCGAGTCCTCTTCCAGCTCTGTCTGTGGAAGTTACTCCCCGAGGCCTGGTTTACATGTGGGGTTTAGAGCGGGCTGAACATGCAGTCCTGGACATATGCAAAAATTTGTCCTGAAGGTAGTTAAATCTGCGGAAGTTGAAGCTCAGGGGATTTCATTGTGAACTAATTAGGAACATTTCATGTTGTATATGGGTGGCCCTTGTCATTCCCTGCACTTACTGTAATGAAGCAAAGTCCAATTATCTAAACATTCACTTTTGGTTAACTCCTGGGAATCGCCACGATTTGAAGTTTATGTGGGAGAGCCAAATTCATCTCATTAACTGTGTTAGTTTGAAAGGAGCAAATTTTATGCTTTTTACCATTAACATCATAAAATTATGATTGTGTTTACCAGTCTAAATTCAGTTTGAAATTTCGGTGGGAGTTTGTCAGACAACTCCCCAACCTACAGGCCGCAGCGTCATTAAACACATTATACATTAGAACAGGATATTTTGTAGCTATTCAGCTACCATTGCCTGTGATGTGTTTAAATTGGGGCTGGTGATTTGGGGCCTTGTATATTTAAATAACCTAACTCTAATTTTAGTGTGTATTGGAGCAACCACATTAGCTGCATCAGATTCCTAGGATTATTCTGAGGGCTTAAGAAATAAAATGAAAGGGAGAATATCTCTGAAATGCCTCAAGAGAAAGGGGTGATAACTGTTCAATAAATATCGTCATGCTGGGTAAACAATAAGCCTGCTAATGTTTGATTCCCACAACAATGGCAAAGCTTCCAGGAAATCTTTGTGGCTTGGATTCTTTCTGATAAAACATTAGTTTATGATCTGGCTCTTCCACCTCCTTCTGTCATTGGTTCCCCTCACAAGCAAAATCTGCTAGGTGGACAAATCTGTCTGTTGAGTACTCTGCGCCAATGATGTGGGAGGCAGGAAAGGGTGGGAGGGGGAAACAGTTTGGAAGTACCCAAGAGGGTGTCTGAGCCAAGCCACTCCTGCTTGGGCCACAGTAACACAGTTTGGGAGTAACCTAGGAGCACTTTCCAAAATGAAACCAACCAAACAATTGTAGTTATTGAGCATTTGATATGTGCAGAGCTGAATACTAAGTGCTTGGGAGAGTACAATATAACAGAGCTGGTAAAGGTGTTCCCTGCCCACAAGGAGCTTACAGTCTAGAGGGGAGCTTTCATGAAGAAACTCTGGGAAAAAGTGCTATTTATTTAATGAAACGCGTAAAGTGCTTACTATACACCAGGCATTGTACCCAACTCTGCAACAGGTTTCCAGGCCTTTTAAGTCACCACCCATGTTAGCTTTGAGTTTTAACTAGAAGGGAAATTGGGAAATACAATGTGAGAATTAAAATGCTCAGTTTCCTCCAAGTACCACTCTACTTGGCCCAGTAAGCTGAGGCCCAGAGAAGTGGAGTGACGCCCCAAGGTCACACAGTAAACAATTGGCAGAGTCAATATTAGAACCCAGGTCCTTCCGACCTCCAGGCCTGTGTTTTATGCACTAGGCCATGGTCCTGTCAGACTCTGCTTCCGAGGTCTCCTGACGGCCAATCCTGCTTCCTTTCCATAGCTAAAGCAGAAACTTTGGTCGGTGGGGAAGCAAGATGGTGGGTTTGGGGTGGGGGGTAGGGGGGGGGAGAGCAGAGAGAGAGAGCAGTTTGGATGTACCTGGGCCAAGTTTTGCTTACTGCCACTTGTCCTGGGCCAGATATGGAGAGGGGGAGATGAGCCGATCTGGAACCCGAGGATTAAGGGGCCCTACGGAGGCTCCTCTAGAGAAGAATAATAAATTCCCTGGAAAATGCTAAGTGCACTGCCCCAAACACCTGACCAGGATTGTATTTATTGATCATTCACTTCATGCAGAGCACTATGTAAAGTGCTTGGGAGAGAACAATATAATAGGGATGTGAAGGATGTCCCATCCTGATTCCTCCCCCTTACCCCACCCCCTCTTCACTAGCAGTACCAAAACTGAGCCTTAGAACAATTAAGAAAGGAAACGAGGAGCTTAGAATCCCCTCTAGACTGTAAGCTTATTTTATGTCTACCAACTCTGTTATACTGTACTCTCCTAAGGACTTTCTATGGGGCTCTGCAAACAGTAAGCACTCAATAAATATAATTGATGGCTTTGGTAAACCACCCTGCAATCGGTTAATCTTGGAAGAACTCACCAAGCAAGAGGATCTCTGTCCATAAAGCCAGATTTGTCTCATGGCATTTTACACCTTTGGTTTGGTGGACAAACTATATGCTATAGTAGCTGCTGCTTTTCGAGAGCAAGAAAAAGAACACTGTGCTATCATTCGCCCAGTGCGTGCCCTGAAATTGAATGTGTCAGCTGTCTGTCCATTGCAGAAAAAACCTCAAAATCTTCAACTCTGCAACACGGTTTCCAGGCCTTTTAAGTCGTCGCCTGTGTTAGCTTTGAGTTTTGACTAGAAGGGAAATTGGGAAATACAAGGTGAGAAATAAAGTGCTCAGTTTCCTCCAAGTATCACGTGGCTGTGAGACAGAGGGTGATTTTTACGAAACCCATCTCAATCCCATGGGAGCACGGGATGTTGAACTGGATAGACTCTTCTTCTTCTTCAGAATCTCTTCACCCAACTACATCCCAGGGTGAATTACCAAGAGCCATGCAGCGTGAGTTTGCAGGGCATTGTTCCTGTTTTCTTCTTCTGCTGGCATATACAGGACTAAAAAGGACCATGGTGGCCCATCCCTATCCCAATCGCATCCCTCTTCTAGAGACATGCAGCTACCCGTGACAGGGGAGCATGTAAAAGGATCTGTGAAGAACTCTTGGGAATCTTCCTTATCTCTCCTGCAAGCAGGGGCTGAATAAAATACTGGGCTCAGCTATCTCACTTTGTGGTCCATTTAAATGTGATTTTGACAGGATCTTCCCCCTCGGGCCCAAAGCCCTACCTCAGATATTGTGGTTCTTCTAATCAATACCTTTCCATGTTTTTCCTTTAATCCAGCTTGTCTGTATTAACTGTTTTACACGAGTCCAGAATTAGGAGAAGCAGTGTGGCTTACTGGCAAGACCCCGGGCTTGGGAGTCCGAGGTCGTGGGTTCTAATCCCGGCTCCGCCACTTGTCAGCTGTGTGACTTTGGGCAAGTCACTTCACTTCTCTGTGCCTCAGTTCCCTTGTCTGTAAAATGGTGATTAAGACTGTGAGCCCCACGTGGGACAATCTGATAACCTTGTATCTAACCCAGAGCTTAGAACAGTGCTCGGCCCATAGTAAGCGCTTAACAAAGAACATTAAAAAAAATATAATAATTGAGGTGTTTTTTAAGCACTCATAATGTGCCAGACGTGATGCTAAGTGCTAGAGTAGATAGCATACAATCAGGTGGGCACAGGCCATGTCCCACGTGGGGCTCCGATTTTATCATTACTTTGGATCTGACACCTACTACCATTTATCATTGCATTGCGTCTGACGCTGACTAGCTGGGGAGCACACCAGAGTTTGGTTTATTTGTTCGTTTTTTTATGTGAAGTCTAAAGCATTAGTTCCATTTCCAGAGAAGAAACATTTTGATGACTGATGGATTGTCTCTTCCCCACATGTTCCAAAAGCCCATTGAGAATACAAACATTTTACCATTGATTCCAGGATATTTTTTGGCATTCATGACACTTGCTACATTCATGTGGCTTGCTGATGAAATGGGTGTTTCCCCCTTTATCCTCTCCTCCTCCCCTCCCCATTGCCCCCCACCCGCCCTATCCTCTTCCCCTCCCCACAGCATTTGTACAAATGTGGTAGTATGGCCGAGTGGTCTAAGGCACTGGATTAAGGCTACAGTCTTTTTGGAGGCGTGGGTTCGAATTCCACCACTGCCAATTGGTTCCAGCGCTTAGAACAGTGCTTTGCACATAGTAAGCGCTTAATAAATGCCATTATTATTATTATTATATATTTGTACATATTTATTGCTCTATTTTATTTGTACACATTCACTACTATATTCATTTTATCAATTACATGTATATAGCTATAATTTTATTTATTCTGATGGTATTGACACCTGTCTATTTGTTTTGTTTTGTTTTCTGTCTCCCTCTTCTAGACTGTGAGCCCATTGTTGGGTAGGGAATGTCTCTATACGTTGCCGATTTGTACTTCCCAAGCACTCAGTACAGTGCTCTGCACACAGTAAGCGCTCATTAAATGCGATTGAATGAATGAATGGATAGCAATCACTCGTATTTGAGCACTTACTGTGTGCACTGTTCTTCATGCTTGGCAGAGTGCAGTATAACCAAGTTGGTAGACAATATCCCTGCCCACAAGGAACTTTCAATCTAGAGGGGGGTTAGATTCAATATTTTGTGCAGTTGCCCAGTCTGTCCTGATTGTTCACCAGATTTCCCCAGCCCATAGTTCATTCAATCCTATTTATTGAGTGCTTACTGTGTGCAGAGCACTGTACTAAGCGCTTGGGAAGTACAAGTTGGTAACATATAGAGACAGTCCCTACCCAACAACGGGCTCACAGTCTAGAAGGGGGAGACAGACAACAAAACGAAACATGTGGACAGGTGTCAAGTCATCAGAATAAATAGGAGTAAAGCTAGATGCACATCATTAACAAAATAGATGGAATAGTAAATATGTACAAGTAAAATAAATAGAGTAATAAATCCGTACAAACGTATATACAGGTGCTGTGGGGAGGGGAAGGAGGTAGGGTGGGGGGGGACGGGGAGGGGGAGAGGAAAGAGGGGGCTCAGTCTGGGAAGGCCTCCTGGAGGAGGTGAGCTCTCAGTAGGGCTCATAGTGCGAGTCAAACACCTATGCAATTATCTCACAGTTCCTACTGCTGGTCACAGGAGGACTGGGTCTGAGAATGTGGGTGGCTCTGCATAATCCATCCCCAATACTGGAAAAACAACTCAAGCTCATGCCCTGCTGACAGTAGTGGGATATCCCTTTCCCTTTGTCTTGTCTTTTGTGTCGAGTTGTTTCTGACCCATAGCGACCGATGGGCACATCTCTACCAAAACACCCCACCTCCATCTGCAATTGTTCTCGTTGTGGATCCATAGAGTTTTCTTGGTAAAAATATGGAAGCGGTTTACCGTTGCCTTCTTCTGCACAGCAAACTTGAGTCTGCACCCTTGACTCTCTCCCCTGCCGCTGCTGCCCAGCACAGGTGAGTTTTGACTTGTAGCAGATTGGCTTCCACTCGCTAGCCACTGGCCAAGCTACGAATGGAATGAGTAGGCCTCTGCTTGACTCTCCCTCCCATAGAGAAGCAGCGTGGCTTAGTGGAAAAGATCCCGGGCTTTGGAGTCAGAGGTCATGGGTTCAAATCCCAGCTCCGCCAATTGTCAGCTGTGTGACTTTGGGCAAGTCATTTAACTTCTCTGTGCCTCAATTACCTCATCTGTAAAATGGGGATTAAGACTGTGAGCCCCCCGTGGGATAACCTGATCACCTTGTAACCTTCCCAGCTCTTGGAACAGTGCTTTGCACATAGTAAGTGCTTAATAAATGCCATCATCATTATTATTATTGTTATTATAACCAAGACTGGTAGAGTACTGGAAACTCTCCAGATGTAATCCTGAGAGGGGCCCCTTCCCTTACCCCTAAGTAAAAGTCCTGTGCAAGTAGGTGATTCAAGAGATCCATCATCCAATTTCTAATGGACAATCTTTAGGCTGTAAGCTCCTTGTGGGTACAAAACATGTCTACCAACTCTGTTCTATTGTACAAGAGTACAAGTGCTTAGTGCGGTATTCTGCACACAATAAGTGCTCAATAAATACCATTGATTTATTTATTTATTAATTGACTGAGGTGGTCCAAAAATACTCAAAATGGTACGTGTTTACTTCCCCTCCTCCCCCTCTCCATCCCGCCCGCCTTACCTCCTTCCCTTCCCCACAGCACCTGTATATATGTATATATGTTTGTACGTATTTATTACTCTATTTATTTTACTTGTACATATCTATTCTATTTATTTTATTTTGTTAATATGTTTTGTTTTGTTCTCTGTCTCCCCCTTCTAGCCTGTGAGCCCACTGTTGGGTAGGGAAACCGTCTCTATATGTTGCCAACTTGTACTTCCCAAGCGCTTAGTACAGTGCTCTGCACATAGTAAGCGCTCAATAAATACGATTGATGATGATGTAAGCACTCAATAAATACAATTGATTGATTGATCGATTGATTCATGATCCATGTCCAAAGGTGTAGTTCAGTCATCTTCAAAATATAACTAGGTCTGGTGTTAGAACAAAGAAAAGGGTTAGCATTAAAGGCAGATCTAGAGATAGGGAAGTAGTCAAGTCCAACTAAGGTTAGAATCAATGTTTGGATTTATGGATTGATGTGTAATGCCTCATAGTGTTGATCTGGTATTTCCAATCCATTAATGTTAACCTTTGACAGTGGTTTGAATTTTGATGATTTGTTGCAGCATTTTCTCATGCAACAAAAGCCCATGACAAATGGATCGGTAGTGGACAGATCTAAGGAAAGGTTGAAAACTTTTTTAGAATCCATAACCTTTTCATTAACCTTCCCAATAATTCCCTCATTACACATATAGAACCTGGGGAGTCGAGACCTGAACTTGGCCCCAGTTTGTCAGTGTAGAATACGAAGGTACTAATCGGGTGAGTTGATTCAGAGGAGGTGAAATTAGCATCTTCACCCATTCTTTCTTATTGGCCTGGGATTAGCAGGACTGACAATCAATCAAACATATTTATTGAGCACGTACTGTGTGCAGAGCACTGTACTAAGCGCTTTGGAGAGTACAGAATAAGCAGAGTTAGTAGACATGTTCCCCATCCAGGTATAAAGGGAGTTCTGTTCTGTTTTGATCCTAGTGCCAGTCTGTCTAGGTGTTGGGAATTGTCCTCAGACTCTGTGGGGCAGCAATGTACTTCAAAGGACAGGATTAGTGGGTGGATAACCTCACAGTGCTCTTAGTCAATCAGGAAGTAATGTTGACATCATGATTCATGGATATATTGCTCTTGATTAACACTAGTGAGATTTGCTCAGAGGTGATTTGGACCAAAAAAATGGTCATTTCCTCCAAAATGTACAAAAGTACAATGGGACATTTTGAAATTGTTTCCAAATCAGTGCAGCTTGGAAATCCTGAAGTACCTTGTGGACTACATTGTTTTCCAACGTTTCATAAGAGCTGTCATTAGAGGGCTTTACAGTACATCCACTGATATGATGTTCTTTTTGGCAACAAGGCTATTTCATTTTAGTCCTGGAATGCTTACAGCACTCTCTTACTTCCAGTAGTTACTGCAAAATTTACTTTGCTTAAGTGCTTCCCTTTTCTTCCCCTACAGTGTGGCCTAAGGGAAAAAACACTGGCCTGGGATTCAGACGGACCTGGGTTCTAATCAAGGGTCTGCCACATGTTCGCTGACTGACCTTGGAGAAGTCACTTAACTTCTCTGTGCCTCAGTTACCCCGTCTATAAAATAAGGATTAAATCTTACTCCCTCTAATTTAGACTGTGAACTCTATGAGGGACAGGGACTGTGGCCAACCTGATTAACTTGTATCTACCCCAGCGCTTATAACAATGCTTTGCCTAGATTAAGTGCTTGACAAATACCAGAATTAACATCACTATTACTATTATTTCAATTTAGCTGAGCTGATGATGGAAGATCTGCTAACACAAGGTGGCTATCACTGTTTCTATATATACGTATATTCACAAAACCTTTAATTCAAAATCTTTCATCTGGGATATAGATTTACATTGCTATTTGAGTAAACAACTATATTTTATTACTGCTTTTAATATATTTGATTGCTTTGGTCAGTTTTTTGGATCTTGGAAATGCATTAATGTTTTTACATTATTTTTTATGGGAAACAAGGCTTCATTGAGTTCATGGAACATATTAAAGTTGCTAGTACTGCATGCCTCTAGAACTCTGCTAAGTGAAGTATAGCAGTAGGGACCGTCTCTCTAAGTTGCCAACTTGGACTTCCCAAGCGCTTAGTACAGTGCTCTGCACACAGTGGGCACTCAATAGGTACGATTGAATGAATGAATGAATATTCTATTTATTTTATTTTGTTAATATGTCTTGTTTTGTTGTCTGTCTCCCCCTTCTAGACTGTGAGCCTGCTGTTGCATAGGGACCGTCTCTCTATGTTGCCAACTTGTACTTCCCAAGCGCTTAGTACAGTGCTCTGCACACAGTAAGCACTCAATAAATGTGATTGAATGAATGAATGATTGAGGTCCCTCCTGGAAATCAGCCAATTTATTATTTTATAAAGGATGCCGGGAAAACAAACATGTGGGCAGTAAATATTGTTCCAATAGGATGCTTATTCCTCTTCAGCATTGACTTCTACAGTTAGGTCTTCAATAACAAGAAAAAATTCACCGGGCCCCCTTCCACCTTCTGACAAAGGACAGCAGATTTTCACATCTTTTTCATGTCACATTTTTCATTTCTCTTCTCGTCCCCACCTGAGTTTCCCATAAGTAACCGTGTGGTCCCATCCTGTATTGGATGGATCCCAGGATGCAATAATAATAATAATAATAATGATGGCATTTATTAAGCACTTACTATGTGCAAAGCACTGTTCTATGCTCTGGGGAGGGATACAAGGTGATCAGGTTGTTCCACGGGGGACTCACAGTCAAATGATAATGGCATTTATTAAGCACTTACTATGTGCAAAGCACTGTTCTAAGTGCTGGGGAGGTTACAAAGTGATCAGGTTGTCCCACAGGGGGCTCACAGTCTTAATCCCCATTTTACAGATGAGGGAACTGAGGGCCAGAGAAGTGAAGTGACTTGCCCAAAGTCACACAGCTGACAATTGACGGAGCGAGATTTGACCCCATGGCCTCTGACTGCAAAGCCCGTGCTCTTTTCCACTGAGCCATGCTGCTCCTTCTCCTCCTCTTCCTCCTGTTCCTTCTAGTACTACTACTAATAATAGTATTTGCTAAATGGTTACTGTGTGTCAAGTACAATGAATGGCTCAAAATAAGCACTTAACAAATATCACAATTACTAATACTATTATTATTATTATTATTATTATTACTATCATTATCATTATTATTCCTACTACTTTTATTAAGGCCTGGGATAAATACAATGCAATCAAAGCAGATACACTCCCTGCCCGATTTGGGCTCATGGTCTAAGGGGAGGGGAGAACAGGTACTTCTTAGAGACGAGGGAACTGAGGCATAGAGAAGTTAATTGACTTGTCCAAGATCACAAAATAGGCAATTTATTGGGCCGGGAATAGAACCCAGGTCTTCTGACTTCCAGTCCTTGGCTCTTTCCACTAAGCCACACTGCTTATCACTGTTGCTACTACTCTGCTTCACCAAATTTAGAATACTGTACATTATTTTCTACCTACTTGGGATTTGCTTTTCTGGGATTTACCAGCATATGTTTGCATTATTTTTCCATGCCCTTTTGGTTACATGATGTCTGAACATCCTCAATTATCATGGAAGCCTAACTGGATTTTTAGTAGCACTGTGACTTTACTTCCAGAGGAAAAACCCAAAAGCGGATTAACTCTTCTTTTGCCAACCTTAAGAGGGATTTGCTTCTAGTACTTTCTCCCCCTCTGAGCTGTAAGCTCATTGTGGGCAGAGAATGCGTTTGTTTATAGTTATATTGTATTCTCCCAGTCACTTAGTAGAGTGCTCTGCACACATTAAGCACTCAATAAATACGATTGACTGGCTACTTTCTGACACAATTCAACCTGGAAACGTTTGATTGATTATGAATTTATCAAGAGTACTTATTGAGAGCCCATAGGGCAGAGAGTCCTGAGCTAACCACAAGGGAGAGTACACTAGAGGAAAATGAAACAATCCCTGTCCTTGAGCAGCTTTCAGTCTAATGTAGGACACCAGTATATAACGATTTACAATTAGGAGGGAAAAAGAATGGATAAATGAAAAAATAAGTGCTTAAGTAGTACAGTAGACAAAATGATATGTACAAAAAGTGCTATGCGTGGCTGTGAGGATCATAAGTGCTGAGGGGGAAGAAATGGGTAACCATTGAATGGTTTGAGGAGTGGAGATATGGGTAGAGTGATGTTTTGGAAAGATGGACTGTGAGCCCACTGCTGGGTAGGGACTGTCTCTATATGTTGCCAACTTGTACTTCCCAAGAGCTTAGTGCTCAGTACAGTGCTCTGCACACAGTAAGCGCTCAATAAATATGATTGATTGATTGATTGATGATCCAAGCAGAGCAGGGAAGTCTAAACTGGAGAGGGGAGAGGCCGGAGGCAGAGAGACCAAGGAGGAGGCTTAAAATAATAGTGTGGCTGCAGTATATATATGACCACACCAGCACCTGAACCTGGACTGAGAGGAAGGGATGGATCCAGGAAATGTTGTGCTCAAAACAGTGACAAGACTTAGTGACATTCTGAATTAGAGAAGCAGCATGGCTCAGTGGAAAGAGCACGAGCTTTAGAGTCAGAGGTCACGGGTTCAAATCCCAGCTCTGCCAATTGTCAGCTGTGTGACTTTGGGCAAGTCACTTCACTTCTCTGTGCCTCAGTTACCTCATCTGCAAAATGGGGATTAAGACTGTGAGCCCCCCGTGGGACAGCCTCATCACTTTGTAACCTCCCTAGCGCTTAGAACAGTGCTTTGCACATAGTAAGCGCTTAATAAATGCCATTATTATTAATTGTGAGACCTGAAAGTGAATGAATGAAGATGGTGATTAGGAAAGAAGAGCGGAATCAGAGATGCACCATGGACTAAGTGGAAAGAGCATGGGCCTGGGGCTCAGAGGACCTGGGTTCTAATCTTGACTCTATCAATTGCTTGCTATGTGACCTTGGGCAAGTCACTTCACTTCTCTGTGCCTCAAATCTGTGAAAGTGGGGGTTCCGTACCTGTCCAATACCTGTTTTTACTCCTACTTAAATTGTGTCCAACCTGATTAACTTGCATCTACCCCAGTGCTTAGAACAGAACACATAGTACGTCCTTAACAAATACCATAATAGTAATAATAATAATAAGGGAGGAAACAAATGCTTTTAGAAGATGAGAGAGGGGTGAGGTCAGAGGCACAGGTTGAGAAGGTAAATTTTGAAAGGAGGAGATCTCTTTGGAGATGGCTGTAAAAGATAAGGAAGTAGACCTAGAGGTAGCAAGAGTGGGGAGGATACAAGATAATCACACCCAACATGGGGCTCACAGTCTAAGTAGGAGGGAGCAAAGGTATCGAATCCCCATTTTGAAGATAAAGGAACTGACCCACAGATAAGTTGTGACTTGTCTCAGGTTGTACAGCGGGCAACTGGTGGAGCAGGAATTAGAAACAAGATCCTCTATCTCCCAGGCCCGTGCTCATTCCACTAGGCCCTGCTGCTTCTGTTTGGAAAAAAAATCTGGAATTAGTGGTGAGTGACTGACAACCCCTGAAAAAATATTTTCCTCTTTGTAGGGGGTCCCAGAGAATGAGTTATTTCTCTGTTCTAGAAATTTCTGGGCCTTTCCCCATCATCTATAGGTGGGGATAACCTGCTGGACCATCACAAAGACTGTAAACAAAACAGTAATTTTTATAGGAAAATTATCTTCTTAAAACTGAAATTGGTCCATTCATTAAAATCAAGACCCTTCCCTCTCATATTTTAGCCTTTGCAGTCTAACATATCCATTTATGCTTTGGACTGAATGGACAGCAAAAGTTAGGCAGATATTGGCCTGGAGCTCCTCAAACAGTAAGAGTGGCATAAGTGATTGAGTCCGTGACATCTCTTCCTCTGAGTCAATTTTGCTTATGATGAGTCAGAGACACTTGTGATTATTAAAGGCCCCTTAGCGCACTTGGTAAGAATCGGGTGGTTGAACTTGGGGTCCCAGCTGAACTCTAACTCAAATAGTAACATTCTGTTTCCTTAATTTCCACATAAAGTTTCCACTGAAAAAAAGTTTCTCTGCTTTTTGTCCTCCCTTGCTAGGACTGACCTGTGTAGACTGCTATTATTGGATTCTGGCCATGTCCCCCTGTTCCAGCAGAGGAGGAGGAAGGGAAGAACGATTGGGGAAAGGGAGGATTATCCATCTCCACGGTTTGAGGAGAAATTCACATTTAGAATGAAATCCTCTTGATCGTCCATGCCATTGTGGGATAAAGAGTGACCAGATAAACAAAATTCATTTTGACAGGATCATAGAAGCCTGATTTTCCACCTTGTATTTTTGGCCACTTTAGCTTGCTCAATAGCCCAGTTAAAGGTCCAGGGAATTATAATAATGATAGTATTTGTTAAGCACTGTTCTAAGCACTTGAGGGGGATACAAGATAATCAGGTTGTACCACGTGGGGCTCACAGTCTTAATCCCCATTTTCCAGATGAGGTAACTGAGTCAGAGAGAAGTTAAGTGGCTTGCCCAAGGTCACACAGCTGACAAGTGGTGGAGCCGGGATTCAAACCCATGACCTCTGACTCCCAAGCCTGGGCTCTTTCCACTGAGCCATGCTGCTCTTCGGAATAGAATAGAATAGAATTATGAATAGAGGGACCAAGAACAGTTGAGTTTTTCCTGATTTACCTTGTTCTACCTATATTCTGTGAGTGGGAAAACCTAACAGGAGAAGCCCCATATGGAACAGAGACTATGTTCAGCTTAATTATCTAGTATCTACACCAGTGTCCATTACAGTGTTTGGCACACAGTAAGTGCTTAGCAAGTACCAGTATTATTATTATTATTATTGGATTTATGTTGCAGTTCCAAACTCATCTAACCCAAATCCCTATTCTAAAGCTAACAAGGAGAAAAATAGACTGGAGTCTGACTTCTTTCCTCCGTTCCTGATCAGCCTACTTCAGAGAGCCTGGCAAAGCCTGTGGGAGAAAGACCTTAACTGTCTGCAAATAATCAACTGATTATTTCATCCCCCCTAACATTTGTTTTGTTCTGTTGATTGTGTGCTTCATTTGCCATCTTGTTTCTTGTTGTATTGCATTAAATGTTAATGTCGCTTGCCATCCTGATTCAGAATTGTATTGAGAATGTTCTGTGGGGTGAGAAATTCTATTGTCAGAAAGTCAGTCAGCTGCATCATTCAACCAGTCATATTTATTCTCTATACGTCTATATGTCTCTATATGTTGCCAACTTGTACTTCCCAAGCTCTTAGTACAGTGCTCTGCACACAGTAAGCGCTCATTAAATACAATTGATTGATTGAGCGCTGTGTACAGAGAGCTGTATTAAGTACTTGGAAGAGTATTGAATCTAGTAAGTACTTTACTTAACACCTTGGAAAGTTCCCAAGAGAGAGTATTCATGCATTCATTCAATCATATTTATTGAGCACTTACTGTGTGCAGAGCACTGTACTAAGCGCTTATAACAATATCCTTTGTAGGTCCAATCCCTGCATCACTTTGTATGAGAAGCAGCATGGCCTAGTGGAAAAAGCACAGGCCTGGGAATCAGAGGACCTGGATGCAAATCCTGACTCTGTCAATTGCTTGCTTCACTTCTCTGTGCCTCATTTTCCCCAACTGTAAAATAGGGATTAAATACTTGGTCGTCCTCCTGCTTAGACTGTGAGCCCCATGTGGGACAGGGATTGTGTCCAACCTGATTAACTTGTATCTAACCCAGCATTTAGAACAGTGCTTGGCACATAGTAAGTGCTAAACAAGTATCATTATTATTATTATATTATAGAGAAGCAGCATGGCTCAGTGAGAAGAGCACGGGTTTAGGAGGTCATGGGTTCTCATCCCAGCTCCGCCACTTGTCAACTGTGTGACTTTGGGCAAGTCATTTAACTTCTCTGTGCCTTAGTTAACTCATCTGTTAAAATGGGGATTAAAAGTGTGAGCCCCACGAGGGACAGCCTGACTACCTTGTACCCCCCCCCCCCTGCCCAGTGCTTACAACAGTGCTTGGCTCATAGTAAGTGCTTAACAAATGCCATCATTATTATTATTAATTAGACTGTGAGTGCCATGCAGGACAGAAACTGTCTGACCTAATTAGCTTGTACCTATCTTAGCACTTAGAACAGTGTTTGACACGTAGCTAGCTCTTCACAAATGCCATAAAAAATAGCATTGAATGGAGGATGCAATCTCACTATTACATTTTTGATAGGTTTTCTAGTAAACCTATGAAATGCTAGTTACCTGGGAAATCTGTGGTTAAAAGAAATATAAAATCAATCTTGTTAATGCATCCCCTGCTAGCCCTTTGAAAGTTGTCTAACAGAAGAAAATAGCATTTGAGCTGAGGTTCCCATACTCCGATGGAAGCAATAGAGGATTTCTGAGGGCATGCAGAGCCTCATGGTAGAAACATTCAATTCCCTGATGGGAGCAGAATAGAGGTAAAAGAGACTGAAGGAGAGTAGAAAAATTTCCATCTCCTGTTGCCCAGAAACTGTATCTCCTAGAGACCAGAGGCCTATAGTTTGGGATATCTCTGGGATCCCCTTGGAAATTTCTGGGAATGAGACCCAATCAGTAAGTAGCAAAACATATGTATCAATCAATCAATCAGTCAGTCAGTCCCTTAGTACAGTGTTCTGCACACAGTAAGAGCTCAATGAATACCATTGGTAGTAAAATTTGCCTGTTGAGTCCCCCGTGACAGCAACATGGGAGACAGGGAAGTGTGGGAGGTGGGAGCAGTTTGGAGGTGATTGGGAAGGAGATTGAGCCAATTCATGCTCGCTGCTGCTTGTGTGATGGTGGAAGAGTTTGGGGGAAGCCTAGGAGCTCTTTCCATAGGAAAATCAATGATATTTAATGAGCACCTTCTGTGTGCAGAACACTGAACTAAAGGCATGGAAGAGTACAATACAACAGATTTGGTAGATGCATTCTTTGCCCACAAGGAGCTTGCAGCCTAGAGGGGGGTCTTACAGTCTATCCAAGAGACAACTGTGATTCACCCGCTGGCTGAGTCAGTCCCTCATTCATTTTCTCTGTAGATGTTTTGCTCGGCATGTGTAGTATAGCTGTCTTCTGTTTTAGAACTTGACGTTACGGCCAGTAAGATCCTGTCCTTGCTGGAAAATGAAGCTGAAAAGATTGATGTGAGACCAACACACTCTAGCACATTGTTTATCTCAAGGAAAGATCCGGGCTGGGCAGCTGGGCTTTTTGGCCCGTTCCAGCACTGTTCTAACCACTGGGGTAGATACAAGCTAATCAGGTTGGACACAGTCTATGTCCCACATTGGGCTCACAGTCGTAATCCCCATTTTACAGATGAGGTAACTGAAACCCAGAGAAATGACTTACCCAAGGTAACAGAGCAGACATTGTTGAAGCCGGGATTAGACCCAGAGCCCTTCTGATTCCCGTGCCCATGCTTCTATCCAGTAGGCATGCTGTTTCTCCCAGTCAATCTTTCTAATCAATCAATCAATCTGTGGTATTTACTGAGCACTTACTTTGTGCAGAACAGTGTGGCAAATGCTTGGGAAAGTATAAAACCTTCCTCGGGACATCCTGATCTTGCCTTGCCTTTCTGCTGCAGTGCCTTTCTCACAGCTCCCTGCTGTCTGACTCATTTGAGACTGAGTTCCCTATGCACTTCATCCTGTAAACACTTAGTGCAGTGCTCTGCACCCAGGGGGCATTCCAGAAATAGAGTACTACTCAATAAATACTGTCACTGCTAAATAATAGTGGTGTAGAAAGCATTTGGTTTAGGTTCTATTGTTTCCCTCTTTCTTCCCTGTTGAATGAAGTAAAATTTTTGTTTGGATTCAGATGTCTGGAGTGACTATCAACTTTTCTCAGTTTTCTGCCAAATTAACTCAGTCATTCAGTGGTATTTATTGAATGCTTCCTGTTTGCAGAATACTGTACTAAGTGCTTGGTCTCGTCTTATTCCGTCATTTCCAACCCATAGCGACACCAAGGACACATCTCTTCCAGAACGCCCCGCTCTCCATCTGAAATAATTCTGGTAGTGGATCCATAGAGTTTTCTTGGTAAAAATACAGAAGTGATTTACCATTGTCACCTTATGTGCAATAAACTCGGGCCTACGCCCTCGACTCTCTCCCATGCTGCTTCTGCCCAGCATGGGTGAGTTTTGACTTACAGCAGATTGCCTTCCACTCACTGCCACTGGCCAAGCTAGGACTGGAATGGGTAGGTCTCTGCTTGACTCTCCCTCCTGTAGCCGAGACTGGTAGAGTACTGGAAACTCTCCAGGAGCGACGCCGAGGGGGGAAGTACTTGGTAGAGTATAATAAAACAGAGTTGGGAGGCATGCTCCCAGCCTACAAGGAGCGTAAAGTAAAGGGGTCAGAGCCCTACACCAAATATCAAAAAAATGTACTACAGCAATAGGAGGGACGTAAATTCCATGGCTAGTTGACTGGCCGGGTGACATTGGGAAAGTCACGTTATTCAACTTTGCCTCCGTTTTCCCTTCTGTAAAAAGGAGATTGCTAGACCTCCTTCCCCTCCCCATAGCACCTGTATATATGTATATGTGTTTGTACGTATTTACTACTCGATTTTACTTGTACATATTTATTCTATTTATTTTATTTTGTTAATATGTTTTGTTTTGTTGTCTGTCTCCCCCTTCTAGACTGTGAGCCCACTGTTGGGTAGGGACTGTCTCTATATGTTGCCAACTTGTACTTCCCAAGCGCTTAGTATAGTGCTCTGCACACAGTAAGCGCTCAATAAATATGATTGAATGAATGACTGAATCTGCCCCAGACATCCCAGATGTCTTGAAAAATTGTATCAGTTCATGAGCAAGTTTTAATCTCTCCTCAAGAATGATAGCAATTTTAATTAATCAATTGAGCAATTATTTTCAATGAGCACTTACTGTGGGCAGAGCACTGAACTAAACACTTGGGAGAACACAACGGAGTTGTATTGGCACTCCCTGCCAACAGGAGATTAATGGTCTAGAGAGGAAATGTTAACTATGAGCAACTAAATGAAGCATTTCTAGACAGTGTGCTATCATAGCTGGGTGATTTGTGTTTTATGTTTCAAAGCGATGACTGGAGTGAGCTGAGAATATGCCTCAGAAGTTGTCAAATTTATGTTCAAGACTGGGCAGAGATATTATACATTTATAATTCTTGTTAGTGTGCCTTGGAAATCTAGGGAGACATTAAGTATTACAATAAATGTGTCTTTTTCAAGGGTAGAACGCTTGTTCTTCAAGCTTTCGGCAATATCCTGCCACCTTCAACTTCCATTGCCATTCTTTGTCCGTTTCTGTCTTTCCTATATATTAAGAATTTTATGCAGAGGAAAAACATTTGACAGATGTTTTAGGATTTTTTCTAAGAATTTTAGGATTTTTTAAGAACATGAATTGCCCTTTTATCCCTTCTTCTATTTATATTTCTTCTAGGTCGTTTTGAAAATCACATTATGACTTACAACAATGCAGTACCCATCACAACAATGTTAGTTATCAGCGTTTCATTTCCTTATTTTTGTTATTCCAGTCCTCAGTGTGTTCATTTGCTCACTCTTTAAGCTTTCATTCATAGTCATCATCAGCATCGTGAAAATTATTGATAGAAACTGCATCATGCAGTGCTGTGCTATATGCCTTAGGGTGTACACAGAGAAAATTAGACACAGCTTTGTGCTGTGAATTCTAAGGTAAGCATACAGGAAGAACATGGCATTATATTTGGTATTTCCCCAAATAAAGCCCACCTTAAAAATTTTCCTGAATTCCCTGTAACATTTGGTGGAGGATTTCCTCAATTTCCTTAATTCAGCTCCACATCGATTGGATTTCATTTGTGGCTGGTCCTCCTTGGATTGATTCAAGCCCCTGGAGGGCTAGGTTCCAAGATGATCTAACTCCCAGTCTGAATTCTTATCTACATCAGCTCCTGCTTCCTGTCAGCTCCCCGTCTCCTCCATCTCAATGCTGAGTGTAAAAAACCAGAAAAGAAGCAGATAATCTCAATCAATCAATCAATCATATTTATTCAGCACTTACTCTGTGCATAGCACTGTACTAAGCACTTGGGAAGCACAAGTTGGCAACACATAGAGACAGTCCCTACCCAACAGTGGGCTCACAGTCTAGAAGGGGGAGACAGAGAACAAAACCAAACATGTTAACGAAATAAAGTAAATAGAATAGATATGTACAAGTAAAATTAATAAATAAATAGAGTAATAAAAATGTACAAACATATATACATATATACAGGTGCTGTGGGGAAGGGAAGGAGGTAAGACTAAGGGATCGAGAGGGGGACGAGGGGGAGAGGAAGGAGGGGGCTCAGTCTGGGAAGGCCTCCTGGAGAAGGTGAGCTCTCAGTAGGCCCTTGAAGGGAGGAAGAGAGCTAGCTTGGCGGATGGGCAGAGGGAGGGCATTCCAGGCCAGGGGATGATGTGGGCCGGGGGTCGACAGCGGGACAGGCGAGAACGAGGTATGGTGAGGAGATTTGTGGCAGATGAGTGGAGGGTGCAGGCTGGGCTGTAGAAGGAGAGAAAGGAGGTGAGGTAGGAGGGGGCGAGGGGATGGACAGCCTTGAAGCTGAGGGTGAGGAGTTTCTGCCTGGTGCACAAATTGATTGGTAGCCACTGGAGATTTTTAAGGAGGGGAGTAACATGCCCGGAGCGTTTCTGGACAGAGACAATCAGGGCAGCAGCATGAAGTATGGATTGAAGTGGGAAGAGACAGGAGGATGGGAGATCAGAGAGGAGTCTGATGCAGTAATCCAGACGGGATAGGATGAGAGCTTGAACGAGAAGGGTAGCGGTTTGGATGGAGAGGAAAGGGCGGATCTTGGCAACGT
Source organism: Tachyglossus aculeatus (assembly GCF_015852505.1). NCBI lineage: Eukaryota > Metazoa > Chordata > Mammalia > Monotremata > Tachyglossidae > Tachyglossus > Tachyglossus aculeatus. The sequence goes on from NC_052066.1 coordinate 91,203,189, forward strand.
TGCGGAGCTGAGACCGGCAGGTTTTGGTGACAGCTTGGATGTGAGGGGTGAACGAGAAAGTGGAGTCGAGGATGACACCAAGGTTGCGGGCTTGTGAGACGGAAAGGATGGTTGTGCCATCAACAGTGATGGGAAAGTCAGGGAGAGGGCAGGGTTTGGGAGGGAAGACAAGGAGTTCAGTCTTGGACATGTTGAGTTTTAGGTGGTAGGCAGACATCCAGATGGAGATGTCTTGAAAGCAGGAGGAGATGCGAGCCTGGAGGGAGGGGGAGAGAGCAGGGGCAGAGATGTAGATTTGGGTGTCATCAGCGTAGAGATGATAGTTGAAGCCGTGGGAGCGAATGAGGTCTCCAAGGGAGTGAGTGTAGATCGAGAACAGAAGGGAACCAAGCACTGAACCTTGGGGAACCCCCACAGTAAGGGGATGGGAGGGGCAGGAGGAGCCTTCAGAAGAGACTGAGAATGAACGACCAGAGAGACAAAAGGAGAACCAGGAGAGGACGGAGTCTGTGAAGCCAAGGTTGGATAGCATGTTGAGGAGAAGGGGGTGGTCCACAGTGTCAAAGGCAGCTGAGAGGTCGAGGAGGATTAGGATAGAGTAGGAGCCGTTGGATTTTGCAAGCAGGAGGTCACTGGTGACCTTTGAAAAGGCAGTTTCCGTGGAATGTAGGGGACGGAAGCCAGACTGGAGGGGGTCGAGGAGAGAGTTGGTGTTGAGGAATTCGAGGCAGCACCTGTAGACAACTCGTTCAAGTAGTTTGGAAAGAAATGGTAGGAGGGAGATGGGGCAATAACTAGAAGGTGAGGTGGGGTCCAGAGAGGTTATTTTTAGGATGGGAGAGACATGGGCATGTTTGAAGGCAGAGGGGAAGGAACCAGTGGAGAGTGAGCGGTTGAAGATGGAAGTTAAGGAGGGGAGAAGGGCTGGAGCGAGAGATTTCATGAGATGAGAGAGAATGGGGTCAGAAGCACAGGTGGCCAGAGTAGCACTTGAGAGGAGGGAGGAGAGCTCCTCTGAGGATACTGCTGGGAAGGATGGGAGAGTAGCTGAGAGTGTTGAGAGCCTGGGGGTTGGAGAAGGGGGGGAGTGACTTTGGGGAGGTCGGACCTGATGGATTTAATTTTGTTAATGAAGTAGGAGGCCAGATCGTTGGGGGTGAGGGAAGGAGGAGGGGGAGGAACTGGGGGCCTGAGAAGGGAGTTGAATGTACGGAAGAGCTGACAGGGATGATGGGCATGGGTGTCAATCTCCTTCAGTCCTAATTCAGGATCCACTTTTGTGGGAGAGTACCAAAAATCTAGGACCTCTCACTCAAGTAGCAGAGCCCAGAAACTCTTACTGTTGGCTGGCTACAGTTGAAAATGAGGAAATGAGGAAAAGAGAGTCACAGAATTGGAAAGAGATCATACCAAAATTATGCAATAGCTAATCTGAAGTCTTTTCAGTTCACTGGGTTAAGCTACCTCCACAGAAATAATATAAAAATGCAAAGATATCCAAGCAAAATGCCAAGGAGAGTTGCACTTACAAATAAAATATTGCATAGAGTCATAAGCATCTTTCAGGAGATGATTAGAATTAAATCAGTTAACTCTAAAGGCATTAGCAACTTAAACATATGCTTTCTGAATGTCTAGTTTTGTTGAAATTGCTGAAATTCATTCATTCAATTGTATTTATTGAGTGCTTACTGTATGCAAAGCACTGTACTAACTTGGAATTCATTCATTTTCTCTTCATAAAAATGGGGTAGGGTTCTCCAATTACTGACACTTACCTTTAACTGAGAATTGGCAAGACAGTTTCTCTAAAAGTATGAACATCTTTAGGCAAGCTATGAGAATCGATGAGAACCAACTGTAATGTAACCCTGTTTACTGCTGCCTTCTAGAGGACAATATTTCATTTGACAGAAGCGCATATAATAAGATTAACTGTGGTACTAAGCACTTACTGTGTGCAAAGCATTGTGCTAAGCGCCGGGAAAGAATACACATGAGAGAATTCAACATAGTCCCTGTCCTTTGGTGGGGGTGCTTATTATGTGTCGAACACTGTGTTACACAAGATAATTAGATCAGACACAGTCCCTGAGGTAGGAAGCTAGGAAGAGCAGATATTTTATCCCCATTTTACAGATGGGGCAATAGAGGCCACTAGCAGATCTGGGCCAGTAACACCATCTCCAGTTTTGCTCTTCCCCGTAGACCATGTATCCTTCCTTGAATTGCTTAACCCAGAAACAGATAAGTAGTACAAAAATGATTCACTAGATTTTATTTTGGGTCAGGGAAGATCTCAAAACGCTGACGAGACACAGAGCTCCTTATAATTATAATACTGTTAATGAAGTATCTGTGGCACCTTCCTGAAGTGGTCTGTTAACTTTTCAGATGTTATCTCATCCATCCCCTAAAATGGGGATGTATTTTGAACTGCTGTATCATGGGGTAGGGTGCTATAGATTTGTTATTGACTTACATGCAACAAACTGGGATTGTATGGAAATCCAGACATTTTCAAAAAAAATTATATGAAATTCCTTTATGTGCTATAAAATTAAATAAGTATAACTAAATTATTGTGCAAAATTTGCTGAAATAATTCAAAGCATAATGTCACAACTTTAACCAAATGAGGCATGGGGTATAATTATGAATCTTTGCCCAAGACTGATAAAGTTGAAGCTTATTTTACTGACTGTCTAATGACCTAGTGGATAGAGCACGGGCCTGGGAATCAGAAGGACAGAGGTTCTAACCTAGCTCTGATACTTGTCTGCTGTGCGGCCTTGGGAAAGTCACTTCACTTCTCTGGGCCTCAGATACCACATCTGAATATGGGGATGAAGACTGTGAGCATTGTGTGGGACCAGGGACTATGTCGAACCTGATTACTTTGTATCTACCCCAGTACAGTGCCTGGCACATAGTAAGTCCATAACAAGTAGCGCAATTATTATTGTTGTTGTTATTATTATTTATATATACATATGTGAAATATAATAATATAATATATAATAACTAGTATATAATAATAAATTGAATCACATCCTTCATTCATTCATTCATTTAATCATATTTATTGAGTGATTACTGTGTGCAGAGCAATCTTCGTAAATTACCTTGTAGCAAACTAGCTCCTTCTGAATACCTCTTCAGACTTTTGAACTCTTCCCTTCAACTGGGCCTTTTTCCATCATTTTCATAAATTCATCTGCTTTCTTTAAAATGGGTGCAGTACTTCTCAGTCCCAGAATTTTAGTTGGAGATGAAGAGATGATACACGTCTTCATCTACTTTATCATTCTGCAAAGATGCAGCAAATTTGCCAAGGTGTCAGACAATACTGGCTGTGTCTCTGAGCAGTATGTATCAGGAGGTGGCCTTAACCGGGGGTATGTCTGAGTAAGATTAGCACCTAAGTACTATGAGTGCTATATGTAGAACGTAGGTAAATTCTTAGACTGTGTGAAAGTGCTTAAGAAGTGGTTTAGGGGAAAATTAGGAAGAAAGCTTTACATGGAGATGGACTTTTGGGGGAGATTTAGCCTCTTTGAAGGCTAAATCTAGGCTTTGAAGATGGAGAGAACAGTGGTTTGTCAGATGTGAAAAGGGAGGGAGGGAGTTCCAGGAAGCAGGAGGTAGGGAGTATCATAATGAGGTAGGAGAAGCAGTGTGGCCCAGTGGAAAGAGCCCAGGCTTTGGAGTCAGAGGCCATGGGTTCAAATCCTGACTCCGCCAGGAGTCAGCTGGGTGACTTTGGGCAAGTCACTTCACTTCTCCGTCCCTCAGTTCCCTCATCTGTAAAATGGGGATGAAGACTGTGTGCTCCCCGTGGGACAACATGATCACCTTGTAACCTCCCCAGTGCTTAGAACAGTGCTTTGCACATAGCAAGTGCTTAATAAATGCCATTATTATTATTATTATGATGATGAGTTTGGTGGTGGGAGAGATAAGAAGCAGCGTGGTCTAGTGGATAGAGCATAGGCCTAGGAGTCAGAAGGACCTTACTTCTAATCCTGGCTTCACCACTTACCTCCTGTATGACCTCAGTCAAGTCATTTAACTTCTCTGTTCCTCAGTTACCTCATCTGTAAAATGGAGATTAAGACTGTGAGCCTTATGTGGGAAATGGACTGTGTTCAACCTGGTTATTGTTTATCTTCCCCAGCAATTAGAACAGTGCCTGACACATAGTAAGTGCTTAACAAATACCATACAGTGGTACATAGGGAGGCTCAGTGAATAGATTAGCTTGAAAGGAAGGGACAGTGCAAGTTGAGGTGGTCCCCATGGGGAAGTCTCTAAAAGTGACTCCGAGATGAGGAGGGACTTCCTAGAGAGGTTGCTCTGAAAGTGACTCTGAGATGAGGAGGGACTTCCTAGAGAGGTTGCACCTCTGAAAACAATAATAATAATGATAATAATAGTATTTGTTAAGCGCTTTCTATGTGCCAGGCACAGTATTTAGTGCTGGAGTGGTTACAAACAAATTGGGTTGGACCCAATCCCTATCCCATATGATGCTCACAGTCTCAATCCCCATTTTTACAGATGAAGTAATTGAGCCACAGAAAAGTGAAGTGATTTGCCCAAGGTCACACAGTAGCCAAGTTACAGGGATTGGATTAGAACCCATAATCTTCTGATTCCCAGGCCCGTGCTCTATTTACAACACCATGCTGCTTCTCTGGCTTTTCCAGGGAATGGCTACCCTGGAAAGTCCCCCTCAGGGTAGCCTAGTGGAAAGAGTAGAGGGGCCTGGAAAGCAGAAGAACTGCATTCTAATTCTGGCTTCTTACCTGTTGTATGACCTTGTACAAGTCACTTAATTTCCCTGTACCTCAATTTCCTCATCTGTAAAATGAAATACCAACTGACTCTGTTCTCCCTCCCCCTTAGACCATGAGCCCCATGTGGGATAAGGACTGTATCCCCCCTGATTATCTTGAGTCTACCCCAGGACTGAGCATATACTTGGAACATAGTAGCATTTAATAAATTCCACAGTTCTTTTCATTAGGGGCCTTCCAGTCTTTAAACCCAGAACTAGAGAGATACTAAAAGGATACTAAAGGGAAATGAGAAGTGAAAAGCAGTGAGACCAAGTGGATAGAGCACAGACTTGGGAGTCAGAAGCAACTGGCTTCTAATTCCTTCTCCACTACGTGTCTGCTGCGTGATGTGGGGCTAGTCACTTAACTGCTCTATGCCTCAGTTACCTTACCTGTAGAATGAGAATTAAGATTGTGAATCCCAGGTGGAACAGAGACTGTGCCCCACCCGATTTGCTTGTATTCACCCCAGTGCTTAGAACAGTGCCGGGCACAAATACCACTATCATTATTATTATTACCGTGACTCAAGTTAAGATTTGTGGTGCAGATGTCTGAGGACTAGTTCAGCTTCTTGCTTGTTGGTTTCTGTGGGAGCACCAAAAGAGTGTGATAATTTTCTAGTTCTCATGGCTTTATCGGCAGAAGTTACTTTTCAAAACTGGCACTAAGTCCACCGGGGTCTTCATACCCATTTTTCTCTGCTTTGAAGGGCCTCTTACTCAAAAGTGGAAGGCAAATTTAGAAGATCATTGTAATAATAATAATAATAATTGTGGTAGTTAAGTGCTTACTACTACTACTACTACTAATTATAATAATAATGGCATTTATTAAGCACTTACTATGTGCAAAGCACTGTTCTAAGTGCTGGGGAGGTTACAAGGTGATCAGGTTGTCCCACAAGGGGCTCACAGTCTTAATCCCCATTTTACAGATGAGGTAACTGAGGCATGTGAAGTGAAGTGACTTGCCCAAAGTCACACAGCTGACAATTGGTGGAACTGGGATTTGAACCCATGACCCCTGACTCCAAAGCTCGTGCTCTTTCCACTGAGCCGCGCTGCTGCTTCTCTAACATGTCAAGCACTGTTCTAAGCACTGGGGAAGACACAAGCTAATCACGTTGGACACAGTCCCTGTCCCAAATAGGGCCCACAGTCTTAATTCCCATTTTACAGATGAGGTAACTGAGGCACAGAGAAGTTAAGTGACTTGCCCAAGGCCACACAGTGGACAAGTGGTGGAGCCGACATTAGAACCCATGTCCCCTGACACCCAGGCCAATGCTCTTTCCACTAGGCCACGCTGCTTCCCATTTATAGTGTTCCTGTCTACGATGTACCACCACCATCAGCAGCAGCAGCAGCAGCAATAGTATTTATTGAGTATTTACTTGTTTATTTATAGTACTGGTAAGCACTTACTATGTTCCAGGCACTGTTCTAAACACTGGGGTAGATACAAGGTAATTAATCAGTTTGGCCACAATCCCTGTCCCACATAGAGCTCACAGTCTTAATCCCCATTTTACAGATAAGGTAACTGAGGCACAGAGAAGTTAAGTGACTTGCTCAAGGTCACATAGCAGAGAAGTGGCAGAGCCAGGATTAGAGCCTAGGTTCTTCTGACTCCCAAATCCATGCTATATCCAATAGGCCAGGCTGCTTCTTTATTATGTGCAGAACACTGTACCAAGTGCTTGGGAGAGCCCAATACTACAGAATGTATGATTTCCCCATTTGTCTCTAATGAGGATGGTTCAATCTGAACTCTTCAAACCTGCACACAACACTACAATCTCATTGAGTGTAATGACATCTTTAAAAATGAAGGACAGCTCTAAAATGATGTTCATGTGTTTTGGATTGTTCATTTACACTCAGGTAAAGGGATTAAAAAACTATTTAGAACCACAACAAGAAGCACTAAGATCAGATAGAGAATGGCGAACTTAGTGACAAATAAAGACTCTTTGGCGGTCAATAAGAGAAGCATTTAGCATCCCTCTTTCTCATTTTTCTTATTTGGACCTTTTCCTCTGGCCCCTGGTTCCTGGATCAGGACTCTTTGTGCCCTAAGAATTTTAAGCTGTATTTGTCTCTAAATCCACTTCCAAGCACTGCAACTATCTGAAATGACTTCCTTTCTGTCTTGCAAATGGAAACCCACATCATTATATTTATACTTGCAATAATAACTTCAAGAGTTGTGATCGTTCTACAAGACCTTCTCAAGTCATCTTTCATTTTCCAAAACCCCATACCAAAAAAAGCCATAATAAAATAGTTACAAGCAATTACACCTGTAAAAAGATTTGCCTTCTCACACGTCTTCCATGCATTTGCTACTCATAAAAAAAATGTACGATCAATCTGAAACAAGCATGATCACTCAGTACCAAACAAAGAGATTCTGTATTCAGACATCAGCCTTGATTTTCATTCAAGTGGCATGCTCTGTTTTCAAGGTTTTCCCAAGCCAAGGAACATATTGATAATTGCTTAGCTGCCATTTTCTGAAAATAAAATATCCAATGGGAAAAAAGAACACATTGGTGCTTCCAGTTATTTCCTGTGAGATCCTGGCAGGGTGAAGGGCTGATAGACACACCAAAGTGTAACCAGTTCAGGGTGACTGACTTCATGCCAGCAAGCTCTCCATTGCTCATCACACCACTTTCCAATCAGAGTTCTTCCTTAAAATTCAGTTTGGTCTTGGAATTGGGCTTGATGGTCTACTTTCAGTTCAAAACATAATGATTCCAGGGCATTAAAAAAAAATCTACATGACTTTCATGAGACAATCGGTGGAATTTATTGCGTTCTTAGAAACAGTATGGCCCAGTAGAAAGAGCATGATCCTGGGAGTCAGGGACCCTGGATTCAAATCCTGGCTCCACCACTTGCCTTATGTGTGAATTTGGGCAAGTCACTTAATTTCACTGTGCCTCTGTTTCCTCAGGTGTAAAATGGAAGTGAAATGTGTTGAAATACCTGATCATCCTCCCCCTTAGACTATGAGCACCATGTGAGACAAGACTGTATCTGACTTGATTATCTTGTATTTTTTAATCATATTTATTGAGTGCTTACTGTGTGCAAAGCACTTTACTAAAGCTTGGGAGAGTACATTTGTGGTTTAGTGGAAAGAGCACGGGCTTGGAAGTCAGAGGACAGGAGTTCTAATCCCAGCTCCTCCACTTGTCTGCTGTGTGACCTTGGGCAAGCTGCTTAACTTCTCTGTGCCTCAGTTACCTCATCAGGAAAATGGGGATTAAGACTGTGAGCCCAACGTGGGGCAATCTGATTAGCTTGCATCTACCCCAGTGCATAGAACAGTGCTTATAGTAAGCGCTTAATAAATACCATAATACTAATAATAATGCAACAACAAATAGATACATTCCTGCTCACAGTCTAGAGGGGGAGACAGACATTAATATAAATATAAATAGATCAATTAATAAATTACAGATATATACAGCTATATATATGTGATATGAGGATGGGAGGGAGGATGAATGAAGGAGTACGAGTGGCGCAAAAGGGACTGGGGGAAAAGGAGAGGAGGGCTTAGTCAGGGAAGGCTTCTTGGAGGAGATGTGCATTCAATAAGGTGGGGATTCATGGAAGAGCAGAAGGAAAGGTACTGGGGAGAGAGATCCAGTAATCAGGATGCCCCACAGTTGGGTTTCTTCCCAGTTCCCCTCTGCTCCTTTCTCAAGCTCTCCTAGGTTAGTATTCTGGTTGCCTCTGTCTCTCCCTCTCTCCCCTTTCACTCAATTAATCAATCACATTTATTGAGCACTTACTATATTCAGAGCATTGTACTTAGCGTTTGGAAGAGGACAATATGAGTTGGAAGATATGTTCCCTGCCCGAAACAAGTTAACGGCCTATAGGAGGAGACAGACATTAATATAAAAAAATCCATTACATATTATAATTATTAATATTATGGTATTTGTTAAGCATTTACTTTGTGCAAGGCACTGTACTAAACACTGGGGTGAATACAAGCAAATCAGATTGGACAGAATCCCTCTCCTGCAAGGGGCTCAAGGTCTCAATCCCATTTTACAGATGAGGTAACTGAGGCACAGAGAAGTGAAGTGAATTGCCCAAGATCACATAGCAGACAAGTGGCGGAGCCAGGATTAGAACCCAGGATCTTCTGACTGTCAGGACTGTGATTTATCCACTAGGCAACATTGCTTCTCTACGTGTATATGTATTTAAGTGCTGTGGGGGTGAGGGGGGGATGGACGAAGGCTGCTAATCCAGTTGCAAGGGCAATACAGAAGGGAGTGGGAGAAGGGGGAATGAGAACTTAATCTCTCCCCTTTTCCTTTTCTCCATCTCTCCCTCCATTTCTTTCTCTTTCTCTCTTCCTCTTCCCCCCCTCTCTCTATCTCTTTCCATCTTTCCCTCTTCCCCCCACCCCCAACTCTTTTGGGCAAGGAATGTGTCTACCAATTCTGTTATAGTATACTATCCCAAGTGCTTAGTACAGTGCTCTGCACACAATAATTATCCAATAAATACCATTGACAGGTTGATTGATTGATTGATTTGATAGAGAAGCAGTGTGGCTCAGTGGAAAGAGCCCGGGCTTTGGAGTCAGAGGTCATGGGTTCAAATCCGGCTCTGCCAATTGTCAGCTGTGTGTCTTTGGGCAAGTCACTTCTCTTCTCTGTGCCTCAGTTACCTCATCTATAAAATGAGGATTAAAACTGTGAGCCCCTTTTGGGTTAACTTGATCACCTTGTAACCTCCCCAGCACTTAGAACAATGCTTTGCATATAGTAAGCACTTAATAAATGCCATTATTATTATTATTATTATTATTATTATTATTATTATTATTATTATTTCCCATGCTCTCTGCCTCTATGGAATCCTGCTATTGCTGTCAAAGTTCTGGCACTCCTCCCCCTTCTTTGCAGGTGCCCTTTACCTAGTTTTCTTTCCAAGGGGGATGCTGTCATGCAACTGTTTGTTTCAATTCTGAGCCCTCTCTGTACACTTTCAGGGAAATAGATGGGCACTTAGCAAATATGATTTGATTTGAGGAAAATTCTACAGGAAGATTTGCTTTGTTCTCTGGATACAGAGTATTAATAATCAGATGGGAATCCAGATAATGAAATCACTTTAGGTCTGCTCCTATGATGAGCCTGTAAACCTGTCAGATTTCAAATATTCCTTAAAAAGTTTCAGGCTACAGTGGGGGAAATATGATCTTCTATAAAGTACAATTTTTAATTATCTCTTGCCGTTACTCAGAAGAAATTGAATAATGTCATTTTAAAAGTCTTTTTTAATATCAACAATATTTTATGAGCACCTACGGTGAACAGAAATAGTGTCGATGGGGATTAACCTAGAAGACAAAGTGCTGATATCAATGTCAATCTGTCGATCATATTTACTGAGTACTTACTAAGTGCAGGGCACTGTACTAAGTGTTTGGGAGAGTACAACACAGCAATATAACAGACACATCCCCCGGCCAAAAGTTTACAGTACAGAGGGGGAGACAGATATTAGTATAAATAAATAAATTATGTATATGTGCATGAGTGCTGTGGGGCTGGGGATGGGTTGGTGAATTAAGGGAGCAAGTCAGGAGAAGCAGAAGGGAGCAGGAAAAGAGGAAATGAGGGCTTAATCAGGGAATGGTATGTGCTAATGAGTGCTGTTTGGCTCCCTAAGAAAGAGACTGGGGCCCAAAACTGAACCTTGAGGAACTCCTTTAATGAGAGGGGGAGGAGAAGAGGAAAATTCAACCGTGGAAATTGAAAAGGAACAGTTGTAAAGATAGGATGAAAATCAGGAGAGTATTGTCTGTATTCATTCATTCATTCATTCATTCATTGTCGTATTTATTTTATTTTATCGTATTTATTGAGCCCTTACTGTGTGCAAAGCACTGTACTAAGCTCTTGGGAAGTACAAGTCGGCAACATATAGAGACAGTCCCTACCCAACAATAGGCTCACAGTCTAGAAGGGGGAGACAAACAACAAAACAAAACATGTAGACAGGTATCAAAATCATCAGAACAAATAGAATTAAAGCTATATGCACAACATTAACAAAATAAATAGAATAGTAAAAAAAGTATTAAGGATGAGAGAATGGTCAACTATGTCAAAAGTGGCAGAAAAATAGGGATGATTAGGACATAGAAGAGACCATTTTCATAAGAAAGGGGGCTCACTGGAGCGCTGGGTGAGCAGTCTTGAGAAAATGAGTAAAATTTAAATTAGAGTGGGAATGGAAAAGAGAAGAAGTGGAGGCAGGAGATGTAAACAGACCATTTAAGGAGTTTAGGCATGAAAGAGACAAGATGGACCAGTAGCTGGAAGAAGGGGTGTGGGTTGAGTGCTAGTTTTTTTTCAGTACAGAGGAGACTTGGATATGTTTGAAAACAGCTGAGAAGGAGCCAGAGGAACATGAGAGTTGTGAGAGGAAGGACAGGAAGAATAAAGAACAGTGATGCAAAAGAACTGAGAAGATTATTATTATTATCATTGTCTGTAATCAATCAAGCAAGCAGTGTTTACCGAACACTTTTGTGTGTGGAGCACTGTATTAAACACTAAGGAAAATATGAACCAAAAGAATTAGTACATAAGTTCCCCGCTAACGAGGAGCTTACAGCCTTGTCTTGTCTTATGCCCTCAAGTTGTCTTCGACCCATAGTGATGCCATAGACACATCTCTCCAAAAAACGCCCCACCTCCATCTGCAAATCGTTCTGGTAGTGTATCCATAGAGTTTTCTTGGTAAAAAATGGAAGTGATTTACCATCAACTACTTCTGCACAGTAAACCTGAGTCTTCACCCTTGAATCTCTCCCATGCTGCTGCTGCCTAGCACAGGTGAGTTTTGACTTGTAGCAGATTGTCTTCCACTTGCTAGCCACCTCCCCAGCTAGGAATGGAATGGATATGCCTCTGCCTGACTCTCCCTCCCGTAGTTGAGACTGGTAGAGTACTGGGAACTCTCCAGGTTTGACCCTGAGAGGGGGCTTACAGTGTATAGGGTGCCAAACTCTCAATTTTCAAGTAGATATCAGTCATTTATAAAAATCACAAATTTTTCAATCACACAGCAAAATATGTGTGTAAGTTCCTTGTGGGCCAGGAGTGCGTTTACTTTCTCTGTTGTACTTTTCCAAGTGCTTAGTAAAGTTCTCTGTAAACAGTAAGTGCTCAATGAATGACTCTGTGTGACTGACTGATCTGCCTTACCATTGCCATGTGGGCCAACAACTGAAGATGGTATCAAGCCTGCCATGTGGGTCACTTGCAAATACTGGAAAGAAATAGTATACGGTCTCATCATCTTCATCATCAACAGTATTTATTGAGCCCTTACTATGTGCAGAGTACTCAGCGTGGCTCAGTGGAAAGAGTCCGGGCTTGGGAGTCAAAGGTCATGGGTTTGAATTCTGGCTCTGCCACTTGTCTGCTCTGTGACCTTGGGCAAGTCACTTCACTTCTCTGAGTCTCTGTTATGTCATCTGTGAAATGGGGAGTAAGATTGTGAGCCCCATGTGGGACAACCTGTATACATGTATATATGTTTGTATGTATTTATTACTCTATTTATTTTACTTGTACATACCTATTCTATTTATTTTATTTTGTTAATATGTTTTGTTTTGTTCTCTGTCTCCCCCTTCTAGACTGTGAGCCCACTGTTGGGTATATGTTGCCAACTTGTACTTCCCAAGCGCTTAGTACAGTGCTCTGCACACAGTAAGCGCTCAATAAATTCAATTGATTGATTGATTGACAACCTGATCACTTTGTATCCCCCCCAGCGCTTAGAACAGTGCTTTGAACATAGTAAGCGCTTAACAAAATGCCATCATTTATTTATTTTTTTTATTTACTCTACTGAGCGCTTGGGAGGGTTCAATAGAATAGAGTTGGCAGACACATTCCCTGCCCAAAGCGAGCTGTGTCCTTTGTGTTTGAAGAAGACGCTGCTGAGGGTAAAATGAGTTTGTGTGTGATTGAAAAGGCAAAGAGGGATTTACATTTCCAGCTTTATTGTGCACATGAAAAGACTGTTGTCCCTTGTTGGGTTGTCATCTCTGATGTTTGTGGTGCTTGGCAATATTATCTCTTTTGTCTCCTTGTCTCTTTTTCCATACAAAGCTTTAGCTCAAAAGAAGGACTGCCTTCTTGATAGCAGCATTCCATGAACATTTGTCCTCACCAATTGGCAACCAGTTATCTACAGAGATGCAGATTTTTGAGGTTGTGTTTTACTGTGTCCTTAAAATGCTTATTTTGCCCTCCTTGGTTTTTGGTTTCCCATTTTCAGCTCTCCATACAGCAGCTATTTGGGTGTATTGTTGTCATTCATTCTTTTCTCATGTCCCACCCAGTGAAGCCCTGTTGAGATTATCTGAAGCTTCAGTGTTACAATGCACTCCACTTTTGTGAAAAACATGATTTTTGCCAAATATTTAGAAAAGGTGATAAATACAAATAAATGATAATGCTTACTGATGTGATGGGAAGCAGTGTGGTTTAATAATAATAATAATAATGGCATTTATTAAGCACGTACTATGTGCAAAGCACTGTACTAAGCACTGGGGAGGTTACAAGGTGATCAGGTTGTCCCATGGGGGGGCTCACAGTCTTAATCCCCATTTTACAGATGTGGTAACTGAGGCCCAGAGAAGTGTGGGTAGAGCACGGGCCTTGGAGTCAGTTCTAATCCCAGATCCGCCACTTGTCTGCTCTATGACATTGGGCAAGTCACTTCACTTCTCAGTGCTTCAGTTACCTAATCTGTAAAATGGGGATTGAGATTTTGAGCCCCAAGGGGAACGGGCACTGTATCCAAGCCGATTTGCTTGTATCCACCCCAGCTCTATGTGCCTGGCACATAGTAAGCGCTTAAGAAATATTATTATTATTATTATTTGCACTTGGAGATGGTCTCAATCCTGATATCAAAGTCTGGTGGTGATCAGAGAGCCTATCCTTCAGATTTATCTTTTACCCTACTAGCTTGCTTCTGGCTTTCAAAGAAGAAGAGACTGTGAAGAAACAATCCCTTTCAAGCTGTCTGTTCTGTTTGCTAACAATCAGTAGCGTTCCCAAACACAACAACTAATAGAGTGACAACATGTACTGGAATTATGCAGGCCGCACGTGGGAATTTTATAAAAATATTCAAATATGTAGAAATTGGGACGGCATCAGTTAAGCAAGTCCGTCTACCTTGCAATGTCTCATCAGCTGCTCTTGCTCACTTTGAAATATTTAGACTTCCGAGTCTAGGCTGGAGTATGCTCAGTACATGTTCATAAACTACAAGTTCCTTGTGGGCAGGAAACCTATCTACCAACTCTATTATATTATACTCTCCCAAGTGCTTCCCAGGAGGGCCTTCCCAGACTACGCCCCCTTTTCTTCTCTTCCTCCCCATTCCCCCCCGCCCTACCTCCTTCCCCTCCCCACAGCACCTGTATATATGTTTGTACAGATTTATTACTCTATTTATTTTACTTGTACATATTTACTATTCTATTTATTTTGTTAATGATGTGCATCTAGCTTTACTTCTATTTATTCTGATGACTTGACAACTGTCCACGCGTTTTGTTTTATTGTCTGTCTCCCCCTTCTGGACTGTGAGCCTGTTGTTGGGTAGGGACCGTCTCTATATGTTGCCAACTTGTACTTCCTAAGTGCTTAGTACAGTGCTCTGCACACAGTAAGTGCTCAATAAATACCAGTGATTGATCGATGAATTGACATTAGGTCCCACAGCACTTGGCATCTGTCACATATTATTATACACCATTGTAATTAGAAGAAGGGAACGGCACCAGTCTTGGTTTGGTGTCCTGATTTCCTATTTATTAAACTTTGATTATCCAAATATAGTAAAAAAGAAACGACTTGTGAAATGCTGCATTTTGGCTATAAGCTAGACTGCAAGTTCCCTTTTGGCAGAGAAACTGTCTACCAACTCTGTTATACCGCGCTCTTCCAAAGACAGTACAGTGCTCTGCACACAGTAAGCGCTCAATAAATATGATTGATTGACTGATTGGTAAATCTTTGTTCCAGGTCATAAAGACTGGAGAATTATATGCAAATCTAGAAAATCCAAGCCAGTTTCAGTAATTGATTTCACTGTTGAGCTTTTTATAATAGGGAACGTTGAGTGACTTAATTGAATGCACACAATCTCAATGTAATTAATGTTTTATATCATTTGTTTAGAATGACTGCCACGTTGGTACGTGAGGTATGAAAAAATATTATGATGTATTTTGTGGTAACTTCCAGCATTCATATCCTGTCAGTATGTTAAAAATTTATATCCTGATACATGTAGTCCTCTGGCAAAAATAGTGTCCTACTTTCAAGTAGACAAAATAGCCTAAAGCTATTCTAGATAGGAATTCGTGAAGATTTACTACAGACAAAAAAATCTTAAGATGAGACGTGATAACAGGACTGAACAGAGTTTACAGGGTGGAGAAAAGCAAAATCTTTTAGAAGACAATAGTAGAGATTTTACAAACTATAATGCTAACAAAATGGGAAGTTTAGGCATTGAATTGCTGATGACACAAGACACTCAAATGATTTGGGCATTTTTTTAAGCCAAGCTAATCTAATCTAAGCAGAAATAAAAGTGAGTATTAAAGTGCATGGAGTATAACTAATAGGAAAAAAAAACCAAGAGGGAGAGTTCATAACTAGCCCTAAGACAAACAATTTTCTGCTTTGTTCTCCTGATCTAATCTAGGTCAACGGGTCCTGTGTCACTCTAATGCCTTTACTTTGCTGGAATTGTATAATGTTTTGAAAGCTAGAAGTAGGGGGAATAAATGATCAGTCGCATCTGCCCTACCACTCTGCTAATAGGAATGGGTGGATTAGTTGAAATGCGAGCAAACTTCTTCCACTCAGACTTAGCTGCCTCCCTGAGGCATAAAAGGGTTTTATGGCAGCTCATAGGGAAAGAACACAGGACAAAGGAGAAGTCAGAGAAGGAGGGACGAGTGCCTTGCCATTTTGGGTCTTTCTTGAATCTATAAGGTTTGCTGGGCTTTGCAGGTTGCTGGCTGGCAAAATCTACCATACTCATCATCATCATCAATCGTATTTATTGAGCGCTTACTGTGTGCAGAGCACTGTACTAAACGCTTGGGAAGTACAAGTTGGCAACATATAGACATAGTCCCTACCCAACAGTGGGCTTACAGTCTAAAACCTGTTGTCCAAAATGTGGGGACACTCTTTTTGGTGCCATTTCTCAAGAGCCCTAACACACACACACACACACACACACACACACACACACACACACACACACACACACACACACACACGCACACATGCACACACAAACACACACTTTCCCCTTTATTATCATTATGATATTAGATGCTTATTATATGCCAAGCACCAGAATCTATACAGGATAAGCAGTTTGGAAATAGGCCACACCCAATATGGGACTCACAATTGCAGAGCTAGGGAGGCAGGTATCTCATCCATATTTTATGGATGGGGAAACTGAGGCCTTGAGAGACTAGCAGTCAATCAATCAATGGTATTTATTAAGACTTGCTGGGAGCAGAGCGCGGTAAGCCCTTGGGAGAGCGTAATATGAAAGTTTGAATAGACACATTCCCTGCCCACAATGAGCTTACAGTCTGCAAGGGGAGGTAGACATTAAATTAAATTACAGATATGTACACACTTGCTGTGATACTGAGGGTGAGATGAATAAAGGATACAAATCCAAGTGTAAGGGTGATGCAGAAGGTGACAGGGAGTAGGGGAAATAAGGACTCAGTCAGGAGAGGTCACTTGGAGGAGATGTGAATTTAATAAGACTTTGAAAGTGGGGCGGGTGATGGTCTATTGGATATGAAGGGGGAGGGAGTTCCAGACCAGAAGCAGGAGATGGGCAAGGGGTTGGTGGAGAGATGGATGAGATGGAGTTACAGTGAACAGGTGGATGTTAGAGGAGCAAAGTGAAGTGCTGGGTTGTAGGATATTAGCAGTTAGATAGGAGGGAGCAAGGTGATGGAGTGCTTTAAAGCCAATGGTAAGGAGTTTTCTTTTGATGCAGAGGTGGATGGGCAACCACTTGGGGTTCTTGAGGAGTGGGGAGACATGGACTGAACTTTTTTAAAACATAATCTGGGTAGCAGAGTAAAATATGGACTGGAGTGTGGAGAGTCAGAGGTCAGCAAGGAGGCTGCAGCATGGCTCAGTGGCAAGAGCCCGGGCATGGGAGTCAGAGGTCATGGTTTCTAATCCCGGCTCTGCCACTTGTCAGCTGTGTGACTTTGGGCAAGTCACTTCACTTCTCTGGGCCTCAGTTACCTCATCTGTAAAATGGGGATTAAGACAGTGAGCCCCATGTGGGACAACCTGATTACCTTGTATCCCCCCCCCCCACCCCGCCCTGCAGTGCTTAGAACAGTGCTTGGCACATAGTAAGCACTTAACAAATACCATTGTTATTTATTATTATTGTTATTAGTCAAGGTGGGATAGGATAAGTGCTTGGATGTATGTGGTAGCAGTTTGGATGGAAAGGAAAGGGCAGATTTTAGCAATGCTGTGAAGGTAGAGCCAACAGGAATTGGTAACAGACTATGTGTGTTGAATAAGAGATGAATCAAGAATAATGTCAAGGTAATGGGCCTGTGAGACAGGGATGGTGGTGGTGCTGTCTATAGGGAAGGGAAAGTCAGGGGGAGGATAGAGTTTGGGTGGGAAGATGAGGAGTTCTGTTTTGGACATGGAGACATGGTCATGGACATGGACAAGGAGAGATGTCCTGAAGGTAGGAGGAAATACGAGACTGCAAAGGAGAGAGGTCAGGCTGGAGATGAAGATTTGGAAATCATCTGGATAGAGATGGTAGCTAAAGCTGTGGGAGTGAATGAGTTCTCCAAGGGAGTGGTTGTAGATAGAGAATAGAAGGGGACCCAAAACTGAACCTTGAGGGACTCCCACAGTTAGAGGTTTTTGGTTTTTTAATGGTATTTGTTAAG
The DNA here is from genome assembly GCF_015852505.1 of Tachyglossus aculeatus. NCBI lineage: Eukaryota > Metazoa > Chordata > Mammalia > Monotremata > Tachyglossidae > Tachyglossus > Tachyglossus aculeatus. The sequence goes on from NC_052066.1 coordinate 91,221,098, forward strand.
TGCTTACTATATGTCAGACACTGTACTAAGTGCTGAGGTAGCTACAAGGTTGTCAGATTGGACATGGGACTCACAGTCTTAATACCCATTTTATAGATGAGGTAACTGAAGCAAAAAGAAGTTAAGTGACTTGCCCAAGGTCACACAGCAGACATGTGGCAGAGCCAGGATTAGAACCCATGACCTCTGACCCCCAAGCCCGTGCTCTTTCCACTGAGCCATACTGCTTCTCTAAGGTGAAAGGAATGGAGGCAGCAGGTATAGGAAAGGAATAGTAGGAAGGAGATGGGGTGAAAACTGAAGGGAGCTGTGGGATCAAGGGAGATTTTTTTTAGGATAGGGGATAGATGAGCATGTTTGAAAGCAGAGGGGATGAAGCCATTGGAACAGTGATGCGAACAGTTGAAGAAGGCATTCATTCATTCATTCAATCATATTTATTGAGTGCTTACTGTGTGCAGAGCACTGTACTAAGTGCTTGGGAAGTACAAATCGGCAATTTATAGAGACAGTCCCTACACAACAGCGTGCTCACAGTCTAGAAGGGGGAGACGGGCAACAAAACAAAACAAGTAGACAGGTGTCAATTCCATCAGAATAAATAGAATTATCGTTACATACACATCATTAATAAAATAGAGTAATAAATATGTACAAATAAAATAGAGTAAAAAATATGTAGAAATATATACAAGTGCTGTGGGGAGGGGAAGGGGATAAGGCAGAGGGAGGGAGGGGGGTGATGGGGAGGGGAGGAGGAAGAGGAGTGGAAAAAGGGGGGCTCAGTCTGGGAAGGCCTCCTGGAGGAGGTGAGCTCTCAGTAGGGCTTTGAAGGGATGAAGAGAGCTAGTTTGGCAGATATGTGGAGGGAGGGCATTCCAGGCCAGAGGTAGGACATGGGCCAGGGGCCGACGGCAGGATAGGAGAGAATGAGGCACAGTGAGGAGGTTAGCGGTAGAGGAGCAGAATGTGCAGGCTGGGCTGGAGAAAGAGAGAAGGAAGGTGAGGTAGGAGGGGGTGGGGGAATGGAGAGCCTTGAAGCCGAGAGTGAGGAGTTTTTGCTTGATTCGAAGATTGATAAGCAACCACTGGAGATTTTTGAGGAGCGAAGTGACATGCCCAGAGCGTTTCTGTACAAAGATAATCCAGGCAGCAGAATGAAGTATAAACTGAAGCGGGGAGAGACAGGAGGCTGGAAGGTCACAGAGGGGGCTGATGCAGTAATCCAGTTGGGATAGGATGAGAGAGGAAAGTGCGGATCTTGGCAATGTTGTGGAGGTGAGACCAGCATGTTTTGGTGACGGATTGGGTATGTGGGGTGAATGAAAGAGTGGAGTCAAGGATACTACGAAGGTTGCGGGCTTGTGAGATGGGAAGGATGGTAATGATGTCTACAGTGGTGACTGGAAAGTCAGGGAGAGGAAAGAGTTTGGGAGGGAAGATAAGGAGCTCAGTCAGTCAGGGAGTGAGGGATGGAAGAAAGGAGAGCACAAGCATTTTGATAGGGTGCAAAGTGATTGGGTCAGAGATGCTGGTGGAGGGGGTGGATTTTAAGAGAAGACAGGAGACCTCCTCTTGAGATACGACTGGGAACAGTGGGAGAGTCAAAAAGGGCACAGGAGAAGAGAGGGACTGGAGAGGAGCAGGGAAGATTCTAGGGAGATCAAACCTGATGGTATCCATTTTATCAATAAATTAAAGGGACAGGTCATTACGAGTGAGAGATGGGGAGGTAGTGAAAATGGGGGTTAGAGGAGGGAGTTTAACATTTGAAACAAGTGGCGAGGTCAATGGGCATGGGAGTCAATAAGGTTGGAGAAATAATGTTTCTGGGCGGAGGAGAGGGCAGAGTTGAAGCAGGCAAAGGTAATTTGAGATGGACAAGGTTGGACTGATATCTGGATTCCCGCCTGCAACACTCTGTGGTTTGTGCATAGGAGTGAAGGAAGTGGACTGTGGAGGTGATCCAGAGTTATGGGTTAGTGGTGCGAGGTTGGCGATGGGATAGAAGAGTGAGTGAGTTGAGTTCAGTAGCGAGGGTAGCGTTGATGGTGTCAATTTGTGTACCAAGGGAAGATAGTTTGGGTATTGACACTTACTGGAGCATGATGATTTGAGATAATTGGTGCAGGTCAAAAGGTTGAAGGTCTCTATGGGGAAAGAGAACAGATTTTCCTCACTTCAAGGATGAAGGGAAGCTTTTCAATAATGCAGTGGAGTTTCCACAGGCCGCACTTGACTGAGGAGGTGGGAAAGGACAAGAGGAAAGGGATGGGATGGCATGAGGGGTGGGGAGGGGTTGGATGAGAGTGAGCTGATGGGGGTTGGTTTGGGGGTGGGGGCGAGGAGTGATTTTGGGACAGGATAACAGGGATAATAATAATAATGGTATTTGCAAAGCGCTTACTATGTGCAAAGCACTGTTCTAAGCGCTGAGGGGGAAACAAGGTGATCAGGTTGTCCCACGGGGGGCTCACAGTCTTAATCCCCATTTTACAGATGAGGGAACTGAGGCTCAGAGAAGTCAAGTGACTTGCCCAAGGTCACACAGCAGACATGTGGCAGAGCTGGGATTCGAACCCCGGATGTGATAGGGGAGGGGAGTGGGGATGGTGCAAGGGGTGGAGAAGGGTTGGGAGGAGGGAGATGAGGAAGGACAGGAATGAGCTGATCGAGGGGACAGGGTGGGGCCATAGCAGTTTAAGGGTTATAGGTGAGGTTGTCAACAGCAGCAACTGAGTAATCCGGTGGTTCTGTCGATTAACAGCTGATTTGAATGAGAGGTTAAGTGACATGCCCAGTGTCCTACAATAAATCTGTAGAAGAGCTGGAACTAGAACCCAGGTCTAGAGTTCTCAGTCCTGTACTCTTTCCACTAGGCCACTTTGCCTCCTTGCAGCCTTCATTGAATTAAATATCTATCATGCCTTTATAAACAATATTACCTCATATCTGTTTCCTGTTACCTGCTGCATAGGAAGGTTGTAGGCATATATGAAGATACAATACCTAATTTTAACTGCCTTATATGGTTCAAGGGCAGATAATAGTCTACAAACATGCCCTCAGGAAACAGTTTCTCTCTGGGCTTTTAGTGATTTTCTTCTTTTCCTGCTATGGAGTGGGTGAAGACAGAATTATTTTTTTCTCTATCATCAGAATGATCTTTTCCAAGGAAATTCAGACAGGTAGAAAGAAAAGTGAGGAATGAGGGCCTAGTAGGGAGGTGGTAATAAAGGCGGTAATAGCATTGACCGAGGTGTCAATAATGGTGGTGATAGTATTGATCGAGTGCCCACAGGGTGTAATGCATTGTATTAAATGGGGGACAAAAGGAGGAAAGAGAGAAGAAAAGTACTTTTGCCTTGTGGAAAGATCCTGGGCCTGGCAGTCGGAAGACCTAGGTTCTAATCCGACCTATTCCACTATCAGCTGAGTGACCTTGGGCAAGTCACTTCACTTTTCTGGGCCTCAGTCTCCTCATCTCTAAAATGGGAATTAATGCCTATCCCTTCCCTCTAGACTGTGAGCCCCTTGTGGGACAGGGACTGTGTCCAGCCTGATTATCTTGAACCTATCCCTGTGCTTAGAACAGTGCTTGGCACACAGTAAGTGCTTAACAAGTTCCACAATTATTATTATTAGAGATAGAAAAGAAAGCAAAGAACAAGATCTTGGGTTGGGCAAAATGAAGCCACATAGGACTTCACCAAGAAATTAAGTGCCTTTGGTAGCAGCTAATCCATTTTTGTAATCTGAAACCATCCACTAGCCTACCTTCTAATAATAATAACAATCGTGATTTCTTTTAGCACTTACTATGTGACAAGCACTGTTCTAAGCATGGAAGGTATATACAAGGTAATCAGGTTATAAATAGTCCCTGTCCCACATGGAGCTCACAGTACCCATTTCACAGATGAGGTAACTGAGGCCCAGAGAAGTGAAGTGACTTGGCCAAGGTCACAAAATAGACACGTGGCAGAGCTGGGATTAATTTCTTGCCAGTGTCCCTCCCAGGGCCCTCAGGAGAAAGGTTCGAAGCTTCCAAAGCAGCAGCTGCTGCTGCTACTTAGCTTCAGGAGGAGCCAGGTACCCTGTCTTCTCTGGAGACCAGGTGAGCTAAGGCACTTGCTTGCAGGCTATCCTCAGAGGCACCATCAACATAATAATTGTGGTATTTGTTAAGCACTTGCTATGTTCCAAGCACTGAAGTAAGCGTTGGGGTAGATGCAAGCTCATCGGGTTGGGAACAGTCCCTGTCCCACATGGGGCTCAAAATCTTAATCCCCATTTTATAGATGAAGGAACTGAGAGCCAGAGAAGTGAAGTGACTTGCTCAGGGTCACACAGGAGACACGTTGAGGAGCTGGGATTAGAACCCAGGTCCTCCTGATTCCCAGGCTTGTGTTTTATCCACTAGGCCATGCTGCTTCATCATGGTTTGGTGAGTCAAGGCTTTCTGAGGGGAAATGGACTCTGAGCTCCTTTATAAGACTTTTGCCCTCACTGGGGACACAGCAGTACCAGGCAGGCTATTTTTGAGCAGAGATTTGGGATGACCGTGATTCTGAGAGGTAAAACAAAAAAAAGCTCCAAGCACTCCAAACACATCAGGATATCACAGGACAATATCTTTGTGTTCATAGTATGGAAAGGATTTGCGGCCTTGGATAAAGTTCACTGTCACTGCTGTCATTTTCAGACATATACCGAGGCGAGACTCCTCATTTAAGACAATCTGCTTAATGTTTTTTTATTGAAATGCCAATCTAATAATAATAATGATTTTAATAATAATTATGGTATTTGTTAAGCATTTCCTATATGCCAGGCACTGTTCTAAGCGCTGGGGGAGATACAAGGTAATCAGGTTGTCCCACGTGGGACATTTTCCCCATTTTACAGATGAGACAACTGAGGCACAGAGAAATGAAATGACTTGCCCAAGGTCACACTGCAGACTAGTGGTGGAGCCGCTATTAGAACCCACATCCTCTGACTGCTTCTCTGGAAAGGCTCATTTGTAGTTGTAGTCTGCTGGAACACCACTTGGCCACTGTCACCTGTGATGTAAGCAGGCATACTGTTTTCAGAGTCAATCAATAAATAATAATTTAATTAATTTAATTTAATTGTGATATTTGTTAAGCTCTTACTATGTGCCAGGGACTGGAGTAGATATAAGCTAATCGGTTGGACAGAGTCCCTGTCTCACACAGGATTTACAGTCTTAATCCCCATTTTACAGTTGAGGGAACTGAAGCCCAGAGAAGTGAAATGACTTGCCATAGGTCACACAGCAGACAAGTGGTGGGGACGGGATTAGAACCCAGATCCTTCTGACTGCCAGGCCCGTCCTCAGCGCTTAGAACAGTGCTTTGCACATAGTAAGCGCTTAACAAATGCCATTATTATTATTATTATCCATTAGGCCATGCTGCTTCCCATAATTTTATTTACTGAGCACTTTACTAGGTGCTGAACACCGTACTGAAGCAGCATGGCTCAGTGGAAAGAGCATGGGCTTTGAAGTCAGAGGTCATGGGTTCAAATCCTGGCTCCGCCACATGTCTGCTGTATGACCTTGGAGTTAAGAAGTCACTTAACTTCTCGGAGCCTCAGTTAAATGAGCCTCAGTTAAATCTGTAAAATGGGGATTAAAACTGTGAGCCCCACGTGGGACAACCTGATCACCTTGTATCCCCCCCAGTGCTTAGAACAGTGCTTTGCACATAGTAAGCGCTTAACAAATGCCATCATTATTATTATTATTATTACTGGGCACTTGGGAGCGTACAACAGAGTTGGTAAACATGTTCCCTGCTGACAAGGAGTTTGAAGGGTGTTGGTAGAGTATACAATTAATATAAATAAATAAATTATGGATATGTACATCAATCTGTGGGGCTGAGGAAGGGGTGAATAAAGGGTACATAACCAAGTACAAGGGTGACGCAGAAGGGAGTGGGAGAAGAGGAAATGAGGGCTTAGTTGGCGCAGGCCTTTGGGAGGAGATGTCCTTTGCTGCAGCCTTTGCTGTTTATACTTTGGGTTATTTCTTGCTCATTGAGATTGTATCACCCTGCATCAGCCCAAAATGACCAGCCAGTCACAATGGAGTTCTTAACAGTTGCTATAATGAAATGGAAACCAAGAAAACCATTAATCAGGGTAATAAAGTAGATGTTTTCTATCCTCTGACTCCACCATCTGAATTGAGCTCCACTATCCTCATTTATTTAATAAATTGTTTAAGGTTATCTATAAGCTTTCAGCCTTTTGCCTGATGCTTCTACTATACTTTCCAAGTACTCATACAGTTCACTGCATTCAATATGTGTTCAGCAATTACCACAACCACTACTACTGCTGTTGAAAAAAAGTCCCTGGAATCTAACCCTAATCCCCTCACCTTCTCCCCATTTCCATTCATTCTAATTGGAAAATTGAATTAGTTGAGCAATGTTTCACTTAAACTTCACATTTTTCGAGATCATAGCTTCATCATTAAGTGAGGAGTAGGTAGCAGTACGGCTTAGTGGCAGGCCTGCAAGCCAGAAGAACCTGGGTTATAATCTCGGCTCTGCCACAAGTCTCCTGTGTGACCTTGGGCAAGTCACTTAACTTCTTTGTGGTTCAGTTACCTCATATGTGAAAATGGGGATTAAGAGTGTGAGCCCCATGTGGGACAGGGACTGTATCCAACCTGATTAGCTTGTGTCTACCCTGGTTCTTAGTACAGTGCATGGAACGTAGTAAGTGCTTAACAAGTACCATTTTTTTTTGGCTGGGAGTGTGGAATAATTCAGTGGGAGTGTGGAATAATTCAGTGTAGGCCAACAGGACATTCAACTCCTCTTCACTTGTGAGGCTTTAAATATGCCTGTGCTTGCTATCCTGGGCTTCTTCACACTGAATCATGAGGAACCCCATTGCTGAGCAACCCAGAGTCAAGGAGTCCAAGTTTGAAAATCTTCCCTGATGTTTCTGCAGGTGGCTACAGAATTGGAATTGGGACCAAGGGAAATGACTTTCCTTTGGAGAAGCAGCATGATCTAAAGGTTAGAGCTCAAACCTGGGAGTCAGAAGCACCTGAACTCTAATTCTGGCTCCTCCACTTGTCGGCTGAGTGACCTTGGGCAAGTCACTTAACTCCTCTCTGCTTCAGACACCTCAACTGTAAAATGGGGATTAAGACTGTGAATCCCTTGTGGGACCTGATTATCTTGTATCTACCCCAGAGTTTTGTACAGTGCCTGGCACATAGTAAGCAGTTAACAAATTCCATTTGAAAAAAATTTTTTTAAAAGCCTTTCAGGGTCAAATTCTGTAAAGCTCTTTCCTAGTGGCTTCAGGGCAGGCAAATCAGAGGGCAAATCCATCCCTTTCTAGGGCACTTCCTAAAGATATTGTAAACATCTCTCATCCACTTCCCCGTCATCACCAGAATTCAGACCGACCGGCATTGACCGGAGAGCAAGAGAAGTAGGATCTCCTCTCTAGATTGTACTCTCGTTGTAGACAGGGAACCTGTCTACCAACTCTGTTATATTGTACTCTACCAAGTGCTCAGTACAGTGCTCTGCACCCAGTAAGTACTCAATAATTGTCTCTACCTGTGGGTCTGGAGCAGCTGCAGGTTTAGTTCATAGCAAATGACTGTCCTTCAGTATCATTGTTCACCTCAAAATTTGCAGAAACAGCGCAGAGAAATCAAGATGAGACTTCCTAAAGGTGGCTACTCTCCCCCAATATTTGAATGACTCATGAAGTTCAAGGAGGGGAAAGCAATCTGTGATGACCTAACCCATCGACAATGAAGAATAACAAAAATGTCAGGTTTTTTGGTTTAAAAAATGAACCGGCTTTAAAAATCGAAATGCCAAAAGAATTGGAAAAATTGAAAAGTTGAGCTATTAAATGAATAGCTTAGGATTGCTCTATTATTAAAGGTCACCCCCCTCTGATACCTGTAGGATGACCTTTAAAATCTTATGTTAATAGAATAAAATTATTTTATATACTACCTTGATTCTGATACCAAAGTTCGTATGTCTCTCTCCGGGAATGAGGGAACTGGTCAAATTTACTCGTTCATAGAGCTTTTTTCCTCTCTATGTGAGAAGTTCATTTCCCCAGTGTATTTTGAAGGTTCTCTGCTTTAGGCCGTCATTAGAATGCTGCTTTTTTGACACTTAAAGCCCTTGCACAGAACTTTAGTTCCTGTAAAAAAAGAATCTCTGTTTAAAGTGACATTCTATTTGTTGCTATGTGGGAACGGGGAAGGTATCTGAGGCTCTTACTCCTAAGTCGGTTTCAGAAAATACTGCTTTCTTTAAAGTGTCATGTACAGTTACAGAGTAGAAAGTGGGAGGAAAGAGAAATTGAGCAACTGAGGAATGTGACAATCTTTCAAAACCATTTTGGGCTTAAGATTCAAAAGTGCCCTCTAGATTTTTTAAAATAAAGGTAATGTTCACCTTTGGATCGAAGTAATTACAAATCTTTGTCAGCCATCCAACAGAATGGGACTTGACCATTACAAGCACAGCTTCCTGGAAGAAGGATTTCCCTTCTCAAATGGCCAACTTCTCTCCCAGCAGATATTTGCACCTTCTTAGTACAGAGGCAAAAAATCACTTTTAAAGGATGTTTCTTGAGAATAGCTCTGACAAATTGAAAGTGGGAAGAAAATCCCTTTTCTAAATCATTTGAAGTTTTGGAATTTCAATTCTGCCATCATCTCTGCCCTCTCTTCTCTTCACTGGAGCAATAATAATGGTATTTATTAAACAGTATGTGTCAAACATTGTTCTAAGTGATAGGGTAGATACAAGCTGATCAGGCTGGACACAATCCCTGTCCCATGTGGAGTTCACAGTCTTAATCCCCATTTTAAAAATGAGATAACTCAGGCAGTGAAGTGACTTGCACGCAGCAGAAATGTGTTGGAGGTGGGATTAGAACCCAGGTCCTTTTGACTCCCATGCCTGTGCTCTATCCACTAAACCATGCTGTTTCACTATGTAGGGAGGTTCCAAGCAGTTTGATAAGTGAGTTTCTGTGGGAACTTAGTGTCATCTTCCTCAAGAAGAAGTAAAAAGAGTTTATTTGCCCTTCCACAGGTCCAGGGGCTCATTGTCGCCTCCTCCTCAGAAGATAGGGCAGAAAAAGAAGGCACACTGAGTTTGCCACAAATCTGCCTGGGGCAGGGACTGAAATGCCAGAGAGGCATTATTATTTTTAGAATGGTTTTAAACGAGTGCTCACTCTGTGACAACCACTGGGGAAGCACCATAGCCTAGCAGATGGGCCTGGGACTCAGAAGGACCTGGCTTCTAATCCCACTCTACAATATGTCTGCTGTATGACTTAGAGCAAGTCACTTTACTTCTCTGTGCCTCAGTTACCTCATCTGTAAAATGAGGATTGACTGTGAGCCCAATGTGGGATAGGTACTATGTCCAACCCAATTACCTTGCATCTACTACACTATCTGGCACAAATTATGCACTTAACAAATACCATTATTACTATTATTTTTAAGCATTCAGGTAGATAGAATATAAGCAGATCAAAACACAGTCCCTGTTCCACACAGGGCTCACATTCTTAGAAGTTAGAGCACCAGATATTTTTCCTCCTTTTACAGATGATGGAACTGAAGCTCAGAGAGCTGATTTGTACTCTCTAGTTGTGAGCAAAAGTACCAAGGCTTGTCCTGTCACTCTCTGTCAGCCAGGTAAGCCAAACTGTAAGCTCGTTATGGGCAGGGAATATGTTTGTCATATTGTTGTGTTGTACTCTCTCAAGTGCTTAGTACAGTGCTTCTCACACAGTGAGTGCTGAATAAATAGCACTGATTGGTCACCCAGATCTACATCCATGCCCCTGCTCTCTCCCCCTCCCTCCAAGCTCGCATCTCCTCCTGTCTTCAGGACATCTCCATCTGGATGTCTGCCCGCCACCTAAAGCTCAACATGTCCAAGACTGAACTCCTTGTCTTCCCTCCCAAACCCTGCCCTCTCCCTGACTTTCCCATCTCTGTTGACGACACTACCATCCTTCCTGTCTCACAAGCCCGCAACCTTGGTGTCATCCTCGACTCCGCTCTCTCGATCACCCCTCACATCCGAGCTGTGACCAAAACCTGCCGGTCTCAGCTCCACAACATTGCAAAGATCCACCCTTTCCTCTCCATCCCTACCGCTACCCTGCTCGTTCAAGCTCTCATCCTATCCCATCTGGACTGCTGCATCAGCCTTCTCTCTGATCTTCCATCCTCGTGTCTCTCCCCACTTCAATCCATACTTCATGCTGCTGCCCGGATTGTCTTTGTCCAGAAACGCTCTGGGCATGTTACTCCCCTCCTCAAAAATCTCCGGTGGCTACCAATCAATCTGCACATCAGGCAGAAACTCCTCACCCTGGGCTTCAAGGCTGTCCATCACCTCGCCCCCTCCTACCTCACCTCCCTTCTCTCCTTCTACAGCGCACCCCGCACCCTCCACTCCTCTGCCGCTAATCTCCTCACCGTACCTTGTTCTCGCCTGTCATCAATCATATTTATTGAGCGCTTACTATGTGCAGAGCACTGTGCTAAGCGCCTGTCCTGCCATCGACCCCTGGCCCACGTCATCCCCCGGGCCTGGAATGCCCTCCCTCTGCCCATTGGCCAAGCTAGCTCTCTTCCTCCCTTCAAGGCCCTACTGAGAGCTCACCTCCTCCAGGAGGCCTTCCCAGACTGAGCCCCATCCTTCCTCTCCCCCTCGTCCCCCTCTCCATCCCCCCATCTTACCTCCTTCCCTCCCCCACAGAACCTGTATATATGTATATATGTTTGTACTTATTTATTACTCTATTTATTTATTTATTTATTTTACCTGTACATATCTATTCTATTTATTTTATTTTGTTGGTATGTTTGGTTTTGTTCTCTGTCTCCCTCTTTTAGACTGTGAGCCCACTGTTGGGTAGGGACTGTCTCTATATGTTGCCAACTTGTACTTCCCAAGCGCTTAGTACAGTGCTCTGCACACAGTAAGCGCTCAATAAATGCGATTGATTGATTGATTGATTAATTGGTTTAGGCAACTTTCCCAAAGAGACTATGAACAATTAGTCCTGCTTCTGAACCTGCTTCACTGACCCTGAAATCTCCATTTTATCGCCACAATTTCCCTGTGAAGTAGGAAGAGGCAAGAATAACTATTTTTCAGATGAAGAAATAAAGTCAAATATAGGCCACCTGATTTGCCCACTGTCACGTAGCTGGTGAGTGGCAGAGCTGGAATTAAGGCACAGGTTTCCTGATTTCCAGACCCATGTCCTTTTCTCCAGGCAACACTGCCTCCGCAGCTTCATCCAGCTCATGGGATTATCAGATAGCATTTCAAGCTTCACACACACACACATACACACTCTCATTGGCTTCCCTGTGATCACCAGTATTCTGGCCGGCTAGCAGTGTATGGTGGGCAAGAGAAGTAGGATCTTTCCTCTAAACTGAATGTTCATTGTGGTCAAGGGTCAATTTTACCAACTCTTTTGTATTGTACTCTCCCAAGTGCTTAGTACAGAGCTCTGCACACAGTAAGTGTGCAATAAATATCTTTGATTTATTGATCTTCCACAACTCCAGAAAGCACCCATAGGTCTATGTACAAATTCTTGAATTGGAGAGGATTTCCTCAAAAATGAAACATGTTTTTACCTTGCCAAATTGTGGCAAGCCCGATTTTGTTGGCTTGGAACTGAAGCTGGTCATATTAACCCTATTAGGAATCAGGTGGGCCTGGTCATTTTTTTTCAACTGATCTTTATGTCCAACCATGTAGTTAAGCACCCCGGGCAACTGACTCACCATTCTAACCCCTTCATTCTTGGGGTCCTTAGCCATCTCGGCCTGCAGGATTAGAGTTTCACAGGTTCTCTTGATACTGTTGTATTTGTTGTTTATGGTATTTGTTAAGCACTTACAATGTGCCAGGCACTGTATTAAGTGCAGGAGTAGATAGAAGCTAATCAGGTTGGACACAGTCCATTTCCCACATGAGGTTCACAATCTTAATCCCCACTTTACAAATGAGGTAACTGAGGCCCAGAGAAGTGAAGTGATTTGCTCAAGGTCATACAGCAGACAAATGGTGGAACCAGGATTAGAACCCACGTCCTTCTGACTCCCAAGGCCATGTTCTATCCACTAGGCTGTGCTGCTTCTAAAATCAGTAGTAATTCTGCAAACACAACTGAGGGTTATGAATCTGTTTTTTGAACTTTACAGCATGTCTCAACTCTGACTTTATCAAACAAAAACATATAAAAATTTTAAAAGTTTTTTTTTAGACTTTCAACTCCTGGAAAATCCTACTCACTGTTGGAGATGGGGCTTTATTCTTCCTTCTTTTTCCTGGGTTGTTTCCCAAATGAAAGCAATTTGAGCAATTTGAGAGAGAGAGAGAGAGAGAGAGAGAGAGAGAGAGAGAGAGAGAGAGAGAGAAAGCAACAGAGAGTGATCACTCTAAAGAGTGGAACAGGTTTGGACAAGAAATGTAGTCACCAAAGATCTTTGTTTAGAATTTCTTCCAGTCTTAAAAAATCCCATAGTATTAAATTTCTGAAAAGAATCCATTACAGCATGTGCCTTTTTATGCTTTCCCTTCATGGACATTTTCACTGGGCAAAGCTGAGAAATTGCTTAGTTTTCACCTGGGCCATACATTCAGCGGGAGGCCAGCCCTGAAAACTAGTTAGCTATACTGGCCCCATTAAGTAGTGCCCATTTGGGGAGGACTCAGACTCTCTTAAGCTCTGTACATTCATTAAAAAGACAAAGGTAAATTCCACTCCCTTCCAACACAAACTGCCCACTCTGTCAAGGGAGATTATTTGTCCTGGGTTCCAAACTGAGACCCTACCGAACTTCTTAAGGATAAGGACACATGGGTTCCTTTGTTTTAAACGCAGGCAACCGGGCTAGGGTGAGGAATCCTATGGCATGTGCAGCGGGACAGGCCTGCCAAACTCTTGGTTCATTTTTGTTGGTTCTGGCACAAGCAAAAATCCTTCACATTGCATTTTCTTCTTTATCATCACCAATAATAATTACTGAGTGCTTATCAGTCCCCTTTCATGGTCACACCCGGAGAGTTTCCAATACCCTACCTGTCTCAACTAAGGGATAGAGAGTAAAACAGAGGCATATCTATTCCATTCCTAGCTTGGGAAGTGGCTAGCAAGTGGAAGGCCAACAGCTATAAGTCAAAACTCACCTGCGCTGGGAGGCAGCAGCATGGGAGAGAGTCAGGGGCAGAGAATCAAGTTTACTGAGTGGAAGGAGAAAATGAGAAACCACTTCTGCATTTTTACGAAGAAAACCCTATGGATCCACTGCCAGAGTGATTGCCAATGAGGTGTGGCATTCTGGGAGAGATGTGTCCTTGGAGTCACTATGGATCAGAGATGACTAGACAGCATTAGACGAGACAAACTTCCTCAGTGTAGTGTACTGAGCAGGTAGCAAGAAGTGGCAGGTTGGAGGTTAAGTTCCCAAGTGCTTAGGTGGCATGGAAATGCTGAAGTAGCAATTGGGGGTGAAATTTGTAGGGAGATAAGAGATTAATCAGGGAAGGGTTCCTGGAGGAAATGTGATTTCAGAAGGATCTTGGAGATGGGGAAAGTCATTGTCTACCAGTTGTGAAGAGAGAGGGAGTTCCATGCAGAAGAGAGGGTGTAAGCAAGAGGTTGGTGGCAAGAGAGAGGTGAGAATGTGGTACAGTGAGTAGGTTAGCTTGGGAGGAGGGGGGACATGTGAGCTAGAGTGTAGTGGGAGATGAGCAAGACAAGCAGTGGGGAGTGAGTTGATTGAATGCCTTAAAGCTAACAGTCAAAATTTCTGCTAGTTGTAGAAAGGAATAGTCAGTCATTGGAGGTTTATGAGTGGAAAGGTGAATGCAGAATGATATTTTTCAAAAATGATCCAGGCAGCAGAGTGAAGTATGGACCGGAGTGGGGAAAGACTGTAAGCAGGGAGGTCTACAAGGAGGCTGATGCAGAAGTCAAGGTGGGATATGACAAGTGCTGGGACCAGCATGTGACTTAGTGGATAGACCTCTGGCCTGGGAGTCAGAAGGACCTGGGTTCCAATCCCAGCTCTGCCATTTAGCTGCTGTGTGACCTTGTGCAAGTCACTTCCCTTCTCTGTGCCTCAGTTACCTCCCCTGTATAATGGGGGTTAAGACTGTGAGCCCCATGTGGCACAGGGACTGTGTCCAACCTGCTTTGCTTGTGTCTACCCCAGTGCTTCATACAGTGCCTGGTATATAGCAAGCACTTAACAAATGTTAACAAATTAAGAGAACTAGCGTGGCTCAGTGGAAAGAGCACAGCTTTGGAGTCAGAGGTCAGGGGTTCAAATCCTGGCTCCTCCAATTGTCAGCTGTGTGATTTTGGGCAAGTCACTTAACTTCTCTGTGCCTCAGTTCCCTCATCTGTAAAATGGGGATTAAGACCGTGAGCCCCCGGTGGGACAACCTGATCACCTTGTAACCTCCCCAGCGCTTAGAACAGTGCTTTGCATATAGTAAGCGCTTAATAAATGCCATCATTAAATGTCACAATAATAATAATAATAATAATAATAATTCATATAAGAAGAAGCAGATTCTAAAGATGTTGAGGAGGAAAAATTGATGGTATTTGGTGACAGACTGAAAATAGGGGTTGAAAGAGAGAGGGGAATCAGTGATAATGACAAAGTTATGGGCTTGAGAGACAGGGTGTTGTTGTCAACCGCGATGGGAAAGTGAGGGGAAGGAGAGGATTTGGGTAGGAAGGTGAGATGTTCCATTCTTGGTATATTGAGCTTGAGGTGCTAGGGGGACAACCGAATTGATGTCCAAAAGGCAGAAGGGAATGCGTGACTGCAGAGAAGGAGAGAGTTTGGGGCTGGTGAGAAAGATTTGGGAGTTATCAAAGAAGAGGTGGTAGTGGAAGCCATGGAACTGGATAAACTCCCTGAGGGCGAGAGTATATTCTAAGAATAGAAACTTCCACACCTTCTACTCTAGGTCACTGAGCACCTATCATATCACCCTGGATGATGATGATAATAATCATAATAATAACAATATTAATAGTGGTATTTGTTAACTACTTACTATATGCCAAGCACTGAACTAAGTGCAAGGGCAGATAAAAAACAATCAGATCCCACATGGGACTCATAGTCCAAATAGGAGGGAGAACTGGCACTGAATCCCCGTGTTGCAGATGAGTAACTGAGGTGCCGAGAAGTGACTTTTCCAAGGTCTCACAGCAGGTAGGTTGTGGAGCAGGGACCCAGAACCCAAGTGCTCTGACTCTCAGGCTCTTCCCACTAGTCATGCTGCTATCCAGATCAGAACAGCCTTGATTTCATGGGACAATTTGGCATTCCTGAATTCTCATCTCCTCACCCAGCTAGTAGCCTGACATCCCTGTTGATGCAGCCCGAGATTTTATTTAGGGTCTTTAATCAGAGGGAGTAAGAGATGGAGTATTTATTCTGGTGTCCTAACCATGGACCAAGTTTCTTTCCACTGAGTAGGAGAACGGAAGGGCAGATCATGCATATCAATCCAAGGTAGCACACCCAAACTCAGGATTCCCACTAGATGATGCATACACACCAGGGCTTAAGGAACAGCATAAATCATCTTCGGTGTGATAGACTGTATCAGCAGAAAGTATGGAGTATGCCAAAAAGGTACCAGTGAATTCAAATTTAATACTATATCCATGTCAGTAACTCATAATGGAGCTGAAAACCCTTTTGAATGACACCTCAGCCTGAGGAGACTTGATCCATCAGACACTATTTCACAGGACAGGCTTTAGCAAAGCTTGTGGGATCAGGCGAGATAGGTAGAGATTAAGCAAACTAATCATCTTACATTTGAATAAGGCATTAAGATTGATTACAAGGGCATTTTTAAAAAATAAAATGACATTTTCATTCTCATTACTTGTGAAATAGGATGTGGTACTGTATGTGATTACTGACTCAATGTCAAACCACCCTGTCAATTTCAAAGCGTGATGCACAAAACTAAAGAATGACATTGGTTTCTAACTTGGAGAGTTCATTAAGTCTCCAGTCAGTACAGAATTAGGAAGGCGGACAGTGTCACATCTCTAGTCCGCTTGGATCAGGTCTAAGCGTAAGGAAGTGGCTTTCCTAAACCCACGACCTGAATGAATGTTGCAATCCGGAAGCCCTGACCCAGAAAGGAGGCTGGTGGTTGTGTGGTTGGACAGTTGATGTCAGTATAATATGTTTAACAAGTCACATTGTAAGTCTGCTTCGGATAAATAAACCCTCCACGCAGTATGGCAAGCCCATCTGTCTCCAGCCCACACGTCTGGCCAGCCGGCTGAACTGCAAGATTCGCAATCAGTTGTCTGCCAGTACTCACTGAGACTTGGCCAGTACTCACTTATTGAAGCCTCTATAGAGGAGTTGATCCTCTGCTCAGCCCTGTCTGTGTCTGAGAGATGCTGATTGTTAATGAATCAGAAGTCAGAGAAGGACCGTAACTTGTAGAAGGAGCATGGCCTAGTGGCAAGAGCAATCAATCAATCAACCAATCGTATTTATTGAGCACTTACTGTGTGCAGAGCACTGTACTGAGAGCTTGGGAAGTACAAGTTGGCAACATATAGAGACAGTCCCTACTCAACAGTGGGCTCACAGTCTAGAAGGGGGAGACAGAGAACAAAACCAAACATATTAACAAAATAAAATAAATAGAATAGATATGTACAAGAGCACTGGCCTGAAAGTCAGAAGGGCCTGTGTTTTAATCCTGGTTCCGCCGCTTGTCTGCTCTGTGTCCTGTGGCAAGTCACTTCAATTCTCTGAGCCTCAGTCACCTCACCTGTAAAGTGGGGGTTAAGACCGTGAGCCCCATGTTGGTCAGGGACTGTGTCCAACCCCGTTATCTTAGATCTACCACAGCTCAGTACAGTGCCTGGCACATAGTAAGGACTTAACAAATACCATTTAAACAAAAACAAAAAAACCCTTCTTTTTCCTTACCCTTATCAATCATCCAGGAAGAATTTGCAGTTTTGTAAAGTGAATGGCAATTATTTTACTTAGTTGTTCTTCAAAATAATTCTATGAAGATAGTTAGTGATAGTATTTACATTGCAGCAAAGTTCAGGACCAACTTCTCCTTCTCCTACAACGTGAGCATTGTGTTCTTATAAGACCTTGTGAAAAATCATGCCATAGTATTCATCCGTTCTGAAGCTACACACACAGACACAGGCACTGACTTCAATAATGCAACCCACCAAACCCAAACAAGCTTGTGTTGTCTGAAGAATGTGTCCTACTTCCCTGATCATAAAAAATATGCATGCGATCATGCGTTGCAGTAATCAATCAATGGTAATGCACACTTACTTTGTGCAGAGCACTGTACCAAGTGCTTGGGAGAGTATAATACAACAGATTTAGCAGATATGTTCCCTGCCCATAATGAGCTTTCAGTCTAGGAGGGGAAATAGACATTCATATGAATAATAATTAATTTATAATATATAATTTAAAGATGCACACGTAAGTGCTGTGGGGTTAGTGAAGGGGTGAATATCAAGTGTATTGATGTACATATTGTACATAATGGCTAGATCACTTCCCAAAGTGGCTGTGTTAGCATCAGAGCTAGTGTGACAACCCAAATATCCTGTCAAGGGTAAATGTGTAAGAGGTTGACTCACAGCTAGATGAATAGAAACCATAACAATGATAACGGAAGAACTCTTAGCAAGCTTACAGATTATGGCAGAAGATTGGGTGTTCTGGATAAGGTATAACTATGAAGTCGCTATGAGTCAGAAACGACGACTAAATTTGATAATAATAATACTCTGTGAAGAATGCTGTACTAAGCACTTGGGAGAGCACTTGTAAGCTCATTGTGGGCAGTCAAGGAGTCTACTGCTTGGACAAGTGTGGTGGCAGTTTGAATGGAGGAAAAAATGCAGATCCTGGAGATTTGAAGGAAGAGTCCATAGGTCCTGTCTACCATTTTGCCCTCCGAACCCTGTTACATTAGATCTACATGTAAGAGAAGCAGCATGGCTCAGTGGAAAGAGCCCAGGCTTTGGAGTCAGAGATCATGGGTTCAAATTCCAGCTCCGCCAAATGTCAGCTGTGTGACTTTGGAAAAGTCACTTAATTTCTCTGTGCCTCAGTTCCCTCAACTGTAAAATGGGGATTAAGACTGTGAGCCCCCCGTGGGACAACCTGATCATCTTGTACCCTCCTCAGTGCATTGCACATAGTAACCACTTAATAAATGCCATCAACATTATTATTATTATGTACCAGCAACATATGTTAATAGGCTGAAATGCAAGCTTACTGTCGAGCGTGCTTGAAGATTCCACCGTCATATCACTTATTACAGAGAGAGAAAACGTAGCAGGAGGCAAAGAGCAATGTCCTGGCCATTAAAAAATTGCAATTCATTCGGCTACTGAATAGCTGTGTTTTTAGGCAAGTTATTTAACCTTCCTGTTCTTCACATTTCCCATCTCTAAAATGAAGATAATAACATCTGTCCCCTACTTCCCATATGGATTTGTGTCATCCAGATGAAATTGTAAACATGGTTTCTTCAAGTTGCTCCACAAAAAATGACCTCTCAGCATCTGGGGATCAATTCTAATTGGTTTTCCATTCCTAATGAATTCAAAGGACTCCCTGGGGTTCACCCCAAAAATGACCTATTCCTGACACACTACCATACTGTAAGGGTAGGTCATGATCCAGCATGGCTTATTTGAAAGAGCACGGGCTTGAGAGTGAGAGGTCATGAGTTCTAATCCCAGCTCCGCCACTTGTCAGCTGTGTGACTCTGGGCAAGTCACTTAACTTCTCTCTGCTTCAGTTACCTCATCTGCAAAATGGGGATGAAGACTTTGAGCCCCACGTGGGACAACCTGATGACCTTGTATCTATCCCAGCACTTAGAACAGTGCTTGGCACATAGTAAGCGCTTAACAAATGCCATTATTATTATTTTTTTTTTTGGTAAACATCACAGTTTAAGTCATGTGATTCATCAGGGTCTAGTGCCTGTGAACTCAACCATACCAGTTTCACTCATTAAATATATTTGCAAGCCTGGAGCCCTACTCTACAGAATTTTTCACTTTGCCTTGTACCACCTCCTTAGGTAAGAAATTTTAATCAGCCTTTTCATAATATACCTCCAGCCTATAACCCATAGAGAATATTGGATTACAGAGAGAACACTGCCAATGAGCCAACTGACAGGCTGAATTTGTGTTTCTCTGCAGAGTATTTGTGCTGGTGCATTAATAAAATTCTCTAGTTATGCGTCTGGGAAATTAGTTGGAATATTTAAATGAACTACATTTCACAGTACCTGTAGTCATGAAGAGAGGAATAATGGATTACTGCCCTTGCTGATAACTCATATTTTACAGACATTTGAATTGGCAATAGAGATTGAATGACATCCTGGTGGAGAGGGCACATTTATCTCCTAGGCAATGTGGTGCGGTGGAAGAGGCCAGTCTGGAGACTGGCACACCTGGGTTCAGGTGTGAGCTCTACCACCACCTTGCCCTGTGACCTGGGACTAGTTACTTGACCTCTCTGTACCTCAGTTGCTTCATCTGCAAAATGGGAAAAAATGCTGGTCTTTCTACCTACCTCCCAGGGTTGTGGGAAGTGCAGTAAGGAGATAAGTAATATGACACTCCTTTGAAACTATGAGTTTTATCCAAAAGGAAAGGCATTTTAGACCTACTCCTGGAAAATGACAATGGGAGATTCAGCCCCAAAGTATTTTGTTTTTTTGGAATGGTATTTATTAAACAGTAGGTGGCAGGCACTATTCTAGGGATTGGGGTAGATGCAAGCTAAGGTTGAACATAGCCCATGTCCCTCATGGGGTTCACAATCTTAATCCCCATTTTACAGATGAGGGAACTGAGGCCCAGAGACATGAAGTGACCTGCCCAAGACCACACAACAGACAGGTGGCAAAGCTGGAATTAGAACTCAGGTCTTTCCGACTCCCAGAACTGTGCTTTATCCACTAGGCCATGCTGCTTCTAAATTTGAACAGTGTTTCAAGGTCATTAAGTACTGTAAATCATAAGAGAATTCTGATTGGCTTGGGAGCTATTTCAGGGCAGGACAGTAGTGCCTATTTGTGTTTCAATTAGTAAAATACAACAAATAAAAGAAGAAAGTGACCCTGTGCTTCCTGACAATGAAGACAGTTTAGACAGTTCAGTCTAAAAGGCTGGTAGCACCTAAATTGTAGGCACAGTGAGCACATAGCTTAGTACAGTGCTCTGCACACAGTAAGCGCTCAATAAATACGATTGTTGATGATAGCCAAGTAGCTCAATCCTGTAAGAGGTTGGCCCCTGTAGAAAGATTTCCCTTATATAAAACTGCAGGGGCTTACCTTTGGCCCATTCTGGTCAATAGCAGTTTTTCAGGTTCCTCCATTATTATCCATTCTGCTGGTGTTTTTGTTGCTTAGAACAATTTGGAAACTGTTTGCTTTTTGGATGGTTGGTGATTGTGTGGAGTCTGTATTGATTTTACATTCTGGCTCTTCATTTCAAAGGTTATAGTCACCATGCTAGACCGTGATTAAGGCAGGAAAATTAATCATGGACTATCACAGTAATAATGATGTGACAGCATTTATTAAGCATTTAGTATGTGCCACACACAATTTTAAGTGAAGCAAGATAAACAGGATAGATACGGTCCCTGCCCTACATGGGGCTCACAGTCTAAGAGGGGGCAGTTTATCTCCATTTTACAGATGAGGAAACTGAGGCACAGAACAGTTAAGTGACTTGACCGAGGTCACACAGCAGACAAATGGAAGAATCAGTACTATTCATTCATTCATTCATTCAATCGTATTTATTGAGTGCTTACTGTGTGCAGAGCACTGTACTAAGCGCTTGGGAAATACAAGTTGGCAACATATAGAGATGGTCCCTACCCAACAGTGGGCTTAGACTCCTGACTCCCAGTCCTGTGCTCGTTCCACTAGGCCATGCCTCCCCACTAATTGTTGTCCATTAAGTTGATTAAACTGACAGAAAAACAAGATGGGTTCAAAGAATCAGGTCCAACACCAAGGTCAGTCAGTCAATCCTATCTTTGAGTGCTTATTTTGTGGCGAGCACCATACTAAGCGCTTTTGAGAGTACAAATATAACAATATAGCAGATACATTCCCTGACCACAACAAGCTTACAGTCCAGAAGGAGAGGCAGACATTAATGTAAATAAATAAAATTACAGCTATATACATAAGTGCTGTGGGGGTGGGGAAGAATAAAGGGAGTAAGTGCTAGGGCATCACAGAAGGGAGTGGGAGATGAGGAAAAGTGGGGTTTAGGGAAGGCCTCTTGGAGGAGATCTGCTTTCAATAAGGCTTTGAATGTGGGAGAGAAAGTGAAATATTTATAGGGTCTGGAGGAGCAAATTGTTTTATTTTCCCCCTCAGCAATTTCCTCCCTAACTAGGGGAACCAACTTTTCTTTTTCCCTTTTTCTCTTCCACTTCATTCTCTCTCATCTTCTATCTGGGGAGTGATAACTGGAATGTCTCTCAGAAGCTAGCAACCCTGGCCTGTGGAAAGGTCAGAACAACCTCCTGGGTGTCCGAGAGGACTGCTTTCATTGAACAGCACTCATTGTGCGACTTTCTTCATCATGCCCGGGGCCATCAAATTAAGGACATGATATAAGTTCAGGAAGGAGCTCTGAAACCTTGATTTCCCTTAAGACCAAATGCAGTCTATTTAAGTGTAAGTATCCTGTTACGAACCAAGTTCAGAATCGAAAGTGGGCTTTTGTCTTTACAGTTCTCATTCCAGTAGAACTCAAATCGTAGTTAGTATCACCATCATCATCATGATGTATTCAGTGCCAGCATGTGTAGAAGAATATAAAGCACAATCTTTGCCCTTGAGGAGCTGTGAGTCTCAAATATTTCTGACGACTTGACACCACTCCACGTGTTTTGTTTTGTTGTCTGTCTCCCCCTTCTAGACTGTGAGCCCGTTGTTGGGTAGGGACCGTCTCTATATGTTGCCAACTTGTACTTCCCAAGCGCTTAGTACAGTGCTCTGCACACAGTAAGCGCTCAATAAATACGATTGAATGAATGAATAAAATTCATTGTCTTGGTGTGTCCTTGCTTAAGGGAACACGGTTTTTGGAAACTCTACTACTATATAATAATAATACTAGTAATACTGGTATTTGTTAAGCACTTATATGTGCCAAGCAATGTTTTTGTCATACCAATTAGTCCAACTTACATGGTGGAGGAAGCAATCTTATTCACAGCTGTGGGAAAGTTCCCTCTGACTGAGTCTAATCTAGTGACTGGATTTTTCGGTGGAAAAATAAATTTATGGAAATACATTTTTTTAGTGACACTATTCTCACGCTGCAGTAATACTGTTGAAGTATCTTTTGTGTTCAGTCTGAGTCACAGTCAACTTCATGATTGTAATTCTTTCTGGCATATTAAGTGGAGGGGAAAGAAAAGTATCCATTTTGCTAGCATTCAAATGGAAGCTGGTTTACCCTTGCCTCATTTTCATGTAATTGATGAATGACAAGCTCAATAAAAATAAACTTCAGTTTGTGTCTGTGTCTTGACCGCTGAGACAACAATGAACCCTCAACTCCCTACAAGTATTTTCCATAAATTTCTGTCAGATAATAATGTTCTGCCTTTAAATGTGCCAAATTGTCTCCTTGGCTTCAGGGAAAGGTTTATTCATTCATTGAGCACTTACTGTGTGCAGGGCACTGTACTAAGCACTTGGGAGAGTACAATATAACTATAAACAGACACATTCCCTGACCAGAAAGAGCTCACAGTGAACTACCAACTCTGTTATATCATACTGTCCTGAGTACTTAGTACAGTGCTCTGCACACACCAAGCACTTTGATATACAGAGGTCCAAGAACAGAGTTTGGCAAAATTGGAACTGGGCGAGGAATTTGGTAACAGAATTTGCCTTCCAGGGGAGTTAAAGTTCAACCATGGAAGCACAGTTGCTCACACAAGACAACTGTTTCTGGTGAAAGAGCACTTTTGGAAATTAACAAAGTCTGAACGCTGAAACTAATAACAATTCTGTTTCTTTCCAGCGTTCGGGTGGAGCTCTGGCCATTCCACTCTGTGCATTTCAGGGGACTGTCTCTCTTCACGCCCCTACGGGGAAAACCCTCTCTCTGTCCACCTATGAGGTAAGCACTGAAGGGCAAAAAATTACTCCAACCTCAAAGAAGATCGAAGTCTACCGATCCAAGAGCGTGGGCCACGAGCCAAGCCCAGAAGATTTACCAACGACATTTGCCGACACCAGTGTGAAAATCCATTTGGAGGTCCTCGAAATTTGTGATAACGAAGAGGCTATGGATACCGTGTCAATTATCAGTAACATCAGTCAGTCATCTACTCAAGTCAGGTCTCCCTCCTTGCGCTATTCAAGGAAAGAAAATCGATTTGTTTCGTGTGATTTAGGTGAATCTGCCTCATACTCACTATTCATACCAACAAACAATCCCGACAGTGATATTAATATTTCCATTCCAGACACTGTTGAAGCACATAGGCAAAACAGTAAAAAACAGCATCTGGAGAGAGATGGTTATCAGGAAGAAATCCAGTTGTTAAATAAGGCTTACAGGAAAAGAGAGGGAGATGATAACTGTAATTAGCAGACAAAGAATTTCAAAAATCTAAAAAGAATGGCTCTGTCCTGCCAAACTTCTAAGTTAATGACTACTTCCTTCATGTGATTTGGTTTATTTTAGTTTTTGTCCATCTATTAGACAGATTTAAATATTATTCTTTTTAGTGAAAACAGTTTAGTCAATGCTCTTGAAGTGTTGACTCTAAGATCACAACACTGTGGTAAAAAGAGGTTTTCTTTGTCAACAAAGATAATTTCTAAAACTCTTTCTTAGTAGAGGCTTATCAATATAGCTTTTGTGGTTTGTCTGTGGTAGACAACCCCCTCAGGGTAAACTGAGAACTGAAGAA